>NC_059336.1:78221665-79421665 GCF_018350155.1 Leopardus geoffroyi
GGCTGTCATGCAGACAAAAGCTTTTAATGTTGTTAATGTGCTCTGTTTAAAAATCCCATTTCTGCTTTTATGCCATTTGCAGATATTTCATTTGGTCTTTACCCTTCTTTCAAAGGGGAGGAGGAAAGAAAACAAAAATGCCTCTTCCAACAGCACAAAAGGAGGCACCCCCTTAAGGAGCTTCTCCTGGCCTTCCCTCTTCACACCCTCTTCTTCCCTTCTCCCCTCCCCCTCCCTCCACTGCTCTCTGCTCAAGTGAGTTGACGTGTCTGTCCGTCCAGTTCCAGGGGGGTAGGTGGAAATAAAAACTGCATGGTATCATTTGGCAGACGTTCAAAAACTTGACCTAAAAATTATTAACAGGGCTCTGCTGTCACCTCCTCCCTTCAGACCCTGAGTGCGTCTCCTCTGATCCCTGAGGCAACCCTCCTGCCCTTGGGCTGGGTAACCTGCAGTCAGTTCACACTCCACACTGTGACCAGAGTGGTCCTCCTGCTAAAATAAGAAAAGAACCCCCTCGCTCTGCCACTTTGAATCCCTCGTTGACCGCCCATTGCCCACAGGAGAAAGTCTGAAGCTCTCCAGTGCCCACCTGGACCTAGACCAACAACATCATCTCCCCAGTCTCCCTTCAAACCTCTGCTTTGCGCTTTCTCACCAAACTACCCCTGCGCTGTCTGAGCCCCAGCCACACACATATCACTGCTCTCTCAACACCTTCTGACGAGATCGGGCACATTCAGGGTGGCATGGCCATAGACATCTATCTATACCTTCTGTCCTTTCTCACCTGGCCAACCCTCATTACAGCCCTAACTACAGCACAGGTATCACCTTCTCAATTACTGCACTCGTATGACGCTGTAACTGTTACTATCTTTCTCATTGTCACATTAGACTGAGTGCTCCTTGAGAGCAGACCCTGGGTCTTTCTTTTATCATTGTGTCTGCAGCAGATGTAGGAGGTCTTCAAATGCCCCTATATACGTGTACTGAGTGAATGCACAGATCTGCCCAGCAGGAATGAACCCACTGCTTCCAGAAGTGCCTACATATTGTAAACATGCTATTCTAAATGCTAAACGTGAGTTACCACATGTTCCCCAAGATAAATACCCTATATTTATTTTAATTCCACTTGTAAACTCCTCTTGTGCTGGGACATTGCTCAACTGCACATTCCCATCTTGGCCAATAAGAAAAATTTTCCCACTGATAGCATGGAATTGACAAGGTTGCTCTGAGCACGAAAATGCCAAGGCCTTGGGGACCACAGTCTATAATCAGGGACGAAGGAGAGGTGGTGTTCTGAGACAGAGCAAGACTAGTCCAAGAGTCAAGAGCAGTAGGGCCAGCTTGGAGCACTGAAGGCCCAGGCAGAGCCTTTGGGGCATCAGAAAAAGGTGGCCCTTTGTCCCAGCAGACAGCCCCATGCCTAGGCACACAACTGGATTCAGAGCACAGGCTGGATTCAGGCTCTCCTCACCACGCTAGCTGGGCACCTCTGTGTAATACACAAACCTACTTCCATACACAGCCCTACAGCCAACCCCTGCTCGTTCTGGACAGGTCACCAAACCCCTCCTCTACTGGAAAGGGACACATAGGATTCTCTACCTACTTCCAGTAGAATTATTACAAGCATCAGTGTAACCAATATGAAAACACCTTGAGAATGATAAATGGAGGACTCTACTTCTGAGTACTACAGAAGGAAATGGGCTCCCAACCTTCCGTGTGGACAAGACCTCCTTTCCTGGGCTCAGTTTCCTCGTCAGAGAACCAAATCCCATGTACCTTCTGGAAGGAGGGAGAAGAAACACTACTGGCACCCAACAGGCCACATGCTGTAAGCCCTGATTATAGACTTACTGCTGTGTGGATTTTCCATATGGTTCTCCCAAACAAGAATCCTGAACATCCGATCTCCGTTCTCCCCACGTGTGTGCTGAACAGCAGGGGTATAAGAAGTTGGCTTTAATGGTATTTAATCTAAGATTCCCGATAGTCCTCTAAATCTGCCTCACCAGCCGGCACCCAAGTACAGAACGCATGGCCTCAATTAGCACCAGAACCTTCCACTCCCCTCCAACAAGTGGGCCTCCTGTTCAGACACACACACATGCGCGCGCGTGCGCGCGCGCGCACACACACACACACACACACACACACACACACACACACATACACTCTGAGCCCTCTACAGTAAAAGAGAACAACCTGAACCTTCCAAAGATATGGGGGAGGGTGGGTTCTTCCCCCAAATCCCTGTATTCAGAAAGGCAGAGTGAGTGTTGTGATGCTTTAAAGGGCCAGAGGAAGACAACCATGGGAAAGGGGTGTGATTTGGGGACACTTGGTAGACAGAAGATTCTAGACAAAGGGGAAAAAAGCAACTCATGGAAAATCTTGGAATTTAAAAGTGGTAAGAGAAAAAAAAAAAAAAAAAAAAGCAAATGTCACACTGGGGACAAACAGCCTCTTGGCTCCTCTTCCAAGCAGAGGCCGCCTGAATTTCCCCTCAGTGTCACAGAGGTTGGCAGTAGCACACGCCTGTCTGTTTGAAGACATTTTATAGTTGTGCCCCTTACATTTGACAGATACGGCCCAAACACCAGGAGTGGAGAGAGGCATCGCTGGTCTCTCTGCAGCAATCCTCAGGCTGCACACTGGAGGTTCTGGTTTCTCCGGAGTGGTAATGCTAAGATTTAGCAGGCAGTGATTCAAGTTCCCCCACCTGCTCTGTAGACTACTAGCAGTGGGAGAACTAAGGAAGGAAGCAGGCTTTCCAGGGGGAGGTCATAGTGAAGGTGACCACGCCCTGAGACCAGTGATGCCTGAGACCACACCTGGGACTAAGGCTTACCTAATACCCACCACTCTTCAAGTAATAATTTCTGCTACCCTGATTAGAATCACAGGGGATGGAACAGAATAGTGGGTCCAGCCTTAAGTTGGGACCACCTTCTCTAAACTGCTGGGCATCTTTTCCTGATACACAAGCACCTGGTGAGGGATCATCATAAAGCAGGAAAACATGGGCTCTGGAGTCAGAAGTTAGTTCATTTACACAAGCCTCAGTTTTTTCAATTGAAATACAGTAGAATTCTTACTTTGATGAGTTATGATGAGTTAAATGAGAAAATAAAATTTCACGTGCATGGCAAGGTATCTGGGGACATAATAGGTGCCCAATAAATGTTTCCTTTCCCTCTTTTCTTCCTTCCTTCTTTCATTCCTCCTCCTTTCTTTCCTTGCTTCCTTCTAATGACAAACCACCTCAGCCAACTCTTCCCTCCAAGAACATAAAAGGTTCTTTATCTTCCACTGGACACAAACAAATGTCTGCTTATCCCCAAATAACAACATTTGGGTCAGATTCTTACAGGAAACAGCTTGTGTTGCCTTAAATGGGAGAGACTGAAGAGATGGAGTGTGCCTGCATCACTTCATAAAGCCCCACCACAGTTCTGGAACCACCCTGCCATACTGCCTCTATAAACCTGGAAGGAAGAGACAAAATGGCATGTGCTAAAGCATGCTGGGCTGTCACAAAGGCAGTTGTGTGTACTCCAGCCTGGTTCCTGGCACTGGGTAGGTTAGGAGACCCAGAGAAGGTGCCTAGGATTGGACACAAAAGGGCAAAGCCCTGGGACCCAGCTGCATACAGAGTACCATGGAGCATACCAGGCCTCCTGTCTGCTCCCCCCCCCCTCCGACCATCCCCAGGCTCCGCCTTCTCCATACCCATGCAGATGGGTCTTTGGGAAGTGCAACTCTGTTCCTAGCTCTCCTTCATTCAAAAATCTTCCCGTGATCTCCGTTACCCACTAAAGGAAATAGAAGTTCTCTGCCTGGCATCCAAGGCCCTCTGATATACTATCATGTGGGCCTGTCTGGCCTCCCCTCTGTGACCCTCAGGCTCTAGTCAAGTGCTTTGATCCTGGTTGCCCTCTGCCAACCCTCAAGCCCTGCTCCCCTCACCACCTCCTCCCTGGACCACTGGCCACACCCCAATCAGATGAGATCACTACGTCTTTGGTATTCTCATAGGATAGGGACTTTGGTGGCACTCCACAAACTTTTTAGCATCTGTGCTCTTGCTCTCTTCTACTCCAAACATCCACCCCCAACACATGTACAAACACATGATGATTCACCCTTCGAGGGAAGAAAGCATCTCTCCCCTTGTACCAGGAGGTCCTCAATAAATAACTGCTGGGACAAATGACTCAAATGCATAACACCCCAACAGTCAATCCACTCCAACCAGCACAGGGTCAACAGAGAGCTAACAACCTCTGGAGCTCTGAAGGAGGACATGTTCCTCAAAAGTGCTTATAATTTAGTAATAACAGTGGCCACCCATCACCAGGTACTTGACACAGTCCTATGTATTCTTCCAACAGTAACTTATTTAATCCTTAGGACAACCAAATGAGGCAGCTATTTTTACAGGCGCCATATTACAGAGGGGGAAAGTAGGCATAAAAAGTTAGTAACTGGCCTAAGGTCACATATCAAAAAGGTGAGCCAGGACCATCCCTGGGCAGGCTGGCTCCACAGCCAGTGTACCGTGTTGGCTCTTGTTAGGACACTCAATTACCAAATGGATGCTGGTTAAGAACATTCCTTCTCTAAATCAAACTCATAAGTACCCTGTAGGTTCATAAGCAGAGGTAGACACCACCAGATAAAACCTCAAATTATCCACACCCACTGCACAGCAGATGAAGAATGGGACCCAGTTCTTCTGTTTAAACTTATTCGGTAGAAATGAGGCAGCATCTGCCCTAGCTTCAGTCACTGCCTGCCCTAAATATGCCTTTTGAAGATAATAGATCTGGTCAATTTACAAGGTCCAGAGGTGAGGTGAGAAACCAATAAACCCCTCAAAGTTTGGCTGCCTAACTAATCAGTGAATTATGTGCTCATCAATGAATCATAGAAATGAGAGATAGTGGAGCCCCCCCCCCCCACCCGCCCCGGGTCACGTGCCCATCCCCCAGCATGGGGGATTTTCTCTGCAGCATTTTCTGTGAGTGCTTCTCCAGTCTAATTAGAAATGACCAAGCAATGGGGTTCCCACCATTGCCTCTTGGGGAACTATTCTGCCGTCTAAGAGACCTAATTATTAGGAAATTGATCATTATATTCATACTAAATTCTTCTCCGCACAGTTGTATCACATTGCTTCTTAATTGTTCTCCTTTTGACCCTGCCTCCTCCTACCCCAAACAATTCCTCTTAAGCACTTCAATTACTTTTTCCCTCTGCTGATTCCTGGCCAGCCCACTGGGGAATGAAGTTGAGAGGAAAGAGAAATGAGCAATGGAGGAGGAAGGAACAGAAGCCCGGCAGCCCAGGAAGGTCACTGAGTCCATGGGAAGGCCCTTCACGTCACTCACAGGCTCTCTCCTACCTGCCAGAAACCACAGCAGACAGCAAGACACTGAGTACTGGAGTCCCTTCCATCACAGACCACTTGGCAGCTCCTCCCTTGGCCAGCCCCAGGTCTTCCAGAGTGTCCAGCAGAGCAAAAGGCAGAGTCCAGCCTCTGGAACTTTTCTGGGCACACCCACTACCTCTATGGCAGCAGCAGGGTCCTACACAGGCTGAGGCCAGTCAGTCAGATATGCAGGGGAAGAGGTAGAGAGGGAGGGAGTTCCATTACGAGCATCAATCCTTTGGCATGAGAATTCTGGCCTGGAGGGGCACCTGAGTGGCTCAGTTGGTTAAGTGTCCGACTCTTGGTTTCATCTCAGGTCATGATCTCACAATTCATGAGTTCAAGTCCCATGTCATGCTCTGCACTGATTGGAGACTGATTCAGGCTCTGCTTGGGATTCTCTCTCTCCCCTCTCTCTCTCTGCCCTTCCCTGCTCATGTGCTCTCTCTCTCTCTCTCTCTCTCTCTGTCAAAATAAATTTAAAATAAATTTAAATTTATTGGCCTGGAATCAACAAGTCCTATAACCTTACTTTAGGCAGGATGAAAGGAAAAGTCAAGAAAAAATGAACCAAGCTCCCAGTGATCCTTGTACATGTTTGATCAGTCCCACCATGTCTGAATCAGTATTGTGAAGGCCAGCCCCCTGACCTAAGATCCTCACAGAACGTCTGGGCATCACTGTGTCAATGGCCCTTGTTATGTCCTCTCTAAGACACTGGCTAGGGAGGGAAGAGAGGGGCAGCACCTCCACACAGAGAGCTGTATGAGTTTTGCCCTGAACAGGCCAGGCCATTGTGGAGTAGAGATGGAAAATCCACTCCACACTCCATCATCCAAGCCCCAAAGAGAGGGCACCATTTTATAATTCACACAAAAGGACTCTATAGATGCTACTGGCTGCACTGGCTAAGAGGAAGCCCATCTATACCCAAAAGACTGTTTCTTCTTATCTTAGATAATAACACTCACTCGAGCATCTGTGTAATCATCCTTGTATATCTATACTTCTCACGGACTTGAGCATAAGCTCATTGAGGGCAGTAATCATGTCTTAAACTTGCACTGTGATCCCCACAGCAGGGGGGGTGGGCAGGACGATGGCCTTCACATAGCAGATATGTCTGAAACGTTTCCTAATGAATTACAAAATTCTGAAGGCATGAGATTCATCAGGGACACTTTATTTTTTCTTCCTTAATGCCCTTCTCATTTTTATCTTCCCTATTTTGCTTGCACTACCTCTTCCTTGCTTATCCCACAAGTTCCTTTCCCACAGTGCTTCAACAGACTTCTGACAGAAGCTTCATCTATATGTCCCCACTCAGCTCCAAAATTCAACAAATACCAACACAGAATCACAGAAATTCAGTCAACTTTGAGACCCTCTAGTTCAATTCCTTTCTCTTAGAGAGAAGACAACATCAGCCAAGCAAAAGAAGCAACTGCCCACAGTTATCCATTTAGGTACTTTATAATAGGAACAATTATCTTTTCAAGAAACATGTTTATTCCCATATGTAAAGTTTCACGTTAGATGCCAGGGTTGCTAATGTGACTAGGGCTTGATTCCCAAAATTAAGAAGTTCAAAGCTTAGGAGAACAGAGATACTTACTACTATTTCCAACACAATAAATACATGCTTTAATAGAAGACTGGATAAAGTCTGTGGAGAATCACCAAAAGTTTTCGATCAGAGGAATGACAAATACAAAAAAAAATTGGTGTTTTAGAAAGATACAAAGAGGAGAGACTACAGCCCAAGTGACCAGTTAGGACTTAGTGAATTTGTTCAGTCACAAAATAATAAGGGATTGGGGTGCCTGGGTGGCTCAGTCAGTTAAGTGTCTGACTCTTCATTTCAGCTCAGGTCATGATTTCACCTTTCTTGGGATCAAGTTCATGTTGGGCTCCATGCTGTTAGCTCAGAGCCTGCTTGGGATTCTCTCTCTCCCTCTCTCTCTGCCCCTCCCAGCTCATGTGTACACACTCTCGCTTTCTCTCTCAAAATAATTAAATCAATTAAAAAAAAAAGAAATAATTAGGGATTAAACTAAGATGTCAACAGAGTGTATAAAGAGGGTCAATCTGAAAAAACATTTTTATGGCCAACTGATTAGGTATAGAGGGGATGAAAAAGAAAAATATAAAAATGATTTTGAGATGTAGTATATATGTGTACACACACACACACACACACACACACAGAAATATTACTGAGCCTTAAAAAAGAATGAAATCTTGCCATTTGCAACAACATGGATGGATATAGAAGACATAGTTCTAAGTAAAATAAGTCAGAGACAGACAAATATCATATGATTTCCTTATCTGTGGAATTTAAGAAACAAAACAAATAAAGAAAAAAAGACAAAAAAAACAGACTCTTAAATACAGAGAATTGGTGATTACCAGAGCACTGGTGGGTGGTGGGTGAAATAGGTGAAGGGGTTTGAGAGTACACTTTTTGGGATGAGCACTGAGTAAGGTTAGAATTGCTGAATTACTATAATGTATACCTGAAACTAATATAACACTGTATGTTAAGTATACTGGAATTATGATTTTAAAAAAATATGTAGTGTGTTTTTTAAACACTATAAAAATGAGCAAAATTTTATTTTCTTTCTTAAAAAATGATTTTGAGATTTCTTACTTGGTTAGCTAAGTGAATAACTATGCCTTAATGGAAAAGAGAAAATATAAAAATAGAACAGGTTTAGGAAAAAAGATATCTTGATTTTGGAAATACTGTGCTTGAAGAAATAGATCCAGAGTTCAATGGGAAGTCTCAGATAGAAATAATGACAATTCAGATAGAAATAATTCCCTGGTTTCATCAGGGAATATGCAGGTGGTAGCTGAAGCCACAGGAGTGGCAGCCACTCAAGAGAAGAGTGTGGTATAAGATGAGAAGACCCAGTATGAAACTTGAGAACCAGCTGCACGTTAGGGCCACACATGTGAGGGATGTCAGAAAAGGGGACTGAGGAAGAGGCACCAGAGAGGAGAGTAGGAAACCAGAATGGAATGCCTCACACACCAGGGAGAGCAGGGTCAAAGTGGCAATGCTACACAGAGGTTGGACGAGACAAAGACTTAGAAGAACGAATGAATGTGTCCATTGGGTGATCACCAGCAACTCTAAGAGTATATGTTATAGTGATGGAAGCAGAAGTCAGATTAAAAATTAGACGGTACTGCTTGGGTAGCAAGTTGAGGATGAAGAACGGTGTAGACTATTGTTCACACATTGGAGATTAGGACTAGCTCAAAAGGAAGGCAAGGTTGAGAAAAGACTGTTTTTAATAAAGGAGAGACTCAATGATATTTACAAAGGGCAAATGCAAGAAAGGAAGAAGATAATTGGTAGGTGAGATTCTAGTGGGTTTGTGAAGTGATGTAACCAAGAGCAAAGATGGAAGAGTGTGGAACATCTCTTCTCTTAAGGCTAAGGGAAGAAAGAGGGTACCTGAAGAAATAGGTATGTTTGATGGCAAGACAGAAGTTAAGTTGAGGGAATTCAAATCCGGTAACTGGCATTTTTCACTGAAATAGAACAAGTTACCTTCTAGTGTGAGTGAACAGGTGGACTGAAGACAGTGATAAGGCTAAAATGGCTACCCCTATTGGCAGCTGAAAGAGGTAATTAGAGATGAGTAAATGTCAGGGCCAGGACTAAAGTGAGCCAGTGAAGCACACAGGGCACAAAATTTAAGGAAGCAGTCATTCTCAGGGCCCAGCAAACACATGGTTGGCTCCATGAGTGAGTGCCTCTTTAAATTCTGCATTCTGGGCACTTCACTTGCCCCACCCTAGTCCTGGCCCTGGGATTTCTAAACAGTTTCACCATCTAGATGAGTTTGGAAACCATGGATTTTTAATGAAGTAGGCTAGCTCATCCTAGTTAGAATATTTTCTTCTCTAGTGCTTAGAAGCTCAGGACAAGAAATGAAGAGAGACAGAGACAGAGAGAAGAAGAGGAGACAAGGAGAGAGGGAGATGGGTGATGTGGATGGCGGTAGAGGTGGAGGAGGGAGAAGGTGAAGGAGTAAGAGAGAAATTATTAGCCAGAGATTAGAAAGACAGATAAAACAAGAAGTCAAAGGAATGAAAGAACTGAACGAGCTTGTGAGAGCAGAGCTGAAATGGTCGCACAAACAAGGTAGGAGCAGGAATGAAGTTAGGAGGGAGTTATATACTGCTAACATAAGGAAAGGTCAAGAGACCAAGAGTCCCAATGAGACCAAAGAACAGATTTCAAGGGCATGAAAGAGTGGGGACTGATAGAAGGATCAGAGGTTGTGGTCAGAAAGGAGAATTTCAGAGTTCAGGATTTCAAAAATGGAGCAACTCCAGTTGATGACAAGGGCCAGTAGTTGCTATGGGAGCAGCTGCAAAAGTGAAGTTGAGGTGGAGGTTGTTGGAGAAAGAGGTGTCAGGAACTGTGAGGCTGAAGCATTGGATGGGGTCCTCCATGAGAATGTGACTACAATAGTTGGAAAGAAAAAAAAATCACCCTGCTGTCTAAACACAGGGCTTTAACATAACCAGAGAGGATAAAGACAATTCTTTACATCCACCCATCTGTCTCTGTTGCCCAAGTCAAAGTAGTTTCACTAACATAAAGTACAGTGGACTCCGGCTCTCACATTGGTTTGTGGCTTTCTAGATCAACTCTTCTATATCACGTTTTTACTATACATCGTTATATACCTTGGGATGATGTACGACTCAAAGTTTACATGAATCCATGCAGTGAGATGAGTATAATTAAGTGCTGTTGTAATATCAAAAACCAAGCTTCTTCTATCTTTCACAGCTAAATACTTTCTTTTGATGCTGTGGTAAAGCTAGTATGTGGAAGAGGAAGATTTCTATTTCCTATGTTTTCTTCCCCAGTGTGTGAAAAGGTTTTTCTGTCCTGAGCCCTATTTCCTATCAATGCGTCAACTCACACAGAACTACTTAATGAGTAAAGAAAATCATCCGGTCAAGTGGGACTTAACTTTAAAAAACATAACAGGTGAATTCTAGCCATTTTTATTGGAACAAAAACACAATCTGGCTTTTTAAGACCTAAAGACCTGGGTCTGAAGTAAACACACTTGACCTAAGAGTTTGGATGGAGGTCATTTTATGTGGTGCTGACTCAGCTGAAGCTAATGAACACTTTTACAAGACTCTGTCCATGTAAGAGTCTATGCGAGCATTGGCCCCATCCATCCTGGCTACTCCATTGCAGAGGAAAATTTAAGAACATTTCCAAATCCATTTCCACAGACTCTCTAAGACTCTTTACATAAAAGAACACCAAGAGTTAAAAAGTACCACCAAACAACACAGGTGGGCCAAAGCATGCAGTTGCCACCATGGGAATAAAGGATACAATTTGTCCCAATCTCTACTATGAAAGTATTCAGCATATATTTAATAATTATGACTTTATTGTATGAGTTCCATTGGCTCCCTCTCCCTTCATACAGAAAACATTAAGAATGTTTCAACTAAATGCCAACATTTTGGAGAGTCTGGGTTAAGGGACTATATCTTTGTGACATTGGAGAAATCCGTCACATATTTAAGAAGGAGGGTAGATTTCAGGTCTTCTTTGAATAGTGACATTTAATAAATCCTTTAGGAACCTATCCCTGAGCTAGTTTCTATCACTCTCCCAAAGAGGCATCTTTCCTTTGCCCCAATCTGCTCCTGCCCTTCAAGTACGAAGTCAAGTGCCCCATCCTCCAGGAATCTTTCCCCAAATACTCTAAGCCCTTGACACTTCTCCTTTCTGTAGGAAGGAGATTTTTGCATGGCTTGTGGACCGGTCTCAAGTGAGCAGCATTTATCCACCCTGCTAACATATCCGTGTAAATAAATTAACGTTTCTCAATTCCAGTAAAGATGAACAAAATGTGAATAACAAGTAAAAAGAATGAAAAAGGAAAAGAATAAAAGTGTTTTATTGTTTTAGCTATAAGAATCTACACTTCCTTTTCATTTTAACCAAAACAGCACTTAGTCTAACACTTGATTATATACTTTTTTATAATATTGACCTACATTAGCTTTGAGAGAAAGACATTATCTATTTCTTCGTATTCCAATAGGACACAGCTACCTACCTAAAAGGTGTATTTTAGAAAATGGAACATCTCACATCCACCTAGATCCTAAAAACCAAAGGTGTCTAACACCATTCTCCAATAAATGAAACCAGGGCTCCTTCGAGAGATGGCTGATTCTAGGGCTAGGGTAGAGAATGCACCCAATGAGTCTAAAGCATCATGCAGCATCAGAAAGTAAAGGAGTGCCCACAAAATAAAACAATGGGGATATGTCAAAGGGACACAGAAACCAACCTGAAAAAGTTCCTAATGGCCAAACTGTAGCAATTTGAGGAACAAAATAAACAAACAGTGTTAGATTATAATCCAAAATTTAAAATACATATCCATCTTATATGTCAATTATATCTCAATAAAACTGGAAAAATAAAATATATATCCACAAGTCCACACTGGTATAAGTAAACGCTGCATAAGTATATGGGGAAAGAGACAGATATCCTTTACAGAAGTATTCCAAATAATCTATGTAGATACTCCCCAGTCAGGACATGGAGATTAATCCCCACTACCCCTCTACCTTGAGTATGGGCTGCACTAACAGCTAGCATCCAAAGAGCAGAATACAAAAGGGGAACAGAAAGACTTTAGAACAAAGAAATGTGGCAAACACTACCTTGGCCAGATGATCAAGGTTAATTAACATTATCAGTTGATAGCACATACCACTGATCTGACATGATAAGAATGGTATGTCACCTCTATGGTCTTCTTCCCCAAAAACCCATAACCCCAGTCTAAACTGAGAAAAATATCAGAGAAACCCTAATTGAGACGTTCTACCTGATACCTGACAAGTATTCCTCAAAACTGTCAAGGTCATCAGAGACAAGGAAAATCTGAGAAACTGTCACAGACCTGAGGAGGCTAAGGAGACAAGACAACTAAATGGGATCCTGGGTGAGACTCTGAAATAGATAAAAAAGGACATTATAAGACTAGTGAAATCTGAATAAAATGTCAACTTTAGTTAAAAGGAATATATCAGTGCTGGTTTCTTAGTGATGACAAATGTACCAAAGTAATGCCAAATGTTATTCACAGGGGGAAAGGGATGACCGAGATACATGGACACTCTGTACTGTCTTTGAACTTTATTTGTAAATATAAAACTATTCTAAAACAAAAAGATTATTTTAAAATGGAAATAATGGAGAAGGAATTGGTACTGTTATAACTAGAAGAAATTTTAGAAACCACCTGGTCAGATCCCTTGGTACATGTAGAAACACTGAAGCCCAGAATGGTTCCATGACATGCTCAAGGTCACACAGCCAGGAGAAAAAGCCAAGACTTCTCCAATCCTCATGCAAGATGCTCTTCGTTGCATCACACTGGGAAAGACAGGTGAGGACCCTCCAAAAAGAAGATGAGTATTAAGTCTGAAAGGCAATGTTCCCCTTTTGAATCAAAAGGTATGTCTTTTAGGGAGGGAGCAGGAGGAAGGGCCAGTCCTCCACACTGCCCGGAGTGGTGGCTATTGCCACAGGCAGAGGCAAGGACCTCCAAAACAGCTCCTTGGGCAGAATCCATCTGCATTTGTCATTAGCTTCAGAGACTTAAGGGCATCGTCTTACTTTCCTTGTTGTGCCTATTCTGTTGTGCCTATTTGGCGGGGGGGGGGGGGGGGGGGGGGGGGGGGGGCCGTGGGACAAAACAGAACCTAGGTTCAAGAATTAGTTGACAGCCAGTAAAAATGAATAGTAATGAGGCTATTTCTATCAAAATAGCTTCATTACCATGCTGTCTGAGAAAACCAAATGCTCAGTTCTCTCTGGTGAGAAAGGTGCTGAATGCAGCGTCCTTGCATCTCTGGGGAGACGACGAGGATCCGTAGTTTAAAGATTTTAAACTTACAATAACCAAAATAATATTCATGCTAACACTTGATTATGTACTCTTTACAATACTGACCTATATTAACCTTGGGGGAAAGCCATCATATACTTTCTTATACGTCCAACAGGACATAGTTATGCACATAACTATATATTTCAGAAAATGGAAAGTCTCATACTCAGCCCATACCCACTTCTGATTGAGCCAAACTGGGATACACATTTTTTTCCAGTAAAATCTTGAAATAATCTGGGGAGATAATAAAATAGCACTAGTCTTGTCAGGTTTTTTTAATGCTTGGTTTTATTAAAAAAAAAAAAAAAAAAGAACACATGCACTTAGAATGCTATAAAAATTTGCCCTAGTTCTGGTGGGGGAAAATATTGTTAAAGATTTAGAAAGCTAACATGTCTTGGCCGTGGACCAGGCTTCAGGGATTGTGTAAAACTATTAAATTTTTCCTCGATGTTTTTCATACACAGACAGTAGAGACTGCTCATGAAAAATGGTAGCAGAAGAGGCTATCGGCTAAACTCCTCTGCTGCCCTCATGTCCACCTGCATACTAAATGAAATCAAAATCTGGTTCTTCATCTCCAACCAGGCAGGAGTGAGGCATCTGATCTCTAGTATCTCTACCCCGTAACTCACATTTCACAAGGCTACATTTGTACGACACAAGCTGCTTTCAGTGCCACTGGGCACTCACCTTTCATCCTTCCCTTTCCCCCATTTATTATAACCTATAATCAAGGAAGTGTGGAAGGGAATAACTGTCCAAATGAAAACATGTCTCAGAACCGCAGAACATAAACTCCAACCCAAAGAAGTGCTCCAGTGAGTACTATCATTGTAGCAGGGCATTTGTTTGTTTGTTTGTTTGTTTCCTCCAAAAAAGAAATGAACAGGCCAAACTCCAGACTGGTTAAGTCACACGTCACTCATCTGTTACTACCTGCCTGCCCCTTTGCCTAATGGAAGAGTCCCAGAAGTTTCTCACTTGGCCCCCGAGTGAAAGCAGTCCTTCTGTCTACTTTATCAATCCAGGAACAGTTAACTTCAATGGTCACTTTCCACTAGGCAGTAAAACTTTTCCCTTTACACATCTTGAGAGTTCTGACTATTCACTTTTAAACCAGAAACTCCAGGCAGGGTGAGTACAGCACATCATTTGTAAACGACTTGCCAAGGAGGGAGGGATGAGGGGCTCTCCGAACCACTGCCACAGAGCCTTTTAACACTGAACAGTGCAAATTGTCCACCAGGGAGGACATGAAATGTCTCTGCAATACACAGTGCCTGGTGCCTGCAGCCTGGCTCCAAGTGAGTTTCTTACCACTTACCAAGGACACTTACAAAAAACAGCCTTATGGATTCTCTCTGGTTCTGGTAAAAGACGCAACTTCAAATAAATTAGGGAAAATTCAAGATGGAAGACAAAAGAATGGGAATCTTCTTGCAGAAATATGAGTCACTTGCCCCTGAGCAAGACAATGCTATCTTGCTAAACACACACACATATACACACACGCACGTGTGCGCACACACACACACACACACACACACACACACACAGCTACTGAAAACAAATTCACTTGTTAATGTTCAACTCTCCTATCTGGGTATGGAACAGGCTAGCAACAAAGGGCATATAGATCAGTTCTTTAAGGCGGACACACCACCGATAAATCAGAAACAATAAAGCTGGAGACAGGCTTGCTGGGCCCCAGCTGGTATTGCTTATATCTGTCCTAAGCAATCAGGAATCATGAAGAAACTTCTTTTTGGAACGCCTAACCGCAAAACTTCACAGTGACCGCCTCAATCCCACATGCCCATGTGCTGAAGGGGGGTGCCAGGGACTGGATACCTTTATTCTTTTTGACAAGATCAATCAGTCTCTCTGGAATCTCCCCATGGCCCACTCCCATCCTCTTCACTCCAGCCCACGTTCAAGAAAGAAGTAATAAAACAATGAGGCATTGCCTCCCTCCTCTGCTTTTGCTAGAAGCTAGCCAAATCTTGGTATGCTCTGACTCAGAGCACACCTCAAGGAGGGGAGCACAGTTACCCCCAAGAGAGTAAATAGAGGCATCGTGCCCTGAAATCCAGAAATGGCAATATCACACCCAGCGAACCCTCATCCTCAAACAATCCAACTAACTGGTTTCTACCTGGAATCTCTCCCACATCAAACTAAAAATTCCAGCAAGGTGTAGGAGTTTAGTCATGCAGGATCAGCCTGAGTGATCTGCAAACTCATTTTCCTATTGCAGCCCCAGGAATGATAGTAGCTCTCTGGCCAGAACCAAGCCCTCCCTCCCACCACATCATTTCTCTTATACCTGTTCACACGCAGAGACACGTGCCCAGACAGTCCTGGTTTAGAAATACACTCTGGGAACATCCCAGACTTTGCAAATAGACTGGCCTCTTCTCCATTCTTGCATTGTGGGGGACACAAATGGCATCTCATGTTCATTAATTACTGCAGCCTCTACCTATTGTCAGTCATCAGAACCTGCCATATGGTTACCATCAGGTGTGCTCAAGTTCCTATTATGTAGCATTCCCGGATGCCCCAAATAGATATTGCAGAATCTGCTTGGGTTTTTACAGGGCCACTTATATTTCAAAGAAGCTCATTCTGCTTCAAGTGATTGCTAAGGCGGGGGGGTGGGGGGGGAGGCTCTCTGTTCAGTACTGTGCTCTACTGAAAATCCCAGTGCTTCCTAATGAATGTGGCTTTCCCTCTCCCCTACATCCCTACATATAATGCTGGTGCATCCCTCACACTGTTGTCTGTGGCGAAAAGTTTACAAGAGTGTTTTCCATGATTTTAGGCAAGTGAAATATTGGGGAGGATGCCAGGAGGATCAGGAAAATGGTATATCAACTCTCCATCAAAACTATACACATAAGGAACAAGAATAATCGAAAGGAGCTTCAAAGAAACCATGTCAATAAACTACACCACATATTGCATATCTGCCACGGATCCAAATACATGTCGCTCCCATCTTTGTGTTTTCTAGGATACTGTAAAAAGAATGACACTTCATTAGAAAACTCCAAACCATGTAATGTGCTCATGGAACATCCCAGTCCTTCGTTCCCCCATAAGTTCATTGCTGTCTGACTCTTGAGTGTGTCCACTTTTTTCCACCTGAATCACAAGCATAACCACGTTGGGAAATTCCCCTGTGAATCCTGATACTCTGAATGATGTACAGGGCCATGTGGCCTGGGTTGATAAAGTCCTTGTTAAGTCCTGAAATAAAATTGGCATGTGACTGGGCATGATCTTCTACCTACAGTTGCAGTGGCTTTTGCATTACTGACCCTATTTCTAGCAGTTGCACAGAGCCTGCAGGATGGGATTGATGGTAAAATTTATAATTTTGTGATAGCATTACCATCAGTAGGACATTTCTAGAAAATTACTCCAACATATAATTTTGTCAATTGTTTCATATAGACATGTGAACTTAAATGCCAATGTTGAACTTGGTTTATATATAAAAATACTTCCTATTTCTGGATTGAAGTTAAACTCACACTTCTCAGACCTGGGAGCCCTAGAGAATAAATCATTAACTCTGCATAAAGGTCTAGAACATTCACACACACACACACACACACACACACACACACACACACACACACACATTTCTCCGCAGTGATTAGGAAAATGGAAATATGATGAAGTGCATAATTCTGGCTTAAATTCCAAGATTCTCTGTTCCAAATGATTTCCTGTTAGCCACATATTTTCAGAAATGCCCATTAACTTCCCAGGATAGACTAAACTCTATTTTCTAGCCTGACAACAGAAAAATCACTGGAGGGGTGCCTGGTGGCTCAGTCAGCTAAGCGCCTGACTCTTGATCTTGGCTCAGGTCATGATCTCATGGTTCGTGAGTTTGAGCCCCACTTCTGGCTCTGTGCTGACAGTGTGGAGCCTGCTTGGGATTCTCTGTTTCCCTCTCTCTCTCTGCCCCTTGCCCCTCCCTCAGCTCTCAAAAATAAATAAACATTAAAAAAAAGAAAGAAAGAAAAATCACTGGAACAAGGCACCTTCTGTTTTTCTATGGGTACAACCTTCCTTAAGGAAGTAAGTGTCGTCACATGAGCATACTGTATTTACCCTTTTTTGTGAACAAGGGATGACTATACCTCTAACAGAAAGGTATAAAATGCACTCAGTAATTTCTGTGCCCTTGGTGAAGGGAGTACCTATACATACAGTGGTGGTGACCAGACTAGTCACTGTGACCTCATAGCCATTTCATAGAAACCAACCCATTCAAGAAAAAATGAGATACCAGAAAAAAAGAGTAGGTCAGTATTCAGGGCTCAAGGTCACATTTCTACAAACACCTGCTTGTTCTCAGATAACACCTGCTCAGAATCTCAAACAAAAAAGGGCAGGGCTCTATTGATAAAGACCTCTGCTCTAGGCTACAAAGGGAAGCCCAACCCTCTTGGTATGGTGAAATGGAGATAATAGGTGGTAAAACTCACAGGGTGTCCACTCCAAAAGGATTGCTTTCCCCAACATGGAGATTGGTTGACAGTCAGAGCAGGTTTTAGGTACCCCTACAGCTTATACTAAGATATGCAATGAGAATGACCAGAGCACTACCAAAAGGGCAAGTTATATCAACTGAACAGAATAAGTTCCCAGGTGGGACAATATCTGGAGGAAATTACCATTAAATAAATATACAGTACCTCTTTTCTCTGTTATTCTCACATAGCAAACAACTGTCATTATAGCTTTCAAATTCAAGTTATAACTACAAAGTCCTCCTATGAAGAGAGTATGGATTAAAAGAAGACACCAAAACGGAGTCTCAGGACACCCAGCTGGCTCAGTCAGTAGAGCATGTGACTCCTGATCTTGGAGTTGTGAGTTCAAGCCCCATGTTGGGTATAGAGATTACTAAAAATAAATAAATAAACTTAAAATTAAAAAAGGGTCTCTAAGTCTCTTGCTTTCTCTGTTTTTACACACTGGGATTCTAAACATGCTTTTATTCTCATCAAGGTGTGGTAGATTAAAGATGGCCACAAATCTTTGCTATTCCTTCTACTGAAAGATAAAATTTAATCCCCTCCACTAAAACTGGCAGGGTCTGTGATCCATGGCAACCAACAGAATACAACAAAAGTGACACTGAGCTGTGTTTCAGGACCAGGCCTTAAGAGACTAGAAACTTCCATTTCAGTCTCATAGAATACTTGCTCCTTGAGTTTTGAGTCAGGCTTGGACTAGAGCCTTGCCAGCTGCCCTGAAATGGCTGACTCTATGTGGGCAACATCTCCCAAGCTTCTAGAAGCCACAGATACAATAAAGGGGGTCTCTGGTATCAGAAACCCTCTAGGATGCTCTAAAAAGCAGAACTTACTAAGAGGTTCAGGCCTTCACAGACTGCCATGACATGGCAGCATGCTCTTGTCATCCTTGAGTTGATTTCCATATGATTGTTGGGATGAGATGAATGAGACCACACCAAGGGGACTGCATTGAGTGACAGAGATTATGAGGAAGCAGAAAGGGGTTGGAGTCCCATGGCTAATGGTGTGAAAAGGTTTCTTGGAGGAGTGTAATATGTGTGTAGTCTTGGGTAGGGCTGGGCAAGAGGGAAAGGAGTGAAGATAATTATATCAACAAAGACATACCGCTAAGAGTAGATGTGGCTTATCTTATCCTATTCTCCTTTCCTCATTCTTGATGAATGAGCATAGAACAGGATCAAATATATAGTAGGCATGCAAGAAATGAGACTTGAATCTAGAATTGGAATTGAACTGAAATTCACCCCTACTCAATACAAAAATAAGCCTAAAATCCTGACCACAAGTGAGTGAAAGACCCAGTCTTCCTGGCAGTCCATTAAATGTAAGTAGGGGCCTCCAGTGTGACCTGTGAGGTATTTTCATCGGGGCAAATTGAAGTTGATTGACTTGAAGTCAGCTAACCTAGGGACATAGGAAAAGTGATTCCTGGCATTCTCCCTTCCTACCAAGGCCTGGATCATCCCTTCCCAAGGCTACATTCTCTGGATCCATATGCCCTCCTCTGCTGTCTTCCCAGGGATTCTATCTGTCCATTTTTCAATTTCATTCTCATATTTAATTTAAACTTCCTCTCCCCCAATCCCTCCAAGCCTAGACTGGAGCTCAACTCCAGTAGTGCAGAGCAGAGAGAAGGTCTGGCTTGGCCTGGCCTTTACAAATATGCCCCAGCCTTCCCTCTTATGGGTGTCATCTCCTCCAGGATGGGGAGTGAAGAAGGAAAGTGGCAGTCCACTCCCAATTTGGCTGAAAAACTTTACAGTCACCTCCCTTGTTGTTCATAACTGTTAGGTTAACTCACCATCTCTGGGTTCACTGAGTTTGGATGGTAGCATCAACCTGCCCCACTGACGTGGGGTGGTCCCCAAACAGCTCCTCAGGGTGATATGAACACATAATTTTGACCATGTGTTTTTTTAAAATTTTTTAACGTTTATTTTTGAGAGACAGAGAGAGACAGACTCTGAAGAGAGGGAGACACAGACTCTGAAGCAGGCTCCAGGCTCTGGGCTGTCACCCCAGAGCCTGACGCAGGGCTTGAACTCACAAACCATGAGATCATGACCTGAACTAAAGTCGGACATTTAACCAACTGAGCCACTCAGGTGCTCCCATATTTTCTGATTAACACCAACCACATTCCTCTAAAGCAGAAATGTCTGGAAGTCAGTACCTCCCATTGTCATCAACCATCCATGGACAACCAGGAGACCCATGGCAAAGGCAGGATCCATCTTCTGTAGCTTTCAGGGGGAGCAAAGGGGAAGTTTGTACACACAGCTGTTCCCCATAGCCATCTCTGCTCTCCTGGCTCTTACACTGGGAAAGTGGAGTAATCAGGCTTGT
Organism: Leopardus geoffroyi; assembly: GCF_018350155.1. Classification (NCBI taxonomy): domain Eukaryota; kingdom Metazoa; phylum Chordata; class Mammalia; order Carnivora; family Felidae; genus Leopardus; species Leopardus geoffroyi. The sequence continues at coordinate 78,242,008 of NC_059336.1, forward strand.
TCTCTGAACTGACATTTCCCTGTAAGCCTGTGGAGAGGTGGCCACCCACAGTTGTGTTTGTCCTGAGCCTTGAGTCCTAGGCACAAACTCTAGGACCACATGAAACATCACACTGGTCAACTGTTGACATTTTTTATATATATTGGACCTCTGAAATGTATCTGAAGAATCCCTCAGCTGAAGAAGTTTGAAAAATGCTGGTCTCCACCATTAAAGCCCAGCCCCTAGTTCTATGCATTGCGTTGTTTCTCATAGTTGTAGTTGTTTAAGTCATACTTCCCTGTGCTCTAGGAAAGGGTCCTGTCTTACTCATCCTGCCCCAGACCTTGCCCCTTGCATGTGTCTTGCACTCCAACATCTAGGAATGAACCCATGGGTGGCCGTGCTGCTCGCCATCCCCTGACTACTTGCTATATGGATCTCAGCAGGGTCTTGCTAACAGCATATTGGAAATGCAGCTTTCCTGGCCCACATGGACAGGTTTTTGTCTATTTTCATCCTTTCCCTGCTCTGTTTAAATATGGTGTCTGTGACTGAGTTTCGTGTTCCGGAGGCATGCGGTCCAGAGAGAAGGAGCCAGAGTTGCTTCTCTGCCTTGGCGCTTAGGAAAGAGCAAATGGGGCTGCCACCTGCCCGGTCTGGGGATGGTTCCAGAATGGCTCAGGTTATTCACAGCACAGATCCACCCGGGGGTAAAAATACCATCCCAGAAGGACTCTCCTTCTAGCCACAAAAATACCTATATGGGTAGAGAGAGACTCAAAAAATGACACAAGGTTTAGGAGAAATCATCCCCTTGGAAAAGAAATAATTAGTATTGGTCTTACAAGACAGAAGATAAAGAGATCCAGGAGGAAAGAATGAGGGCAGCTCAAGAAGGATGTAAACTAAAGATATATCAGAGAAATATGGTTTAGACTGTAAGAAAAACTTCCTGACCATAAGATATAGGAAATCTTTACAAGGTGTCTCTTTGGGACATGTAAAATAGATCAGCTCTCCTTTGTGGGGCCTACTATGAAGCAAAGGGTTAAACTGGGCAATTCTACTAAGTTCCCACCAGCCTTGGGCATTTACAGTAAGTGTTAGAGAAGAGCTGACTTCTTCAGTAGAAGGCTATATCCTCTGCAAGCTCTTTGGCTGTGTGTCCCCTTATGAGTTACATCCTTTCAATTTCAAACTCATTTCTACAATCACTGGGCTCCATACCTGAGGCCCAGGGGTGTATGAAATGAAGATTTCTCCATCTTACACTTTACCATCGGGGTCCAAATCCCTCCTCTCCACCTTTATCTGCCTGCCTTGGAACCAGGCTCTCACTCTGAGCTGACCTCATTCTAGCCCTTGTATGCCATGAGGGGGAATTTCCACATTCTACACCCTAATTTTGGAAGTGACACTCCTGTGAATCATTACAAACCCTATATTGCCTTTGACTTGGACTTGTCTCCAGGGACAGAGAAGCACCCAGAAAATCTATCCTTAGGAGTCAAAGAGGGTTTTATCACCAGTGTGACTGTATTTCTAACTTAGTTCTTCAGGGTGCTGGCCCTTTGAGATAGTGTCCATCCTGCATCTGTTACCAGCAATATGTCTTCTTTAGCTCTCTGAAGTCATTCTGAATCTCCATGTAAATCCAGGGAAAAAAAAATAAAGAAGTGTCCAAATTCTCAAAAAGGTAGTAGAAAACAACCAATTTGCTAAAATCCAAAAACAAATTACTGTACCATTGGGTGGTTAATGTTTAAAATAAACTAAAACATTCCCCTCCATGCCAGGCTGAGAAGCAGTTCTGGCTCCTTCCCTTGGACTGCATGCCTTAGGGACATGGAACACAATCCAGAAACCATATTTAAGCAGAGCATGAAATGGATGAGCACAGACAAAAACCTTTCCATGTAGGAAAGGAATATTGCATGAAACGTATAGAGTATAAACCTACAAATTATTCAGAAACAGTTTGATCATGCATTCCAAGGTATGTTCATTTCTCAAGTTGGAGTTTTATGATATTTTCTTTTCTTTGGAATACACATTTGTCTCTTGATTAATGTTATATGATACAAAAAATCTGAATGCTAAACAGACAGACAAACAACAATAGCAACAAAAAGGAGCCACTTAAGCCATTAAAACATATGGGTAAAACTGTTCAGGCAGCAAGCACTCTTAGGCTCAAAATCCCTTAAGTTTAAGAACATGTTCTTATTGTAGGTGACTCAGAACTGCAGCTAGAGATGATACAACAGACCAGAGGAAGGGGATGGGAAGGGAACAGCTCGTAGCTCCCAAGGATCAATACATGAAAATAGGGTCACATAGTGAAATGAACTAGTTTCCATTCTTGTAGAAAGCTCTGTGGTTCTTCCTCTTTTTGTTCCACCTGAGAAATTAATTCTAGAACAAAGTATTTCAAATATCCAACTAAACTAGAACAGTTGTTACCACTTCCTCTGCTTTGGGAGATCCTATCAAATTCTGGTTACAAATCAACACAAGGCAACTCTCTGGCAACATCTTAGAATAAAGCTCTTTGATCTTAGTAAATAAAAATAATGAGGATAACAAAAGTAATGAGGGGTGCCTTGGTGGCTCAGTAGGTTAAGCGCCCAACTTCAGCTCAGGTCAAGATCTCACGGTTCTTGAGTTTGAGCCCTGCATGGGGCTCTGTGCTGACAGCTCAGAGCCTCAAGCCTGTTTCAGATTCTGTGTTTCCCTCTCTCTGCCCCTCCCCCACTTTCACTTTCTCTCTCTCTCTCTCTCTCTCTCTCTCTCTCTCTCTCTCTCTAATATAAATAAGCATTAAAAAAATTAAAGTAATGAAAGCTAACACTATGGTGTATTCATATACCAGTCGCTGTTCTAAGTGCTTTACCCTTGATTCTCACAATAAAGTGATGATGTAGGTACAATCACCACTCCCATCACCTGGCCAGGGTAACAGCCTGTTCCTTTGGCTGAAGGGACCTTGTGAGCACCTGGAGAGAGTGCATATCTCTTCTACCTTCTGTAATAACAATAATAATAATCACTAAAACTTACTGAACATCAAATGTATCAGACACAAAATGCTTTACCGCTTTATCTCAGTCCTTACAACAAATTTAAAAACTAGACCTTATCCCCATTTTATGTGGTAGGCAACTGATGCTCAGAGAGGTTTAGAAATAATAGCCCAAGGTAACAAAGCTATGGCAGAACTTGGCCCTTAATCTAGTTTGTCTGATGCCAACATATTGGCTCCTAAACCTTACTCCCTCCTGGGTCCTTCCCACCTCTAGAATACTAGCGGTTGCCACCGAAAGCTAGCCTCTTGGGTTATTTTCATCAAGTATGAAAGCCCTTCCTGAGGCTGAAGATGGCCAAGTGGATTGCTCCCAGAGAGCCCAGTGGCACCGTTGCCATCCGTTGGCCTCAGCCACAGCTGTGGTTTCCAAAGGAAATAACTCATGCAGCCGTTGGTCGCACCTGTCACTCACTGGAACTGGGACTTGCATCAGAACACTGGGGCCCCACAGGAAAGGAACAGCAGTTCCATCAAACTGATGGCATCAACACAGGTCACTGTGAGATTCGTGAGCCTGCTTCCCTAAATCTGAGATCAGCCTCACTGTGGTCCACTCTCCCTGCTTCAGAAGGTCAGAGAGAACACCACTAGACCTTGACATTCTAGATCTGTGGAGACACCCCAATCACATACCACAGGGTGAGTGGGGTATTGGTAAATCAGCAGGCATGATCTAAACTAAGTGAAGCACCTCCGAGCTTCCTTTGATTAAAAAAGAAAGAAACTGGGAGTTAGTGCTAAAGAGAAAAATCTAAATAAGAGAGGCCAACAAATGACCATAAAAACTGGGGTCTTTCCAGAAGCCCCCAAAGGAGGAAAGGGCATGTAGAACCTTCAGACTCTGGAGAAGCAACAGAAGTTTGACGAGAACACAAGAATAAGGAAGTTTTCAGGGCAGTTTGTGATGGTGGAAAATTCAGGAAAAACTAGAATGAACGGTGTCAATTTGATTCAGTTGAATGCAAAATGCTGTAAACATTAACAGAGCATCGGCAAAGCATTTACCACAAAATGTGGCGAGTGCCTGAGAGAGTTATTGTACCTGCACCTTCTTATACTCCTGCTGAGGAGCCAAGCCATATGTGCTTGGCACCCTTAAATAACAGGAAAGGCTGGCATGTGAGGAAGTGCTAGGATGAGTGGTGAATTCCGTGAAAAGCAGAGGACGGAGGTATGTGCGTGCTTAGATGAGAAGAAAACTCTTTGTGGGTGATGCAGAATTTGGTCTGGAGCCCAGACTGGTTCTGTAGACTCTAGCATTCAAATCTTCTCTCCCTAACCATAGCCTTCAAATGTACCCACACAGGTAACAGGAGAACCAATAGTTATGTTCTAAGACTGAATTACTTTTGTCCTGTGACAGGTGGTTTCCAACACCACCTTCTTATGGATCTCGGTATCCCTCACAGGACTCAGACTTCCCCTGTGGATACAGAAAATCTTTAGTCTGCACCCTCCAAGCTGCATCAGCTGCCTTGCCTTGTGATGGTTTTCTGGGGGTCAGAATTCAAAAGGCGGGGGAAAGGCCTGGGTAATTGAGTCACCAGGATGTCAATTCTTTTCAGTTGGCAAATCTTCCAAAACTAAAGGGAAACTACACATAGAAGAAATAAAGGAACTTCATTTTTTATCTTGAAAACAACCACTGAGATGGATTTGGCCAATGTACCAAAGCACAAATACTTGTCTACCTTTGTGCTATTCAAACTATCGAGAAGACGAAGTAGTTTTTAAACTTCTCCTAGAAATAAAAATGGCATAGGGGTTCCAGTAATCCAGTATCTTCCTGTCACTGAGTCAATGACCACCCTCCATCATCCTTGATGGAGATGGAGAATGTCAGCCGCCTACAGATGAAAATGTCTAATGACTTTTCAGGTTAAGATGTCTTCCCCAATAACCTCTTCTTTGTTCCACATATTTAAAAAGTACCTTCACTCTACTAGATTACCAATATGAACCCCCAAACCCTAAAAACAGTCTAATGCATCCCATCATAAAGTGCTTTCTTGACATGCTCTAAATCTACCTCAAGATAGCAACACAACTCTGACTAAAAAACCCAACGTGCTCTTTCTCCCATGTGGCATTTATCAGCCTCTCCTGAGCATTAGCTGATAATCTTTTCTTCGGAAGAGTGTGGTGGTCTGACCGCCCTAGTAGAATATCAGCTCCCCAAGACAAACTCATCCTCAACATCGTCTCCTTCAGTGTCCTCCAGCATCAAGCACAATGCCTGGCATGCTCTAGGTGCTCCATAAATCTGCGTTGAATTAACCAACTGAGAGCACTGTCAAACAAAAAGCATCATAGCCAAGCCAAAGGCAAGATTCAGGTTCTGGGAGGGGGTTTAGGACAGGCACCCCCAGATGTGCCAGAGGTCTTTCTAACTTTGAATTCTCTGTCTCCCTGTCAAGCTCTCCCTGATCAATAACCCAACCTTAGGCTTCAGTTGAGAAGAACTAAAATGTCAGTGAGCTAACAGTACACTGTGATTCTCCTTCCTCATCCCTAGAATGCAGCACCTAGAACGCAGCACTTGGCCCTTTGTAGGGGCTCAGCAACATTTACTGAACAGAACTGAAAAATGAAAAAATTCCCTCACATTCTTCAGAGGCATAAAAGCCAAGGACAATAACTTGGATCCAAGAACAGGTGGACCCTTACCACTAGATGTCCTGTAGCCTTTTCTGGGACATGGAAAGTCAACATGAACAAGACAGAGCTCTGCACTCAAAGGTCCTTCACAAACAACCCTGATGCACAGCCATGAAATCCTGTGGACAAACTGGGTAAGTACGCAAGTGCGGAGCCAACTACAGTTCAACTTCTCATCCTCCACTTTCACTACTATCTAGGGCCTGGACTTGCTTTCTGAAAGACCCGATGCCAAAGAAGAGCTCTAACAGGGAAGCCTCAGGGGCTCCTAAATAGGAAAGCAAGATTCACTGGATGCCTCTCCTTTAGGGCACTGTGAGCAAGGGGTCTTTACCTGGAGGCCATCATCATGCTTCAAAGGGCCCATGAACTCTCTGAAATCACTTTATGTGTACATGCATTTTCCTGGGAAGGGCCATATCTTGCATGAGTTTCTCAAAGGGACCTATGACCTGTATAAAATGTTAAAAATCGGTGATTAAGCTGCTTACGTATTTTAACTTTTGTCAAAATCATTTGCTGGGTAATAGGCTCAAAAATGGTCTAGGTTAGAAAGGCAGCATGGGATAACAGAAAAAACTCAGAATTTAGAGTCTGACCCATTTGAGGCTGAGTTCCAACTCTGCCATTCACCAGCTGCCTGACCTGCGCACGTTACTTAAACCACCTGAGCTCTCATGTTATGGGGTCAATAATACCCATTTTCCAAAGACCACTGACACAAAGAAGGCACTAAATACGTGCTAGTTCCTTTCCTCTCTTCATTAGTGTTCCTCCCTCCCTCTTTTCTGCCTCTTCCTTCCTTCCTTTATACCATCCCCCCTCCCTCCTATCTTTTCAACAGCAAACACCAATACTTTGAACAAATGCCCCTTCTCAAAAGTACAAATCTGTCGTCTGACATAAATAAATGGCAAGTTGACATGCCATTGCATGGCCTGACCAATATTATCCTTTTACTGAAAAATATAGAATGCAGGAATAGGTTTTTGCAATGTGAATGATATTGAGCGGTAAAACTTTCCCTTCTCTTGTTGTTATTTTCTATAAGCCAAACCCAGTAACCTAAAAATTACACATAGATTATAATCCCTAATGTTGAACAGTGAGAAGTGGCCCAAGAACATGGAAAGAATGAGAGGAGCTTATTACAATTTTTGAACGCGTGAGCATCAAAATCTCCTGGCTTCACAAAGAAAGATGCTATATAAGCAATTGTAATAATATTGTTTAATATGTCCCAGAGCCACAATCCATGGGTGCCTTCACAACCCACTCTGTGTTAACAGCTACTAGGAATACTTCTTATAGTTCTTGGGGAGAGTCTGGCCTTATGGATGCTTTAAAGTTGCACTACATGAGTCATGTAAGACTCTCCTCTGTCCCCTCCATCTGTGGAGAGAGGAGGAGAGAAAAGAACAGGGGATGGAGCCAGGGTAACCAAGGATGGGGGTTGGGACAGAGAAATGGTGAGATTTCACAGCTTGCCAAAGATTATAAAAGTCCAAAGGTTGACTTTTTGGCATCAGTTTTACCCAAGTGGAAAATTCCCAATTTTCTCTACTTAGTCCTTTCTCTCGGAGGAAATGCATGGTTTTGTCAAACTCAAGTAAATGTATCTTCCTTTCCTAAATTTCATGTGCTGGATTCAATACTAATTTACATCCACATTTGTGCCAGAGATCTTAAAAATCTGCTGTTGTTTCCTTCCCAAGCTGTAGGGTGGGGGTTGGGGGGGGGGGTGCGGAGGAGCGGAGTTGAGCATGAGGGAAAGGAGAGAGGGAATGTGGTTGGAAAAGTGAGGAGGGAGAAGAAAGAAAAACTTCACCTGGTAAGCATTTTCCATACTTAATAATTTGATTTTGAAGGCTAGTCATATCAAAGAGCAAAATATTCAATATTGTTAATTCAGTTTTGCAAAATATATTCTTAATTTAAAAATGATTTTGCTCCGGGTGGTAGTGCAGTAATAAAGCAGTTATTGACCAGATCTTATTGATTGTAGAGTCTGCGGGCAAAGAGCACTGACCTTGCTCACACTCTTATTGCTTCCTCCCTCCCTGGCCTTCTTCATCTATGCTCGCTCAATAATATATTATTAATATATATTTTTAGCAAAAACTGTATGTTACAAGGTTAAGGGCTTCTTAGTGATTTTTTTCAAGCTACTCTCTGCCTTTGGGGTGTTAGGGGAAGAATAAACTTCGTAACTGAGTGTCTGGATATAAATGACTTTCCATGGAAATACTTTACCCACCACTGGGAAGCACGTTGTCATCGTCCACTTTTTTCTGTCACATAGGACAGAAAGCAAACACTCCCTAAGGCAAAGGGTGCTGCAGCCGTTTGGGCAATGATGTGCTGATGGAGAAGAAACCACACCTTGACTGTAAAGACCAAATTCAGGACATACCTACATCCTTTCCAGGAAACTAGCTCTGAGCCCAAAGAAGGGAAATCTGTAATCATACTAAATTCAGTGATCAGTGGTGTCTAAATCTTTCTGCTCCTTCTAATAGCTCTTTCATGAGGCTTTCTCCAACACCTTCACAATCATCTTCCTTATAGCACAACGGATATGATATGTAGTGATTGCTTACTTTTAGCATTTGCACATAAACTCTCTTACGTATCTGCCTGGTTTTTTTTTCCAGGTTGATCTTATTTCTCTAGTAAATGTATAAGTCTTTTGAAGACAAACACTATGCCATATGCTCCTGCAATATTCCTTCTAGGACCTGTCATGTACCAGGTTCATAGTAAGCATGCAGTTAATAATGATCCAATTGAAATGTAAATGATGCACAGCTCTGTATTAAACTTCCTTTCAAAGAAAGAAAGAACATAGAGTATGATAGTGCAGTTTGCTTCTGCCCTTTACACTGGGAGTCCCTCCAATCATGTGGTTTTTCTGTCTCCACATGTGCACCAGGTAAGAGATGGAAAAGCTAGGTACCATTGAGCTTGATGAATATCACAGAGAACTATCCTGCACTGTTGCATCATGAAGTAGAACGTTTGGGCAATTTGTTTTATGACATGTATGAAGAAAGAGGAAAGAATAGTGATCACACCTCACAAACACCAAATTTAGAGTGGCTAGCTAATCTCCACGCTCATGGAGAAATCAGGACTGAAAATGAATGCACATGATGGTCACTTGCCATTTCTGACTATACGACTCCACCCATATCTTGGAAGAATGTGGTTCTTCCTCAGACAGCAGAAGATACAAATTAAAAAAAAAAAAAAAAAAAAAAGCTGGGTTTCTCCAATGCCCTTTACACTGTCTATCCCAATTCCTGGGCTCCTGCTTCTACAAAGAAGTCTATCTGAAAAATCTAATATTCATAAAGGAGAGCAAAGATGGAACAGAATCAGGATCTATTATTTGCTGCTGGTTTCAACTACCCACTGAAAGGGGGCAGAGAAGAGGACACCAGTGATGCAACCGTGGAGCACCATGGTCTAGTAAAAATAATCCAGGTAAGCAAGGAGGAACGCTGGGCTCTACCCACCAGCTGTGTGGTCACTGGCACGCTACACATCCTGCAGGGCCCAGCAGGCCTCAGCTGCTCACTTAAGGAGTTTAATAGTAAAGAATGCATGAAAGCACTTTCTACAAAGATGTGGGAAGTACAAGGGAACCAAGAAAGAAGAGCAAAGGGACTGCTGGCAGCAGGAAGTCTTTAACATTGCCATGTCTGAATGGGGCAGGACAGAGGAAAAGGCCTGCAGGGAAACGGTGGCAAGTGTAGGTGTGGAAAAGAGGTTGCCACAAAGGAATATGGGCACTGCCAATACGACACAGGCAGGCATAAACCCCAACCTCTGCCTTCTGGTGCCTTCTAATCTCACATCAGAGCCAGAAGACAAGGGGGACTGGATGATGGGGGTCTTTTGAAGTCAGCCAAACAAGGCAAAGAGGAAGGCAAAGCAGGATAGGGAATTATCTGGAAGACCAAACCAAAGTATAGTCCCATCTTTGTGCCTCATTTTCTCCTTTGTCACACAAGAATAATTATGTAACCGTACCTACCACACAGGGTCCTCTTAAGGACTGCATGTATTCATAGCTGTGAATGCACCCTGTTAAAGTTTCCAACCTGCCACAGATGCTGCGTTGGTGAGGCACCCCCTCTGCTCTCTGTGGAGTCCTCTCCCTGTGCCCACGTCCAGGCCAGGGGGCCCCCCACTCCCAACCAGAGCCAGAATGATGTGAACAGAGCCGCACAGGGCTCTGCAGGTGGCAGGGAGAGGGGGGAGCTGCACACGCAAGGAAATAATAGAGACTGGATTGTTTATGCTTGTGGGAAAGGGCGCATGAATATGGATAAAACCCTGTGCGCATTTTGCTAATTACCCAGCATCAGTGTTAAAGGAGGAAAGAGCCCACTGCAGATTTTCAAGCCAATTCCACCCCGCCAAGCCCACCCCCACCTATGTACACACACAAATCACCGCTACCTCCACTGCCACCACCACCATTTTGTCTCCTCTCAAGTGTGTAACTGACAATGCTCCCCTGGATAAGAACCACAGGAACCCATTTCAGTTAAATCTGAATTGACAGAAGATTCCAACTCTGCACCATGCCAGAAGGCTCAAGGAAGAAAGCCCCATTCCATGATCTTAACTGGCAGGAGCTTATTTCCTATAATATCCAAAGTCAAAACAAACTGATAGCTCCATAGGTAAAGACATGAGGTGAATCAAGGACAGAAGGGAGGTAGAGAGACAAAGAATCATACTTAGATAGAGGCCATTTCTTTGGGAAGCCAAAATTATGGTCAAAAAGGCAAAAAAAACAAAAAACAAAAAAAAGTCCCAGTCTCTGGCTCCCAGTCTCAATTAAGACCTCTTTCCTTTCTCTACTAAGGAAAGAAAAGATGATGAACTCAGCCTTTGTTTCCTGGTGGCTCCTAGGCTTTTCCTAGACAGCCAGCTCCAGGAAGATGTCTGCCAACTCATCCTTGAAAATCAGCAGGGATGGGCAAGTTAGGAAAAGCGCTCAGGGAAAGGGCTTGTTCAGGATGGAGACTTGGAGGGAGGAACTCAAACCAGCTCGTTTTGGTCCTGAAGTCCATCACCAAAGGCTGCCAGGGAACATGCTCCCTTTGTCTCAAGATCAACCAAGCTAAAGGGTAATCAATAAGCACTGCCCTGAGCTACATGCTTCGGGGCAGTAACAAAGACATAGCCTTTTTATAGCATTCCTTACATTTGTTCTCCTCTGCAAGAAAGGCAGCAGCAGGTGCACTAGAAAGACACTGGTCTGCATGTCTGGAGACCTGGATTCTTATACTGGCTCTGTCTCATGTAGCTGCGTGATTCTGAGTAAGGCATTTAGTCCTTCTGGGCCTGGGACCCACAGTTCTCTTCATCCGAAAAATTAAGAGGTTTGTCCTAAAGAACTCACAGCTCAAAACTTCAAAAACCCTGATTAACAAAAACTCTGATTAACATAGACTGAGCTCCTCCTAAGTTGCCAGCCACTATTTTACACATCTTTGCTCAGTATTTCTCAACAACCTTGTAAGTTTGATATCTTCATTTCACAGATAAGAAAACTGAGAGAGCCAAAGCATAAGAGACTCTTAAAAACTGAGAACAAAGTGAGGGTAGATGGGGGGTGGGAGGGAGGGGAGGGTGGGTGATGGGTATTTAGGAAGGCACCTGTTGGGATGAGCACTGGGTGTTGTATGGAAACCAATCTGACAATAAATTTGATATTAAAAAAACAAACAAACAAAACAAAACAAAAGAAAACTGAGACCCAGAATAGGTAAGTCATTTTCCTGACTTGGTGGGGATTTGAACCCTACAACAGCATAGTGATTGTGTAGCATGCATATCAATGAAAAGCACGAACTTTTCACCAATACATTATTCTATCTAGACTCAAGACTTTGTAGTTCAGTGTTTCTTCCACTACATCAAACAGCTCTTGTCAGTTTCTGGGAGGAATTCCTCCATCACTAGATTAGTCTCAGAAGAACCAAAAACGGGCAGTCATAACCTAAAATTCCCAAACAAATTCTGATAGATACCCCATCTTCAGTGGTCTGATTAGGACAAAATGGAACTTCTGGGTGAAAGCTGGTCTCCAGTTCAGGCATACATATTCTATACAACAGATGTTCAGTAAGGGGTGCCTGGGTGGTTCAGTCAGTTAAGAATTTGACTCCGGCTCAGGTCATGATCTGGCAGTTCGTGAGTTTGAGCCCTGTGTCAGGCTCTGTGCTGACAGCTCAGAGCCTGGAGACTGCTTCAGATTCTTTGTCCTCTCACTCTGCCCCTCCCCACTCATGCACACGCATGTGCACTCTCTCTCTCTCTCTAAGAATAAATATTTTTTAAAAAAGTGCAAAGATGGTTCAGTAAATATGGCATATACATTGTGCATAGCAGTTGTTCAATAAAGGCTTAGCATATTGTTCAATATACACTAAGTGCTTCATAGAATCCTGGCACTTAGATTAGGAAACGTGGCAGAGACCATAAGTTGGAATGGATGAAAAGTTATCCACACAGCATCAAAGAATAAAATAAAATAATAAAATTCAGAAGCCAAAGACATTATATTATCAACACTGGTAGCTTTAACCCATAGTATTATCCCTCCCATATCTCTCCCTCCTCGCCCACCGCTGCCCCAATCCAGAGAAACCCTTCTGAAGCACCCATACTGCCTCCATGTGCCAGACAGGAAAAACATCTTCTAAAAGCTAAGTCTCCCTGGGCCTAGACTTACTGCCATATTTCTGCCTTGGACTTTGCATGTAACTTTTTAGCAGGGGAGGCGGGAGCTGATTGGATTATAGGAATACAAATGGATTAATTTGGGGTGGATTAGATACATCACAAAACATAAGTTTGACTTGCATTAACATAAAAATGTCATAAAAATGTAGATGCTGAGGCAGAGCTTATTTGTGATGCTGCTAATGCATTGTTACTCCAGCAAAAGATGTACACAATATTTACGCTGTATCTGACCACATAAAACATGTCGTACACATATGCAATTTTTCATTATGTAGAGGGAAAAGAGCCAGAGGGCCCTTCAGAATTCCAATTCTTGAGCTCCTGACTTTCCCTTCTTTTTTTAATCTTTTTTTCTTTATTTTCAAGAAACAAATACAGTTTTAAACCATCATTACTGTATTTTGAACAGTTAATATTTCATATCGTGACATCTCTATTCAGAGGTAACAGGTTTAGTTGATTACTATTTGTTTATAGAGCCGAAGAAACCTGCAATCACAGGGAACATAGAAGGATTGCAATTAGATCTATTGGCTGAGAGCTGCACCTTGCTGACCCACGGTTAAGTGGTTAGCGCTATCAGAGAGAAAATGCCTACTGGCAGCTGGCACATCTGCACATAATAATACAGGCAAAACTGACACGGCCACTAAAGGCTGCTGCTCTCCTCTTTACCCAGAAGCTGAAAACAGATCATGCTTTTTAATAGTGCATCAACACATTTCTTCTGAATTAGCATAATCATGTGAGTTATGGGAGGAAGTGGGTACATCTTGGCCAAGCTGCTATGAATTCTTCAAATTATCCAAATAAAAAGGGACTTTTCCCCCACAAACCTGAGTCGGTACTCAACACCTAGTTTCTTGAAAAGCGAAAGGACAGGGAGAGAGCAATAGAAGAAGGAGAAGGAGTTACTCTAAGTATTCTCAGCAAAACACATAATGTCCCATGTGTGACAGCTTGGACATATACCACCTGAGGAGGGATGTGGGGGGGGGGGTGCTAACATAAATACATGGACTGGATTCTATCAAAGCAGTAATGATGATGATAATGATGTGATGATACCTGATTTTAGGTAAGAATTCATTATGTGCCTGGCACCGCATAAAGACTTTAGAGCCTCTACCAACTCTTCAGGCCAACAATTCTCTACCCAGGCATCCCAGCTCATTCCAACCAACAAGGTTGAGCAACTCAACTGGAGACTCTCTCTAAAGCATAGTGAGATGACCACCAGAGAGTAAGCTGACCAAACTCGCACGCTGCTCTGGGACAAGAAAGGGTATCCAGGGTGCTGGTGGCCTCTGCTCCCCACTGGAGGCATGCAGTTCTCAGGAAATACAGCTTCTCTCCCTGCAGCCAACTTCCTTGCAACTCAGGCCACATCAGCATGTACAGCACCATTCTGAGTATTAGAAAAAAGGCATTCGCTCTTGACAGACTAAGTAGGACAAGGCAACTCAATTAAAGAAAAAAAAATACCACAAGTAAAATCAAAAGACAAAGGAAGAATTGGGGGAAAATATTTTAAAAACATAAGAAGTGTGTGTGTGTGTGTGTGTGTGTGAGAGAGAGAGAGAGACAGAGAGATAGAGAGACAGAGAGAGACAGAGACAGACTGGTTGAATAAACTCTGATACATATACGCAGTGAAGTAATATGCAACTATTTAAAACAAGCAAGCAAAAAAAGCAAGATCTTTATAAACTAATATGGGGTGACTTCCAGTATATGCTCTTAAGTGAAAGAGCAAAATATAAAAGAGAACATTCTGTATGCTATTTTTTATACAAAAAGCAGGGAGGGAAATAAAGCATACAGGGATCTGGTTTTTTTCCCCAAAAAGAACATAGGAAAGATAAATCAGAAAACAATGAAATTGGCAACCCACCATTTCCCACTAATAGGAATCAGGGAACTCCTTGGAGAAATGGATAGTTACAGAGCTGGGACAAAGAAAATACAAGAGGAGTCTGGAACATCCTCTTAGTCCAGAAGGGAAGGAAGTGCTTTAAAAAATAATGGTGGCATGTCCAAAAAACACAGGAGCAGCCTGAAGGAGCTCCCTAATGGCCATCAAAATAAATAACAGATTATAACACATTGAAAAAAATAATCTATGAGTCTATATTGATCATAAACAGATGAATAAACAAATGATGGAAAAAATAGGGTTCTTCCTTACAAGAAAACGCTGACTGATAAATACGGAGAAAGTGGTAGAATGGAAAATCACCATATTCAACCAGAAATGAGCAAGAACAATCAATGAACATTAAATCTTGAGGTCAGGATTTCATGAGTTACAAGATATTTACGTACTTAAAATGTGTTCCCACAGAGAGTTTATTAGTTACAAGGGTAAACAGAGTAACTATACAGTGGAGAAACCAGACAATACCTTGATGAGGTTATCAAAATTAACATCAACATAAGGATCAGGCAGATATTGTGTGTCTCCAGATGTGTTACACCAAGAAGTTTATAACATCATCTATGTAGGAATCTGGCCAAGAATGCATAACCTGCATCCAATCATAAGGAAATATCAGATAAACCCAATGAGAAATGTTCTATAAAATAATCGGTCTGTATTCCTCAGAAATGCCAGTGTAATGAAAGATAAGGAAAGGTCAAAGTACTATTACCAATTAAAAGAGAAAAAAAAGAGACAACTAAATGCAATTCACAAGCCTGGACTGGATTCTATACTGAATATAATGTAAAGGTAATGTAATATATATGTATATAATGTAAAGGTAAAATATAATATGTAAGGTAAATATAATGCTATAAAGGACATTATTGATTCAATTGAAAAAATTAAAATATGGACAACATATTAGATAAAAGCATTACTTTCCTGTTAAATTTCCTATTCTTGGATAACTTTATTCTGGTTACATAAGAGAACATCTTTGTTCTTAAGAAACATAAATTACGATATTAAGGCACCTACTCTCAAATGATTCAGAAAGCACTACAATAGACAGATAGAAAACATATGTGCCAAACTGTTAAAAAATGGTGAACCTGGATAAAAGGTGTATGTGTGTATTATTCTTATAACTTTTCTGTAAGTTTGAAATTATTTCAAAACAAGACATTTTAAAAATAAAATATGAAACCGAAAACAAAGAAGGGCACCCTCTGTAGTCCTATGCAAGCATTAGCACAGCTGAATTTCAGGACAGGAGCCCTTGCCCAAACCATACATAGCAGCCTCGGTGTGGGACAAGGCTTCATCCTTCCAATAAACCCCTCATTTGAGCTTCTCTGAACGTCTCTGTCTTTCCAATCATTCCTCAACCTACCATGGAGAGAGCAGCATGCTACAGCCAGATTCCCATCTTCTCCTTCAAGGCCTTGATCTCATGGTTGCATGTTTCTCCTCTACTCAGAGAAGTTTTGATGTCTTGTTCATCCTTAAGTCCCAAGTTATTGACACACGTAAGATGCTCAGTAAATGTTTCAGTACTGAGTGGAGCCGGAGTGTGTTGACTGTGGGGACTGATACTACCATCAGTCTAACAAGTCAAGGGCGCACACCCCCACAGCCTTCTCAGTTAGGCTTATTCTAGCACTCTCTCCCCAGACAGGTGCCAGGAGAATGCTAGAGTGACAAGCACCAGCATTATGTCTCCCATAATGGCTTAGACAGCTGATGGCTGAGACACTATTTTTGTAGATTTCCTGCATTTTACACTAAGCTTGGGGATGGAGTAGAGGTAGAAAAGAACTTTAGTCCCACTGCAACTATTTACTCTAAACCTGGATAGCAAGCACATCAGTAAAATGGTTTAAGCTTTCTTAGAGTTAGCGAAGAGAAGTAGATTAGCATCTTTGCAGATCCCTCCATCCAAAGAATTACTACTCCATAATTAAAAGGTAGGAGGGCTCCAGCTTCCACAGACTATCAGAAATTTCTAAGTCCCAGGGCACCCGGGTGGCTCAGTTGGTCAAGAGTCTAACTCTTGATTTCAGCTCAGGTCATGATCTCACAGTTCATGGGATCAAGCCGCGCAGTGGACTCAGCGCTGACAGAGCAAAGCCTGCTTGGGATTCTCTCTCGCTCTCTCTCTGCCCTTCCCCCACCACTCATTTTCTTTCTCTCTAAAAATTAAAAAAAAAAATTTTGTTTTAAAGAACATGTGAGTCTTTCAGATTCTCACTCTGACCAGGTCTGACCTAAGAGCCTGGACTCAAAAATCACCATACCTACAACTGCTCTCTTTGTCCCTTAGGAGCCAGGCCACACAGAGGAAGTAGAAAAAACTCAGTAAAAGACCACAAAAATAAGCTTCTCCACCCAACTCAGGCCTTTCCTTGGAATTCCTTCCCAAGTTCTTAGTCCTGAGCTATGCAGAAGTTAATGAAAACAATGAGCAGCTGGAGAGAAGGAATGGTTCTTGGAGAAAAATCTGGAACCAAAAACACCAGAAATAACATGGGTCTACTCTATTTCAACAAGGATGTCACTACAAATTTCACTAGACCAAAGACATCTAAGTCTACTGCCTGGCCTGGAGACAAGAGACAAGCAAGTCTTAAGTCACAATTTTCTTAGCTGAAGCCAAAATATGGTTTTTCTATCACTATTTTAATCATTTTGAAGTTACACAGGAGTTACTATTTGTGAAAGTAGATAAATGAGATTCCAAAGAGTTCTGTAATCTATCTACATGCTGACCAGATGTTTTCCAAAGTCTAGAACCCAGGAAGTGAATCCAAATGAGAAGGACACTACAGTGGTCTTGAAAAGTTGAGTTATTCAGAGAGCTCTGTCAAAATACCGGGTTACTACTGGGATAGTTTTAGGGGAAATTCTTAATTGGATGGAGAAAAAAAAAATATGTCCATGGAGCCTTTAATAGAGCTAAAACCTCCTTGGAATACCTCTGCCACCAACTCTGGCTTGTCACCTGAGGGGGAGGAAAGCCTCCACAGAATAAAGGAATGAATAGACCCTAGCAGTGATTCTAATGAAAAACTAATTAGGAATAGAGCAAGGAGATTATTAATTCCTGCCAGAATCAAAATTACAGACCTTATCATATTGGAAACACGAGCAGTAGAAAAGAAGAACTCTCAGACCACACTTTAAGAACTGCCACCTGGAAGGGAGTAAATGATGAATCTGAATACCCTGAAGGGAACTGGAGGCAAACCAGAAGGGTCCATGCTACAGCAATATCATGCCCAGACTTTGGAGAGGTCACCGGAGGGGGAGGTCATTACACTGTGTGTGTCACTCAGAGTCGAAGTGTGTGGCGGGGGGAGAACTGAAGCCAGCTCTGAGCTACTGCTGACTCAAGGCAGAGTACTGAGGAGAAACTAAGTGTATGTGGGAGGGGGGGGGGCAAGTGGGCAGAGGAACCCCACACAGAAAGGAAAAAGAACTCCATTCTTCCACAAGGCATCAGAAAAAGTGTGCCTTTAATTCTGTCCTAATGTTCTCCCAGAGTTAAACTGAACAGGGTTTAGGGACTTTTTTTTTTTTAACTATAAGGAAATTTTGCAATTCTATGCCAAATGAGACCTGAAATAAATTTTATGGGTTTTATTCCTAAGATGGTAAAAAACTTGGGCTGATTTGATTCAGTCCTGAGCCCAAGAACACGAACAAGAGAATTCCTATTTTGCAGATGGGCGGGATGAGTTCTAAAACAAAGCTGAAGAGCCACTTCATTAGCCACAGAAAACCAGCCTTCTTCGAAGTTGGACTGGACACTGAGGAACGCTACTTTCGTGTTGGGTTCAGGCCTCTATGAAGCAGCGCTTCTCTCTACTCTGTCCTTGCATGCCTTGGAAATGTGTCTCTATTTCTTCAGATCATTTGCAGTCTCCTCTCTTCCCTTGCCCCCCATCAAGAGCTGGACAATGTTGTAATTTTCTGTTACTAAAATTTTTATTTCTCTAAAGTGGTCATAAATGCTGGCTTGATGACAATCCAGAAATACTCCATATACTAAACACAAAAACTCGCTATGAAAATTGCTTGGTTTATTTTTGTTTATGTTATTGAGTTCTTGCAAATGACACAGCTGAATGTTTATCCTACCATAAGGAAATGCATTTTGGTATTTGTATTTTTGTTTTTTGTTTTTTGGGGATTTTTTTTTAGGTTTGCTTTAAAAGATAAGAGCAATAAAGAGGGAACTTAAACATGTACACACCCATATCACACACACAAAAACACACACACGCACTCACACATAATTCTAAATTTAGGGAAAAGTTATACTATAACCTTCCAATATTTTCTTTTCTTTTCTTCCATCAAGATTAAAATACCTAATTCAGTGATATTAAAACACAAATTGAGATAGACTAGTCTCTCACCATTTTCTCTAGACTGCACCCATACCTTGTCCTAGGATTGATGCAGGAGACACAAGAGACTTTATCCCATCCTCATGTAAGAGTTCTCCTTGAAAACTCTTGGCTACATGGGTAGGCTGTCCTGTACCAGAACGGACACAGGCAAAGATGTCCAGGAGGGAGCAAAACAAAGGGACCACAAGAGAAGGATAGAACTTGTTAATACCATTACGTTATATAAGACTCCTAAAATTATAGTGGCAGTAGGCAATTTAACAAGATTTCATGGAGACTGCTGTGAAAATCTAGATGAATGAGTGAAGCAAATAATGGAGAAATAGGATATGAGACATTTGCATGTAAGATTCCTTATTTTGCCATCAGATACAATAAATGAGAGCTCTGGGAGTTGGACTAATAATCTGAATTACACACTTCTTGGCCACTGTCAGAAGGCCTGCCTGCCCTAGACCTCAACTGAACCATTATTGGGACCTCACTTCATCTTCTCCTTGATGGGAAAATGAAATGAATGAGTACCTGCATCATCAATTCAGTATCTTCCCTTACAACTTCAAAGGATGAACAAGTACTAAATCAGGTTATGTTTTTCTAAAAGATGTCCATTATTAGTCTCTAGCCCTCCAAACTTCACAACACTGAATGTTACAAAGAGATGGCTGCTGGGCTTCCAGAAATTGACAAACCCATGGAAAAAAAATCCCAGCTGGATGTTTCTTCCTGGAGAGCAACATTCAACCAGGGCATGGTGGTCCTTTTTGAACATCTTCTGAGTAATAAAAATGTATAATATGAAAACAAACGGACTTGGTAAGAAAAAATTCTTATTGGCCACAGATCTCAAAGAAAAAACATCAGCAAATGATAGCCCCACACACCCTACAAGCAGTTTCTGTCTTTGTGATCCCTAAGATTTTGGTCACATGATATTTTGGAAATATAAGTCTAATGAAGCCATAACTACTAAACACCACCATGCAGATTACAAAAAGCATGGGCTTCAGGTAGAATGGGGTTCAGATCCTGGCTCCTCCTTTCACTGGTGACTGTGGGCAATACCTCTCTTTCATTCCCATCTCCAAAACAGAGATAACAGAGGGGCGCCGGGGTGGCTCAGTCGGTTAAGCATCCGACTTCAGCTCAGGTCATGATCTTGCAGTCCATGAGTTCAAGCCCTGCATCAGGCTCTGTGCTGATAGCTCAGAGCCTGGAGCCTGTTTCAGATTCTATGTCTCCCTCTCTCTCTGACCCTCCCCTATTCATGCTCTCTCTCTGTCACAAAAATAAGTAAAAATGTTAAAAAAAATTTTTTTAATAGAGATAACAGTATCTACATCACAAAGTTACTGTAAGGATTAAATGAAACCATGTGTGCAGTAGATGCCCAATAAACATCTTCCCCTTACATTAGGCTAACAGAGCTTGTGTCTGGTAAGATCCTATGATTCCACAGACAACACTGATACACTTGAGTCAGCACTAGCTGTCTAAGAAAAGGAAAGAGGGATCCTTCTACAAAACAAAGTGAGGCACAAACTGTGGAATGAAGACACAGACATTCGGGGAGCCTCAGGACCTCAGTCGGTTGAGCATCGACTTCGGCTCAGGTCAAGGTCTCACAGTTTATGAGTTGGAACCCCACATAGGGCTGTCTGCTGTCAGCACAGAGCCTTCTTTGTATCCTTTGTCCCCCTTTCCCTCTGCCCCTCCCCTGCTCATGCTCTTTCTTCCTCTCTCTCTCTCTCAAAAATAAATACACATTAAAAAAAAAAAAAAAAGACACAGACATTGAATCCTTTCCAATCATGGGACTGTGTCAGCTCCCTCAAATGATATTTGTGCCCAGTACCCTATGTTTGACACTGGGGCAGGACATGGAATGATATGTCATTGTTTAGTTTGTTTATCCTTAAATGTTTTTCTAATTCTAAATAAATTTAAAAATGTTTTAAATAAAATATTTAAAAATTAAAATTTTAAATTTAAAATTTAAAAATAAAATTTAAATTAGGGGAATCTCATGTTTAAAGTAGTTAACTTAAACAAAATGCAGATCAGCACCATACCTTTCACCAATACAACAGTCTGGTAGCTTACCCAAGAGGAGCTTACCTTGAAAAAGTGAAACTGTCACTATTTGCAGGTAACAATATTATATATAGAAAACCCTAAAGACTGACAAAAAAAAAAAACCTATTTGAATAAATGAATTAGGTAAAGTTGCAGGATATGAAGTCAATATATAAAAATCTGTTGGGTTTCTATACACTAACAATGAACAGAGAAATTTAAAAAGTGATCCCATTTATAATTGTATCAAAAAGAATAAAATACCTAGGAATAAATTTAACAGCAAGGAGGTAAAGGACCTGTACTCTGAAAACCATAAGACACTGATGAAAGAGATTCAAGATGACACAAACAAATGGAAAGATAAACCATACTCTTGGATTGGAAGAACTGATATTATTAAAATGTCCAACTACCCAAAGCAATCTACAGATTCAGCAATCTCTATCAAAATACCAATAGTACTTTTCACACAACTAGAACAAACCTAAAATTTGTATGAAACCACAAAAGACCCCAAACAGCCAAAACAATCTTGAGAACTAAGAATAAAGGTAGAGGTATCATAATCTCAGATTTCGAAGTATCCTACAAAGCTATAGTGATCAAAACAGTATGGTACTGGAACAAATACAGAAACCCAGATCAATGGAACAAACTAGAGAGCCCAGAAATAAACCCACTCTTATATGGCCCATTAATTTACAACAAAGAAGACAAGAATATACAATGGGGAAAAGATAGTCTTTTCAAATAAATGGGGCTGTGAAAACTGGGCAGCTACATACAAAAGAATGAAACTGGACCACTATCTTACACCATACACAAAAATAAATGCAAAATAGATTAAATACCTAAGTGTAAGACCTGAAACCATAAAACCCCTAAAAGACAACACAGGCAATAAACTCTCTGACAGCAACCTTAGCAATATTTTTTTGGATCTGTCTCCCCAGACAAGAGAAACAAAAGCAAAAATGAATACTTGGGACTACATCAAACTAAAAAGCTTTTGCACAGCAAAGAAAATCATTAACAAAACCAAAAGGCAACATACTGAATGGAGAAGACATTTCAAATGATATTTCCAATAAGTAGTTAATATCCAAAATGCATAAAGAACTCAGACAACTCAACACAGAAAACAACAATAATAATAATCCACTTATAAATGGGCAGGGAACCTGAACAGACATTTCTCCAAAGAAGACACATAGGTGACCAACAGACATAAGAAAAGAGGCTCGAAATCATTAATCATCAGGGAGTGAAAATCAAAACCACAGTGAGATATCACCTCACACTTGTCAGAATGGCTAGTATCAAAAACACAAGATACAATAAGTGTTGGTGAGGATGGGGAGAAAAAGGGACTCTGGTGCATTATTGTTGGGAATGTATATTAGAGTAGCTACTATGGAAAACAATATGGAGGTTCCTCAAAAAAAATAAATAAATAAAAATAGAACAACCATATGATCCAGCAATTCCACTTCAGGGTATTTTCCCAAAGAAAACAAAACACTAATTCGAAAGATCTATGTACCCCTATGCTTATTACAGCATTATTTACAACAGCCAAGATATGGAAACAACCTAAGTGTCTGTCCATCAACAGATGAATGGATAAAGAGGATGTATGTATGTGTGTATATATACACACATACACACATACATATATACACAATAGAATATTACTCAGTTATTAAAAAGAATGAGATCTTGCCATTCACAACAACACAGATAGACCTAGATGGTATTTGCTAAGTTAGATAAGTCAGAGAAAAACAAATACCATACGGTTTCACTAATATGTGCAATCTAAAGAACAAAACTAAACTAAACTAAACTAATAGGTACAGAGAACAGATTCGTGATTGGCAGAAGACAGGAGTGTTATGGGGATGGGCAAAAGAAGTGAAAGGGATTAAGAGGTACAAATTTCCCGTTATAAAATAAGTAAGTCATGGGGATGAAAAGTACAACACAGGGGATGTAGTCAAGATTGTAATAACTTTTTAAGGTGAGGTGGTACCTGTACTTGTAGTCGTAAGCATTTTGTAATGTATGTAATTGTTGAATCACTATGTTGTACACCTGAAACTACTATTATATGTCACCTGTACTTCGGTATCTTAAGAAGGGGGAGATCACCTTTGTAACAATTTCAGAACAGACCCTTATGGTTTCAGTGTGTTCAATGGAGTCTGAGGTTCTGCGATGTTGGAGTGTGGGCAGCTGAGTTCACAGAGACCCAGACCTCTGATTGCACTCCCACCTGAGCAGCTCTGGGACCTTGAGATCACCAGAAGTGCCTGGCCTATGGTAACGAGCTGTGTCCTTGGTAAAGTATTAGCCAATCTTGGCCAATGCTTCCTTACCTATAAAGCGAGGAGGGTGATCCATCTTCTGTAAGGTCCCACTCAGCCCAAATCTCTTCTAGCTACATATTTTTTTTTAAACACACTCAATTCTACCCTCTTCTCTCGGTAACACAGTTTTGAATCGATAAATGAATCCAGAAGATGATAATGCTTCTAAACTTCCAAAGCACTTGGAATATAAAAAGCTATCTTCTCCTGGTTGATGAAAGAGTTGAAAATACACTTACCAACGTTTGCACCAGACATTGGACTAGGTACTTACCCCTAGCCCCTCATTACATCTCAGCCCCTGGAGCAAGAGAGGAAGGGGACCAACACTGGAGGACAGCTGTAGATGACATACACTGGGCTAAGTGTATTACCATGTGAGGGGTGCATCATACTCTAGGGTTTGCAGATGCCCAAAATGTCAAGTATGAGACACAATCACAATCGAAATGCAGGTCTGACAGTTTCCAAAGCCCACAGTCTTTCCTAGACTGCCTGCAGTGAGTCAGACTAGCTGGACTGTAGTAAGAGCTTTGCAGAAATGACATAACATAGACTAGAAATTTTCCTTCTCTGGGCCTCGACACTTCTCACCAAAAAAAATTCTCCAAGTGAGACCTCGAAGTTCTCTAAGGCTCTAAAATTCACTCACTTGCTGGTCAACTCAACAACCACAAAAAGTAAATGTATTATCTGTGAAGCAGGGTTCATCCCTATGTCTAATTGGATTTCATTGCTCTCTGAGTCTTTTCCTCCTCTATTCTTTCCCCTTGTCCACCCGACTTCCAGAAAACAGCCCCCAAAGTTTCGGACACTGCAGAATATTTCAAATTAGTGGAATATATATTGCATGGTAATAAACCTTTCCATAAAAAAGAAGGACAATCAGTTTATGAGAGCTTCAAAACCAAGTGACTTCTTATTTCTCTTCTCACAGCTAATCAACTAGGGCTCCAGGGACAGTTATTTGTGGATCTTTGAGTGTTAGGTGGTGTCCTCTCTGGCCCTTTCAATTCAGATATCAACCAAAAGACCTGAGAAGTTATTGTATTTCTGGGACTTTTCTTTGTTTAAAAAAAAAAAAGTGCAAGAAGATATTCAACAGAATAAAAGAGAAGCATTGACGTTTCCATTGGTAATCTGGTCCGTGTGTTCCCTGCTACTGAGCATTTTCAGAAGGCCTGACTGTCTGGGTTAATTGTTTAATGCTTTTAGTTAGAATTAAACTTTGCACCTGCTCTGACAGTGATAAATTAAATGTGCTCCTTTTCCAATACTGTTGCCCTCTTTAAGTAGAGACCAAGAAGTGTATCTCCCTTCTTCCCTTGCATTTGAGGAATCTCTGCTACACTGGAGTGTAAACCAGCATAATTTGTCACCAGAGCTAGCGCCAATTAAATTGATTGCGTTGGACTGAACTCTGGGACCCCTAATGCAAGCACTAAGGGAAAAATGGGCTCTTTTCTGCCCATTCCCCCATGTGGCACTTAGGCATAGCTCAACAGTGGAAGGCTTTCAAGGTTCAAAAGGGTTTTATTTTCAAAAGAAATGGGCATTGATCAGCTGCATTTAAAGGCAAAGATAATTCCAGAGCTTGAAGGCTGGATTTGTGTTTAAGGTCTAAATCTCTTTCTTTAACCTTGGGGGGCCAGTATAACATAAAAGCAACAAAGAGATTAAGATTACAAAGGGTTTGCAAGTGTAAATGATGCAGTGGTATTCTCCAAACATAACACAGTCCCCATTCACAAGCCCAGGCACAGGCCAGCATTTGATCTGTTGGTTTTACACCTGTAAAAACTACTGGTGCTTATTTGTCACTCAGCAAACGGTTTCGGGCAAGAGGGGAATAAAAGGAAAGTGGAGAAGGAGTGAACTTGCCCATACTGCAGAGTTCAAACATGCCTTCCCCAAGCCGAATGAAAAGTAAACCCACTAAAGGTCACCATGGCACAGGCCATCAGAAACGCCCCACTTTGTCAGGATGGTACACAGCACACAGGAATATGAGGGGCAGGGTGTTCTGTTCCAACCTTTGGTTGTTTCCTTCATTATCCCAGCCTCTGGTGCTTGGGTTGGTTACATCACATCCTACCAATGGAGGCTGTAAATAAGTTCAGTTGTAAATACCAGCCCCCTCTTGTTCCTTTATTTATGAGCTACCAATTATGTGTTCCTCTATCTTACCTTTTAGCTCAATTCCCCACAATCTGTCCATTTGAATAAGCTCAGATATAAATCAAGTCTACAAAGTTAAGAGACTCAGACTCCAAATTAATTAATGCTATGACAGTACATGGTGAAACCAATAGTAACTGTGCCCATTCCCTCAAGCCCAGATCTCCTTCTTCATCTGTTCTCTTCCTCTTTCAGCAACATAGATCTTCTCCTATTAACTCTATCCCCTGGTTCTTCTTTTCACACACTGAAGCCTTGGCAGGGACATCAAGCCTTCATTGCTAAACCAGGTGCTGACAATGGCATCTTGCCACTTCAGAGAAAGGGGAACAAAACTGATGTTGAGACTTTCAAAGCCAGATCAAACATGAGGACACTCTGAAAAGGTTAATGGTTTGGTATAAACGCAGGCAACTACGAATTCAATGCTCCATTTACAAGAGAGACCATGCACCATTAAGAAGAAAGTGGAAAGAGATGATTCCAATGGCAGTTCTCTATCTCCCTAACTTCTGGAGCAATTCAGCTCTGGCCCCAAACTTGCATACTCCACCCAGAGAACAAAAACCTAGTAGCGAACTGAAATCTTATAATCATTGAGCATGACCTTTGGGGGGGGGGGTCTTATTCCGCCATAAGAATTTGATCTAAGTATTTCTTCTAATCCTATACCATAATCTCCCTGAAAAGAATTCCAAGTTCTAAAAAGTCCTACCTTGCTACATTTCCAAGGATGTCTTGCCATGCCAAAGCTGCATCAGGACCCTGAATTAGTTTCCTATGCTGTATAATAAATTACAATGAGCACAGTAATTCAAAACAACACCTGTTTATTATCTCACAGTTTCTATGCACCAAAAATCTGGGTACAGATTAGCTGAATCTTCTGCTCAGGGTCTTACCAGACAGAAATCAAGCTGTCAGCTGGGCTGCAATCTTGTCTGAGGTTCAAAGTCCTTTTCCGTTCTCACTAGTTATTGACAGAACTCAGTTATTTCAGTCCCCATTTTCTTACTGGCTGTTTACCACAGACCACTCTCAGGTCTTAGAGAACACCCTCATGTACTTGCCATGTGGCATCTCCACAGGCAGCTCATAGCACTGTTGTTTGCTCCCTGAAGACCAGCAAAAAAGAAACAAACAAACTCAGACTTATTTTAAGGACACATCTGTTTAGGTATAGCCAGAATAATCTGCCTTTTGATTAGGTTAAATTCAACCAGAACCTTAATTTTATCTGCAAAACATCTTCACCTTTGCCATATAACAGAATCTAGTCATAACAGTACTATCTTTTTATATTCACCGGTCTTACCCATGCACAAGAGAGAATTATATATGGTGTGTATACCAGGGGCAAGGAATCTTGGAGTCATTTTATAATTTTGCCTACCACAGACAGACCTGCTTAGAGAACACCCCAGGCTTACACACTCCCTGACCTAGCTTTTGTTCAAAGTCTTGTGTCAGAAATGCCATATACTTCTTTCTGGAAATTCTCCCCTGATAAATTCATGAGCAAACCCAATGGTTTTTATAATCCCAATTTTCATTCATTTATAGATCCACAAAGAAACCACTGGCATTGCAATTTTGTGGGTGATGGGCAGCTAAGAGCCACAGAGCCCCCTAGAGGAAAATCTTAATAGGCCTGTGTAAGTGGTGAGGTGTGATTTTTCTAAAAGGGCATTCAGATTCTGCCTCTTCTTGTAGGTACCTTTAGATGGGAACATGCCAAAAGATGTTTTATCAACACATGAAAGAAAGGGGGAAAAAAACAAACTTTCTCATATAAATCATGCTAGTAGGGCCTTTTCATGAAAGAGAGATGGCGGGAAGGAAGAAGGAAGGGAGAGGGGGAAGGAAGGAAGGAAGGAAGGAAGGAAGGAAGGAAGGAAGGAAGGAAGGAAAGAAGGGAGAGAGGAATGAAGAGTTTTCTATGTTCTGGTCGACTGCATTTTTATTGGACTATAAGGGGAAATATCTGATGTATCAATTAACAATGAGAAAGAAGCACATCTCTCTGACCTGAAGAAATGCTGATCCTAATGTTGTCATACTATCCTTCCCAAAACACTGCTTTTAACAAGTCAATCTCTTATTCAGGAACTACCAATGGCATCCCATGTCTGATCGCATCAAGCTAAAATGCCATATCAATTGCATCTCAGTCTGACACTCAAAGCCTATAACCTGGTCCTACTATGTAACAAACCAGATTTCTCAAAACTACCCATCACAATTCCTGTCCCACAAAAGCACTCATTCTTTTTGCCACAGTCAGCCTATCATGCCATTACCTGCCCTTCTTCCCTACCAAGACCATTACATTTAATTCTCTTATTTTATTCACCATCTATAATGTACCAGGAGCTGAAGGCACAGATTTATTCACACCTCCTCCAGGAAAACTTCAGAAACTGATGTGAACTCTTATTTTCCTCTTCTAACTACCGATTTTAAAGTGTGAATTCAATTTAGCTTTCATTGGATATCTTCCTTAGTTTGCTAGGGCACATATCTTGTTTTCTGAGATGGTTTTTTGTGCATTCTATAACATGGTTTTCAAATCTATGAGGCAGTATCTTTTAGTAAAATATGAAATCAATTTAGTAGGTTGCAACCAGAAATTTTTTTACCTGAAATGGTTGGACAGGACAGAACAGAAGAGAGGAGAAGAAAGATCAGTAATACTATAGATGACAAGGGTATCTGGTTTTGTAAAAATTTTTCTTTTGATAAATAGTTGTGTGTGTATTTATAAATTGAAACCTGAGTGTGTGGTATTATGTAATGACAAAATGCATTGATGATTCTGAGTTATTATTAAAAAACAGTTTTTAAAGCACTAGAAGACATTGAAAAATGCATAATGTACATGGTTGAAGTTCCTGCAAAAATCAGAACAGGTCAGAAACATGTCAAATCAGACAACCAATAGCTCAAAACAAATAAACTGTCTATGCACTCACGGAGGCAGGTCTAGCATCCTCATAGTCTCCTGATAAGGAGACTTATAAGAAGTAATATTTCTATATGATTTTATCATTTGCTAAAGGTCTCACATTATATCACCAGCTTTCCATAAGGAAAGCCAAGCAGACATTTTTTATGTTTCCCATTTTTAAACTATGAGGCTTGAGAGGTTAGGTGGCTTGTCCAAGGCTGTATGTATAGCAAGTCAATGTTAGAAAATGAACTCAAATCTTCTGACACAAACCCCAAGTTATTCCCTGTCCTTGCTTAGAAAATTATAGACCGGTTCATCAGAATCCTTTCCATCATTAGGGCATGAAGGCAAATCCCCCCTCTCCAGAAAGGCGTCCCTGATAGTTCCCATGACCTAACCCACAACTTCTAACATTGTCTAGCATGGTTCTCCGGATGGTGGTTGTTCTAGGTGGGTAATGTTTTCTCTCTAGCCTCATTACAAGCCCCTCAAAGCTAGGAGCCATGACATACTTCTCTTGCTACATTCTCATTTATTGCTTAATCTATGGATGGTCTCAGCCTCTCACACCAGGTTAGGTATTAAGGAGAAAAAAATAAACTTAGTGTGGGACCAGAAATTGTCAAAGCAAAAGGCACAGCGAGGGCCAGACCAGTACTGTGGGGCCCCATCCTGTTATTTCAAACCAGCAGGCATTCAGTGGGCATCTATACCAGGCAAGCAGAGCAAAGAGTGCTGGGGAGCTTACAGCTGAGGGGTACAGACAGGCAGCCTGAAACTGAAATGCACCGCAGAAAGCAGTGAAGGCTAAATCAAGGTACGAGACCTGTCTGTGGAGACAGGAAAGAGTGAGGAAGGGAAGGGGAGAGATGGCTTCACTGTGAAAGTAGCATCAAAGCTGGGCCTTGGAAGTCAACAATATGTCACCAGAAGAAGCTTTTGAGACTTGTCATTAGCTCCATTTGCAAGACTGTTTCAGATTCTCTGAAGCAACAGGATCAAGAGCGACAGTGATTAAAGCATAAGGTCACACAGGCAGTCAAGAAGGACCCACCCGGCTAGGCTTCAAGACCTCTGCCAAGGACTCGGCTGCAGAGGGAGCCAATCAGCTAAAGGTCAAAGATTTTCCCCTGAGACCAGCTACCAGGTCCTCCTGGCCATCAGCCCTGAGGAGTGATGAGGAAGAGTCACTCCTAGCTCCAGGGAGCTTATAAAACCAATTGTCATCAGGTTGTTCTTTTCCAGAGGGTAGACTGTATCAACCAGGCACCCTACTCTGTGACCGTCTGGAATAGGAATGAGCGGATCAAACCCTCCCAGATCAGGTAGAAGTCATTCGAAGCCAGAACTCAGAGCCAGGTTGGAGCCACCCTAGAGAAAAGCCTGTTTTTACACTGTTGGGTTGGTGGGAAAGAGGTCTCTCTTCCTCCTGCTCTCAGTATGGCAGTTTTTCTGGCTGCAAGATAAAATACTTGCACATTTCTCAAGTGGCTCAGGAAACCCCCGAGAGAGAAAAAGAATCTGATCTGGGGTCTACATGTACCCACCATTTGGGGCCCTCAGACTCTTTCTCTCACCTATGAGTCTAGGGCAAAAGAGTGACCCGAACCCTCTTTCTCTGAGAAGGGCCAAGAGGACAGCAAGTATTTTCCCTCAAAAGGGTCTGCAAAGGTAAAGGCCATGGTGACAGAAACCTCAGTTTCCTCCAAAGTCCGCTGATCAATTTTTTGAAGGTGAAGCCTATTCAAATAAGGGTTATCCCAGGCAAAGTTGCCAAGTGCCAGCGGAGAGGATTTCCACACCTCACTTCCAACACCGCAGGAGAATATGAGTAGCAGGATCTAGGCATGTCTGTCTTTTACATTTGGAAAGGCTGGGCTGAATCTGTGCAGGTCCCATCAGTCATTATCACAGACTTGCTTTGGGCTCTTTATAGCCAAGGATTTAAGATTTCCAAGGTGCTTATGAGTGTGAGTTATAGCTCCTTCCCACATAGATCTCCCTTCCTCTCTCTCCAGGGAGGGCAGATGCATTATGCCCATAAGACAGACAAGAAGACTAACAACAGAGAGGGATCAAATGATCTGTCCCAGAACCAATAAAAGGAAACGTGAATTCAAATTCTGAAGTCAGCTTCCTTTCCTTTAATCAGAGCTCTGGTTTCTGGGAGCCAGTTTTACAAAACACATTAAGATCTGAATTTGTATCATAGGACAGCGTGCATTCCCAAGAGGCTTTTTGGAAGCACTGTGTATAAATCTTCCTAATGCAGACTTCTTCTTAAAAAATAACACCTTTTGTTTCTCCCTGTTATAAAAGTAATAAATCTTCATTGAAAAAAATTGAAAATATCGAAAAGAAGAAAATGAAGATCACTCAATAATCCAATACTCAAGAGATAACAACTGTTAACATTTTGGCATCCTTTTTTTGTATGCATGAATTTACTTTTTTCAAACTAAGATTACAGACCCATATACCTGAGTAGTCTGCTGTTTTTACACATAACATTCAAATGCATTTCCCCATTTTGAGGCTATTATTCCATAACACCATTTTAAATAACTGTGAGATAGTGCATTATAGGGATGTGCCATAATTTATTTTACCAATATCCTTTTCGGACATTTGAGTTGCTTCCAAATATTCTCAAACATAAAGAAGGCTGTGGTAGAAATGCCAGCTATAATTGGGCAACTCTCAGACCAGACTTCAACACTATTTAGTAATTCATTCTTTCTTTTATAGAAATGGTACCCAAGTGAGGTTTGGTGTATCTTTCCCTGGATCCTTTCATGAAGAGGATATATGGCCTGCTAGCACATCACAGTGGCACAGATGGCATCAGAAATGGGAAAGAGCACTTGACTAAAAGGTAAGAGATCTGATTCCATTACCAGTTTGTAATTCACTGTGTGACCTTGAGTGAGCCACCGGCCTCTCTGAATACTTTCCCCATCCATTAAATAAGGGGACTGGACTAGATGACTTTAATATTCCTTCCAGCCCTAACACTGGTCCTACCCACCACAGTGAACTCAAACCCACCACAGTGAACTGTACAGGACCATCTATTACCAAAGGTAGACCGTGTAAATCAGAAGCACCATTCTTAGCTGTATTGGGAAGCAACTGTACATTACATGCGAATTGTTCCCATAATAATTTATGGGTTGAAAATAATTTATTTTGTCTTCATACCTGAGAAGAGAATTGAGATTTCCTCCATGATAAGGGCACTGTCACTTCCTTTCGGACACGCTCTCAGGAGTGGGAGAGAAGTTAAGGGATTTAGAGTACATGTACCTAGAAAAGTACAGAACTTTGCATCTACATTATTGCATGGACCCCTTAGAACTGTGTCCTCGTGGTTTCCAAAGTGCTATCAAAAGATGCTACTGTTCCTCCCCACTCCCTTAGCACTAATTCCCCAGGGGGAAGCAGACTAACTGCATCCATTTGAGAGATGAGGAGCCTGAAATAGTAGCGCCCCTTGATACGGTAAAGGAGCCTCTCATGGCTCAGGGCCCTCGTCCCAGGCCTGCCCGCAGCAGTCTGACATCAACTATTTGCTGTCTGATCTCAGTATGCCTGTGGCAATGTCCTGCACATCATGAGTACACAGCAGTGAGATCCTCCAGGCAACATGACCACTACCACCTTGGCAAGAAAGGGGCTTCTCAGCAGAGCTGGGGTACAGAGCAGACCCCAGGGAAAGCAGGGATATGAATGAACACAGAGGAGGAGAGGAGAAAGGAAATTACCTCGGAGTGGGCCAAAACCTGGAGGCTCTTTATGCCTTCCTCACAGGCCGTAGCCCTGGGTTTCAGGAGCTATCCCTGGACCTGCTTTGACTTTTCTTGGGTGGCCAGAGCCAAAATGCCTGCCTGGCTCACATTCAAACTTGTCTCTGCTCATAGCACCTATATTCATTCAGGTGAGCAAAAGCATGCCCTGTTTTGAACAGGGGAGGGGAGTCGTCATCATAAAGTTCTCCAGGAAGGTGGTATGTGCATAAGGGGCTGGCTCCCACCCTGTTTTGAAATATGAAGTGTATGTCGAGGCAGACACAGCTCATCTTAATTCCTGTGTCAGTAAACTATTCCTGAAGGGTTCAGCCTCTAGTGAATCATCCCCTCTAAGCCAGCGAGTATAAACCATATTTTATCCCTAGCTGAGAATACAGAGCAAACTAAAGAGAGCCGGCAATAACAACCAAGAGAAAGAGAAACCCTCTAGTGTGGGATGACACAGACTGATTCAAACACTCCAAAATTACCACCAGGGCCATGTTCCCAAAGGGAGCTCAGCTTAGGAGGGAGAAAAATTCAGCCAGTCCCAAAGCAGCCATGAATGTGTGTGTGTGTGTGTGTGTGTGTGTGTGTGTGTGTGTGTGTGTGTATGTATGTGTGTGTGTATATATATATATATATATATATATATATATATATATATATATGTATGTATATGTATACACACACACACACACACACACACACACACACACACACACA
Organism: Leopardus geoffroyi; assembly: GCF_018350155.1. Classification (NCBI taxonomy): domain Eukaryota; kingdom Metazoa; phylum Chordata; class Mammalia; order Carnivora; family Felidae; genus Leopardus; species Leopardus geoffroyi. Next base: position 78,274,930 of record NC_059336.1, read on the forward strand.
CACACACACATAGGCAACAGCAAGACTCTCCTGCCTAGGTACTGCCCCTATGTTTCAAAGCCCAGCTCAGGTTGAGCAACGCACAAAATCTGACATCCTGTGAAGCTACACTACTCCTCCTCTTTCTCCCCCTGCCCCCCATCTCTTCCTTCTCCTCTCCCTCCTCCTCATCCTCCTCATTCCCTCCTCCTCCTCCTCCTCCTCTTCCTCCTCCTCCTCCTCCTCTACCTCAAAGGACCCACTCCAACAGAGGCACAATGTTCCTAAATCACAAGAGATCAGAAGCTGTATGGCTCCAGGAAATTTCCTGATCATTTTGGAAGGACTGGATATTTGAGAAAGAATAACTTATGGCTGGTCAGCCAAAGATTAGGAGGACCTTGAAGCAACCGCAAGGGAAAGTTAGACGAGTCCCCATTTTCCATCCATGGACCCAGGATCATGGGGAGACAATACAGACAGGAGTATAGAATACTGGGCTCTTGTAGGACCATGGGCAGCCCCAAGGTTCAGCCTGGCTCAAGCCTCTTGCCCTCCAGTATGGGGATTATAATGTAATATCTGCCCAGCCCACTCCAGGTTCTGATGGGGCTGCATGTGAGCACTTCCAATTCAGCCAGCACTGAGGGTCCCTCCAGGTGATGTCCCTGGGAGTACAGATGAGGGTCCAGTAGGGTACCTGGCTGATAATTCGGTACAGCTTACAGACATGTGAGCCAACAAGTTATAATACAGGGCAACAAGTTCCACATTTTTAAAAAAAATGAATGCATTCCTTAAAAAAGAGAAAGAAAATACAGGTATAAGGAACACAGATATCTTGGGGAAGATGAGCAAGACCTGGACAGCTCTGGATGCAACGTGGAACAGTATTTCAGCTGGAATAAAAAGTAAGGGCAAAAACACAGCGCGTCTGTAGAAACACTTTGGAAAATACAAATCTATTTTCCCAATGGCATCACCTAGTCCCAGAATGCTTCTCAGTCTCAAAGGGCTCTACTACGTGTTTCCCATTTTGGCCTTCAAGATTCTGTGCAATAAGTAATGCCCCATGTCACAGATAAAGAGACTGAACATGTCTAACAGCAGCGTTCATCAAGGACTAACTACATGTAAGGCAGAATAGCATAACGGTCAATAGCTCATTCTCAGGTCACACTGCCTAGCGTCTCACTTACTAGCTCTGGGACTGAGGCAACTTGTTTGCCTCTCAGAGCCTCAGTTATTACACCTGCAAAATGAGTACAATAACTGCACTCACTCAGAGGGTTATTCTGATAATTAACAGTACAAAGAATTAAATGAGAATTCAGTGTCCAGCACACAGTGAACAACTGCTTGATAATCACTGGAGATAACGAGCACTTAACTGAAGTAGAAGACTTGATAGCTGTGTGATCTTGGGCAATCTTGTATGATCCCATGACCTTGGTTTTTCTGAACCTCAGTTTTCCTGTTTGTAGAACAACTTGTTGGATTAGTTCAGCTCTAAACTTCTCTTCAACCCTAACATTCTATGGTTCTAATGACATCAAAGCCTATGAGAAAGCATCTCAAAAATCAACTTGCAACAAAATCTTTCTCAACACCCTCAACTGCAAAGCACCTCTGTAGACACAGAGAAACTCCCTTGGGGACCCCGGAATTTAAAGACATGTGAAAAGATGCAACACTCCAATGGGATCAGAGGTATTTAGGGGCATCACGGATTGCATGCATTATGTAATGGGCTAGGGCTTGCCCCAAACTCCACTGGCTCTCCAACCATGGCCCCCAGACCTGCACAATCAGCACCACCTGGAGCTTGTTAGACGTGTAAATTCTCGGGCCTACCTCAGACCTGTTGAATCAGAAACTCTGGGAGTGAGACCCAGAAATCTGAGTCTTCACAAACTCTCTAGGTGATCTGGACACATGCTAAAGTTTGAGAACTGCTGCTCTAGGATAACACAGGAAGTCTCTGTGATTGGGAGTTAGCCCTTGTTGTCACTTAGTTTTGAAAATCTAAGCTAGGACAGCATGGGGAAGCTCCCTTCCAGCACCCCTGTGCCGTTTCCTTGCCCTTTGGTCTCAAGAATGAAGAATTACAACCAATTGGAGGCAGTGGCCAGAACTGACCCTGACAGACAATGACCTTTCTGCATCCCCACCCTCCGTTCTTTTGTCAGATGGTTCTCACAGCCAGACACAGTCGTGTCCCAAAAACGTTACCCACATGTAAGGCAGAATAGCATAACGGTCAATAGCTCATCTGAAAAACAGATGAATTTCTGTGAGGCCACCCTGGGACAGGCCAGGGGAGGAAAGAAGTTTTGTGAGGAGTGAACAGGATGCCCCATCCCCAACTTTAGGTGTTAGGCGTCTCCCAGCCTCACACTCAATGGCACACAGCGTCTGTGGTCCTAGCCTATACCTTGAAGGTGGCTACCAGAAACACCCCTTGAGGAAGGCTGCACAGCCACTCTCCTCCATTTCATCCTCAGCTGTCCCCTTCATATGTCATGACAAGGACCAAAGCTGAATAGTTTGTTTTGTTTTTTCAAGATTGGGTAGGGCATTTTTTTTTTTAACTTAGGAGAATCTTTTTGTACATCTGGATAAACTGCCAACAGGCTTCAGGCCCTACCAGGAAAGTTGAACTGCAAGGCTCCCAGCCCCAGGCAGTATCCCGTGCAGAGCAGCACTAGAGAGTCTCACACGGGAAGCACCTTCCTCTACCCAGCTCTCAATCTCTCCTGTAATGTATGGCTCTTTCTGTCTCACAACCCTCAAAGAAAGCCAGTGAGCCAGTGTCGGACCCTTTTCTGGGCACAAGGCAGGCACCCTGGCTGAAGGTCCCACACAGTGGGCTCAGATTCTTGCACAAAACAGCCAGCTTCACCTTCCTGGCCTCCCAGGACAGCCTGACCTCCAAGCACTAGTAAACATGGTACCATGGAAACCCCATGGACCCATTCACTCTTATCTACCCACACCTTTGGTTCCCCTCATCTATAATTCAGAAGAGAAAACAAGCAGGAAGCATAACAAAAGAGTGAATACAGAGATGACAAAGTGGCAGTGAACAGAAATGGAAAAGAGAACATCTAGGTTCTCAGAACTCAGACGATATCCAGTGAGAAAAGATGTCCAACTTGGCTTCGTATCTTCTGGTTAACTGGCACAGCCATAACTTTTTTTTTTTTTTTTTCTGCAAAGTTGATGAGCTTATCTTCGGATTTAGAGACAAATGATCATTAATACAGAGGAGTACCTGCTGGAAGTTCCCCTTTAGCACTCCATGCTCTTCTATGCTCGGAACAGCTGTCTGATGAGCTGAGTTCAACCCTGGATCACACAGAGACTGGAACTTTATACTGGTGGCTAAATCATCAGCATAGGCCATTAACAACCCATTATTCTAGCCCAACAGACTGTTAAAGCCACCTCTCCATCACCTCTTAACTGATCTCATCTTAATTCTTTTCAAATGTTTCAAGACACCTGAACTAAAAATAAGACGACCGACCATTCAGCCAGTCCCCAGAAAGGACAAAGTCTTGTCCACAGGCAATAAAGGAAGTGGATTGTTGTTTACTAACAGTATGCTGTAAACTCTGTCATTTCTGACAGAGCTCTCACACTTGGGAGGGGAGGTGGCTATGAAGGTCTGAAAAATGATTTCATCTTCGTGGCACAATATTGTCACCTTGGTGTCTTATTTTTTCAAAAGAAAACTTGTCCCTGGTTCCTTTCTCTTCCTCTCTTTCCTCTTTTTGCCTCTCTCCTTACCTCCCTTTTACTACTCCTTCCTTTCGTTAAATTCTTCCTTCTTTTTTTTGTCATACTAAAGACATAAGAGACTTTTGCTAGGAATAGTGACTATTTACAGATTCAAGTGGCTGAACTTTTATGCATTCCTTTCTCTTAAAAAAAAAAAAGACATTCCTAAGAGAGAGGAGCTAATAAAGTCCTATATCTTTGATGATAGTGATGCAGCAGTACAAACAAATTATAGTGTTCAGAAAGTTTGAGAGACTGAAAAGAAATGCACAACGTGTAACACCAAATTTGCCTGTCAAGGTTTTTTTTTATTATTATTACTGCTTGTTTCATTTTATTTTATTCTTAAAGCTGATGTTTGCAGCTATTTGCTTCACCATAGGAAATTCCAGATCCAAGAATACTGATTTACAACTTCAATCATCACCTGACAAATACAGCCCTTGCTAAGTGAGAGCTGATCCATAACAGGTATTTCAAATTTTCGTAAGTCACAACATATCAACCCTAAAGTGAAGAGTTTCATTCACAGGAAACAATTTTCCAAAATCAGCAAATATTTTGTTTTTACAAAGGAAAAAAAAAGTAAAGAATAAAGGGTAAAAAAAACCCTCCTATAAAGATAACTTCTTACCTGAATATAAGAACCTTCACATTGAAGTACGGTGAGGTCTGTGGTTTTTATTATTTTTAGTGTATCTCTCTCTCACACCCCAAGTTTAACTCTTGCCTTTACCTGCAAGCTTTCCAGAAACTGATACAGATAGGCTGGTAGCCTTAATACAATACCCAGAGTTAACCTGTAAGCCCCATAGCTTCTGTCAAGGACTGTTGGTGACTTATTGTCACAAACCATTGTGTCTGAGACACTCTGACATCCTACTTCAAGTTTTCATGGAACATGAGACCATTTTAGCATGCAATTATTGCCTCAGATCTATTGCATATGTTGCCCCCCCCAAAAAAAAACTGCTGCTGCCACCAATACTATTAATTCTTTGTCTGATACAGAAGTACAAAGATAAAAAATATCACCCTTTCAGTAAATGCTCTTTCTTCTCTATCTTCTATTACTTTTCTGAAAAAAAAGAGGAAAAAAAAGGCATAGTATTTTTACTTCTTTCAAAAATTTCCATTGCACCTGCAAAATTTATGCAGTTACCAGCGAACCCAAAATATCTAGATAATTTCTAGTTCACTTAGAAAACAGTAAGATTTGGGACAATAAAAAATGTCAAAGGTCATTCCCAAGTTATTCATTTTAAATGTAATGAATACATTTTTGTGCAAGAGGGATTTTTTTTTTTTTTTTTTTTGCTCTTTAAAAAAAACTTACTCTGTATAAGTGAAGCCTTGTAACACTGCTAGGATAGCTCACTAATTTATCCTACAAGAACTTAAATATCACACTTGGGAAGTTTTCAGGTTAGGGTGGTAGCTTCCAATTTGTTTACAAGAGCAAACGGTTCTTCAAATAAAAACATATCAAAATCTTAATGTGCAACAATAAAAAGCATGAGGTGCTTCTGTGCCCTCAAATTAGTTTGGTGGGGGGAAAAAAAATCACTGTGCAAGATATTGTATGTTAAAGAGTAGCACCTAATGGTAGAATCAGGTATTTCAGGCTAGCTCTCTTAGGCATTGAAAATATGCCTAGTAAAGAAAGGAAGGCTGAGGGCTAAGTTCTAGGCAACCTACTGAATGGGAAAAGATATTTGCAAATCATATATTCAATAAACAGTTAATAACCAAAATATATAAAGAATTCATACAATTCAACACCAAAAAAAAATCTGATTTTAAGATGGGCAGAGGACTGAACAGATATTTTTACAAAGAAAACATACAGATGGCCAACAGACACAAGATGCTCAACATCAGTAATCACAAGGGAAATGCAAATGCAAAGGTGAGATACCACCTTATACTTGTTAGGATGACTATTATCAAAAGACAAGAAATAGCAAGTGTTGGCAAGGATATGGAGAAAAGAGAACTCTGTGCACTGTTGATGGGAATGTAAACTGGTGCAGCCACTGTGGAAAACAGTATAGAGGTTCCTCAAAACACTAAAAATAGAACTACTATATGACCCAGAAATTCCACTTCTGGGTATTTACCCAGAGAAAACAAAAACACTAATTAGAGAAGATACATGCATCCCTATGTTCACTGCAGCGTTATTTACAATAGCCAAGATATGGAAACAACCTAAGTGCCCATCAACAGATGAGTGGATAAAGAAGATGTGGCATATATACACAAAGGAATATAACACAGCCATAAAAAAGAATGAAATCTTGCCATTTGCAACAATATGAATGAAGAACCTTGAGAGTATTATACTAAATGAAATAAGTTAGAGAAAGACGAACACCATATGATTTCACTTACATGAGGAATTTAAAAAAACAAAACAAATAAATAAAGCAAAAATAGTAGGTATAGAAAACAGATTGGTGGTTTCCAGAAGAAGGGGAGTTGGGAGGTAGATGAAATAACTGAAGGTGGTCAAAAGGTATAAACTTCCAGGTATAAGATAAATAAAACAAGGGGATGTAATGCACGGCATGGTGACTACAGTCAATAATATTGTATTGCATATTTGAAAGCTGCTAAGAGAGTAAATCTTAAAGTTCTTATTCACAAGAAAAAAAATATGTAACTTTGGTGATGATAACTAGACTTACTGTGGTGCTCCATTTTCAGTATATACAAATATCAAATCATTATGTTGCACATCTGAAATTAATGTACATGTCAATTATACCTCAATAAAAAAGAAGAAGGAGGGCAAGTTCTGAGTGCTTCAAATATAGGAGAAAAAGGGCATTCCCCAAAGTCAAATGTATTCCTTGGTCTAGAGTACACAGAGATGAAGGAGGTGATAATAGGAAAGCACTGCCAAGTGTCTTGTAATTCTAAAATATTTGCAAAAGCACACCCAATTTATCTCAAGGAGCCCACAGGCTGGCCACCATGTTAACACTGTCTTCATATAACATTTTTGACTCATCATTTGGTGACTTTTTTTATGGATATCCAAGTAAAATTGTATGGAATCAGCTGGAAAAATGAGATTTGATATCAAGCCAATTTCACTAAACAGCAATGATTTTGTAAAGTAAAAGATATTGATATCATCAATTACTCATGAAAACAGAGATAGGACAGGGACAATGCAAAATTACACATAATCTATTTTATTTCTATTTGGCTTTGAAATGCAAAGGCACAATTTCACTGTACGTAGAAACTGCCAACCCCACAAAATTCAGTGATAAAAATCATTAAGATCACGTAGACTCATAAAAATTATTTGACTGCATTTTTTAAGGGGTTTAATTAACCCTTACTGACACACAGTCTACACAGACAAACCAATTTTTTTTTTTTTTTAGAGCAAGTGAGAGCACAAGCAGGGGAGGGGCAGAGGAAGAGGGAGACGGAGAATCCCAAGAGAGCTCCACACTGGACATAGGGCTCAATCTCACGACCATGAGAGCATGAGCCAAAATCAAGAGTCAGACGTTTAACCGACTGAGCCATCCAGGCACCCCAGCACAGGCAGACCATTACTTTTAAGTTTGTTTGTTTGTTTACTTTATTTATTTAGAGAGAGAAACAGTGTGAGTGGGGGAGGGGTAAAGGTGAAGGAGAGATGATCCCAAGGAGGCTCTGCACTGTCAATGCAGAGCCCAATGAGGGGTTCAAACTCACAAACCAACATGATCATGACCCAAGCCAAAATCAAGAGTCAGACGTTTAACAGACTGAGCCACCCAGGTGCCCCCAGACAAACCACTTTAAATAAAAGGACGTTTTTAGAGAGTGGCATCTTTGGTTACTCACCAACTACCTGATTTATAATATAGAGTTTAAAAAACCAATTTCACAGTTAAAATGTTAAGAACCATCTTTAATATAAGCAAAGGTACTGAGATATTCTCCCCCCTGCCCCCAAGCCCAAACTGTTGTAGGAATTCGTTTGTATGCTGACACCAACTAAGTAGAAGTAAAGAAGAAGAGCTCTGACTTCCATAAACAATCAATGATCCAGCACCAGCTGATTATAAAGATATGACTGCTATGGCCCTATAGATTCAACATAACCCAAACCAGAAATTAAAGTTTTTCACTTTCAAAAGAGAGCCACATTTTCTCCTAGACTGTAATGTTTAATTCAGAGTACCCTAATCTGACCTAGAGATCTATTTTGTGAATATCCAAATGAAAGAAATGCATCTAAATGGGTGCTTATGTGTTAGTTACCTACTGCTAAGTAACAAATTACAATAAACAGCAGCTTAAAACAACACCTATATTTTTAAAAAACAGATTTGTTACCTCAAAGTTTCTATGGATCAGGTGTTCGGACATGGCTTTACTGGGTCCTCTATAATGCTGCAATCAAGGTACTGTCAGGGCTGGGGTCTTATCTGAAGCTCGACTGAAGAAGATCTATTTCCAGACTCATATGGTTGTTGGCAACACTCAGTTCCTTGCAGCTTGTTGGACTGAAGGCCTCAGTTTCTTGCTGGAAGTTATCTAGATGCCATCTGCAATTCCTTGACAAGTTGCCCTCTTCATAGACAGCTTGCTTCTTCAAAGCCAGCAAAGAATGTCTCTTAGCAAGACAGGTATTACAATCTTATGCAATGGAATCACACACATGTGATCACACACATTCTTTCACCTTTGCTGTATTCTATCCATAGAAACAAGTCATAGATCACTCCCACTGTCAAAGGGAGAAGATTACACAGGGTGTGAACACCAGGAGGAGGAGATCACAGGGGTGACCTTGGAATCTGTCCACCACGTGTCACTAGAAAGCTAACTCCAATTTATTTGTGACAGCTATCTGAAGTGTGATAGTAGCAAAGATTCTGAGCCTCATCTCCACTCATTCACTCAATAACATCTGGTTCTTAAACATGTACTGTATCTTCAACAAATGAAGGGGATATAGTAGGGAAATAGTAGAGAACAAAACAGATGGAGAACTAATCCTCATGGAGCTTACATTCTAGTTAGTGGAACACAGAAAATAAACAAGTATGTAATATCGGAAAGTACAGGAGGGGTTACAGAGAAACATCATACCTTAGGGTTAAAGAGACTTTGAGATCTATTTACTTCATGCCCTCACTATAGAGGCTGTGGTGGTATGAGTAGAATGGCCAAGTAAGATGGCAACAATTTCCCTGGTCCCACTGCTTTCATTCATGAGTTCTGTGTGTTAGGTAAATCAGTTTCCCAGTCTGAGCTTTATTTTTACAAAGTGAGGAGAAGGTAGGAATAAGTGGTCTCAATTGTCCTTTGTATTTTTAATCTTCTATGTCTTTTATGAATAGATTTCGTATAAAAACAAGAGTCAATCTGCTAAATTTTCATAGTTTTAAAAACCTTTCAAATAAATTTTTTAAAAGTTTTTATACATTCCTCTTATATTCAAGACACTAAATGACAATCGACAACAACTTATATGAAAGTTTTCCTTAAACCCCCTCAGGTGAGTCTAATTTACCATCTTTAGCCAATAACAAGTAAGTGATTAATTTATCAAGGCAAATTTCTCTCTGTTGTTAGTTACACAGTTCCCCCTCCTGGGTGGTAATATTGACCTCTCCTAATTTTGCCAATCTCTTGCTCTTTTACAAACAGCAACCAAGGACTCAGGGAGAACATGGGTCATGATAAATGTCTGCCATGGGTGAGGAAGGGGTATGATATCACATGGCATGTATTTATCATTCCTGTTATAGAAGCTTCTTTCAGACCCCCTAATCAGGCTATTTAGATAGAAGAATGACTAATAACAAATCCATGCATAAAACTTAGCTGAGAAATTTACACTTGCAAATATGCATCTACAGTACCTGGAGGAGGATAAACAGAATTCGTCTTACATTATCACTATCACAAAAGTAAACTGTATAAAGTTGTAAAATATTCATACCAGGCTATCAACGTGATCAGGATTCTAATGCTAACCTTCCTATCCTTAACTGCAGTTATTCAACAAACATCTTTCTTCAACACTCTTTTATCTTTTATCTATGTCCTGCATAATTCGATCCCCTATGTGAGTTTATGCTAACAGCCATACTATCATAAACCTGATAATTCACTAATTTTGCAGACAAGACTTGATAAGGAATCATTCCAAAGAAACATGTCTGTTAACCTCCCCTTAGAAAATCTTTGCAAAGAGCAATACTGTTCAAATCAGAAAACATTAGATCTCCTGGCTATGTAAAAACAAACAAACAAAAACCGATCAGAATCTCTTCAAGTCTTCAACCCAATCCGAGTGTGATGCATCTGGGAGTGGGGGCTACTTATTTTTTTCCCAATGGAAAATACTTTATTTAAAAATTTATATTGTTTGATTGGTTGAGTCTAAAATAGGCACCATTCCATTTACCTACATGTTCTGAAAATCAGCTCTTTTATCCATTCTTTACATGAGATTTTGCTTTTTACCTTTTTATTTTCATTAAACATCTGTCAGTTTTTCAACCTCATATCTCAGCAGGGATGAAAAATTTCACAACATGTTACATCAGGCCAGTACTAATATATAAATAAGTTTTAGGTAGTCTAGTAATATAAAGCTCAGTAGGAATCAGACTCTTAGGTATAAAATAATAAGAATAAAATGTATTTTAAAAGTAATATGTCAACTTCTCACATACAAAAAGAGTCTTAAGAAACTATAGCTACAGGTATTTTGTCATCATCATTCCTTTATTTAATAAACTTTTGTTGAAAGCTTCCTCTGGGCTAGATCCTAGGGTTGGTATGGTAGACACAGCTGATTCCATCCCTGCCTGCAAGAAACTCACAATCTAATATGACTAAGTGTTTCTAACACACAAATTTTCAAATTATACTTCTCATTACCTAACAAGTGTGTCTCCAAAAGTCACATTACAACTCATCTTTGGGATACTTGGGTGGCTCAGTCGGTCAAGCGTCCAACTTAGGCTCAGGTCATGATCTCTCAGTTTGTGAGTTTGAGCCCCGCATCAGGCTCTGTGCTGACAGCTCAGAGCCTGGAGCCTGCTTCAGATTCTGTGTCTCCCCGTCTCTTGGCCCTTCCCATGCTCATGCTCTGTCTGTGTCTCTCAATAATAAATGAATGTTAAAAAAAAAAAACTCATCTTTGAGGGGCACCTGGGTGCTCAGTTGCTTAAGTGTCCAACTTTGGCTCAGGTCACAATCTTGCAGTTCGTGGGTTCAAGCCCGGCATCAGGCTCTGTGCTGGCAGCTCAGAGCCTGGATCCTGCTTCAGATTCTAGGCTTCCCTTTCTCTCTGCCCCTTCTCTGCTCACTCTCTCTCAAAAACAAATGAACATTTAAAAATTTTAAAAAAAAGAAACAAACATACCTTTGATAAACTGAATCATTTTGAATATGCCATTTAGGTCATCCTGTGGTATGGAGAATCTTTTTGTAATGCAAATAACATTTCTAATTTGCTACTTAGATTTTTACATCTTGAGTTTTCTAAGCTGTATATAATTTATGTAATTTGTCCTACAGCTGTGATATGTTGGAAAGAACACTTAATTTAGAGGGAGTAAATGTAGAGTTATGTACAGGGTATGATCCTAGGCATGTCACGGTCAGCCTCAGTTTCCTCACCTATAAAACAGGGATATCATCTCACTGGCTTGATGGGAAAAAGAGACATAAAATGGTATGTGTGGCAACCAATCTCCAATATCAGGCTCCCTCTGATCCTTGCCTCCTGATATCCATGACCTAGTGAAGTCTCCTCCCACACTGAATCAAGACCAGTCTAAACGACCAAGAACAGAATGCACTGGTATATGACTTCCAAGGTTAGGCTATATCAGGCATTTCAGCATTCACCATCTTCTCTTACATCACTCATTCTGGGGAAAGCCAGCTGCCATATCATCAAGACACTCAAATAGTCCTATGGAGAAACCCATATGCAAAGTAACTGAGGCCTCTCAACAAAAAACCTGTGAGGACGCCATCTTAAAAGCGGATCTTCCAGCGTCAGTCAAGCCTATCTTGTCAGATGATGGCAGATGATGTCAGATGATGGCAGCCCTATCTGACATCTGACTCCAACCTCATAAAGACCTTGAATCAAAACCACCCAACTAAGTCACTCCTGAATTTCTGACCCACAGAAATTGTAAGAGTTAATAAATACTTATTATTGTTTTAAGCCACAGGGTTTTTAGGAAATGTGTTATGTTGTAATAGCTAACTAATACAAACTATGAAAGTTGTGTGTAAATAAAAAGTAGAAAAATAAGTTGGAAAGAGCATCCTCTTTCAATTGTTCGTTCAACAACAAGCAGAACTCTTTGTGCCCAGTTCAGTGCTGGGTCTGTAGTCACAGTGGTGCGCCAAACACAGACCCTGCCCTCTCAGAGCTTACAACAGAGCCAGGAAGATGAACAATGAAACAAATAATCACGAGTAAGTATGAGATTGCCATGTCAAGGAAGTGCAGGATACTTCTGAACCCTGTTCTAAAGGCAGCTGATCTATTCCAAGAGGTCAGGGAAGGCATCCTGAAAATGAAGCTAGGAGATTGCTGAGATAAACAGAAGAGAGACAAAGAGTTGTACTGTTCCTGTAGTTAGCAAATTTAGAATAGATGAATTTGCCTTTGAAAAACTCAGAATTTCCATTCATTCTGTCAGCCAAAATTTATTGAGTGCCTACTATCTGCCAGGGACATAGGCTTTGGAAGTTCATCAGTGAACAAGAGAGACCAAAATCTCTGCCTTCATCATATTCTTGAAGGAAGTAAAAAGCTATATTTAGAGAAGTGACAGAATAATAATGATTTGGACCCAGACTACCTGGTCAAATCCAAATTCTGCCTCTCACTGATTCTCTAACCCTGAACAAGACTTTTAACCTTTCTGTGCCTCAGTTTCCTCAGCTTTAATAATAGTACCTATCTCCTGGGTTGCCTCAAGAGAATGAATGAGTTAATATGCATCAAATCCTTAAAACGATGTCTAGCACATAGTAAAAGTTCAATATATTTCAGCTATTTTTGGTTTCCTTGTGATCATACTCACAAAGCTCAGGACTCCACCATTCTTCACTCACTTTCTCCTGTTCCCAGTTGAAAAAAAGGCGCAAGGTTAAATTTAAAATACATGAGATCCTTACAAAGTAGGTCATTTCTGTTTCAGCATAAGGTTGACATCCTGAGTAATTTATTGCCTGAATAATTCTGAAACACAGAAATGCAAATGTACAAGAGTTCTAACCATGTTGCAGATGGAACAATGCTGCTTATCCAAGAATTCATTTCATCTGTTAAACAACCCCTAAAACAGGCTCTTTCTGCACAATACTAAAACAACCTGTTGAGAAATACAAAATTTAGTATGGTATAGTCCCAAAGAAACTGCCTTTAGATTTAAATACAACCTGTAAGAATAGTTTTGCATTTGATCAAATATTGTGAGTGAATACAGACTAAAATAATAATGTCAGCTCTGAGAACAATAAACTCCAATTTCTTCCTTGTTTCCTTTATCTTGTTCATTTCTTTCCAGCCCAGTTTTGAATGGAAAAAAGATGGCCAAGAACGAATGGTTCCTTCAAAACTGTTTCATCGCTGGATATCTTACTAACAATTATTTCGTGTGTTTCAGGCCCCAGAGAGTAGCTGGAGCTGGAGCGCTTCAGTGAAGAGCAGACGATCACAAAATCGTAGACACTAAAGATGGAAAAGACCTTTAAGGTCATCTTGTCCACTCTTGTCAACTCAGCCCTGTTCCCCACAGCATATTCTCAGGGGCTTTCAACAGCCGACTTGTAAATGATTCCAGCACCATCGGCCCTGCCACTGTCCCCCTGGAGAGACCACTCCACTATCTAATAGACCTTTCTGTTAGGTAATTTTTTTCCTTGATATTCAGCCCAATTTTACCTTCTCTTAGCTTCATCCCATTATTCATTGACATACTCCATTGGACCAGGCTAAGCATCCCTTCTCTTCTTTAGTGTAGATACCTTGTCAGATTAATTATGGCATCAGCAGCTTCAGCCAGCCACATTCACAAGGTCCAGCACAGTAGCATTTAGGCAGACAGGTCCTGGTGTGAATGCCTCATCTAGAAATTTATAGAAACAACACCACTGGCTGCAAGGATCTTTTCTTCTTTGTCCTTCATTATCTACTTCCACACCTTGCTCAGGGTTGGTATGTTAAGAGCAGCAATGTTTGATACTTTGTTTTCCCTAAAATCCTTCTCTTTCTCTCAGTCCCTTTTCCTGGCTCCAGGATGCCCAGATTGAGCCTCAAGAATGGCCCTCTTTAGAGGTCAGTTTGCCAAGCCACAGTCTTTTACACCCCAATAATGGCCAGCCTTTGCCATGGGACAGAACAGTCCAATTCTAATTCCCTAGGTTGCTTTGAACTTAGAAAACCGAGGAGGAGGTACTTTAAACCAGGCTTTATTCATATTTGCAATTTAAGATACCAGGTTTGTGTGTTGCTTTGGGGGAAAGCAGTTAACTCTGTGTGGGTATGTGCAAGCATGTGTGTACCTATGTGTGTGTCTTTGTAAAATCACCCCGTGGATTATGGATTCTGTAATTGTTGTTGTTGGGTTTTTTCTGTCATGAAAAGTAGTAACTGTGATGTTTATTGCCATGTGGTACATCCTAAAAGAAATTTGCCACATTCTAAAAGAAAACATTTTCTATTACATTTCAATGCAGAATATATAGGTGTATATACATATTGGTATATATAACTAAAAATCTCAAGAAACTATTTATCCTTACCTTACATGTGATGCACTCTATTTGCCATTCTAATCTTTTTCAAGCATTTAAAAATGATGGCCTCAACCCATTAAATTGATTTTATAACCCACTCACATGTCAAGACCAAATTTTTAAAAACCCCTATGTAGGAGAGGGGCCAGCTTCATCTCTGACCCCGGGACGCAGCTAGAGTTCAGTGACACCTCTGCTCTTTGCCCCCATCCTCACTGTGATCAGTGCCCAGAACCTCAGGAAGCCTCATCTCGCTTGGAAACCAGTGAATTTTTATCAACTGCCACGGGCAGGTTCTGATTCCCTGACCTCAGCTCCCAAAACCGAAGAAGACTGAGAGGTCATCATGAAGAAGAACGCCACACTGAGTCGCCATACCAACTTTCCTCCAAGTGACTCAGAGTCCAAATGCACTATCTGGATCAGGAGTGGTGGCGGCAGACGCAAGGGCACAGACAAAAAATCCTTCTGAGATGGACTCCAAGCTCCAGGGAGTGGTCACGACTGAACCGTTTTTGTAAAACCCATCAACAGCAAGATCAGCAGACATGCAATGACACATCTCAAAGGAGCTTTTAGCTAAATAATGTCTATGGTATAATGACTGAGGTACCCATGGCTCCTTTTTAAATATTACCTTTCTTCTCAAGACTTTTCTGTCCCCTTGGTGTTCAGTTATTTCAACTATATAATATGTGAGAACACAGGAGTTATTTAAAAGCTTTAAATACATTTCTCTTAAACTTCCTTTTTGGTTTTGTAATTAGTTTCACTTACTGGTTCTCCTAAAACAAGTTGAATAATAATTCCCCTATGGAATCTTTTTTAAAGGAAAAGACATGTTCAGCCATTTATAGCTGTGTGGGGTGGAAGATGTGGTCTGTCTCAGACCATCTAAGGATAACCCTGGATCTGGAAGCTGGAGCTCTCCTACCATTAGCAGACAGGTCAACCCCTTTTTACAGCTCTCTTCTTTACAGAGGCCAATATTACATGGTCAAGTAATGGGTCAGTCAAGTAATGGGAATCAGATTAGTCCCATTTTGCAGCTGAAGAAGCCAAAGCTCAAAGAGGTTGAGTAATTTACTCAAGGCCACAGGACACATGGAGGAACTAGAATTTAACCTAGTGCTCTGAACCCAAAGCCCACTCTCCTTTCTCTTCAAAAAGACTCTTTCCATTAACGCACATGTGTTTGCAAGTTTTTAAATATAGCAATTCTCATACCTTATATGAGGTCATAACTTAGATGTTTTTTCCATCCAAACACACTTCAGAAAACAAAACTGAAGTCAAGGTTAAAATGTGATTTGATTAACATATTTTCATTTTAACCCTAAAATGTATGTTATGTGTATAATGAATTGCATGAAGGCAAAGGAGAATACTAGAGAGGAGGCATGACTCACCTCCTTAAAAATAGCCATAAATATTTATTTTCTTAAAAAATGGATAAGAAACTTAGTATATTACAAAGGAATTCTTTGAGAAGGCAAGACCACCATGTATTTAAAACATTTATTTGAGGGGCGCCTGGGTGGTTCAGTCGGTTGGGCGGCCGACTTCGGCTCAGGTCACGATCTCGCGGTCCGTGAGTTCGAGCCCCGCGTCGGGCTCTGGGCTGATGGCTCAGAGCCTGGAGCCTGCTTCCAATTCTGTGTCTCCCTCTCTCTCTGCCCCTCCCCCATTCATGCTCTGTCTCTCTCTGTCTCAAAAATGAATAAAACATTAAAAAAAATTTTTTTTAAATAAATAAATAAAACATTTATTTGATTTTATTTTTAAATAACTGCCATGCCCTTTAAGACATGTTTATAATATAAAGTGTGATTTACCAATATTTTGCTCTATCAACTACGTAAGAGAACAAGAAGAAGTTCATCCAAATTTAAAAATTAGGCTATCAGCACTGGTCTCAACATTGGTAAAAATTAACATGTCAATTAGGATGGACATGGTTCTATACCCCCCAAAGTTTATGAATACAGAGGCCCTGCATTAACACTGGAAGGTACACCCACTGCAGACAGTAAGTAATGCTCCCTCTAGGCATGAGGGGGTCCCTTCCTCCCAAAAGAAGTCGTAAGTCCTGGGGTTTTTTCACCCCATAAGTGCTACATAAGAGAAAATTCAGTCCAATCTTGACCTTTCTGCTGATACCAACATGCAAATATGTTTATACACTCAAAAAGGCTCCTTAATCATTTCAGCTTCAGTGAAAACCTAGAGGAAGAGACAAACTAGGGACAGAGTAAAGAGGAAAATGAGTGGCCAAGAAAATCAGAGATGCAATGCATCTATCAGACATTTCACATGAGAGATTTGGAGTCAAATTCTAGCACAGTCCACGTGTTCTCCAGCCAAAGATCTTGACTTGGGATTTTTTTTTTTTTTTTTAACCATCCCAGGCCTCTCAATCATTTAAAAATTATGTTGACTTCCCTCCCTGAATCTTTTAAGCCGTAGGATATATGTGGAGTAATAAAAAATGTTAATGGATTAAGAACTTGGTTCTTGTGAAGTAAGATGGTTAACTTCAAGTTAACCTGTCTAGAAATGTGAATAAAGTCTTTTAAAAGTAGAAGGCCCACTAGGGCCAAGATGGGCTTTTTCAGAGCTGTCCTGTAGTTGAACAAGTTTCCATGAGCTCAACCCCCTTCACGGAACAACTTTAAAAAAAAAAAAAAAAAAAGACATAATAAAATTCACCATATGGAAATCTCTGTGGTCTCTACTTCATTCTCTGCCTTGCCTCTTCTTTGCGTCACACCTTTCCATAGGTAGTGTGCAAAATATATGGTTATCTGAATGCTCCCAACCTGCAAAGGCCAGATTCCCAGGCTAGTTTTCTACCTTGACCTACCGAGCCTGTAAATATCTAAACCCACAGGGATGGTACCACCACAGGGGCAAGTTAGGACACCACGATTTGCACTACGGGCATAAACAGATGACACCAGCAACTAGTACTGCTTGCCCTTCACAGAACAAGAGGCCCCAACCCTAGCTCCCATGCTTTGAGGCCCAGCTCTGTACTTCCCCTGCGTATTACTCTTCACAGGTATCCTGGACCACAAAATGTCCTGCCCAAATAGCCCTAACTTGTTTCCAGAGTCCTTCACCTCCTAAGGCAGATTATGTCATCAACATGGTCATCCCTAGGCCTAAGGGGATGGGATATATGCAGAGGAGGTAGATATGTGGGTCATGTGGACACGGAGCATGGATATGAGGGCTAGGATATGTACCCACTCCTCTCAGCGAGGGTCAGCACTGGAGAATGGGAGAATGGGAACAGAAGCCCTACAACACCCAGGACCCCTACACAAGGACAAGGACTATGGACCCCCAAGATCCTACCCCACCCCATGGGAATCTGGGAGACACTGGAAAAGAACCATTTAAAAAAAACACCTTGGGGGAGCACCTGGGTGGCTCAGTAGGTTAAGCATCTAACTCTTGATTTTCGCTCAGGCAATGATCTCATGATTCGAGGGATTGAGCCCCATGTCAGGCTCAGGGCTGGCAGCTAGGGGCCTGTTTAGGATTCTCTCTCTCCCCTTTTCTCTGCCCCTTCCCTGTGCACGCACATGCTCTCTCTCTCTCTCTCTCTGTCTCTCTCTCTCAAAATAAATAAACTTAAAAAAAAAAACACCTTGGAAATGGACAGAAATAAGTGACTAATACCCATGACCTTGGGCTTTTAAATGTGTAAGCTAGTGTGAAATGGAAAAGAGGATAAAGACAGTAATGGAAGCAGGGAAAACTGTATGTCTAAGAACAAACAAAATTTAAAAAGAAAAAGAAAAAAACAGTAGATTGCTTCATACTATAGTCATTTATGTGTACTTAGATATATCACAACCATGACTTCATATATGTAACTGTATATATAATAAAATATTAAAATTGTAGTTTCAACCAAGACACCTAAATACCATAGATAAGAAAATCCAAAATGAGGTATTAGACCAACCTATGCAGAATTTTCAAAAGAAATGAAGTATAATTGGTTTCATGACTCTTCAGTCCCTTACCCACTTGGTAAATATAAAAGACTAGAGAAAGAAAAAAGATTTTGTGGGAAAATTTTCCTTTAGAAAAAGCAGGGACATTCCCCCATCTCAAACCTTGTTGTTGGGGCAGGTGCTGTGGGGAGAGACTCCAATGAGATCAGGAAATCTGGAAAGCAAGAGGCAGGGCCAAACAAGTACATGGCGGGTCAAAGAGCATCCACATTTGCCCCAGAGCACAGTGACCTGCCTTAAAAGCATACACTCCAGAGGCAGACAGCCCAGGTCTGACACTCTGACACTTAGCAGCTGTGTGGCCTTGAGTAAGCTGTTTAACCTCTCTGAGACTCACTTTCTTCCTCTGTAAAACAGAGATAATAAAAGTAGCCACCTAACAAAATCATTGTAAGAATTAAATAAGTTAATATATGTAAAGTGCTTGAAGTAGCATCTGGCACAAGATCAGTACTGTATCACTGTATGGTATTAACCAGATGGAGACTCCATAGGAGGCAGAGCCAGCCTAGATCCATTTTAAGTCCTACCCATGGGCACCAGGGACCCAAGTGGACTGGATCCCTGGAGAACAGGGGATTAGGGGGTAGCTGTAGGCCAAAGGAAGGGCATCACCCATGCCAGAAGCTTCTCTAGCCACAGGATCTGGAGCTTTTAAGTCCCTATGAAAGTACCTATGAAAGGGAAAGAATCAGCCAGGCCCAGAGATCCATCTTACAACAGTGCAGTTCCCACCAGGACTTTTCATGTTCTGCTCCCTTCCCCCCTCCCCATGGGCCAACCCTGGAGGAATCAATTACAGCAGCCAGTCAGAAGGAAGAGAAAATCACCATGAAAGAGAGAAGATGGGTCTAGAAATTCCCCCCACTTCCCACCCCACCACAAATATACAACCCAAAAAGGCCCTCACCCCCCACGAAGCAATGTGACCTTGTATCATATAGGGACTCCAGATTTTCTATAAGATTGAATAGTCTAACGACAGGAAGGACAGGTTCTCTAAAGAAACAGAACCAAGAGGATGCATATATAGATATATACACATATGTGTGTATATGTATATGGGTGTGTATACATCACATCTCTATATATAGATATAGACATTTAGATATAGATAAAAAGATAGATATCTATATATATATCTACATGTCTATGTCTGTATCTATATATCTATATCTTTATCTATACCCTTATCTAGACAGATTTACTTTAAGGATTCATGTAGGTTGGCAAGTCCAAAATCTGAAGGGTAGGCCATCAGATTGAAGACCTAGAGAAAAGTTGCTGTTACACCTCAAGTCCAAAGTCAGTCTTCTGGCTGAATTCCCTCTTCCCCATGGAAGATGAGTCTTTTTTCTATTGAGGCCTTCAACTGATTGGATGAGGCCCACCCACATTATGGAGAATAATCTGCTCATATTAACATTAATCTCATCTAAAAAATGCCTTCAAAAAATAAAAAATAAAAGTAAAAATAAAAAATGCCTTCAGAGAAACATCTAGAATAATGTTTGGTCAAATATCGGAGTACTGTGGCCTAGCCAAGTTGACACATAAAAGTAATCATCACAGAGAAAAATGTTTCATGTTGATGTTGATCATATTTCACAAGTCTGTCTGATATACTCCTTTTACACACACACACACACACACACACACACACACACACACACTTGTGTACTTTACGTGCTAAAATAATAAATTACAGATATAGGTTTGCTTTCATTTTGTTCCTAACATTAGGCAGTGAAGTAGCAGTTTTGCACTAGCAGAAATTAGACCTAGAACATATCTTGTCTTCTCAAAGAGACCATAAGTGTATGTTCAAGGTGCATCTGCTGACTTATTAGCCCTTTTTGTCATGTGAGTGCCAAGACTCTATCTAAATCATATAACTAAATTTTTAGGCAATCAAGTTGACAAGCATGGAGTCCCTGGATAGAGAATTCCCCCTTTACTTGCAGGCAAAGTCAGGAGTAGGTGAAAAACGTGGGGCGGGGAAGCAGAGGTATCTACCACATTAACCACAGGGTCCACCCCAGAGATTTTCTCAAGCACAGTTATGGCACACTTATTTATTGATTCACAAACTTCTACTGAGCACCTACAATATGGCAATGCCTGTCCTCTTAAAAGTAATCATCCTTATTCTAAGCAACGCACAAATGTATTTAATGCCCTATAGTCAAGGAACGTGGGAGGTTTGTGGGGTCCCCTCAGGGACACACTCCTTTCTCCCAAGGTGATGGTCACATTGAGAGCAGTAGACCAGAAGTGACATCATCGGGCTTCTAGTTTCAGCTGTGCCACTGTCTTACTCTTTGATGTCAAATCAGTTATGCTTTTTCCTTCCTCTACTAAACAGGATGTCAAGTATGACTTAACTATGCGTGCACATGCTATACAGATCAGTGAGATAATGCAAGTGAAAGTGCTTTTGAAAAAATGAAAGTGAAAAAAAAAATAAGATAAAAGTGAATATAAATATAAGGTATTTCTAGATGCTGCCTTGGAGATTTCTCCTACTGGCCTCCTTTTAGAAGCCAAAAGAGCGGATTGGCAATAATGTAATGCAATAGCCACATAGGGTGAAACTCTGAACCTTTTTGTCTGCTTAATACCCCCACCATGGTCCCTCAAAGGGAAGATGCTAGCAAAGCTAGCTTTACAACTGCCTGCTCCCAAATAACTCTCCAACGACCTATGGTACCTAACTGATATTCAACCACTGCAGTATCATTCCTGTGGGTTAAACTGTCCACCAAAGACGCAGCACATTAAGTTACTATTTACAGTCTTTCTATTTTAACGTGCCTTGGTTTACAGAGCCCCATTCCAACACCACAGCTGGACCAAAGGGTGTGGTTGAAGGTAGGGGGAAAGAGGGATCAGGAAAGACCAGTAGAAACCCTTATTTTACTGACTGGGAAACTGAGGTTCAGTGACAGAAAAGCAGCAAGCTCTGTCAAACCATTCTCTCCCATACTGTGTGGACCCCTTGTTGACAATTCCTCTTTACCAGACAAATTAGGAAAAAATCCTTTGTTACTAGAAATCTATTGAACATTGAGCTCTATTTAACACCTAGCCAAATTCTGGGTACACAACAGATACTCAGTAAATGCTTTTTTGATTAATTATTAATAAAACTTTATTGCAGGTTACTTGTGTTAGTTTTCTGATTGCTTTCACATTTATAATCTCATTTTTATCTGCAGAGCTGATAGTGCAGCCTTCATTCAATTCAAGAACAGGGTACTAAGGCTCTGAAAGGTTGCATGCCTCTCCAAAGTAGGCACACAGCCTCCCTAGAACTCAGGTGTCCTGACTTCTGCCAGTGTTCTTCCATGGCCTGGACTAAACTCCACTACAGGAGCCATGAGAGTTGATGTGGGTGCTCCAGCAGAAGTAGCAGGTGACTCTTGCCAGCCTCTGGAAGTGACTTTGTATTCTCAGGAACCTTTCTCCGCCCTCATGGTGAGGGAGGGGGCAGGCAGTCACTGGCTTTTATGAGCTCAGCTTAAAATGGGGAAACGCTGGGCTTGCCAAAGTTTCCAGTGCTCTCACACAGGGCACAAGAGGCAGTCAGCCTCTGCCTTCAGGGTTCCTGGGGACCCACCCTCAGAGATTCAGCTCTAGTGTCATGCACTGTAACTTCTCCCTGGGTCATCTAAAAGTCCTTCAGGCAAAATTAATGCCTTCTTTCGGGGTGCTCTTGCACACATGTGCACAGGCACACACTTCTTACATAGTTTTGAAATTATTCACATGTGACTATTTTTCCCACTATACTCTTGGACAACAGTGTCAGAACCTTCCATCTTGTTTTTATCTTTGTATCTCCAGCACCCAGCCTGAGTAACACAGAAGTTTGACAAGTATTTGTTGAAATGAAATTAGGGTGGCTGCAATACCTCTTGGGAGGGGTAAAACATTAAACCACAAACTCTTCGGTCTGCATTAGCTTGTCCTGGGTCTTTAGTGAGGACAGGTACTCTGGAACAGCAGGAGCCCCGGTCTCTGGAGGGCATGAAGCAACAAGAGAAAGGAGGAGCTGACTGAGAATGAATCCCAAAATGGACAAGGCAGTCCCAGCCGTAGAACCCCACATACCAGAATTGAGCTGCATTTTACTGCAGGTCCCTTCAAATCCATTTGAAGAGCAAAATTGTTCAAACATTAGAATTCAAGACAGAAAAGTTGAAAAACCTAATACCAACTAAGCTCATGGGGGACCATCAACGCAATGGTGGTTCCTACCATGTGTGCCCAGGTCTCACCATCCCTTCCCATAAACGTGGATTGGAGGACTAGATCTGGTTGTTACTGCTATTCCAAGAGACCTGAGACGGAAACCACTAGTACTGCCTGGATGGACCATTAATGTCAGGAATAACTGGGGGTGCTTGTTTTCCTTCCTACCTCTAGCTTTCCCTAAAGGAATAGAAGAATGTGCCTCTACTGAGATGAGGCTGAATGTTCACCAATTTGGACACAGGGTCCAGTGGAGTCTGATGGGATTACTCAGTATTGAATGGGAAAGTGGAAGAAAGAATTTCTCTATGCAACCTACAGAAACAAGATTGAGCTCTGAATAAATCAAAACCATCTAAGATTTATTTTAGAAACAAAGACATTTTTGAGAAAAGGGAATATGGGGTTGCTGTTCTTATCTCTATGGCTCACTGCGGCATTTTTGGATTCTGTTTCTGTTCATTTATTAATTATTAAGTAGTCTAATGCTCACTATGTACCCAACACCGCTTATATACCATTCTAAATTTTCCCATTAGATCCATGTGTTAGAGACTATCATGTGCACCTCCTAGGTAGAGATGCTGAAATAGACAAATTAACCCAAGATCACATACCTAATAACCAGCACAGCCATATTCAGCCCTGGTTGAGTCCAAAACCCTTGTATTTTCCAGTACTCAAGGCCACTGCTTTGTCCCACAAACTACCCCTACCCCCCACCCCCCGCCACCATCCCAGCTTCAATGAGTCTTTTCTGAGGACTAACCAGGTACTGAATATTGTGTTGGTTCACGTGGGAGTAACAAAAGAAGTAGGGGGCGCCTGGGTGGTTCAGTTGGTTAAGCGTCTGACTTTGATTCAGGTCGTGATCTCATGGTTCATGAGTTCGAGCCCCACATCAGTCTCTGTGCTGATAGCTCAGAGCACAGAGCCTACTTGAAATTCTGTGTCTCCCTCTCTCTCTGCCCCTCTGGGCTCACAGTCTGTCTCTCTCTCTCTCTCAAAAATAAATAAACCATTTAAAAAAAAAAAGTTTTAAAAAAAATAGAAAGCTTGGCTCCCTATCCTCAAGGGCATCATCAATAATGAATAAAGTACTCAACAAGTTCTAGTTACTTGAATTACAGCTCAAGACTAAGGGGTCTACCTTCCTTTGTATGATCTGAGATATGAAGATAAGTCAAATGCATTGGGCCCCATTCATGATGAAGACTGAAAGGGCCTCATCATGCCATGTGAAGGAACTGGAAAATTACTCAGTATACACAAAATTACCATCCATGGCTAAACACTTTGGTTTTGACCATTTTTTCCTGCAGAATTTTAAAATAAATAAATAGGGGCACCTGGGTGGCTCAGTCGGTTGAGCGTCCAACTTTGGCTCAGGTCATGATCTCAGTTTGTGAGTCTGAGCCCCGCGTCAGGCTCTGTGCTGACAGCTCAGAGCCTGGAGCCAGCTTCACATTCTGTGTCTCCCTGTCTCTCTTGGCCCCTCCCCTGCTCATGCTATGTCTCTCTCTCTCAATAATAAATAAATGTTAAAAAAATAATAAAAGGGGCGTCTGGGTGGCTCAGTCAGTTGGGCGTCTGACTTCGACTCAGGTCATGATCTCACAGTTTGTGAGTTTGAGCCCTGCGTAAGGCTCTGTGCTGACAGCTCGGAGCCTGGAGCCTGCTTCAGATTCTGTGTCTCCCTCTCTCTCTGCCCCTCCCCTGCTCATGCTCTGTCTCTATCTCTCAATAATGAATAAATGTTAAAAAAAATTTTTTAATAAATAAAAAATAATAAATTAAATAAATTAAATAAATAAATAAATAAATAAATAAAATCCAGGAATTAGGAGAGCCTTTTTCCATTTGCTGGGAAATCAAGGTACACAGAAAGTAAATTTAAGCTAGGCTAATTTTTCCTCTACAGTTTATTAATACCAGGATCTTAGGATAAATTTGGAAAAAATAAAGCTCACACATTAAAAAGAAATACAGTTAAGGAACTTACACCAAGAACGAATTTGTATTTGTAACAACCTGAATCATGGCACAAAGCCAGGCATTTTAAATTCAACAACTATTTATTGACTGCTTTGCCATGGAGCCCACACTTACAAAGTCCAAATGCCTCATAATGGGCTATCAGACCCTTTAAGATCTGACTGTAATCTAACCTCCATCCTTACTTCTACCCTCTTCTAAAAACATAGCCTGTGCCCAACCATGGGCTACTTCATCTCATGATCTTCTAGGCTGTCGTGCCTTCCAGCACTCTACTCCTTCTGCCTGAGGGGATCTCCCCCATTCACCATCTAGCGATTCATCCTTATAAGCTTTCTGTATGATCCCCTCAATGATGTTTTCCCCCACTCTCACAGCAAATGTCCATCTTCTACCCCCACAATCCTTGAGACATAACCAAAGTAGCAAGGAGCTCTGGATTGAGCCCAGGCTGATCCCACTGTTGGGAATCAGATCTGTTTGAGGATATCTAGGGAACAGGTGGGGCAGAAGCTTCCTGGGTTAGAATTTCTCCTAAGGGAAAATAGAATCAGGTAAAACAGCTTTCATCACTGGGGCAGGAGTCACCAAGCAAGTTAGGATAGATACGTCAACTCTACCCCTGATGGACTTGTATCTGCATCTCACGGAAGAGATGAGTAAAACCTAAAAGCTCTATTCCCTCCTAACCCTCTGTGAGACAACTGCCTTGGGTTCTTCTATCAATGTACGTTGAGTGGCATTTGCACCACAGGCTACAGTTGAAAGAGCATCTGTGGCCAAAGAAGGCAGGGGTGAGGAGAGCATCTATAGAGGGGTAGCACCAAGCATAAGGGCAGCAGAACCCAGAGGTCAAGGGCCACCCAGTGGCCAATGCAGAGCCAGAAGAAAGAGAGAAATAACGAGTAGATATACCATTAGCTGACCCAACTTAGGCGTGAGCACACAGGGGACAGTTGTGGAGCCTCAGGAATGCCAGAAAGGGGCTTTTCACAAAGCTAAGGTAGGAACAGAAAATGGTGACATGTAAAGTAAATCAGGGGGCGCCTGGGTGGCGCAGTCGGTTAAGCGTCCGACTTCAGCCAGGTCACGATCTCGCGGTCCGTGAGTTCGAGCCCCGCGTCGGGCTCTGGGCTGATGGCTCAGAGCCTGGAGCCTGTTTCCGATTCTGTGTCTCCCTCTCTCTCTGCCCCTCCCCCGTTCATGCTCTGTCTCTCTCTGTCCCAAAAATAAATAAACGTTAAAAAAAAAAATGTTTTAAGTAAATCAGTATAGCTTTTTATCAACTCATTTTGCTGTTGAATGAGTACCCATCTCCCACCCCATCCCTTCTAGGCAGAAAAAGCCACAGAGGTCAAGAAGGGCATGATTCTGCCTACATCCTTTGTATCCCCCAACAGACTTGCATATCTGACTCATACTACCTAGTATTCAAGGAATGAATGAATGAATGAATGAATGAATGAATGCTTAGAGACACTGTTAGGGACACCGTAGTTACCTCAGGAAAAGTGAGCCACATGAACATGAGCATAGAGATGGGAATGAGGAGGACACGGGGAGAAAACACCAGCCTGATGCAGCTGTGAATACCGGAAAGCGTTGAGAAATTAAGTCAGAGAAGGAGGGTAGGGCCCATCAATGGAGAGCCTTGAAAACAAGAAGGAACAGAGTTAGACCTGGCAAACATATTCAGAGCCAAGGCCTATATGTCTATATACCCAACCAGCTTGCGGTCAGTAGGGAAAAAAGGTCACTTCAGTCAAACACGTTGTTTCTAAGGTTCTCTGTGATGTTGAATGACCAGCGGAAAATCTGTTCTCAGCCAGTTAATTTACTTAGTTTTCAGATTTTCAGGTTTGGTTTGAGGGAAGATTTTGAGGACAGGGCGCAAGTTTGTTTCTTGTTGATTTACTTGTACAGCTGGAGTGTTCACGTTAAGCCTGTTTTGTAGACGGGAACACTGAAGATCAGAGAAACGAATGAAGCTTTCAGTAAGCTTGGCCAATGAAGAGACTCCCACGTGCCCTGGACCAAGAGTCTTCAGAACTCTGCTCCCTGCATGTGCGCACTTGAGTGAGTAGCCTGTCTCCAACTGGACTATCTTTGCAGCTCTCAGAGCCTCTTATAACTGAATAACTCTGTTTCTGGCTTCACTCTCTTCACAAGCCCCCAGGTACTGAAGTCACCAGTGAGACATTAATTAAGATTCTCCAGAATTACCACACTTCCTCAGATTCTGCTTTGAGCTCCAAAAGATTCGTCTTCAATCTGCTTTATTCTGTTCCTTCTTTGGTTTATGAGCAAAATCTGGCTGAAGAAGAGAGAAGAGGCAAGGATAGGGGGAGAGGAAAGGAGGAGAGGAGGACAGTTTGGTCTCACTTTGAGTTAGGTAGCCCACTTAGCCTCAGTTTCCCTGTCCCAGGAGGGAGCTGCTATAATGTTGCTTATTGAGAGATTTCACTTCTAAATTCCTCTCAAAATCTCTGAAAATCAATTAAAACGTCAAAGAAAAAAAAGCAAACAAGGGATGGAAAGAAGGAAAGGAAAAAAGTCCCACAGTTTTAAGCCTTCTTTTTGCCCCTATGGAGACAGCTCCCAATAATTCATGACTACTGAGAACATCAGCCCCACCTGTTACACACGCCCTTCAATTTGGCTTAGAAGTTTATTACACTTTCAACTAATAAAATTCTCCTTATTCACAGAACATGCTCTCCAGGTAGAGCACACATGGCCTCAACTCCACTTCTGAAACTTGCTCATTGGAGGTAGGTGTGCCATTATAAGCTGATTTTATTTTATAGATGATTTCCTTTTTCCAAAACAGATGTTCCCAATGTCTTGTCTCCAAGACAAAGTGCCAAAGGCCCAGTCCTTCACAGCCATTTAATAGGAGCCAGTGAGAACATGCATAGTGAAAAAGGTAGTATACACTTAAATGCAGATCCTGGACAGAATTTTAAGGTACTTTAATTATTATGATAATGACTTGATGGGCCATATTTCTAAAGAGGGAAAAATAAAGATTTTTAGGTACTTTAATGGTCATGTGTTATTGCACTAGTGAGAAATGGCCTTTTTATCCAGGTATCTGTACCTGATTACAGTAATGACAATAATAATAATGTTATATTTTTATAGGCCTCAAGTTCCAAAGGCCCTTGAGCACTTCATATCATCATCATTATTATTGTAACTCATAGTTAATTATACACAGACAGTCTGGGCATGCAAGTAAGAATTCTGGTCTATGGTCTGACTCATTCACAATGGGAAGGTCAGTGGTTCAAATCCTGGAAAGGGTCTGAGGTGGTCTGCTCCTTCACAAATGCTCACACTGGCAGGAATGGAGCTAGTGGTCTCACAAGGAAGGGAAGGCTGCAGTGTCAATGTTTCAGCCACAGCTTGGGCCTAGAGACTAACCTTCCATGGAACTGGCCTGAGCTGCTTGGTGACCATTTGGTTTGGATTCTCTGAGACTGTCCCAATTTCAAATAGTTTTCTCTAGTTTTCTCTTTCGACAGTGCATTAGTTTGGTAGGGCTACTGTAACAAAATGCCACAGACTTGGTGGCTTAAGTAACAGAAATTTATTTCTGCACAGTTCTAAGTCTGATTCACTGAGTATTTAATCACATCTAGCTAAATATTCTGATCTCACAGTAGGAATGGTGCTGCCAATGGCACTAAAAGATACATATTCCAGTGGCAAAGGCTCCTGGTCAGTGCTTGCAGGGGCAAGGACAACATACGCTTTAAGGATTTTCCTCTTTCTAGGTTTCTGGGGGCTGACCAATCCCCCTTCTCATTGATGCATCCTTGCCTTAGATTGTGTTAATACATTCAATCCCTCACAGTCAAGTCTTGGTCTAAAAATCAATCTGTCTATTGGAGGATTCCCACATCCTCCCCCAATCTATGTCAAAAACTTAGCTCTCAGAGGGCAATCATTTCCTTCACTCCAAGCCCTGGCAAAACCAGAAATATAAAACAATATCTAGTCAGCATTTATTCATTCAAAAATATGTACTGAGCACGTTCTATGTAACAGGTAATGGGGACAGTGATGAACAAGATGAAGATCTCTCTTTTCTAAGTGCTTTCTTTCAGTTTGGGGGAAAAAAAGACAATAAACAAGCAAACAAATAAGCAAGAAAGTATCAGTGAGTGATACATGCTACAATGAAAATCAAAATAGGGTCGTATAAAAAATGACCTCCCTTCTCAACAGAAGGGACGAAGAGGTTGAAAATAATGACTAGGAAACAACGTGGATGCAGATCTAGAAGAACATTACCAGCGGAGGACACAACAAGTGCAAAAGCCTCACAGCAGAGCGTACTCAGGGGTAACAAGCTTACAGCCACAGAACGTGGGGCAGGGGGACAATAGCAGAGTGTGTGCAGGAAGCAGGGCACGGAAGGAGGCTGGGGGCACACACACCTCTCTGGCCTGGGAGCAGGACTACACCGGGAAGCTGCTGGAGGGTTCTGACATATGATTTATATTTTTAAAAGATCACCCTGGGTACTGTGGGGAGAATGGACAATAGGGGACAAGGACGGAAGCAGACACCAGTTAGGTGGCCACTGTTGTAGCATAGGAAAGAAATGACGATGGTATAGACCAGGCAGTAGCAGAGAAAATGAAGAGAAATGGGCTCACTGAGATCTGCTGGGGAGATAGCACTGGCTGTTCGGCTGGAGGTACCTATCACATAAGTGGAGAGGAGGAGTGGGTCATTGGCGAGAAGAGTCCAGAATTAAAGGGAGAATTTAAAATTAGAAATATAAATTTTGGAGTCATCAGCATATATGTTGTCATTAAAGCTGTCTGCCTGGATGAAATCACCCAGGAAGAAAGTACAGATGGAAAAGAGAACCCTCAAACAGTCTAACCTTCCCATCAGAGAAGGCAGAGCGAGCAAAGGATTTCAGGAAGAAGTGGACAATAAATAGTTAGGAGAAGACCAAGAGAAACAGGGGTCATGGAAGCCAAGAGAAGAAAATGTTCAAAGTGAAGAAGACATGGTTAGCTGGAATATTTATAAGAAATTTAGTAAGATGATGACAGACACACAATATTGAGATCAGTAGTAAACTTGAAAAGAGCAGTCTGGGTTTGATAGTGAGGCTGGAACCCAACTGAGGTGGGTAGAGGGAAAAAAGCTGGAGTAGGGAGGTATACACAGTCCTTATAGGCAGATTTTTCTTGATTTGCTGAGAAAGAAAGCAGAGAAATTGAAGGAAAAAGTAGCTTCAAGGGGAAGATATGGTTTTAAGAGATAAATTTCAAGAGTATGTTTTGTGCCGATAAGAATGATCCCATAAAGAGGGAGAAATCATGGTGCAGGTGTTGAAAAGTCCAAAGAGATGAGATCAAAAGCACAGGGGTAAGGACTGGTGTTTGTTAGGAGCAGGGACTCATGACCCAATAGGAGGGAAGGTAGAGAACAGTTAAAGGTGCAGGAAAGTAGGTAGAGCAGAGGAGGTATGCATATAATTTCTTCTGTCTTCTCTGGGAATTATGAGACCAACTTGCCACTGATAAAGAGGAAGGAGGAAAAGGACACGGAAGCGGCTTGAGGTCACAGTCATAGGATGGTTGTGCACTGCAGAAGCTGCATCTGTGATTTGGGCTCATGAATTTAGAAGGAGCCCAGACAGCACCAAATTCATGATCACTAGTGACCACAGTAGCTCAGGAGAAGGACAGAGAACAATGAGCAGGGGTGGTCAGGGAAAGCTTCATGGAAGAGGGAGGACTTAATGAATAGGTGGGACTCAGATCCACAGGCCAGGCCTTCCAGGTGAAGAGAACAGCAAGAGCAAAGCACGGATGTAGGTTTGGACAAAACAGACCAGTCAGGCTGCAGGGAGGCAAGGGGAGGTAGAAATAAAAAGGAAGGTAAAGACAGCACAGAGGGCCTTCTGAAATAGATGAAGGTTCTGAAGGGCAAACAGCAACGTTAAAGCAGAATTTCAGAAGACTAGCACAGCACTCGTATGTAGAATAGGTTGGAAGGACCTTTCTGACCAAGAGGAGTGGCCAACATAAGCCCAAGAGGCCAGGATTGACTAATTAGGTTAGTACCAAGAGGATATAGACTCCCGTCCTTGGGATGACACTTTCATCCATCCATCTATCTCTTCTTAAAGATTTTACATGCCTGTCAGGGAACAGGAGGGGCTGAGAATATTTTCCAAGATTCTATTAATTTTGAAGCTCTTAGATGAGCCAATTCTAATGTCCATTCTCCCTGAGGAAAACAGTCCATCCACTGAATGTTCTTGGCCAAAAAATGTGACAATAGTGGTAGTAGCCATTGATAGGTTGAGTGCTTGAAATGTGCCAACAATGTGTAAAGCCCATGTATATGCACTACTTCACTTAATTCTCAGAACAACCCTCTGAAGCAGATGCTTTTACTACCCCATTTACAAACAAGAAAAATGTGTCACAGAGCAGTTGAGCAATTCGCCCAAAGTCACCCAGCTAGTAAGGGGAAGAGCCAGGTTCAAACCCAGGCTAAAGTCTGGGTCATGGGACCACTGCCCAAAAGGTCCTTGCCAAGATAGTAGACTTGTAGAAGGAAACACCGCAGGTGGGGAAAACCATAGCCCCAAGCTCAGCAGGAAGAAGTAGGACCCAAATTACTGTGGCCAAACTGAAATGCCCAGGATGTGCCTGGGGGTGATCATAGACTGTGGGCCTCTCCCATAAGGCCAGGTGGAGCTCTGTCAGCTGCAGAGGCCCAAAGAGAAAAGCAGACAGAAAAGGGAAGCTGTTTCCTGATTATAAACCACCTTCTCCCCAGAATCATTCCACAGGAAAGCATCCAATTAAGGACCTGTTGTGCTACCCTGACATCCAGTTTCTGAAGAGAAGAGATTAAAATTTACTGGTAAGGAATGGGAATGTGCTATGTATCCCCTGGAGGATAAAAGACTTAATATTTTTGTTTCTTTGTTTGTTTTCTGTGATTTTTACCAATTTCTTCCATGTTTGGCTCCTGTGCCACCAATGGCTAAGGAAGGTATCAGTATGTCAAGGACACATTGCAGAGCCTTCCCAGAATATGTAACTGATAAATGTATTTATGTTAGTGGTTACCACTCTGGAACCAGCAAGCTTGAGAGGAGGTACATAAAGTCAGATCATTCCCAAATACATTCAGAGAAAGAGAAGATGGAATGGAAGAGTTTATTTTGTTTCTCCTAGTAGGTCAGTTTTAGAAACACAAAGTGCTCTGGGGTCACTTGGAAAATAAAGAAAACAGAATGTATCCGACTGCTGCCCAGGCTGGGGAAGCAAATCCCCAAATCACACAGAACTAGGAAGGATTTGGTTTCATTAAAAGCAGCCACTGGCATTTGGCCCCTGAAGATGAAAGCAAAAGCCCCTTAAACAGGCTCGAACACGAGCTGAATTTCCTGACAAGTCCCTGGGGTGCCAGGATTGTTTCAAAGGAAGGCGTGAACATCCACATCATCTTCCCAGAGATTTGAAAAAGCAGGGCAGTTCCAAATACATTTATCCCAATCTTATGAAGAAGAACAAGGTGATAAGAACCAACATGTCAGGTGCTGCAAAGACTCTTTGATTTAATGTTCACAACAACCATATACATATTACTATTCCCAATTTACTGATGAGAACACTGAGGCCTCAGTGAGGTTTAGTGGCCTGCTGAAGTGTGCATAATAAAGAGCGGTCTCAGAAATCCAACAGAGGTCTTTGTAACATCAAAGTCCACATTCTTTCAACCACTTCACAGAAAAATTAGCATTTCCAAGTCTGTGGGTCAGATTCTCACCAGGCCTACCTGTACGTTGTCACAGATCAGGCCCTTTGGTCTCTTATTCTGAGTCCACCAAAGTTTACATTCTGCTCTAGCCTAGTCCCCAGAGCCAATTACCAACAGCTTATGTCCCAGGCTCAATGTCTGAGTGAGGATGTTCATTTGCTAATTTGGGTGTTCACATCAGCCTTCCTCCAGAAAAGGCAAAAGTTGGCTATCCAGGCTCTGTAAGACTCCATAGTCAACAAAACAGGTCAAAAAAGAAGCTAAGAAAAACATATGCCCTATGATACATGCTTTTATGTCTGACAGGCATAGATCCAAGGTTCTGAGCCTTCTAACACTGATCTAAAAAAGGGAGGAAGGGAGGAAGGGAGGAAAGAAAGGAAAGATGGGAGGGAGGGAAAAAGAGAAAGAAGGGAGGGAAAAATATCAGATACACAATGTCCACAAAATTAAAAAGCAAAAACATCAAATAACAATACTATCTGCAACATCAATAAAATAATAAACCAAAGACACACTGCATAGAGCTATTTTGTGAATCAGCTCTTATCCTACAGAACATTTCAGTAAAAGCAGTCCTGTAGGGTGTTGGGGCAATGCTGAGTCTTAAGGGCACTGCCTGGCTCTTTCCTGAGAGCAGGGTCTTGGTTTCAGAAACCTTAGACCACACCCTTTTCCAGGGGATATCTCATACCTGCTCTTGGTGACGAGAATGTGCATGCGCCCCTGCAAGCCTACCCTGAGAGAAACACTGGCCTGCTGGAAGTTAGATGTCAGCCCCATGGTTTCATGTCCAAGGTGATTTTGAAAGCATACCTGAAGGCCTAGAGTCACATTTAAGGGAGTGAAAGCACATTCCTTCCCTAAGGAGTGGCTCTGGTCCTGAAGTTTCTACCTAAAACAATAATGCCCACTAATATCTAGATTCTGGTTTAAAGTGTTCCAGAAATTTGATCGTTTTTTTCAACATTCTGTCCTCATGAGAGTTCCTGAATCCCAAGGAGGAACTTAGTTTGTCAGAAGAATCCCAGCCTGAGTCCACAGGCCCAATGCTCTGAAATCACACACCCTTCTCCCTCTCACTAAACCCCACCTGGGACAGCAAGAGGACATGGAGACACCCTCGCTGTCCCTCCAGTGGCCCAACCCCAACCTCTCCATTGTGTGGGGCTGGGTCAGGGAGGTGCCAGAGTGTGGAGCACTGGGGACGAGAAGTGTCAGCATGCATGACTCCTTGCACCTGTTGTCAAACAAGGCTTAACAGAACCCTCTCCTGGTTCGGCTCCCCTGCCTGGTGTGCACTTCAAGAGGTGAGTCCGAGTGCCTTTTCCAGCCAGGGTTTCTGAGTGTCTCCATGCTGAGAGGTGAAGCACTTGACACTTGGCTGCCATGCTGTTGTGAGCACGTCTGATTCTGCACAAGGAATGTGGAAATCAGAATGTACCTGTCACAGGTGTCAACCTCTGTCTGACGGCTACAGATCTGGAGAGTGGTCACAACTAGCTGAGCCTCGTTGCAAATACCTTCTTTGTGACCTTTTGTCTGCAGATGGGCAAGTGCCAGCCTTTACATGCTAATGTGTCCCTTTATATTCCATTGGTTTCCTTCTAGCTCTATGGCTGTATGATGGGAATTCATGAGAGACAGTAACAGGGGTGAGAGCTGTTCTCACAAAGACCACAGGAAGCATGCTCGGAAACAGCATGGACTTTCTCTGGCCAATAGGATGCCAATAGAAAGGTTCAACTTATGTAATAAATTAACATGCCAATCCTTTATGCATTTAAGAATACATGATTCAATATCACTTAACATTCTAATTTATTTTAGTATGTATTTAGGTTTCCCTGCCTCATTTGAAAAAGGATTACAAATAGCTATTACATTTTGTACAGCACAGGCAATTCTACTGTAATAAGTATTCATAATACACATTGGACATAATCAACTGATTACTTTTTAGGGGCACAATTTTTCATTAAACATGCCACCATTAGTAATAACACAGTCGTTTGAGTGGCTGGCTACTCAAATGGCATCATGTTCTTTGATGAATGGTGACCAGAAATTTGTTAGTCTTATAAATGTTCAGAAATTTCTCAATTTGTTTTTGGGGAAGCATTTTAACTGTGATTTACTGTATTACAACTTGGCTTATCAAAATGAAATATATTTACAACCATTAAAATTTTTATTGAAATTTCTAACCAAAAAATTACTTTATAGATTTGTGTACATCTGAAACTCTCTAACCCAAACCTTCACAGATGAACACAGACTCACAGCCATTATCTGCTTACCTGGAGCAGAAACCACTGAAGCCACAAACTGGAAGAAATACCTAAATGATCATTTTGACAAATTGCTGGAGGCTGGATGTAAACTAGCAGAAGAGTGAGTCTTAGTGGGACCCCCCTGCTTTTGTGGGTTTTACCTCTAGGAACCACAGCAGGTTCTCACAGTTAAAACCCAAGAAAGATCTCCTCAGAGCTCTGGTAGAAGGAGGAAAGTATAACCACTTGAAACATATCAAGAGCATTCTCCGTAACAAAGACCTCTTCTCTAAGAAAAAGACTTTGCTTTATCCCATACAGAACTTTATCTTTCACAGGGGAAATTTCAATTATCAAACACCAGCACTCTCTACCTTTTCTGTCTCACCTAAGTGAGGAATAAACTGAAAAACACTTGTAGAGGTCACAACTCAGGCAAAATCTACTAAAAGACTAAGATTTTATCATAAAATTATAGAACACCTTGGGGCGCCTGGGTGGCGCAGTCGGTTAAGCGTCCGACTTCAGCCAGGTCACGATCTCGCGGTCCGTGAGTTCGAGCCCCGCGTCGGGCTCTGGGCTGATGGCTCAGAGCCTGGAGCCTGTTTCTGATTCTGTGTCTCCCTCTCTCTCTGCCCCTCCCCCATTCATGCTCTGTCTCTCTCTGTCCCAAAAATAAATAAAAACATTGGAAAAAAAAAAATATTTAGAACACCTTGCCTCCCCCCACATCTTACCACCACATCATCAGGACTCCAGTACGATAATGGTGGATTACTATTGAAAGGGTTATATAGTACACATTCTATTTAAGGAGGAATTCTTACGGAAGCCCAAAGTAAATGAAAGAGAATAACACAAGGACACCAGAGGAATTTGAAGCTCCTGGCACCTAAAGTCACAGCACACATTAAACACAGCCTAACTCCAACCAGATTAAATTAAAATCTCACACTAGACCTCTTATCCAAATTCTTATTCCCCAATACATTATGTCCAGCATTCAACAAAAAATTATAAGACATGCTTAAAAAAAAAAAAAAAAGGAAAAAGACAGTCTGAAGAGATAAAGCAATAATTCAACCAGAATTCAGAAATGACAGACTGTGGAAATACCAAAGAATTAAAAATAACTATGATTGATATCTGAAGGGCTCCAGTGGAAAAAGTAATCAACATACAAGACTAGATGGATAAGGTAAGCAAAAAGATGAAATCTCTAAGAGAGAATAAAAAATAAATGCTACTGGGGCACCTGGATGGCTCAGTTAGTTGGGTGCCTGACTCCAGCTCGGGTCATGATCTCATGGTTTGTGGGTTCAAGCCCTGCATCAGGCTCTGTGCTGACAGCTCGTAGCCTGGAGCCTGCTTCAGATGCTGTGTCTCCCTCGCTCTCTGCCCCTCCCCTACTCATGCCCTGTTTCTGTCTCTCAAAAATGAATGTTAAAAAATTAAAAATAAATAAATGCTACAAATAAAACATAATGAACAGAAATGAAGAATACCTTCAATGGGCTCATCATGAGACTGGATATGGCAGAGAAAAAGAACCAGTGAGCTTAAAGATATGTCAACAGAAACCCCAGGCTGAAATACAAAGAAAAGAAAGAATGATAAAAACAACATGAAAAAGTTGTGAGAGAATTTCAAGAAGTGTAACATATGCATATTTGGAATACAAGAAGGAGAAGAAACAGAGAATGAAACGAAGAAATATCTGAAGTAATAATTCTCAAGAAATTGACAAAATTAATGACTAAATTACAGATCCAAAAATCTCAGCAAACACCAAACAGGATAAATTCCCAACAAACTCTACATCTAGATATCTCACATTCAAATTGAAAAACCAAAAATAATGAAGAAAAAGGCTTACCTATAGAGGAACATGAATAAGAGTTAAAGAGTTACATCAGACTTCTCACCAAAAGTCATGTAAGCAAGAAAATGGAGTGAAATGTTGAAAGTGTGAAAAAAAAACCATCAACCTTGAATTATATGTCTAACAACATTTTCCTTCAAAAGTGAAGGAGAAAGAGAGACTCTCAGACAAAAAATGAGAGAATTCATTGCCAGAGCTGCCCTGTAAGAAATGTTAGCAAAGTTTTTCAAGAAGAAAAACTACATAGGTCAGAAAGTCAGATTTATATAAAGGAAGAATATAAAAGAAGGAATAAATGAAAGTAAGATCTTTTTATTTTTCTTATTCTTAATTGATCTAAAATATAACAGTCTGTCTGAACCAATAACTACAACAATGAATTGGGTGATTGCAGCATATAGATTAGTGAAATGGATGACAGCAATGTCATAAGAGACAGGAGGAAAGAGTCAGGAATGCTCTGTTATGCAGCACCTGGACTACTAGTGAAGTGGTATAATATTATTTGAGGTTAAATTTGGTTGTAAATGTGTATTGCAAATTCTAGGGAATAAAACGTTTTAAAGAAGTATAATTGATCAGAGAACAAAATGAGTCATATAAGATATGTACAAATCAAAACCAAAAAATCAGAGCAGAAAAAGAGGGGAAAAAAAATAAACATGTGCAGCAAACAGAAGTCAATCCAACTCTGTCAATAATGACTTTAAAAGTGAATACTGGGCTAAATATATAAATTATAAAACAGAGAGTGCCATAGTAGATTAAAAAAAAACCCACAAAACTGTAGGTTGTCTACAACAAAATCCACTTGTAATATAAAAACTCAGGCAAGTTAAAAGTAAAAGTACAAAGAAATATGTACCATGATAACACTAATAAAAAACAAAGCTGGAGTCCCTATGTTAATTTCAAACAATGCAGACTTCGAACAAGAAAAATCATCAGGAATGAAGAGGACCCTATATAGTGATAATAGAGTTCATTCTCCAAAAAGATGTAACAATCCTTAACATGTATGCACCGAACAATAGACTGTCAAAATACATGTGGCAAAAACTGATAGAATCACAAGGAGAAAAAGACAAACCAAACCGCTATTATAGTTGCAGAATTCAACACCTCTTTTTCAGTTGACAGATCAAGCAACCAGAAAATAAGGATACAGTTGACCTTAACAGCACTATAATCATCTTGATCTAGTTGACATTTATAGAATACTTGACCTTAAAACATCTTCTCAATATACATTTTTCCCAAGCTCACATGGAATATTCACCAAGACATATCACTTTCCGGACCATAAAACATACCTTCCCAAAACTGGGAAAATAGAAATCATAGAAAATATGTTCTCAGACTACATACACAATTCAGTTAAACTGGAAATCAAAGAAGAAAGCCAGAAAATCCACAAATATTGGGAATTTAAACGACTCACTTCCAAATAACACAAGTCAAAAAGGAAGTCTCGAGAAAAATTAAAACATATTTTGATTTAAATGAAAATGAAAATACAATTTACCAAAATTTGTAGGTTGCAGCAAAAGCAGTGCTTACAGGCAAATTTATGGCACAGAATGCACTTATTAGAAAAGAAGAAAGATCTAAAATCATCAATCTAAGCTTTCACCTTAGAGAACTGAAGAATGAAGAACAATTTAAGCCTCAAGCAATCAGAAGAGAAATAATGAAAATTAGAGCAGGAATCAATGAAACTGAAAACAAAAAAACAATCGAGGAAATCAATGAAACCAAAATCTGGATCCTTAAAAAGTCTAATAAAATTAATAAATCTATAGCTTAAGTTAACTAAGAAAAAGGAGAGAAGACACAAAAGGTCAATAATGGAAATAAAAGAGGGGTTACTACTACTCATTCTAGGACATTGAAAGGATAATAAAGAATTACTATACATAATTCTATGCCAGAAAATTTGATAACTTAGATAAAACAGAACAATCCTTGAAAGACACAAGCTAAAAAAATCCACACAAGGAAAAATAGACAAATGGGATAGTTCAATGTTGACTGAATAAATTGTTAATATCTTCCAAAAAAGAAAGCAGCATGCCCTGATGGTTCCACCAATAAATTTCACCGAACATTTAAAGAAGAAATTATACCAATTTTCTACAATCTTTAAAGAAAACAGAGACAGAGGGAAGACCACCTAATTCATTCCGTGAAGCCAGCATTATCCTAATACCAAAACCAGATAAAGATATTACAAGAAAGGAAAACTATAGGTCAATATCTCTCATGAACCTAGACACAAAAATCCTCAACAAAATATTACCAAATAAAATTCAACAATGGATAAAAATAATACACCATAACCAAGTGGGATTTATTCCAGATATGCAAGGCCGGTTCAAATTCAAGAATTAATTAATATAATCCTCCATATCAACAGGCTGAAGAAGAAAACTCATATAATCTCATCAATAGATGCAGGAAAAACATCTGACAAATCCAACACTTGTTCGTGATACAAGGTCTTACTTAGCAAACTAGGAATAAAGGCGAACTGCCTCAACTTGATGAAGAACATCTACAAAACAATGTACATTTGACAATCACACTCAATGGTGAGAAAGTAGCTGCTTCCCCACTAAGATCACAAACAAGCAAGGATGTCCATTCCCACCACTGCATTCAACATCGTACTGAAGTCCTAGCTAATATGATAACACAAGGGAAGGAAATAAAAGGTATATGGATTTAGAAGGAAGAAATTAAACTATCTTTGTTCGCCACTGAAGAAAACTCTAAAGAAACATGAAAAAATCCTCCTATAACTAATAAATGAATGATAATAGGAAGGCTGCTATAAAGCAACACAAAGTAAATATTAAAAACTCAATTGGTTTTCTATAGAACAGCAATCAACAACTAGGATCTGAAATTTGAAAAAAAAAATATTTATAATAGCACCAAAATATGAAATACTTGGGGCGCCTGGGTGGTTGAGTGGGTTAAACATCCAACTACGACTCAGGTCATGATCTCACAGTTTGTAAGTTTGAGCCCCAAGTCAGGTTCTCCATTCTTCAGCACAGAGCCTGCTTCAGATCCTCTGTCTCCCTCTCTCTCTGCCCCTCCCCAGTTCACACTCTTTCTCTGTCAAAAATAAATAAACATTTTTTAAAAATATGAAATACTTAGGCACAAAATTAACAAAATATGTACACGTTATTTTTTAATTTTTTTAATGTTTATTTATTTTTGAGAGTGAAACAGAGCATGATCAGGGGAGGGGCAGAGAGAGAGGGAGACACAGAATCTGAAGCAGGCTCCAAGCTCTGAGTTGTCAGCACAGAGCGTGACACAGGGCTCGAACCCAGAAACCACGAGATCATGACCTCAGCCAAAGTCGGATGCTTAACCAACTGAGCCACCAAGGTGCCCTGTACAAGTTTTATATAGCAGAAAACTATAAAACTCTGATAAAAAGAAATCAAAGGAAATCTAAATTAATGGACAGATATTCTGTGTTCATGGATTAGGATGTCCATTCTTCCCAACTTGATCAATAGATTCAACACAATCCAAATCAGAACCACAGCAATCTATTTTATAGATACTGACAAATTGAATCTAAAATTTATGTAAAAAGGACAAAGGTGTAGAAGACCCAACATAATACTGAAGAATAACAACAAAGTACAGGATTCACTATAAAGCTACAGTAATTAAGACAGTGTGGTATTGGCAAAAGAACAGATACGTAGATCAATAGAACACAACAGAGAACCTAGAAATTGAATCAAACAAATCTAGCTGACTGATGTTTGAGAGAGGAGCAAAAGTAATTCAATAAAAAAAAAAGTATAGTCTTTTCAGTAAATGACACTAGAAAAGATAGATGTCCATACACAAAAAAAATAAAAATAAAAATAAAAAGGAGGAGGAGAAAAAAAGAATCCAGAATCCAGACACAGCCCTAACTTTTCACAAAAATTAATTAAAAATGTATCATACACCTAAATATAAAACTCAAAACTATAAAAATTCTAGAAAAAAACGTAAGAAAAATCTAGGTGATCTTAGATTTGGTAAAGAATTTTTACATAGAATATCAAAAGTACCATCTGTGAATGAAAAGTTACACTTTATTAAAATTTAAAAATTCTGCTCTGTGAAAGACTTAAGGGAATCACTGCACAAGCCACAGACTGGGAGAAAACATTTGCAAAACACATATATGATAAAGGACTAGTATCCAAAATGTATAAAACCTCTTAAAACTCAACAAGAAAAAAAATCCAATTTTAAATGGGCAAAAGACCTCACGAAAGAAGATATACAGATGGCAAATGAGCATATGAAAAGATTCTCAACATCATATGCCATTAAGGAATTACATATTAAAACAACAATGAGACACCACTAAACACCTATTAGAATGACTACAGTCAAAAAGCTGACAACTCCAATGCCAGCAAGGATATGGAGCAACAGGAACTCTCATTCATTATTGATGGGAATGCAAAATGGTACAGTCACTTGGGGAGACAGTTTGGCAGTTTCTTACAAAGCTAAACAGTCTTACCATACAATCCAGCATTCATGTTCCTAGATATTTTTCAAACTGAAAACTGAAGACCACACCAAAACCTGTGTCCAAATGTTTATAATAGCTTTATTCATAATCCCCCAAATGAAGTAACATATCTTCAATAGGTGAATAAATAAATTGTGGTATACATGCATATACAATGGAATATTAGTCAGCAATGTAAAGAAATAAACACCAAACCACAAAAAGACATGAACGGCACTTGAATGCATATTGCTAAGCGTTAAGAAGCCAGTCTGAAAGGTTACACTACTATAATGACTCCAATTATATGACATTCTGGAAAAGGCATATCTATAGGGACAGTAAAATGATCCGTGGTTGCCAGGAGTTCAGAGAAAGAGGAGAGGGCTAAATAGCTGAAGCACAAGGCATTGTTTAGTGCTGTGAAACTTTTTCTATGACATTGTCATAGTGGATACATGCCATTATACATGTGTCAGAACACATAAACATTTACAGCACAAAGTATGAAGCTTAATGTACGTAAAGTTTTAAATATCATTTAGGAGGTCAAGTGATCACAAAGATGAAAAACAGGCCATGATCAAAGAATCTAACTGCACTACAAATGCAGGAAACAACATCACTGAGGGAGGCAGAAGGAAGAGGTGTTGACCCAAGTG
This sequence comes from Leopardus geoffroyi, assembly GCF_018350155.1. NCBI lineage: Eukaryota > Metazoa > Chordata > Mammalia > Carnivora > Felidae > Leopardus > Leopardus geoffroyi. The sequence goes on from NC_059336.1 coordinate 78,316,941, forward strand.
ACTGTGGAAATGAGTGGACTTTTTAAGACTACAGGCAAAAAAGAACTATATATAAGCACTGTACTCAAGTTGATATAGCTGTGTCCCACGGGGATACAGGTTAATAATTCAGATACTACTATACATGTACACCGGAACTGAACAATTAAGTAAATAGACAGTGAATGACAGGAACCAGGTTTCTCACTGTTGCAGTGGGAGTTTTACAGATATGCAAAGACTAGAATAACTCATATGGTAATGGATTCAAGTCGGAGACATCAACATGAACTTGTATTTGACTTAATATAGATATAGATGGATCACATTTAAAAATATAGATATGTTCAGACATATATAGAATAGTATACACACATATATTTCCTCGCTCTGCCAGCTGAGAGTACCTAGAATCAACAATGGAAAAGCAGGAATGGGCACACCTACCACTCAGATCTTGGTTCCCATTACAGAAGTCCTCAGAGAAAAGCTCAATTTTATGAATGGGGCAGGAAATAGACAAGATGAGCCTGGAGCATCTTGTCATTTCAAAAAGTAAGGAAGTGGGGCACATGGGTGGTTCAGTCGGTTAAGTACTGGACTTCAGCTCGGGTCATGATCTCACGGTTCATGGGTTCAAGCCCCGTGTCAGGCTCTGTGCTGACAGCTCAGAGCTTGGAGCCTACTTGGGATTCTGTGTCTCCCTCTCTCTCTGCCCCTCCCCCGCTCACGCACGCTCGCTCTCTCTCTCTCTCTCTCTCTCTCCTCCTCTCCCTCTCCCTCTCTCTCTCTCTCAAAAATAAGCATTAAAAGAAAAAAAATTTTTTTAAAAAGTAAGGAAGTGCCTGGAAAAAAAAAAGAAACTGAAATGCTGCAAGTATGTCAAAGAAACATAGGAGCTAACTAAAGGAACTCCCAATGGCCAAAGCTAGAACAATTTGAGCAGCAAAGTAAATAAACCAGTACTGGATTAAAAACCAAAGTATAGAATAAATGAGTACATACTAATATAAACAAATAAACTGGAGATAATATAAATCCCCTATGCAAAAGAATGTGAATAACTTATATATACTAACCTCTCAGGCAGGTAGAGCATAGGTCCCTTCTTAGGTGTAGACTCCACATAGTAAGTTCCTTCCAAAGAGTACAGTATGAAAGGGGTGGAAAGTAACTTTTCAGTGAAGAAACCAGACAAAAACTACTTCAACCAGGTGATCAAGGTGATAAACATTAACAGTATGTACCCTTGATGTGATACGATGTGACAAAAATGGCAATTTACCTTTGTGGTGTTCCTTCCAGAAACCCACAGCCTGAATCTAATCATGAGAAAAACATTACACAAATTCCTATTGAGGGGCATTCTCCAACATACCTGACCAGTAGTCATCCAAAACAAGAAGGATCCGAGACCCTGCCAGACAAGAAAGGAGACAGGACAACTATATATATATATATATACACACACACACACACACACACACACACATATACACATGTATATATACACACATGTATATATATACACATATATATATATATATATATATATATATATATATATATACGTGTGTGTGTGTGTATGTATATATATATGGCAGTATCCTAGATCCTAGAAGAGAAAAAAAAGGACGTTATGTTAAAAGTAAAAACAATATGAATAAAGTATAGACTTTAGTTCATAATAATGTACCAATATCGGTTCAACTACTGTAACAAATGTGCCATACTAAAATAGGATGTGACTACTAGGTGGAAACCAGACGTAAGAGTTAGGAGAACTCTCTGAATCATCTTCTCAATTTTCCTGTAAATCTGTAACTGTTCTAAAAAATAAGTCTATTTCATTTTAAAAACTAACTTTATACTTATTGTTGTATACTTTTCTACATATGTAATTCTTCACTTACAGATATATATTTATTTAAAAATTTTTAATTCAAACAAATGATGTGAACTGGAATAACCTAGGACTTTTGCCATAACAAAGGGTTCAGTTTTTAAGAAATTCAAACTGATTCTTATATTGGCTTGTCCCTAAGGTGATAATCAAGACACCCTTTTTATTTACACATTTATTAATTTTATATTACATCAATTATGACACAATATACATTACATTTTTCATCCTACAATTCATTTGTTCTAAAAAGGAGTCAGTGAGCTTTGTAGTAATGGTTAGAGGGTAAAATCAGGCAATGGACAAAATAAATACTAAGGCAACAGGCTGCAAGCAATATCCTAAAATATGCAGGCACAATCAATGAGAAAGACTGCGAGCTCAGCTGGCCTTACATGATCTTTCTTCTTTCTGTTTTTGGCTAAGTATTTCATGCTACACTTTCTCAGTTATTTTTTCAGCATTTTCTCCAATATAGATCATATTATTTTATGTCTTATAATTGGTTTTTCCCCCCGGTTCTTTTTCCTTTATCTCTGACCTACTGACCCCAAAGGATAGTTGTGTAAAGCATAAGAATCTCATTTCCCTATGTTGGTAAGACCAGGGTTTACCGATGTCATCGTTTGCTTCTGATGTACGTGGCTGGTTGGCCCCTAAGAAGGTTGACCTGCCTCTCCCTTCCTCCCCCTTTTCCCCTACACCCATCACTCAACAATTGCCCCATGGAAACCAGCAGGAAGATCCTTTCTGACTACTGCTTCTCTGAAGAAAAAGGTGGTGAGATGTTTGTAGCCCGAAGGAGACTTGGCATTAAATCATGAAACTACCCTACCTCCTTCCTGTGGCAGAATCTGTCTTTAGCCTGCTGTCGCCTGAGTTTTGATTGAGCTCAGAAAGGTATAAAAGCCAAGTAGTAGTGAGCACAGCTGAAAAATGTTAGTTATTTTGTTGAGGAGCAAAAATCCTGGTAGGCCCTTATTCCATATTTGTTAAATGGATAAATTTATGAATTTAGAAGGCATTGTAATATTTCACTGATGTGTAACTTGTACAAATCCCTAGAACAATAGCATTTTCAAGCTTCAGAAAGGATTTGGAAATCTCGTTGTCTAACCCTTTTATTTTCTAGACGATGAAACCGGCTCAAAGAGGTCAATTAACTTGCTGAAGGTCACACAACTGGTGGATCCTTAAACCAAAACTATTATTACCAGCTTCCTACTTAAATATATTATGCAGTAGTACACGTTTGCTGGTGTACAACCTAGTTAATCCCTAGGTCAATCATGTCTCTCAACGCATTATTTATTACTTCTCTCTCTACCATTCCCCTTTTGCACTCTGTGTGAATATATTTGTCTATGTGTGTTTTTCCTCTTCCTCTCCACTTATCCTTAGGTAATGCAATATATCACTACAGATTTAAAGAGTTCATCTTGCCAACATTACATCCTACACCCAGGAAAAGGCCATCATAAAACTCCCTATGGCTCAACAAGGACACTACATGTCTTCCAAATCAAACCAACAAGCTTGTATGTGATTTTTTTTATCAGAAATTCTTTTGAACCAGTGTTTAATTGGCAGCATAACTAATTTGATCAACAATTAATTTAACCAATACAAAGAACTCCAAACCTGACATTGACCTGGCACAAATCTGAGTTTCAGACACGGCACTTCCCATACATAAGTATATTGTCTTTGCCTCAAACATGAATTATGTGGTTATTCCTAACGCAGTCTTCATGCAAGAATTTATTCTTGATCAATGTCTCACACTTTAGAATGTATATGTGGGGACGCCTGGGTGGCTCAGTCAGTTGATTGTCCAACTCTTGATTTTGGCTCAGGTCATGATCCCAGGGTCATGGGATCAAGCCCCACATGGGGCTCTATGTTGAGCATGGAGCCAGTTTGTGATTCTATCTCTCTCTCCCTCTGCCTCCCTCCCTCACATGCTCTCTCTCTGTCCCCCTCTCTCTCTAATAAAAAAGAAAAGAAAAGAATGCAATGCCTCATGGAAGCATCCCCTATACTTCAGAATGTTCAGAAGAGTTAGGACAGGATACCCCACCAGCCCAATCAGACTCACTACACAACTACATACTCAGTCTACGTTCTTGGTCCTAGTTCCCAAGAGCAGAAACAGTTATAAAGAGTTCCAAAATTCTATCATGACCAATATTCTCTCTTCACTAGCTTTGTCTAATAAAAAAATTCCTTGTTTTAGCCTGCAAAGGTTTCTCTTAAAATGCAAGGCAACACCTGTCATTGTCAGTCAGGAACTTCTTGGCTGTAATTAGCTTATCAGCACTGGGTGAGAGGACAGCTGAGTTTTGATAAGAAAGAAGATTTCACAGTCTGGAATAGAAGGCAATAGAGTAGGTCCTGGATATCCAAGGACCAACAGAAGGGTACTATGGAAACCCAATCAGCATTCCAAATAATCAGCTTACAGGCCTTCAGATAAAACATGCAATATGAAGACAGTGGATTGCTTTGTTAATAGTCAGTGCCAGTTAATATTAGCTAGAGTGAATTGAGAGGTCTTTTTCCTGGCTTCAAAGAGTTTCTCATCACTGGAAGTATACACCTAGGGGTGGGATGGTCATGGTGAGGGGTTAGTAGAAGTATTGGGGAACAGAGTGGTCTAATGCAGGTAATAACCCATCCATGGACCATGAAATTAATGTAAGGGTCATGATCAGTATTGCTTAATGGAATGGAACAGAAAGTTTCAAGGTGCATTACACATAGCAAGGACATTGTTTTGTGAAACTTTTGTTTTCAGTTGTCTGTGTGTACACATGTGCCTAACTGTAACGTGGGGATTATGGGAAGAAAATTAAAACACTGGTTTTGATGACTTTCAGAAACCATGATTCTATTTATTCAACTTGCCTCTCCACTTGGTTTTATACCACCCAGTCCATGGTAGGTGCTCCGTAACTGCTATAGATATCACCAAGTAGAAATAACAGAATGCTGGAATCTCAACAACTCTGCACGGTGGGCATTCAATTTCACAGAAGATAAGATTAAATTACCTGTTTATGTTAAATGACCTGTTCAAGGCCACATAGCTGATAGGCTTGTGAGTCTAATATTTGAACCCAATCAGAACAGGGCTCTGGAAGCCTAGATGTGGGCAGTACTCCATGGTACTCTTTAGAAGCTTGATGATAAAATAGCAAAAATTAAAAGCAGAAATTTGTCAAAACTTTTTAGCTCAATGAAAATCAATTCATGAGGCTCTGACAGAAGTGGCAATGACTTCAACTTGTAAATTGCCATTATTAAAATGAACAGAACTCGGGGTGCCTGGGTGGCTCAGTTGAGAGTCCAACTTCGACTCAGGCCATGATCTCAGGGTTCACAAGTTCAAGCCCCACCTCGGGCTCTGTGCTGAGAGCTCAGAGCCTGGAGCCTGCTTCAGATTCTGTGTCTCCTTCTTTCTCTGCCCCTCCCACACTCTTGTTCTCTCTTGCTCTCTCTCAAAACTAAACATTAAAATCTTTTTTTCAATAAACAGAACTCTAAATCATACAATCCTAAAGTGGCAGTGCCCAAATGCCAATACATAGAATGGCCACATCACAATCACGGGAGGAGCTTTATAAAAACACAGATTCTCAAATTTCATTCAGAGGAAATCCAATTGAAGAGGTATATTTACAAAACTCCCAATGCTTATGCACAGACAGATTTGGGAACCATGGACCTATTTACATCCCTAGATTACAGATCCCACAGAATTTTTAACTGGAAGAAATGCTGGACACCATCTAGCCCTTGGGTGTCAATACGCTTCATCTTGAGTGCCAACTGCAAAAGATAAATAATGCTCCTTGGAGGATCTGTAGAGATAGATTCCAAACAGCATACAAGCTTGATCAGATAAAGCCCCAAGATTAATTAATGATGTCTGCTATGGATGAGGAGGTAGGGAGAGAACACTGCTATGGTCCAGCCTCTTGGTTTTCCAGTCCCATAGTGACATGGGACTGAAATCCAGGCTTCCTCACTCCTAACCTGGTGCTTTATTTTTTAAAAAAATTCCATTCTCCTAGTCTAGTACTTTATTTAAAACAATTTCTGTTATCCACTATAAGATATACCAGAAATACTGGTTTCTAAAGTGCTTCTAAGCTGGTATATGGCAGAAAAGGCCAACATTTACTTTACTTGAAAGATTCCACAAATCTGTCCCAATTGTTCCTACTTGTTAATGTCTCAGCTACTTTAAAAGGCAGGTAGTATATTTTATTCCATTATTAGTTATAAAATTTTAAATACTGAGATCCTTTGAGAATTAATCAGATAATCCTGTTAAAAAAAAAAAAAAAAGCCCAGCACTATTTCCGGCTTGGGTTTAAATTCATACTAAAGAATACATGACTAATATAAGCTTTTCTTAAAAGTAGGTTTTGATAAAAATATAAAGCATAAAAAAAAAAAAAAAACTGGATTCCTGAAGGGAAGAGAAAGCATCACTGAGAAAGGGAAAATGTACAAGAGAGGATACCTGGGGTGCCAAGGGACCAGTCCAATTCACAACTGTGCCTAGAACAGACTGCTCAGAAAATGTGAGCCCCTCCGGCTGGAGCCTTAGGCAAGTTACCTGGCATCAATTTTCTCATCAGTAAAATATAGGTAGCAATTCCTGCTCCTCAAGGTTGTTTCGAGAATTAATTGAGAAAAATCTTATGTTCCAGAATGGGCTCAGCACATTTCCTGGCATATACGGTTCCTCAGTAAATGTTGATTAATCTAGACGTTAGCCTTGGGCAAAGAACTTCCTATGTACTGAGAAACCTTTATACAGAAATCAAAATTGAGGTCTATTCAACACAGGGCCCTATTTGAACGGAGACCTCATCATGGTCTCGAAGACCAAAAGCCCAAGGCAGGGGTCACGACCGGAGGTAGCACTCACTGGGTTACCTGAAAAAAGGACCCTGACATCCTTTCCATCTCTGTTCATCTACTGCTGCCTGTCGGCCTTTCCAGACAGGGAAACTCCAAACTACCAGAGGATCTCCAGAAGGCAGCCTGCCGACCCAGCTTCTCTGCGAGGTATTTAGGTGGCACCTCAGGAAAACAAGTATTTCTGGAGCTGGAAGCTCCATTTGTAGACTAAACACAAGGCTTTCTAGGGAACTAAACATTTTGACTTCTTCCCTTCTCCAGCATGTCTGCCCAATATTTCCAATAGGTACTTTTGAACAACACCTATTCTGAGGTGATATGGGTAAATTGCAAAACATTAATTTACTATTAACATAATTACAGGGTTTTTTCTGCTCTCTAGAATTTGTTTAGTGCTTGGGGCCAAATCCCTTTCAGTCTTACAATGCATCCTTTGTTTTAAAAAGGAGATACTCTACAGTGTGGGGGGGGCGGGGGGAAGTGCCCTTTGAAATTTCCTATTATCACTGTCATAGCTGCCTCTAATCGGAGGCAATGAAATAGACACAAGACTTCTTTAAAATGCCTACAGTTTGCTAAGAATTAAATGTCTTTTTTTGTGTCTCTCCTCCAAATATAGTTTTAAATAATTGCTCAGTCCTAAGTTTTCCCTAATAAGGTCCCTTTAAATAAATTTGGAAATATTTTCCTTCTTTTAAAGAAAGCCACTCAATTTGGAAATGTCAGATAAAAATACATGTACATTATAAGACTATCACCTATTTTCAGCTTTGTTTTTCCAGGCCCTCTCTTTTCCATTCTTTCTTTCTTTCTTTTTTCCCCTTCTGTTTGCTGTTCCCAGCAGCTTCTGGGAGCTTCCTCACCCAAGAGGACAGGGCTCATCAGATCACAAACAATTTCATCTGTTTTCCCGGCTGTAGCCATTATAGGAACAAAACTGGCCCCCATCGCCTGATACAGCCCTTCTGAGTCACCCCAGCTCCCCAAACCCCAGCTGAGGCCACGTGACCGAAATGAAACCAACTTGCCCTTAACTTTGGAAAATTAGCCACTCTCCTCCTTGCTGTGCCATGTCAAAATTAAAGAGTAAACAGAGGTCCCCCCAATCCCCCTGATTGCATTAATCATTCAAATGACGTATTAGCATTCTTCAGACTCTTCTGTTGTGCTTCCAAATTAACACCTCCAGGTTCAAGGGAATAGAAATTAACTGAATTATCTGGCAGCCCCAGATGTCCTAGCATGCTCTTCCTTCTTGCTGATTTAATATGCCTGAAGAACAGTTATGAGGCAGAAACACTGCTAATGGTCAAGAAATAATTTATGACACGTGTAACCGACGGCCTTAGCCCCCTCCCACATCCCAAAGTTGCTGGGATTCTGGGTGAGACCTGGCTGCCACTAACATTGGGCATGGCCACCTTATCCACCCTCTTTCTCTCCCAGGTCCCCATGAGAGGGCTGGGGTGGCCTGCCCTCGCTAAAGCTCAAGCTCCCCAGTACCAGCTGGGTAGCACCCAGCAGCAAAGGCAGAGATGGCACATGGGAGTCTGTCCCACAGCCAGAGCTGGGAATGAGAGCAGAGCACACAGATCAGACAGGGGCCTCTCCAGTGTTTCCCAGCTCTGGCCACTGGCAACCTCCTGTCGAGGCTTGAAAAGGATCAGTGATTCCTCAGAGCTGTGGAAGGGCTTTTTAGAACATTGATGTAATCCTTCACAACAGAAGCCTATTTCCCTTGGGGGTTAATCCTGTCATTTGGGAGTGTCTCCAGGGCATTAAGCTGTAATTGCTTGCATAACTCCAAGAGGCAAACAGGAAGCTGGCACACACACACATTCACAAGCTTCCTTAGAGCAAGCAGGTCCTGTCCTTGGCATTGCAGCCCTTTCCAAACCAAAGCTCCATCCCCCTTATCCATTCTGAGGAGTGGCCCCTAGAGGAGGCAGAAGCCTGATGGGTCACCCAGGAACCTCACCCCATCCCAGCTCCCAGCTGCCTGGCTCTCCCAGAGCAGGGAACAGGGGAATGGGGCTAGGATAGGGTCAGTGCAAGCCATCACCTGAACATAGAGGCCTCATAGTAAGAGGCAGAAATTCAAATGCTTTCTTCATGCCGTGGTGGGAACCGAAACATCAGATGTTTATTAAATGACATAGCGGTGGTGACTACTTTGCACAGCGAGCCCAGAAGTGTATGCTGTCACTTTAAAAAAAATTGAGCCGATGCCAGGCTAGTCATGGTAATGCTCCCATGGCATGATTAGATTCATGCCCAGGGTTGTATTTGCATATGATATTCAGGGCATGATTTTTTTATTGTTCTTAATCAGAGCCGAATGTCAACAAAATAAATGAAGTTGCGAGTTGAAGTGAAATTTTTATCACATCAGGGATGTGCTTTTTCTCCCATTTATCACAGCCCATATTGAGAGAGTGAAATTTTTTGAAAATGTGGTAATCAATGGAAGAGCTCCATATGGCAGGGATCAAAGGTGTTACATAGTGTGTGGTTCTGCTTTATTGCCAGCCAGTACTGTTAATTGGACAACAAGATCAGAGGCAATATTAAAATCCAATTAAATTGATATGAACAGATTGCCAAGTGATGTACACTAATGTATAATTGAGTATCAAGCAAATGCAAGTCCCCATCTTCTGCTTCTACCTCCTGAATAAATGATGGCGCCATAGAGGACAGAAACAAGTTTGCACATTAGCTCCACAGCTCTGGGCTCTCATTTGTTACTTTCGGAGTTGATGACTTTTGGTTTTCCTCCTAGTCTGTCTTAAAGAGACAAACACTTCCCCTGTCCCCCCCCCTTACCCCCACCTGGGGTGGGTTTTCTACCCTGAAATCATTTTCCCTTTTTGGGGCTTGCAAACGAAATCCATGTTTCCTATGCTTCATTACATGTCTGGTACATAGCAGGTCCTAAAGAGCAGCTCATTGATAATATATTGTACTAGTTGTAAATGATCTGTCCATCCAGAGTGGACCGCTAACACATTTCTGATGCTGTTTCCAAGATATAAATTACAGCAGAATGTTTCCCAACCCAAAAGGAAAGCATGAGAGCAGAGTCCAGAATGAGCCCTGTTGGAATACCTCTTCACACAATGAAGGACTAGAGCAGCAGTTCTAAGAGGGCTGTCCGTGCTGTGGATCCCAGCAGTGGATCCCATGGCCAAGCGGGCCGCAGGGGCTGCCAGCAGGAGCTGAAGTGGGCCTCCATTCATTCCACTCCAAACAGGGCAGGGACAGAATCGAGAGGAAGGCAGTCCCTCCCACTCAATTAGAGCAATTAGCTCACAGGCCTTACCAGGGCCAGGCCTGGCTGAATAGGATCCCCCTGCCCCGCCATTTGTTATCCGAGCTGAGCTCACACAAATTAATGAGGAGCAGGAATGAGGAAAGCCAAGGGCTGTTGCTGGCAAACACTCTGGGGGCCTCGTCCCTTCCTCCTGTAAGAACAACCCCAGATTACCCCCAACAATAAAACCTGTTAACTTATACAACTTTGCTTAAGAAACAAGCCTGATGGGACGTTGGCAGACTTCCCCGCTGCCAAGCAAGAACTATTGCGGCCAGCCTTGAGCTTCTCAGGATTTAAGCCCACGATGGAATTGTAAACGAGGGAGCAGACTGTTTATTCCAGCAGCCAGATTGTCTCTGGCCATAAAGTTCTGTGTTTGGAAAGTTGTTTTGTTTTTTTTTTTTTTTTTTCTGCCCGGTATATTACCCCCCAAAAATAAGAAAAAGGGGTGGGGGAGGGGATGTCGAGCAAAGGTCATGTTTTGTTATCATTTATTCAAGCTGCTCAAGGAAAAGCATCAACCTTCCTGGCTTTGAATGGGCTTGCTAATACATAAAGCCACTGCAGCATCTGAGAAAAACAGGCGAAGGAGGAAGCCAGGTAGAGCTCAGGGTGAGGGGGAGAAACCAGGGGGAGTATTTAAAAGAAAAATACAAGGAACAAGGTTATAAGTAGTTTGGAATTTAAGTTGCAAAATTAGGTACATTTCAAATTTTGACCCAATATTTATGTGTCTTTACAAACAGGTACACACTTTTAGAGATTAGATTTTATTTGTGGGCTTTGAAAAAACCAAGATGGTATCTACACTCCTAAACCAGTTTGAATTCTGTTTTCTGGCTTATAATAGTCAAAACAAGCAGTGGATTCCTAGTCAGCAGGTACTTACTAAGCAACTGTTGACTCAAAATCATGTTTTGTTTTCTTTTTTCCTCCTGACTTTGGTCCAAACAGCCTCATTCTGCAATATACTGACAAAGTGGAGCAAGGAGAAACTCGGAGTGAAATCAGACCTACAAGGCACTCAGTAATACCGTTGAAACATGTGATCCCACCCACATGAACCACAACAGATGAAGTTGGCAAAGGCTGGTATCCCATTAAACAGGGAAAACGAGACCAGCCATCTTTTGCCTAAAGCAAAGTTATGCTTTTCAACAAGGCGGCCAGCTCGGGACTGTGACTCCTCTCTGCTATATCACAAGGACAAGAGTTTCCCCACAAGTAAAGCAGACAGGCTATCCCTGGCACTGGGTATCCAAAGAGATGGCTAAAATGAGATGGCTTTTAGAAACTTCTGTTTGACTCAAGTAACTTCTTGGTGCCTAGTTGCCCTTACCATGACTACTAGGTTGCCCTAAAAGCAGTTCCAAGCATGTGGGGAGAAAAATGAAACAAACAAACAAAAAGGCCCTCAAAATGTATGATGGAACTTATTCGAACTTAATGATATTTTAGCAAAATTACAAAGTGGCTTACAACAAACAAAAACCAAGTTTATGTATCTTGAAACAATATCAGCCTCACTTGGGAACACTGCCCCAATATTTCTGGGCCTGTTCTAATGCTCTCCATGTGGGACACCAAAAACGACCGATGCAGGGGATGCCAGTAACGACAGCTCCTGCTCGCGGGACGGCTCTTCCTCCTTCACTCATCGCCACAAACTTCCGGATGCCAAACACTGCCCTTGTTTCCCACAGGAAGAAACAGAATCTCAGACAAGTGAAGGAACTCCCCTGAGGTTTCACAGGGAACGGACAAAACTGGAATTTAAACCCAGACCTGCCTGACTTTAATCTCAATTTTGTTTTATTTCTAGTCTACCTAGTCCAGCCTCCCAGAGTTGCTCCAGAAGACTAACCATTCTAAAGACCATCTAAACTGCAAACTCACCCACTACCACAGAGACTTGGACTCAAGATGCTTAAAGGAATGAGCTATTCCTGAAAAGACTGAGGTGAGTCATGAAGGTGGTTCTGAACACTGGACATCAGGAATCTAGGGGTCTGAGCATCAGGATTTCTGCTAACACATTCCACGGCTTTGAGGACATCACTAATTCTCCCTCTGAATATCCTTCTACTTCCTTCAAGAGCAATGGCACCAGCAACCTGCCTGTCTCTCTTAATTGTGCATTATGTATGAATACCGAAGCCACTTTAAAGCCTTCAGGAAAAAGTCCACCTGAATCACCATTATTACCACATAATCACATTGTAGTCGTGAGGGCTATTCCCACTTATTTTGATCCTCCCTCCAAGCAACATGGTAGGATCTGACCTACGTATGGCCATGCATCATGCATTTGCCACTGCAGAAGGTGGTTAAGTGTCTCTTCTGAGTAGACGACTTAAGAGCAGCACAATTTGCCATGATCTTTCCTCCTTACAACAGTGTTGTGGGAAGACATGTTAAAATGAAGCCTCTATCAGCTTAAATCTCTGAGTGACTGATTGCACAGAGCTTCCCTATCAACCCACAATGGATATGCAGCATGAGTGTGAAGTCACAGAGATGTTTAGGCTAGTTTGTTACTGCAGCATAACCTAGTCCACCCGACAGATACAAACTACAGAGAAGTCCTGTTTCTGGAGAGTACCAACAGGGGACACATGATAGAAAGTAAAAGAACTGAATGAACAAAATCCATTCACTTAAGTAAGATTTATCAAGTACTAATTTTTGTGATGGGGTGGTGCTGATGTGCTGCATACATTACTCTTCCTGAACTCAGAAATTCAAAAAGTATCCTCCGTTAGAAAAACATGCAGTGTTCTTTCAAGGAGCTGATTGAAACTGGAAAAATATTTGTCTTTGACCGATACTTTTAACTACAAGAAACGATTTGTAGTTTAGGAAAAAAATTTCCCCTCCCCATAGTTACCTACAAATCTACCTTTCAAGCAAATCTGGGTGGATGTTTTCATTCTCTTTAATTCTCTATACTCATTTGTAAAAGTGTGGCTAACTACACCTAAAAGAGGGAAAGCTTTAATCTAGATGTATTCAAAACTTTCCAAGATGGTGACTACCATTTCTGTAGACTTCTGCTAAAGGCTAATCTTAAAAACCAGGATTTAAGGGGGGGAAAAAAAAAACAAAACAAAAACCAGAACCTCTACCTCAATGAGGAATCAATCTTTATTTCCACTTAGAGCCAAGTAAATAAATAAATCAACAAACTTGTGGTTTCCCCATTTACTAAGGTTTATATAAGCTTGAGTTTTGTGAGAAAACAATTGTCCATTGTAATAAGCTCACCCTACGGTATTATTATTCTCTTTTCCATCTCCTGTGGGCTTACTTCCCAGTGCCAGTATGGCTTCACATTTCTGGGCAGTGGCATTCCATCATAAATAACCTAACAGTACATAGCGTAAAATCTTAGAAAAAACTTTTTTTAGCAGACTTGGCAAGAAAAATATTATGTGAGAAAATGTCAAATTTCGGAGGCCCATAACAATTTTTTCAAATATTTTCTATTTTTATAGTTGTTTATGAAATTGAGTTCACCATAATTAAGCTTCTCTATATATTAGTAATTCACGTCTATAAATATAAACATATATTTACACGTATGTAAACACACATACACACACGCGCACACGCTTAAAAGCCAAGCTGAAGAGACAGAGGTGTAGAAGGCAAGCCTCCCCAGGACAAAGTCAGAGATAGCATGGGATGGTCAGAAGCAGCACTGCGCTAGAAGAGCCCCAGCTCAGCTACTTCCAATCTTTGTCCTTCAGGCAAACTCTTCACCTCTCTGGACTTCTGCCATTTCACCCACAGAACAAGGAAATCGGGCCAGATGCTCTTGAATGTCCCCTCTTGCTCATCCGTCCATGGATCTACTACTGAAGCTGCTTCCAGTTTGCAAATGTTATTGGGTAAATTAAAAGTCTGTGTAGTTAGAATTGCAACTGGGTAGAAATACGCCAGCCAACAGCAAAAAGGGAAAATTCAAACATGAAAAAAAGTTACGATACCAAAATGTTGAGATCGCGGGAGATGTTTCTTCTTTTTTTCTTATTCTGAATTTGCTTAGTATTATTGCTATGTTATTTTTACAATTTTATGAATCAATGAAAAATAAATAAGTATAACAATCTGTGGGGGGCAGTGTTTAGAATTACCCTCAGAGAGCGTCAATACATAAACCCCTCCTTCATATTTATAGGCACACATTTTCTGCACGCAAATCCATGATTATCAACTCCAATTTTTCAAAAACAAAATTCTCTCAAGGAACATCATTTATTTGTCTGAAGATGTCAAATAAACTAGTTTGGCAAACATTTTCATTTTTCAATTGTCTGCCTTGGCATCGTGCCTACTATAATACATGTCTAATGTCACCCCCTATCTCACCTCCTCCACCCATGCACACATGCTTGTAGACATGACAAAGTTGCCATTCTCAGGTTAATACTTATGCCAAAGGTCATAAAAGTCATGTTAAGCAGAAGTGCCCAGGGAATTGGGGTCTCTCTCTATTACCATATTCTCTCCCACCATCCAAGTTTTGACAACATAATGTGATTACATAATAACTCAGGCAGGAAGAAAATTAGACACCATACAGGAAACCCAGGTGAGGCCCCCATGGAGTTATCTGAGTTAGTTATCCTGCTGCCTGTGAAGTCAGGCAAGAAACAAACTTACGAGCATTTTGCAGCCCTGAAAATTCCCACTCACTTCCCCATTCCACTCCCACCCAACCAAAAGCAATCTCTTCCGTGGGAGAATTTCTGCCACTTAGAAAATGGTATTTTCTCCAAACCATACACTGAGAGTAACAATGAATTATTTCAGTCAGCACAACACCTGGTGGTCCAAAGAATCAAACATCAGCTACCTACTTCTCAGTGGATTCTCACTGTCTCAGAATAGCCCTGAAAAATGCCTTTTGGACTCCTGGCTATAAGGACCTCATTTCTGAAGAGAACATCCTAAACCCTTAGCACCAAAAACACCTACAGTCCATAAAGAGAAGTTAAGGTTTTAAAATACCTTTTTGGGGTGCCCTGGGTGGCTTAGTCAGTTAAGTGTCTGACTTTGGCTCAGGTCCTGATCTCATGGTTTGTGAGTTCGAGCCCCACAGTGGGCTCTGTGCTGACAGCTCGAAGCCTGGAGCCTGCTTCGGATTCTGTGTCTCCCTCTCTCTCTCTGCCCCTACCCCGCTTGCGTTGTCTCTCTCTCTCTCAAAAATAAATACACATTAAAAATAAAATAAAATAAAATAAAATAAAATAAAATAAAATAAAATAAAATATTCTTTCTTTCCAAACGCCTTTACAGCTTTCCCATGAATTCCACATCCCACCAACCTAGGAGCTCACTCAAAGAGCAGGAGCAACCAGTGGCCCTAAAACTCTTACCTGCACAATCTCCAATGCAGTTGCTGCCAGCACGTGTGTGAAGTTCACAAAGAAAGAAAACAGCGACTGACACAGACCACCCTCCTTCCCCACCGTGAGGCTGAACTGAGCCCTGAGACGCCTCCTCCTACCTCAACAAAATAAAACTGCACAGAGCAGGAAGCCAACAAGAGTCCTTGGCAACAACCAAAAGAATGAGACAACAATTGCAGCGGCATTTTCCCTCCTCAGAAGCTTCAATCTTTCATTTCTTTATCATTCTGAAGGGGGTTCCTGTCTTCTTCCCCCAACTGGTGACCTAGCTTTTATAAGAAATAAAAAGATATTTTTTTATCTCTGCTTTCTTAACATTTTAAAACACGCTTTTATCCGTCTAAAACTGAGAAATCCTTAGAGAAGACATGGAGCAGGGAAGGGAGGCAGTAACTACAAGAATCACCTGAGAGTTCCTGAGGCCCCCCCCCCCCCCACCTGCACCATTCAGTACATCGCAGAACAGAAGTGCCTACACTGTGCAACCCAGGCACGTGGCTTCTACTCTCAGGTCCACCGCATACCAGCTAGAAGAGAAGGCAATCGACTTTCTCGTTCTATGCCTCAGTTTCCTCATATGCACAACAGGGATGATAACTGCACCTTCCTCATTGGGTCACTATGAAGACTGAATGAATACTTACTGTAGTGCCTGGTATGCAGTGACTGCTACATATTAGCTATTATTTTCATCAGTTTAGCCACTGGACATCTTTGGATAAGTCATCACTTTCCCTTCTTGAGTCCCCATTAATAACATTTATAACATATTATATGCTATACATATTTAAACATATTATATGTTTAGAAATTAATAACATACTTTTCTACCCAACTTACCTCACAGGGTTGCTGAAAAATTCAAATAACCCAATTGACGTGAAAAGTTCTTTGGGAGAGAAAAACACTTCACAGTAATATCTGTAATATATTACTTTCCAATATAATAATAATATACATCAATTAAAATCGAGTCCTTCATGTTAAAGGCATTAAAAAGAAATCCTGAATCGGCCAGGGACTCCTCCATGGGCCCAGTTGAGGGGAAGATTTGGAAGGGAATATGCCAGCTTGGTTTTTACTTCTAAAAGTGTATTTGACAAATCAAAACCACACTCAGATACCACCTCACACCAGTCAGAGTGACTAACATGAACAAATCAGGAGACTATAGATGCTGGTGAGGATGTGGAGGAACGGGAACCCTCTTGCACTGTTGGTGGGAATGCAAACTGGTGCATCTGCTCTGGAAAACAGTGTGGAGGTTCCTCAAAAAATTAAAAATAGATCTACCCTATGACCCAGCAATAGCACTGCTAGGAATTTACCCAATGGATACAGGAGTGCTGATGCAGAAGGGCACTTGTACCCCAATGTTTATACCAGCACTTTCAACAATAGCCAAATTATGGAAAGAGCCTAAATGTCCATCAACTGATGAATGGATAAAGAAATTGTGGTTTATATCCACAATGGAGTACTACGTGGCAATGAGAAAGAACGAAATATGGCCCTTTGTAGCAACGTGGATGGAACTGGAGAGTGTGATGCTAAGTGAAATAAGCCATACAGAGAAAGACAGATACCATATGTTTTCACTCTTATGTGGATCCTGAGAAACTTAACAGAAGACCATGGGGGAGGGGAAGGATGAAAAAAAAAAGTCAGAGAGGGAGGGAGCCAAACTGTAAGAGACTCTTAAAAACTGAGAACAAACTGAGGGTTGACAGGGGGTGGGAGGGAGGGATGGGTGGGTGATGGGTATTGAGGAGGGCACCTGTTGGGATGAGCACTGGGTGTTGTATGGAAGCCAATTTGACAATAAATTTCATATTAAAAAATCCACTTAAGTGTTTAAAAGGCAACAGCAATTCATAAGTTTTGGACAGGTAAAATCAATAATTAAAGTTTTATGCAGAAAATACAGCCTATGCAACATCATATGTATACAAGAGCACGATATGAGTGTGTGTAAAAATTCAAAAAAAAAAAAATAGCAGTCGTCATATAAGGTACCATTAAAAGAGCACTTACCATAGTCTAAAAAAAGTAAATAAATAAAAGTGTATTTGAACTCCACTCTACTGAATGAATTTGAGGATATGATGACAAGGCTGAATCACTGCAGCTCTTGTGTTTGCTCTGAGCAGCAAGACGGTATCATTTATGGTCAAATCTGTCTTAGTACAAGAGTACTCTGGAATCAGAATTTTGGTCCCTGCTAAGTAATTGCTGGGCAATGCAGTTTCTGACCCTAATAACTGTCCTGGAAGTGGGGAGCGCAGTTGGCAGATGCTGCTGTCACAACTGCCCAATCCCAAAAGCCTCCAGGGCCAAATGACGATTTAGAGTTTGGGCCTCACAAAGGCAGGCCACCAGCTCTCCCCGAATGTTTGCTGGACTGAACTTCTGGATTGAAATGACTGGTTGTGCTGATGCCAGGTGAACACGGTTGGAAGCAGCCAGATGCCAAATGAGTCAACTCCACTTACACTACTACTCAATGACTGGATGTATCTTTCTTTTTCTATCATCCCCATTCCCTGCTAGCACACATCCTTGACAGTATATATCTTCTCCATACTCCCCCCTCCTCTCCTTGCTCCCTAAATTGCTGTGTCCTGAGCTATCAGCCTCATTTCTATTTACAGGTAGAGCCCACATACCATTTTCCGTAACTGGAGTTTTTTCTTCTTAAAAAAAACTTATCCTTCTCTCTCTCTTTTGTTCAACTTGCTGTGCATACAAAGACAGCTTCACTATCATATATATATGCAAATAATAACAATAATTGATATTCACTTTCCTCTGAGCTAGGCACTGACCTCAGTACTTTATATAAATTATCTCACATAATCCCAAAACAAGTCTACGAGGTAAAGACTATTATTATCCCCTTTAATAAGATGAATGGGTTAAGGCACAGAGATGGCAAATATTGTGCTGAAGCCCATATGACATTCATGTAGGACATCTAAACACTGGTAGAACCAAGAGAGGAGTCCAGGAAGTCTGATTCACAGAGCCGCACATTTTAGCAGAGTACAGCATACTACAATATACACAAACATGGGGATGTGTGTCCTCACAATTGTATAACCTGAAGTAATTTCATTTCACACTGGCCTCCCTAGGGATGGTGACTCACATAGACTTGTCTCAGATCTTTTCAAGGAACACAAGAAAGGATCACTTTAAGGCTCTTTGAGATACAGCGTGAGGTTTTAGCCTGATCCCACGGATCCAGTTTTCACACATGAATATTCCTTCCTCCTGTGTACAAACTTTCTGAAACATAATTATGCCTTCTAAGTGGAATGCCATATCATTTGTTAATCAAAATTAGTCAATAGAGGGGCGCCTGGGTGGCGCAGTCGGTTAAGCGTCCGACTTCAGCCAGGTCACGATCTCGCGGCCCCGTGAGTTCGAGCCCCGCGTCGGGCTCTGGGCTGATGGCTCAGAGCCTGGAGCCTGTTTCCGATTCTGTGTCTCCCTCTCTCTCTGCCCCTCCCCCATTCATGCTCTGTCTCTCTCTGTCCCAAAAATAAACGTTGAAAAAAAAATTAAAAAAAAAAAAAATTAGTCAATACATGGTCAAGAATTTATTGTGTCTGCCCCTGGGAATACAGTGGTGAAGACAGCACTTGTGGACCCTGCCCAGATGGAGATTTTTACAGTCCAGTAGAGAAGACAGACAACGACGGAATGAATCTAAATAATTTAGGAACAACAACAAGAAAGCAAAGTGCTCTAAAGAAAAATACAGAGTGCTTTTGAGAAAATGGAGAGAAGGGGAGAAGTAGCTAATTTCCTTCAAACCCATGACATCCTTCTTGGAATTTGAACTGAATGCTTTCAAAATTGCCCCAAATCCTGAAATCACTTAATAAATATTTCTGAATTAATATCCTAGACAAGGGAAATGAGGTAATGCTTGCAAACCAGAGAAACACGTGGCAGTTTCTTTATACTCCCGGTGTTGGGGAGAAAGTTGAAATGAGCTCGAACAGAGAATGACAAGAAATACAGGGCACACTTTGCTGTGGTTACAGCACTAGCCACACTAGCTGGATTGTTTTGGGCCTCACTTTCATGAGGCTTAATACAATCAGGAAGGGCTTAGATGCCCAGCCATGATAAATACCCCACCAGGAGCCTGATCAAGGAGAGAACCAAAACCCACCCGGCCCAGGCTCCCTTGCGGTGCCCAGACACACATGTGGGCGGCTCCATCAGCCAAAAATGCTGGTCCTCTCTGGGGGCTCCCCACCCCCACCAATCAACACATTCTTAAAGTAGCCTGGGGCTGCTGAAGCTCATAATCAGACCTGGGTTGGATTGCAAACATCTCTATAATGCCAGTGCTGGCTAACATGATTAGGCACAGAACATTAGCCAAATCAAAGGGATGGGAGGACAAGGAGCCAGAAAGACAGGGAGATGGAGAGAAGGAAAGGAGTGTATAGTCTTCACGAGGGGGGAAAGGAAGTGGAAAAAGTCCCTGTAACAACCCTGAAGAGAAGAAATTAAAAGTCCAAGGAGCACCTGAATCCAAATCATTTATTACTTATCCACCTAGCCGGTCAGGTAGGTAAGCAATACTGAGGACCTACCACATACCAGTTCTCTGCACTGAAGACGCTGAGTGAACAATCAGGTATGACCCTTGCCTTCATCAAGCATGTAGCCTACCAGAAGGCAGACTCAAAACAAATGCCATTATAGCCCAATGCTTAAGGTACCCACCAAGACTGTACACACTTCTAGAGCAGATTTTTTTGGAGGGAATGAATTAATTAATTAATAGAAATAAACGAATGACTATCCTCCTGTGGTGGTTAATTCCATGTGTCAACTTGGCTAGACTATGGCGCCCAGGTTTGGTCAAACACCAGTCTAGATGTTGCTGTGAAGGTAATTTTTAGATGTAATTAACATTTATAGCCAGTGAACTTTAAGTAAAGCAGATTACCCTCCATAATGTGGGTAGGCCAAATCAGTTGAAGGCCTTAACAGCAAAGACTAAAGTTCCAAAGGGAAAAAAAAAATCTGCCTCCAGACCACAACACACAAATTCTACCTGAGTTTCCAGCCTGTCGGGCACAAATTTCAGACTTCCTACTCCCCACAACCATGTAAGCCAATTCCTTAAAATCTCTAAGAATAGATATAGATATAAACATATAGATAGGATATAACTTGATAGGATATATGATATATAATGAGAGAGAGATCCTATTGGTTCTATTGCTCTGGGAACCATGTCTAATATACCCATTAAATATGCTCATTAATTGTAAGCCAGGCCCTAATTCCAAAGATGTTAAAACACGAAAACTTCTGCTTCTAAGAATTGAGGAGATGAAATCATTATAATCAATGTAACAATTGCCAGCATAGTGAGGACTGCAAAGAAGAAACAGAGAATGCTATGGCAGTGGGTGCAGAAATCCCTATCCCCACCACAACCATCCCCAGGAATTTGGGAGCGCCAGAGTGCTGGTTCAGTAAAAACATCAAGCATAAAGAGGCATCGCCAGCCAGAAGACAATACTCAAGCAGCAGAGCAGAAAGGAGGAATTCTGATAAAGTAAGGAAACCTGAATGTGCTACCCACAGATTCACCCCCACCACTCAAAGCTATTCCCAATTCGCACTGCCCAGAGCACAGTGCCCTAAATACGCCCCACAAGCCTCTTCTCCGGGTCCTGGGAGAGCTGCCCCCTGGCGCGGAACACTTCCCCCATGGGCCCAGGCCTCCAGCTTTCCCATCCTGAGAAGGAAAGCCAAGAGCCGTGAGCCCACACCCTACTTGCACAATCCCAAAAGGGTTAATTCTCTACTCCCCACCTCCCCACCACCCCCCCACACACACACACTGTAAGTAGTGGCAATCTTTCCTAATCATTTCCATTTCTATTCCTCTTTAATTCTCCCGTTCCCCTCTTTGTTTTCATGACCTGTGGGAACCTGAACTCCAGCTGGAGGTAGAGTCTGCCTTTATACTTAAAGCAGATATTTAAGCAATTATCCTGTCACTGGGCCTTGCCTTGCCTCCTCCATATGGGTCGCTCCCAAGCAAGGCATTTGGTTTCTCCTTTGTTCCTGGTGCACTGAGTAAAATTGTTCCAGAAAGCCCTTGCCCTTGAGCAACAGGGCCGGGAAGATGAGGGTAAATTTGGCTGGGGACCCTCAATGTCAAAAAGGAGGCAGGGAATGGCGATTTGGGCAGCTGTCAGCCCCTTTGCTCTGCCCCAACCCATACTGGACACGCTTTCTCCATGTAGCAGCAGAGTCGGTAAGACTCACGTCCACTCCCCAGGTGAGAAAGGACAGGGATGTGCCAGTGCTGCCCTGGGCCGCAGGTGCACACACTTCCTGAGGGCCCTACTGGCCCTGCATAGGAGCCAGTGATCAGACAGCCAAAAGAGACACAAGTAGAGTCCAGTCAGGTTCATTGTGACCTGAAGGTACCACTGTAGAGCACAGGGGTATCCAAAGAGAACTTCCAGTAGTTTCCTGTGGCTACTCAACAAATTACCACAAACTGGGTGGCTTAAAACAGAAATCTAGTTTTTCACAGTTGTAGGGACCAGAAGTTCAAAACCAGTAATACTGGGCCAAAACTCCCTTAGAGAGGACTAGGAGAGAATCCACTCTTTGCTTCTGCCAGCTCCTGGTGGCCAAGGGCATTCCTTGGTTTATGGCTTTATCACTCCAATCTCTGCCTCTGTGGTTGTATTGCCTTCTCCTCTGTATTTATGTATATATCAAATCTTTCTCTTCTAAGAACACTTGTGATGGCACTTAGGGCCCACCTGGAAATTCCAGAAAAATCTTCTCATCTCAAAATCTTTAATGTAATCACATCAGGAAAGATTCTGGCATAGAAGGAATGCTCATAAATTCCAGGGATTAGGAACTGATATCTTTGGGGGGCCCTTATTCAGGGCCCTCTCTACAGCAATCTCATGTCCAATTTATCTCAGAGTAAGAAATGATGGGGCTAGGAGGGAAAGTGGGGGTGGGGCTTCTCTCCCACCCTAAATTCTTAAGTATTGAGAGAAAACCAGAGCTTTAACAGATGAGTTCCTTCACAGCCACAGAGGCCAAAGAGAGTAGAGTAGTGGGTTTTAACACTCCATTGTCAAAAAGACTAGGTAGAATTGAAGGTCATTAAAGGAAGTCTGGGCTAAATTTTATGTTTGCCATTTACTAAAAATGTGGCTTTGAACAAGTTAACTTGACATGTCTGAACCTCAATTCCTGAATCTATAAAATGGGTACAATAATCCCTACCTCAGTAGGGGCTATAAAGATAATTACTGAGTATTTACCACGTGCCAGATATCATGGTCAGCACTTTGCAAATATTTTCTACTTTAATCCTTAGAGAAATATATAAGGTAAGTAGTATTATCCTCACTTTACAGATAAGTAAACAGAGACTCAGAGAAGTTGTATGATATGCCAAGAAGATCACACAACTTAAAGAAACTCCCAGAGCCTTGATTTTAGCCAAGTCTGACTCCAAATCAAAGAAAAGCTAACCCCAGTTCTCATCCACATTAGAATCACCAGGGAAGCTTATATTATATATAGATGGCCAGCCCATCCTGATCACTTGAATCAGAATCTCTGAAGGTAGGGTCTGGGCATTTGTTAAAAAGCTCCTTGGGTGATCAATGCACATCCAGGGCTGAGAACCTACTCAGTTAAATAAACACTTCTCCTCCCCACTGCTAGAAGAGGGTAGGCCTTCCTGCACCCCAGAGACCCCACTCCAGGCAGAGTACCTGCTCTTTGATTTCCAACTGCACATCCTTGAGGGCTTAGCTCTTCTTGATAGCCTTGATATCTGATGTAATGAGAAACAAAGCCCTTCCTTGCTAAGCAAAGAATGTTCTCAGTTATTCATCCCTTTATTTACTCATTCATCTAATGAATGCAAACTTCATGCTTTCTTTCCACTCCCAAGAACAGTACCTGGCACTTAGTAGGTCTTTGGCAAATACCATTACTTCATTCAGGTTAGGAAATTATAAAGGCTCCTTTGTTACTCACCCCATAGATATATTTTTGTTCCCATTTTGTTTAATTTCCTCTGCCTCAATGAGGCAGATTGTTTTAGCCTTCATTCCAGGAATCCCCCTGTGTGGGCTAATTCCTGTTCTCCCTATTTCCTGCCTTACCACTTGTAATAGGCTAAACAGCCCCCCCAAAGATATCCTCATTCTAATCCCTGGAATCTGTAAATGCTACCTTATTTGGGAAAGGTGTCCTTGTAGATGTGGTTAACTTAAAGACCTTGAGATGAGGACATTATCCTAGGTTATCTGTGTGGACTCTAAATGGCATGACAACTGTCTTTCCAAGAATGATGCAGAAGACAGAAAAGGTGGAAAAGGCAACGTGACCACAGAAACAGAGATTGGAATTAGCCAAGAAATACCCATAGCCACCAGAAGCTGCAAGAGGCAAAGAAGAGGCTCGTCCCTAAGACCTTCATGGAAGCATGAGATTGCCGATAACTGATTTGGGCTCACTGACAGTGATTTCAGACTTCTGGCCTCCTGACCTGAAAAAAAAAAAAAAAATAGTCTGCTGTTCGTAATTAGTTACAGCAGCCACAGAAAACTAATATACCACTTCTCCTGACCTTTCATTTGTGCCCACCTCAGGGCTCTGACCACACCCAATCTGGCCCCCCAGTATCTGGCCCACCCCATGCCAGGTTACTGTCCCACGTCATCACTCCAGAAGGACTTTTAATCTTCTTGCAGGCTCTTTGGAGCAAGAGCCTGGGAATTTCCTCACTCGGCCAAATGGACACATTGCCAGATAGCAAGTTCAGAGTCTATAGGACTAGACCCTGGGTGAAAAGAAATGGAATACAACACTGCATCTAGGGAACCATCAGATCCCTTCCCCAGGCAGCCCCACAGAACAGTCGCCTCTCCTTTTCATCTCTCCCTACAAAGGATCATGAGTGTTCCATCACCTTCAGTAACAGTACCTCATATTTATATAGCACTTAGTACTTTTGCAAAAAATTTCTACATCCATCACTTCATCTATGATCTCCCCCTGTGAGGTAGGCAGGAGTGTTACTGTCCTATTTTCCAGGAATGGTGTGAAGACTAAACTGAGGTCCAAAAGTTTTGGGGGTTAACCCAAAAATCAGTCTGACACAAGAGCAGGTCTTCTGACCCTGAATCCAGTGCTCTGCCTAGTTCACTTCACCTCTTGCCTATGGGCCTCTGAGGCTTACACATACTGTACCAGTACAGAAGGGTTGACACACCAGTTCTCTGAATCGACACCTCACCCTCCTGCACACTTCACGTGGATTCACTCATCTAATCCTCACAACAGTCCTACGACGCAGGTACTATTCCTTATATTCATGTTATACACGAGGAAACCAAGGCACAAGGAAATTTAACATTAACTGCGATGGTACATTTGGAGAAGTCAGGATTTGAACTCAGGCAATTTGGTCCCAGAATCTGTCTTAACCCAAAGGAAGCTAAGGTAGTACTAGAGAACTTCCTTCTCAGAGCTGGAGCTCTGCAATAGTATATTAAAAAGCAATGATGTTGGGGCGCCTGGGTGGCTCAGTCGGTTGAGCATCCGACTTTGGCTCAGGTCATGATCTCACAGCTCGTGAGTTCGAGCCCCGCGTCGGGCTCTGTGCTGACAGCTCGCAGCCTGGAGCCTGCTTCTGCTTCTGTGTCTCCCTCTCTCTCTGCCCCTAACCCACTCGCATTCTGTCTCTGTCTCTGTCAAAAATAAATAAACATTAAAAAAAAAAAAAGCAATGATAAGTGCTCTTCAAATTAAAGAGCCAGGGATGGGGCGCCTGGGTGGCGCAGTCGGTTAAGCATCCGACTTCAGCCAGGCCACGATCTCGCGGTCCGTGAGTTCAAGCCCCGCGTCAGGCTCTGGGCTGATGGCTCAGAGCCTGGAGCCTGTTTCCGATTCTGTGTCTCCCTCTCTCTCTGCCCCTCCCCCGTTCATGCTCTGTCTCTCTCTGTCCCAAAAATAAATAAACGTTGAAAAAAAAAATTTTTTTAAATAAATAAATAAAGAGCCTGGGGTGCTGGGGTGGCCCAGTATGTTAAGCGTCTGACCCTTGATTTCAGCTCAGGTCATGGGATCGAGCCCCATGTCAGGCTCTGTCAGTGCAGAGCCTGCTTGGGATTCTTTCTCTGCCTGTCTCCACCCCCCCCTCAAAATAAATAAATAAACATAAAAAAAATAAAGGGGGAGCCTGTGTGGCTCAGTTGGTTAAGCAGCTAACTCTTGATTTTGGCTGAGGGCATGATCTCATGGTTCATGAGTTTGAGCCCCATGTTGGGCTCTGTACTGACAGGGCAGAGCCTGCTTGGGATTCTGGTCTCCCTCTCTCCCTGCCCCTACCCTGCTCATGCTTGCACTCTCTCTCTCTCAAAAATAAATAAACAAACATTTTTTAATAAAAATAAAAATAAATAAGTAAAAATAAAGAACCAGAGGAAAATGTAATGAAATTGGTCCTTTAGAATGAAAGTGATAGTGCTTTGAAATTCATATTGGTAACTCTTTCGACCAGATGTGTCCATTTGTAACATGGTCATCATTAGGCACACGTGTTTGGGGTGTGTGTGTGTATGTTTGTGTGTGTGTGTGTGTGTGTGTCTGTGTGTGTTTGCGCACACACTCATGTAGAGTGAGATGAGTGGCAGACATTCCAGATGGTTCACCAGAAACCTTACATCAGGGCTCTCTCAGTGCCCCTGCTCCATCAAAGGGACTTTGAGTTTGGGGTTTGAGTAAATTAACAACATCCCTGTTCTTTATTTATCTCCCTTCTGGCTGTGATAAATAGCCCTGGGGAGTCCTTCCTATTTCTGAGTTGAGAGAAAAATGAAACATCCCTGCCTACATTTCACACCAGTATGGATAGAAGGGTATTTATTTCAAGCTAGCTGTATTCTAGCATTATAGTACATGTTTTCGATCTCCCAAAAGTAACAGTTGTGCTCACTGTCAGCATTCTAAAGCCATACTAGTCACCTTGGCCAGGTGGAGCAGGATGCCAGTCCTGTGTAGAAAGAACTAGGCCTTCCCTATAAAATGGACAGTCTAACCCACAGGTCTGATGCATACAGCCTACAGATCAAGAATAATGCTGACATTGGCTGAAAGACGAATCTGTGGAGGTCTTCCAGTCTAATCCTTGTATCATATAGGTATGAAAACTGAGGTCCAGAGATGGGAAATGTTTTGTCCAGGATTACCCAGCAACATAATAGCTGTGTGTGCTTGTACTGGTAGACTAGGAAATTTGAACAAACCTTCATACAGAGAACAACCCGAAAATCTGGGCAATATACAAAAATTAACCTGGCACTGGAGATGTTCCAAGACAGGAAAGAATTACAGGACCTAGTTTGAGGATTAAAAAGGAAACCCAGAAAAGTCAGTCTGGCATTTGAGGCTACTTTTCCCCAGACTCCAGGGGCTCAGCCAACTCCAGTACAGGTAGATGGTTGAGAGGTGTAAAACTGAAGACCTTGTGACAATCTGTCTTACAACAGGAAACAAAAAAATCAGTCTCAGGATCCATTAAGGCAGAGAGGTTAGTAAATCCCTGAATTTTGGGTTGGTAGATGAAAGGGATATAACCTTATCGTAAGAATAAAGTTGAATCAAAAAACAAACCATTTTGGGGGCACCTGGGTGGCTCAGGCAGTTGAGCATTGGACTTCAGCTCAGTTCATGATCTTGTGGTTTATGAGTTCGAGCCCCATATCCGGCTCACCGCTTTCAGTGCAAAGCCTGCTTCAGATCTTCTGCCCCCCCACCCCCCGCCCGCCCCTCTCCAAATTGTGTGTGTGCCTGTGCAGGCCCACTCTCTCTCTCTCTCTCAAAAAGAAATAAACATTGGGGCGCCTTGGTGGCTCAGTTGGTTATGCCTCCAACTTCAGCTAAGGTCATGATCTCAGAGTTCATGAGTTCAAGTCCTATGTCGGCCTCTGTGTTGACAACTTAGAGCCTGGAGCCTGCTTCAGATTCTGTGTCTCCCTCTCTTCCTGTCCCTCCTGTGCTCATGCGCTCTTGTGCTCTCTCTCTCTCTCAAAAAATAAACATTAAAAAAAATTTTAACAAATAAACATTTAAATAAGTAAATAGTAAAAATAAAGCAGTTCTCACAGGAACCAAGAGACAAGTTTGAACATTTATTGCTGATCAGATTATGGTGAGTCTTACAGTACCTGGGTGGCTTAGTCAGTTAAGCATCCAACTCTTGATTTTGGCTCAGGTCATGATCTAATAGTTGGTCATGAGATCGAGCCACATATCAGACTCCACACTAGGCATGGAGGCTGCTTGAGATTCTCTCTCCCTCTCTCTCCTCCCTTCCCTTGTGCTCATACTTGTGCACTCTCTCTCTCAAAAAACAAAACAAAACAAAACAAAACAAAAAGATGAAAGCAAGCCTAGATTTCTAAGGGGCTTTAATTTCTAGTAACAGGTATATTAAATCCTGTCTAAAGTTAGATACTTTATGCTAAGCCTCAAATTACCTTTACTTTTTTTCATATGCAATACCTGGTACTCAAAAAGAACCAAGCATACAGTAGGTCCCAGATAATAGTTGTCATAGACTTTAAAATAACAATGCTTAACATATTCAAGAGTTAAATCCAAAATGGAAAATCCGGGCAATCAACTGGAAACTAAGAAGAAGGAAATAAATACACTAAAAACACAATACTAAAACTAAAAAAATTATAGTAACTAATTTTTTTAATTAATAGAAGGTTTTAACAACAGATTAAATACAACTGAAAAGTTAATTAGTGAACTAGAAAATAAAGTCAGAAAAGAATGTCCAGAACAAAACACCAAAAGATAAAAGGATAGAAAATAGAAAAAGAACATACAAGAAATCAAGACTGTTATGAATAAAAGGCCTAAGAAGTATAACTGTTGTCATAGAAGAAGAGAGAATGGAGGAACAACAATATATAAGAGCATTTTCCAAATCTGCTAACACATAAAAAAGCACAATTCAAAAGGTACTCACTATGAATATCAAGCAGGAAAAATATCAATTATTTTTAAATATTACCTATTTATTAAAAAAAACTGATGGTTAATATAAAAGGAGGGTCTTTGAATTAAAACAGGAAATATGCCAGAAGCAACAACAGAACTCACATCTGACTTCCACTGAAAGACAGCAGAAGTCTGGCAATACTATAACTACACAAGTGCTGAGGAAATAACAGCCATTCCATTCCAAATTCCTATACCCAGCCAAAATGTCACTGAAAATTGTCAATGAAATCAAGACATCGTTCACACAAATAAAACTGAAGAGAATTTGTCAGCAGACATGAACTAAAGGAAATGTCTCTACACAGAAAGAAGCCATCCCCAGCAGAGCCTTAAAGATGCAGGAAGACATAAAGTGCAACAGAAAATATGTGGGTAAATATGTGGGTAAGCTAAATGAATAACTACTATATAAAATAATAATTTTGGGGCGCCTGGGTGGCGCAGTCGGTTGGGCGTCCGACTTCAGCCAGGTCGCGATCTCGCGGTCCGTGAGTTCGAGCCCCGCCTCAGGCTCTGGGCTGATGGCTCAGAGCCTGGAGCCTGTTTCCGATTCTGTGTCTCCCTCTCTCTCTGCCCCTCCCCCGTTCATGCTGTGTCTCTCTCTGTCCCAAAAATAAATAAACGTTGAAAAAAAAAAATTAAAATAATAATTTTGTTTTGTAAGACTTAAAATATCTAAAAATTATCATCATAGCATGTAAATTCAAAGGGGGAAAATATATAGTATTCTAGGCTTTGCTTTAACTACTGAGTGATGGAAGTTCTATTTTATACTTATTATGTGAAAGATGTATATGTAAATTTTTTAAGTATCTACTATAATTATCACCAAAATATAACTATGATACAATGAATAGAGATGGAAAATGAAATACTAAATCATAAGTCAAAAAGAAAGCAAAGAAGGTGAGAACACACAGAATACCTAGGTGAGACAAACATAAAATAGTATGTAGATTTAAACCCCAATATATCCATAAATAGATTAAAGGACAGATGGACAAAATACTCTAGTTGCAAGAGAAAGATTCTAAGACAAGCTAACAACCCAAAACTCCAAAAATACATACTGCCTACAAGTGACATTCATTGAATATAATCATACATAAAGGTTGAAAAGAGGGCACCTGGGTGGCTCAGTTGTTTAAGCTTCTGACTCTTCGTTTCAGCTCAGGTCATGATCTCATGGTTTCATCAGTTCAAGACCTGAGTCAGGCTCCGTACTGACAATGTGGAGCCTGCCTGGAATTCTCCCTCTCTCTACCTCTCTCTCTCTCTCTCTCTCTCTCTCTCTCTCTCTCTCTCTGTCCCTCCCCTGCTCATGCTGTCTCTGTGTCTCTCAAAATAAATAAACTTAAAAAAAATTTTTTAAGGTTGAAAAGATGGAAAAAAAAATACACTATGCAAATACTAACCAAAATGAAGCTGCCACAACTAAATTAATACCAAAGTAGAATTCAAGGCAAAAATCATTCGCTGAAATTAAGAGGAACATATCACAACGATTTAAAAAGTACTCAATTGACCAGAACAGCATATCATTTTAAATTTATATATGGGTTAATATAGCCAGTCATGACAAGGTTAGATTGAAAGTGATGAGAAAAGAATGTCCCTGGCTTCACTGGATGATCTTAAATGAAGACAAGGAAAGGAAGAAGGGGATTAAAATTTGAGAGATAGGTGATGAGCCATGGAGATAGAGAAGAAAGAGAAGGACAGACAGGAAAAACTAAAAAGTGACCTGGATATGAAAGGTAAAAAAAATCTGGTAAAAATAAAATAGAAGAGAGATAAAGGAAGATGAAAAAAGGAGAGAAAACAACTGGAAGTAAAATGAAAATGTTTTGAGAGAAAAAGTATGGAGTCAAAGAGATTCCACAAATGCATCTCCTTCAAGGAAGTTCAGCCCTTTAGCACCTGGGGTCACACCTTCTTGTGGCCCATAGAGTGACACCTGTCATTAGGCTTCTGGCTTTGTTAATTTCAAATATCAAACTCAGCAATAAAAAGAGGAATAGTCATGATTATGACCTATCTTTCTGGCTTCAGAGCTTGAATTCAAATGTGGTGGTCTCCACACTATATGATCAAGATCATTCATTTCCCATCTGCCTGGAAAAGCCAAGACGTCAGAGGTCATGTAGCCACACCACACCCCAGCCACACTACCAGGAGCCCAGTCCTCCCTACAGGCCTATCAAAAATAACCAGAGAATCCAAAAGCCAGGACTGGACTCAACTAAATCCTGAACTCAATTTCTGAACCATTTCCCCACATGGGAGTTGACTTCGAGGTGAACATGACAGGCAAGATAGTTTGATAGCAAATGTATATCTGTTTTCCTCTACATGCACTGAATGCTTTTCTGTTTTGCTGCACTCAAAAGCTGTTGTTGTTTTTTGGATTTTGGGGTTTTTTTTCCCAGGGGGAGAGGGGCAAGGAGAGCTGTCACTCATTAAACAAAGAGCTTTTCTGAACAGTTGTGAAAACACTGAAGCCTAAAACCTTCAGGTATAAGAACTCTACTTAGACTACTGACATAGCATTTATAAAAATTAGGGGATCCTGGAGGAGTAATTCATTTATTCAACCAGTAATGTTGATATAGCGATGAGCAAAGCAGAGCTAACATTCTAGTGAAGAGAATCTAAAAAGTTGAACAAAATAATTACAACTTGTGATGAGAGATGGAACAAAGAATAACTGGGGAGAGGAGAGAGCCAACTTCAGAGAGGCTGGTCAGAGAAGGTCTCCCTGAGGAAGTGACATCTTGATGAGGTGTAAAGGATGAGAGAAGACAGACACAAAGGGGCCTAAGAAAGCTTTTAGGAAGAGGAAAGGCATGAAAGAGGTGGGAAGGGACTTCTTGGTGTGTTTAAGCACTTAGAGTCAAGTGCAAGGTTGCCTGGTGCTTGGTGGAGGTGCAGTGGAAGGGGCAGTCAGGGTGGAGATCATGCAGAGCTTATTGGCCAAGGTCAGGAGTTTGGGTTTTATCCTGACAGGTACGGAAAGCTTCCAGAATGTTTTAAGTAGAGGGGTGACTTAATCCATTAAACCGCAAAAGTCACAGCAATGAGGGGCACTTCAAGAGGAAAACTGTGAAACCCAGAAAAGAATTTCCTGGCTAAGAGTCATTGGCACCAGAGCCTGCAGCAAGCAAGACCTCCCTACCCCTGGGCTGCCAAAGGCCAGCCTTTACTTGCCTGAAATGGTCTAAGAGGGATGGATGCTCTGTACCGAGGGCAGGGCCTGGATTGCATGACTAAGTGGTTGTTCTGTGGCCATAATTACGCCACTGGGGTTATCCCCAAACGTAATGTTGTAACAATATTTCTGAGCATTGATGCTGTCCAAAGGTGGGCAGGTAGGTCTTACCCAATAGAAGATACTACTAGTTTAGCCAAGTAAACGAGAACTAAACACAAGCCAAGCTCCGAACAGGAGATTTCGATGCTGCCAAGAATTTGACCACTGTTTCTCTAGTGCCGCCCATGACTCATCTGCCTCAGAATCTCCTAAAGGATTTATTAAAAATGCAGTTTCCTGGTCTCAAGCAACCCAGACCTAATAAATCAGAATGTGGCTCAGAATTTGGAAGGCATCTTCTACAGCAAATGCATCCTTGCCTAATTATTTGCATAATATAATGTAAGGATAGAAAAACATTATTGAGGGGCACATGGGTGGCTCAGTCATTGAGTACCCAACTCCTGGTTTCAGCTTAGGTCGTAATCTCACAGCTCATGGGATTGAGCCCCACATCAGGCTTGGTGCTGACAGCGTAGAGCCGGCTTGGGATTCTCTCTCTCCCTCTCTCTCTCTGCCTCTCCATCACTAGTGTTTTCTCTCTCAAAATAAATAAATAAACATTAAAATAAAAGAAAGAAGGGGCTCCTGGGTGGCTCAGTAGGTTAAGTGTCCAACTTCAGCTCAGGTCATGATCTGGCAGTCTGAGGGTTCAAGCCCTGCACTGGGCTCTATGCTGACAGGTCAGAGCCTGGAACATGCCTCAGATCCCGTGTCTCCCTCTCTCTCTCTGCCCCTCCCCCACTCATGCTCTGGCTCTCTCAAAAATGAATAAATGTTCTAAAAAAATTTTTTTTAAAGAAATAAAAACACTATTGGTTATATGCTGTTGAGTTTTCTAGGCTACCCCAGAGCCCTGAACATCCCTCTTATTTTAATAAGTCTCAATTTTAATTTATAGAAGTATGGATATTTGGATCCAGGTATACAATTTAATCCATTGTGTTAAGAAATATAAGTTGCTTGAATATATTTTTGCTGTTTCCTAACAGCTTTATTGAGGTATATTTAACATGCAATAAACTGTATGTTTAAAGTGTACAATACGATCAATTTTGAGATACACACTCATGACACCATCACCACAATCAATTTAGTGTTTCCTCATACGCCTTAATAATCCCGCTCTCCATGGGGCGCCTGGGTGGCTCAGTCGGTTAAGTGTCCGACTTCGGCTCAGGTCATGATCTCGCGGTCTGTGAGTTCGAGCCCCGCGTCGGGCTCTGTGCTGACCACTCAGAGCCTGGAGCCTGTTTCAGATTCTGTGTCTCCCTCTCTCTCTGACCCTCCCCCGTTCATGCTCTGTCTCTCTCTGACTCAAAAATAAATAAATGTTAAAAAAAATAATTAAAAAAAATAATAATAATCCCGCTCTCCTGCCCCTCCCCCCTTCACCCCATTCCCAGGCAACCACTGATCTGCTATCACTATAGATTACTTTGCATTTTCTAAATTTTTTTACAGTGGAATCATACAGTATGTCCTCTTTATATTTGGCTTCTTCCACTCAGAGTAATTACTTTAATATTCATCTATGCTGCAGATATATATTTTTTATTTTTATTCCTGAGTAATGGTCTATTGTATAGATATACCACAATTTGTTTATCCATTCAACTGTTGATGTACACTCAGGTTGTTTAGCCTTTTAAGCAATTCAAAAAAAGTTGCTATGAACATTCTTGGACAAGTCTTTACATGGAACATGCTCTCACGCCTCTTGGACAAACACCTAGAAGTACAATGAATGGGTCATCTGTAGATGTATAACTTTTTAAGAAACTGCAAACTGTTTTCAAAAATCTTTTTTATCATTTAACATTCCCACCAGCAGTGTATACGAGTCCCAGCTGCCACATATACTGCCAACACTTGGTATAACCAATAACTTTTATTTTAGACATCCTCACAGATGAACAATGGTAGTACACTGTGGTTTTAATCTGTATTTTCCTTTTGACTAACAATGTTGATCAAAAAGCATGGCGGCACTGGTCGTCAATACATCTTCTTTAGTATGTCTATTTAAACCTTTTACCCAAGGGAGAAAGGTTATTTTCTTACAATTGAATGTTGAAATTTTCTAGATATTCTGGATACAAATCCTTCATCAAATACGTGATTTACAAATATTTCCTCCCTGTCTATATCTTGTCTTTTTATTCTTTTAATAGTGACTTTTGAAAAGCAGACTTTCTTAATATGATTAAATCCAGTTTGTTTTTTTTTCCCCCTATGAATCATGCTTTTGATGCAGATCTAACCCTAGGTAAAGATGTCCTCCTATGTTTTCTTCTAGGCCTTCATTTTAGATTTTATTTTAGGTCTATGATCCATTTGAGTTAATTTTTTATATGGCATGAAGTGAGAGCTGAAGTTCTTTTTCTGCTTCTTTTATATGGATACATAATTGCTCCAGTGCCATTTATTGAAAAAATTCTCTCACCACTGCACTGTCTTTGAACTTTTGTCAAAAATCATTGACATATATATGTGTCTGTTTCTCAACTCTATTCTGTTCCACCGACTTGTTTATCTTTATGGTAATACCACAGTCATGATTATTATAGCTTTATAGTAAATCCTCCAACACTGTCCTTTTTCAATGTTGTTTTAAGTATTCTAAGTCCTTTTCATTTCCATGTGAACTTTGGAATCAGCTTGCCAATTTCTACAAAGAAAATAAAAGTCTGTTGCAATTTTGATTGGACGTACAGATCATTTGGACAGAACCTTAATAATATTGAATCTTTCAATCCATCCATAAGCACAGTATACCTCTCCAATTATTTACATACTCCTTAATTTCTCTTAGCATTGTTTTGTAACTTTTTAGAGTACAGATCTCATGCAACCTTTATCATATTTGTCCATAATATTTCATATTTTAATGCTATTATAAAGCATATTTTTTATTTCAATTTCTAGTTGTTTGTTGCTAGCATATAAAAATGCAATTGAATTATGTATATTGTTCTTTTACCCCAAAACTTTGTTAAATTCACTTACTAAGTCTAGCAGTTTTTTGTAGATTTCACAAGGTTTTCAACACAGGTAATTATGCCAGGCACAAATATAATTTGACTTGTTCCTTTCTTATCTGGGGGTCTTTTTATTCCCCCTTTCTTTTTTGCTATATCATACTGCCTAGCCCCTCCAGTAAAATGCATAGAAAAATGGACATCCTCGTCTGGTTCTTGAGCCTTCCAAACAAGACTCAAGAAAAGCACTGGAGAAAAGTATTCAATGTTACCATTACATCTGGCATAAGCTATGCATTTTTCAAAGATATCCATTATTGTTAGGAATTTTACTTCTGTTCTTTGTTTACTGGGTACTTATATCAGAAATGAAGTTGAATTTTCCCAAAATGTTTTGGGTTTTTGTTTTGCATCTATTGAGATGACATTTAAAATATTTTTAATCTGTATTGTTGAATTGGTGATTTCACTTGTTTCCCTTTCAAAAGTTAAATCAACATTGAATTCCTGAGATAAACACCACTTGTTTGTGGTGTATTATTCTTTTATATATTAGTGAATTTGATTGATAAAACTTTTTTTTTTTAATTTTTTTTTCAACGTTTATTTATTTTTGGGACAGAGAGAGACAGAGCATGAACGGGGGAGGGGCAGAAAGAGAGGGAGACACAGAATCGGAAACAGGCTCCAGGCTCTGAGCCATCAGCCCAGAGCCCGACGCGGGGCTCAAACTCACGGACCGCGAGATCGTGACCTGGCTGAAGTCGGACGCTTAACCGACTGCGCCACCCAGGCGCCCCTGATAAAACTTTGTTAAGAATATTGTATCTATGATCGTGAGGACTACTGATCCACACAGACTGTAATGTCTGTCTGGTTGTGGTATCACTCATGCTGTCTTACAGACTGAGTCAAAGAATATTTTATCCTCTTCAATTTACTGGAAAAGTTTGTGTAGAATTCTTTTTTTTTTTTCTTTCTTTCTTTCTTAAATGTTCGGTAGAATTTCTTCATGAAACCCTCTGGCCCTAGAGCCTTCTGTGTAGAAGGGTTTTGAACTATAGATTCAATATCTTTTATGTAGAATTGTTAAGGTTACCTATTTCTTCTTGAATGGGCATTGGTAGTTTGTATATTTTCTATTTAAGATAAGTTGTAGAAAAATACTGGCATAAAATTCTCCTTTATTGTCCTTTAAATATCTGTAAAATCGATAGTGATATTACCACTCTCATTCCTGATATTAGTAATTTGTGTCTTCTCTTTTTTTTTTCCTAATGAGTCTTTCTAGAGATGTATCAGTTTCACTGATCTTCTCAAAGAATTAGGTTTGAGTTTTTCTGATTTATCTCTATTATTTTTCTGTTGATTTCCACTGTGATGTCTAATACTATCTTCTTCCTAATATTCCTTTTGAGTATCTTTCTCATCTTAATTTCTCAAAGTGGAAGTTGAGGCCATTAGCTTGCAGCCTTTTCTAATACACATTTAGTGCTATAAATTTCCCTTTAAAACTATGTTAGCTGCTTTTCACAAATTTTGATTTTTTTTTCATTTCTGTTCAATTCAAAACACTTTATAATTTATTTCTTGATTACTTTTTTGACCCATGGGCATTTTTTTATGTTTATTTATTTTGAGAGAGAGAGAGAACACACATGCACGAGAGCAGGGGGAGAGGCAGAGAGAATCCTAAGCAGGCTCTGCACTGTCAGCGTTGAGCACAACTCAGAGCTCCAACTCATAAACCATGAGATCATGACCTGAGCCAAAATCAAGAGTCAGATGGCGGTGCCTGGGTGGCTCAGTTGGTTAAATGTACGACTCTTAATTTCAGCTCAAGTCATGATCTCACGGTGGTGAGATTGAGCCCTGTGTCGGGTGCTGCACTGACAGAGCCTGCTTGGGATTTTTTCTCTCCCTCTCTCCTCTCTCTCTCCCTCTCTCCCTCTCTCCTCTGCCCCTCCACCTATGTTTGCATATGGGCATGCACTCTCTAAATTAATAGATACATACATACATAAATACAAAGAGAGGTAACCAACTGAGCCATCCACGCTCCCTGCCCCATAAGCATTTTTAAGTGTGCTATATAATTTTCAAATATCTTGGGGTTCCAAAATATCTTTTATATTTAGCTCTAATTTACTTCCCTCCTGATCAGAGAACATACTTGGATTTGAATCCTATTTATGAACCAGAATATGGTCTATCTTAGTAAAAAAAAAAAAAATACTCTGCGTAAACTTGAAAAGAATGTGTGTTCTACTGTTGTTGTGTAGTGTGAACTATAAAAGTCAATTAGAACAAGTTGGTTTATAGTGCTGTCCAAGTCTCCCACATCCTTACTGATTTTCTATCCTCTTATTCCACCAAGTACTGGGAGATATTGAAATTTCTGATTATAATTGTGTAATCTATTTCTTCTTACTTTTCTCTCAGTTCTTATATCTTTAGGATTATAATAACCCATTGGAAAACTGGCACTTTTGTCTCTATGAAATGACACTCTTTATTCAAGGTAATATTCTTTGTTCAGAAATTTATTTTCTCTGGTATTAAAATACTTGCTCCTGCTTTTTTCTTTATTAGTGTTGGTTTATATAATACATTCTATACTTTTATTTGTGTCTTTGACTTAAAATGGATTTTTTATGGATGATCTAGAGTTGGTTCTTGTTTTTTGTTTTTTTTTCTTATTTATCAACAATTTACGGCTTTTGATTGAGATTTTTGGACCATTTACATTTACTGTGATTAATGATATGGTTGGATTTTAACCTCTCATATTGCTGTTGGTTTTCTATCTGTCCTACCTTTTCCCTTTTACTTCTTTCTTACATCATTTTGGATTAACTGAGTATTTTTGTTACATTTCATTTGCTTTTTGGTTTAGTAGCTGTAACTATGTTATTTTAGTATTTTAGAGTTTACCATATTTATCTTTATCACAACCTTTGAGTGATAATGATACTTCATATATACATACCTTACAACCTTATACATCCATTTCCCACAAAGCTTCTCATTTCTAATGGAAAATTTTATCCATTTTTTCAGATTTTTTTTTGTCTTGCTTCTCTCTCTTCCCTTTTAAGGAGTCCACTGACACATATATTAGACCACATAGAGTTGTCCCACAAATCAGTGTGCTGTTTTTTGTTTTCTATTTTTTTTCATTTTGTTTTCCTATGTTTTATTATCAATAGTTTCTATTGCTACATCTTTAGGTTCATTGATGTTTTCTTCTCTGGTGCTGGTTTCTTGAATTTACAAACTTAAAGCAGTTATAACTGTTTTAGTGTCCATGTCTATAAATTTTATCGTTTTTTAATTTCTTAGTTGGTTTCTATTAACAGAGTTTTCTCTTCATCGTGGGTCATATTTTCCTGCTTCTTTGCATGCCTTATTGAGTTTTGTTTTGCTTTTTATCAGATTGCTAGGCACTATAAACTTTACTTTGTTGAGTACTGGATATTTTTGTATTTCTCGAAATGATTTGAGTTTTTGGGTTTTTTTTTTTTTTTTGGATGTTCCATTGGATGGGATCAACATTTAATCTTTGGCTAACGTTTTCCACTACCAAGACAAAACTCTTCTGAGTACTCTACTCAATGTCCTGTGGATTATGAGGTTTTCTATTCTGAATGATGGAAATAGGAACTATTCCTGCCACTATATGATCTGCAAAGATATGTTCCCTCTAATCCTTGTAGGTGATTCCTTCTCTAGCCTTGACTAGTTTCCTCACATGCATGTACTGATTAGTACCACTCAACTCGTGATTTTTTAATGTTTATTTATTTTGAGAGAGAGATAAAGAATGCACACAAGCAGGGAAGGGGCAGAGAGAGAAAGGGAGAGAGGATCCCAAGCAGGCTGCTCACTGTCAGCACTGAGCCCAATGCAGGGCTCAAACTCATGAACCATGAGATCACGACCTGAGCGAAGATCAAGAGCGGAGACCTGAGCAGAGATCAATCAATCGAGTCACTCAGGTACTCGGCAACTGCCAATCTGATGGGATCCTCTACAGATCTCTATAGAGGTCTCTCCACTCCACTAGTCTGCCCTGTGCGCTACACTTTGCCTTCCCAGACTTGTAGTCATGTCTTCTGAACTCAGAGAAACTGCTGGGATTTCCTTTCTGGTACCATGGCTTAGAAACTTTCTTTAGACGTTAAGCTGGAGTGACCACAGGCCTCATTTGTTACCCATATTTCAGGGATATCATCCATGGTTACCTTGTGCCTAATGACTTAAAAGCCATTATCCCATATATTTTGTCCAATTTCAGTTTTTTGGGTGAGAGTTAACCTCCCCCCCACCCTTACTCTATCCTAACTGGAGAAAGAAGTCCTGAAAATACTTCTACCACAGCACTCCCTACATCTGCTTATGTAATGGGACTCTCACAAGACCATACCTTCTTTAAGGCTAGAGAATACTAGCCTTATTTATTCTTATTTGTATTGTTATTTATAGCCACTATTTATTCACCACTAAATATATAAAATACATTCAATTAACATTGACTTATTGTAGAGCATGTCTCGGTAATTCCCACTCTAGTAATAGCATAGGAGAGACAATTCTCTCTTGTCTAATATATGGTATGAGACTCTGGATTTCTGAGTTCCGTTCCCCGCTGAAGGGCCTATGTAATTTTGGACAAAGTACATAATCTCAATAGGTCTCAAATGTGAAATGGAGATAGCTATCCTTGTTAATTTCAAAAATTTTCTGGGAATAACTTTTTATAAAGAAAGTTATCAAAAGCACTAACAAGAATCTCTCAGGGAACCTAAGAAATACCCATACCTAGCATACATTTTTGAAATTATTATGATTTAATATTCATAAACATTATATTCTAGAACTGTAAAATGCTAGAGCTGGAAAGGATCCTTTCATATTTTACAGATAGGAAAACTAAGACCCAGAGAGGTTAAGTGATCCACTCAAGGTCACACAGATAGTCAGTGGTAGAGTTGGGATTAGAGCTCTTCCTATTACAATACAGTATCTTTCAATCCAAACCATCATTTTCTTATTGTTTTCATTGATGATTGTTTTTCACTCATTCTTTGATTTCACAATCTCAGTGTGGTGCATTCCCATGAATGGTGGGGATTACAGGTCATAAATTTTTTTTTTAATTGTGAAATCCAAAGGTCACTTGCATAACTGTCATGGCAGGCAGTAGGAGGATGATTTACAGATGTAGGAAATATTCAGCTGCAGAGGATTCTTCTGACAGTTAATGGTTTTTATTCTCTGCCACATGCTAGAGATTGAAGAGGGAACACTCTGAAAGAAAGAAAACCTAAGACCCACATGTAACTGTACATTTCACTGTTCAACTAGTGCTCACTGGAATTAAAACATCACAATGTCTTAGGGCAGAGCCTTGACCAATCAAGACCAAGGGTTTGGCAGACAAAAGTAATCTAGAGCAGAAACTGAATAGAGGATAAAAGTCCAGAGGGGATGGATATGAGGTGAAATCTACTTAGCCCCCCCTATTGGACAGGCCCAGAAAGCACAGACCACAAAAAGGAAAACCAGAAAACACTGTCCTCCAAGACACAACACAGCACAAGTCCATGGGCCTCTCTGGAGTGAAGGTTAAGGAGCAAACTGAGAATGGCAGGAAGCCTGGAAGTATCAGGCACTCATTTTGCTTGAGTTGTGACAAAGACACAACATTGTAAGGGGTCCTCCCATTACAATTTCCTGAAGGATTTCAGCAATGTTCAGCATCAAGACATCATTCAGCATGAACTCTGTGGTTCTGTATTGATGGTGGAGTGCACAGTTGCTACCTGGCTCCTGGAAATTTCTTATAAGCAGATCCTCTGTTAAAGGGGCCCGGCAAAGTATCTGCATGACCATTCATGCTGAAGTCTTTGAGAATGCCCTGCCCCTTACTTGTTCAGTGCACAACCTCACAACTATATGTAGCAGCTCTGCTTTGTTATCTTGAGACATGATATACAGACATAGGAGTTATTTGGTGTTCCACATAATTTACTAGAGATCCAGTGATGATGTAAGACTTACCTACCTAGTTCAAGTATCTAAACAAACACATTTCTCTATCTCTTTGGCCAAGATTTGGGTTTCTGATATCTGGCTTGCACTACTGAGAAGAATAAGAGGCCAGCTAAGTAGAAAAAGATCTTTATTCAGAGGCAGGTAAAAATTGTACATTTAAAGTCTGAGGATAAGAAACCACATATGAATACAGATGAATATATCTGTGTATTTGTGCACCAGTCAGGATAGTCAGATTATGGTACAGTCACTTAAAAACCCAAAACTTCAGTGGCACAAAACTACAAAGGTTTATTTCTTGTTCACACCATACTCCAATAGCACATCAACTGGGGGCTCTCACCCCAATATCTAAGCTCATGGAACAGCCACTATCTGAAACTTTGCCAGAAATGTGACAGAAAAAAAAAAAAAGAAAGAATACTAAGTTACCCCAGCTTCCACCTTGAAGTGACACACACTGGCTTAACATTTATTGACTAAATCAGGTCTTGTGACTGTGGATGCCAGTGTCCAGGCAGTGGAATTTTCCTCACAAGGAGGGGAATTGACATTCGGTAAACAGTCTTCCACAAGAAGAAAAGGTTTCAAAGAAGTCAATCTAAGAGAAAGGTATCTTGATATGTGGGGACAAGATATGTTATGTTACATCATTATGACGTATTCATCCACTCATTTAACTAGACGATTACTCTTTGCCAGGCACTGGGTACCGTCACTTCCAAGCCTGTGCCATTTGCCACTGTGCTATGGGGCCTGCCCAAGTAACCATCCCTTTCTCTCACTAGAATGATCTGGTATGGAAGCTGGGAAGCCTATGGGATCAGAGAGAAATGAGAGGAGAGCACTGCATCACTGAGGAGAGGCAAATGGGACCAGCCACAAATTTCTAAGCAAATAAACAAGCTAGATGTTAACAAAACACACGCGTGCACGCACGTGCGCACGCACACACACACACACACAGGAAAAAAAAAAATGAATCTTGCTGTACAAGGCAAAAGAAAATCTGGAAGGGAATCACCGAGATTGGAGAAAGGAGAACCCAGTGAACTACCAGAGTACAACAGTAAGGAACATTTGAGAAGGAGGGAGGACATCGGAGAAGACAGTTAAGTCCAAATCAAGGCCTGTCCCCAGATCCCAGCCATCAACCACCCTCAGGTAGGAGTCTATGAACATAGAGCCCTGGGCCAAAACACACTCACGCACACTCACCAACAAACAGACCAGTGTGCTTCCTGGCAAGGCCGCAGGCCACTCTGTGGCCCAGTTGCCCTCCTGGGACAGCCACCATCTTTCTCTCCCTTTTCCATCTTGAATGGCAATTAGGAGAAGGTTAACTGAGTGTCCTTCTCCCAGGAATCCTCTTCCACTTTTCAAAATCACAGCGTTAGCAAAAGAAAATCCCAGCTTAGGCTAACAGGTAGGAGCGTGGTGCGGCCCTGGGAGCTGCTGTTGGAAGTGGGGAGATTGGGCGAATCTTCCCAGCGGGAGGTTAATACTCATCATTCGGAGTTGCAGCTGAGG
Source organism: Leopardus geoffroyi (assembly GCF_018350155.1). Classification (NCBI taxonomy): domain Eukaryota; kingdom Metazoa; phylum Chordata; class Mammalia; order Carnivora; family Felidae; genus Leopardus; species Leopardus geoffroyi. Next base: position 78,359,476 of record NC_059336.1, read on the forward strand.
CCCATTTGAGTGACAGGCAGCCCGGAGCTGAAAGAGCCGCTCGGATCCCAGAACTGCTGGCATGCGGGCTTGAAAGAGATTTATTTCAGGATAATTAGCTGGGAGTATTAAAGGTGGCCAGGAAGATCCGCAATTACTGTTTAGCAAACAGAAAGGAGACACACACATGCAAAAAAAAAAAAAAAAAAAAAAAAAAAAAGCCAAAAATGAAATTAAAAGACCCAAATTTTTCTCCACTTGAAAGCTGTTGAATAATTGAAAAAAAAAAAAAAAAGCTCAAAGCAACTTTACTATATTCAGACACACATGCAGAAGTGTCGGAGGAGGAAGGAAGGGAAGAAAAGAGAAAGAATGGAGTCTTGGGTGACAAGGCTGATGCAAAAATAGCCTCTTTGAGACTGGGTATTTGGGGTGCAGAATATGACAAATTGTTCTTATATCAAAAGGAACTTTTCGTACCTCTTTTCTTTGTTACTTCCCTTTCCAACACAAAAAGACCCAGCCAACACTAGCATTCCTTCAGCTTAAAAAAAAAAAAAAAAACAGATTAAATCAAATCATACTAAAGTACAAGTATCTGAAACAAGAAGAGTCACATTTCCTAGATATTTGGAAAGAAGGAATGAAAGAATGAGGAAGGAAGGGAGGAAAGCAGGGAAGGAAAGAAGAAGCCCTGCTACTTTATCCTCTGTGCCCTGGAAGGAATGAGCACCTTCACCTGGGGCCAGAGGAACTTGGTCCTGTCACCTTTTAGAGTGAGAGGGCTGAGGTATTTCATCCTCCCAGTTTTCGCTTGTCCACCCTGGCCAGAGACAAGGCTATCTAAAAAGGGAGACAATACTTGTTTACCTCATTTTACCATCATTTTGTGACCAAAAATGGAGTTTTCTAAACAGCCCTACCAGGGAGAGCCCTGTTCCTGATCTGGGACAGCCATTATGAGGGGCATGTTCCTCTCCATAGCTAGTTACCAACATTAGCCAAGGAGATAAAGAGGGCTGCATCCCTTCACATACTCCCACTTCCGGAGCACTCCAAAGAGGAGCCCAAAAGGTCCCTGTCCACTCTCACAACTGACTTACTAGAGACACATTTCCTCCTTAGCTTTTAAATGTTCCCTCTCAGGTGTTTCCCCATAAAAAGGCTCCTTGGAGAACAGATCTTTAAGTTTTTATGAGCTAAGGTCTTGGCCCAAAGTCTTTCAAAAGCCTTCAGAAATAAATGTCAGGCCCCTGGCGGAGGGATCTGAGGAGAGGGACACCAGGAGGGAGGGGTGGGATGAGTGTGAAGAAGGAAGGTGAAGAGGCCTCCTAGGCTCCACTGTCTCGAATCTGGTCAAGCGGGAATATCACACTAACTACCCATGTAAGGCTGGCAGGTTCACAAAGAAAGACTAAGTCTCTGGCCAGGTGTGTTTACATCTTGCTGAAAAGGTCTGTAGAATTTTAAAACATTTAAACAATAGTTTATATTATTTATGGAAATATGTATATATGTTAAAAGTACAGAAGTATGCACAGCAGTGATACACACAAACTTGTCAGGGGAAGAAAGCATAGGACTTTAGCTCTGTCAAGTTTATTCTTTAAAACAAGGTAACAACTCCAAAGGGAAATAAAGTAAGGTAAACAGCCTTAATAACTATAGAGAGAAGCCTGATTTGCCACACATTCAAGTGCTCACAGGAAGTGTCACAGAAGGTGGAGAATTCATCAGGGAAGGTTCTGTCCCACTTGGAAACAGTCTCAATCTCCTATGACACCCCAGTCCTGGACTTGCCAGTTCTGACTTTTTAGCCCATGGTGTTGTGTGGCCACAGAAAAAAGTCACTTGTTTTTCAGGTCTCACTTTTTTTCATAAGATCACAGGCTCCAGTGGGGAGAACAGTTTCTTCTGTCTGCTCTGGATTCCCACTAGCCTGTCACAGAACTGGGTTCATAAACATGTGAAGGTAGAACAGAATTCTGGAAAGAGTGGATGTTAGCTTTTCCAGGCAATTGGTAATAATTACCCAGCGTTAAAGGATGTTCACTAGAGTGTTGTTTACAATTAAAATGGAAACAATCTGAATATTTATCAATAGGAAATAGTTTATATGAATTAAGGTACATCAGTAATATGGAATATTTTACAGAATATTTAAAAGAATGAGAGAGTTATGGAAAGTTATCCAAGATGTAGTAAATGAAAAATACAAGGCCCACTTTGAACACTCAGAATGAGAGAGAGAGAGAGAGAGAGAGAGAGAGAGAGAGAGAGAAAGAAAGAAAGAAAGAAAGAAAGAAAGAAAGAAAGAAAAGAAAAGAAAGAAGAAAGAAAAGAGGGAGGGAAAGGAAAGAAGAAAGGAAGGAAAGGAAAGGAAAAAGGAAGAAAGGAAGGAAAAAAGAAACACTTGAAACACGTAAAACCATTCAGTACAAGGGCGCCTGGGTGGCTCAGTCAGTTAACCATCTCACTTCAGCTTAGGTCATGATCTCACAGTTCTTGAGTTTGAGCCCCGCATCGGGCTCTGTGCTGACAGCTCAGAGCCTGGAGCCTGCTTCAGATTCTCTGTCTCCGTCTCTCCCTATCTCTGCCCCTTCCCTGCTCACGCTTGCGCTCTCGCTCTCTCTCTCTCTCTCTCAAAAATAAACATTAAAAAAAGTTTTTAAAAACCATTCAGTACATATACATGTTTACATAAACATTATTATAGTTGAAGAACTATATATGGTACCAGTCATTATTCTGACCTGTATCCCCCCACTCCCTACCCTCATGTTATACCAAGGTTCCAGGGTCACACAAAAGAAAAATGTCCATGTGGCCCTTCCAGCCTTTGGTTTACCCTGGTTATTACATTATCTAAAAGAAAGGAGTCATTCTATCACTTTGGGGCATGGGAATCTTTGTAGAAGAGTCTGGTGACTGAAGTGCCTCCTTGGGCACAAGAGACAACTTATGCCCTCCCATAGGCCCTGTCCTTGCCTATGGAAAAGGTAAACGTATGCACAAGGCCCCATCCCATAGAACTTGCCCCTGGTCTTGGGCCATCTCCCTATCTCCCCATCTCAGAGTTTCTGCCTCTTTTCCAGTCCTACCATGCCCCTACACCCAAGTTGCTAAAGCTGTCAGAAAGGGAAGCTGGGGGCAGACAATTTCTGTTTTGAGTTTATAATACCAAGCTGGCTGCCTTCTTAGAATGGGAGAAGAAAATAGACTAAGAATGGAATACAAATTAATCTCAATAAATTATCCTGCCATGGATGGATGGACAGATGGAAGGAAAAAAGGGCAGGCTAGGACAGGATAGGGTAAGATAGAGAGAGATCGGGTTTTAGGGTCCCCTAGAGCAACAGAACCAACAGGATGTACATATAGACAGAGCGATTTATTAGTTCTACTACTGAATTGGCTCACATGATTGTGAAGGCCTGGTAAGTCCACAATCTGCCAGGTAGGTTGGCAGGCTAGAGACCCAGGGAAGAGTTGCAGTTGGAATCCAAAGGCAGTCTTTGTTCAAGGCCATCAACCTGACTGGATGAGACCTACCCATATCATGGATGCCCACCAATTTAAATGTTAATCTCATCTAAAACCACCTTCACAGAACATCCAGAATAATGTTTCACTAAAGATCTATGCATTTTCGCCCCAGTTGACACATAAAATTAATCGTCACAAATAGGCAAAGAGGAAGATAGGCCTTTAGCTACAGAAAAACATGATAGAGAGATACAGACAGAGAAAGAGAGGGGATAAGGATACATAGTCTCTGGAAAGAAACACTTCCACGGTACTTATTTTGGGAAGAAGTGGGATATATTTCTTACTTGTTAAAATGTTTTACAATGAGAATGTACTAATATATTATTTGTGGGTGTATGTTTACATTTGTTTCTAAAAGAACAAAGATTCTGGAGGGAAGGAAGGGAAAAGAATGCTATTTATGCCTCCAAACTGCTGACAAAGGATCTCTGCTGTCCTCTACTGCTCCTTTGTAGAAGGGGTGAGTGCTGCTGTCACCTATCAGATGCCAGGCGCGGTGTGAGGCGCTGGGCGTACAGAAACGAATACAACAAAGGCAGCCCCAAACCCATGGAATTGACGTTCACATCACCTCATTTCAAACAAGTCTGTGAAGTAGGTAGTAACGGGCCACTTCTGCAGTTGCGGAAGCATGGGTTTGGTGACGTTGAGAAAATGTCTTGAGGTCAAACATGTTCCAGGACCTGATTTTGTCAACCCTCAAGTCTCACACTCCTCTTGGGATGAACACTGGACTCCCTCTGCAAAGGACATCTGTGTGTCTCGGATCTTAGCACAACAAGCAATGGTGCAGCTTTTTCAAAGACATTTCCATTTCCCTTTAGCAGCAAGATAAACTTTCCATCGCCTGCAGCTCCTGGGCCGTGGCTGGCAGAGGCTGTATCACAGGCGTGCCAAGCGCAAAGAAAGTTCGGAGGACAAACGCAGCCAGAAAGCATCAGAGCTTTCCATCCAGCTTCCAAACTTATTATTTCTTATTATTTCTTGAGAGCGTCCACTGCTCTTTTAAAAACAAGGGGCCTATTTTGTGAGCTGCTCAATGGTCTATTTTAAACTCGTGGGCTGTGTTTGTTTACATTCAATCCCAGGCCTTGCCCTTTGCAATAAACCGTCACTGGCATCGTGCAGAAAAGCATCGTGGAGACTGCCATATCACTGTTTACAGCTTTCTCACTTGAAGAAAAGGGGTGGAAATCGAATGTTTGCAATTGTCCCAGTGCTGAGAGGGCCCTAGAGAAGAAAGATGGCACCAAGCTCCCAAGTCAAAGGATTCCTGGGGCAGCAGTGAGTAGTATGTAGACGCCAGAATGGTACAGAGTGCATTCTCGTACACCAAGGAGAAGAATAAACATGCTAACTTATCCAACAAATACTTACTGAGCACCAACTACGCTGTGTGCCAGGCAGTGTTCTCAGTACCTAAATGTAACAATGAACACAAAGAAGCTGTCCTCAGGGACTGACATTCTCTGGAGGGGAAGGAGACAACAAACAGTAAATGCTGTATGATATTATGTTTTATATATTATACATATATATATATGCGCCATATATATGGCACTAATATGTTCATAATAACTATTATTACCACTAATAATAGATATGTTGGAGAAACTTTAGGTGCTTCACAGAGACACTCAAGATCTTTCCTAAGAGAAGCCCAGACCTTCATGTGACGTTGGCAAATCATTCAGAAGTTGTGACATCTGAACTCTAAACACTGTTGGTCTGATTTTATCACCTCCTTAATCCTTCTCATCACTTTAGCCCCAATCTCTGCTTACCAAGGCTAGGCTCCAACAGGACCAAGAAGGAAACCAGGGTGATCCTCAACACCATCCAGCCCCTTCCAGCCTTTCTCCCACAGCAAAGCTGCAGTCTCCACACTGACACCTGGCAGGTCCTCACTCTTCTGCTCTAGGACCCTCAGGCCAGGGAAAGCGCATCACTACCAACACAGTTTACAGCTGTAGGGGCTCTGGTTTACCTCTTGCAAGTATCTGCTATTTAAATGTGAAGCCCCCTCTCCCCCAAGAGCAGTGCTTAACCCAAGAGTCTACCCCTGGTGGAGGAATTTTCTACTTTGTGAAACCTGAATTTGTAAGCCAAGAGGCCTTCTGGGCACTCTCCTGGGATCATATAAATCTCCATCTCTGTCCCCTACATCTGCCTCTTGCATCCCTCACTTGTCAAATGCCAGAGGCAAGTCATGTTTTCCAAGGAACCAGCAGTCACTATATGACATGGAAGTAGGGAGGGAGAGAGGAAGCAACAGAGACAGACAAACAGACATCAGAAAATCTGCCCATTTGAGCAAGTCATTTGTTAAGAAGCCCTCTGAACCCCTTGGGGAGAAGAGGTCCATTGTAGATGTGATCCCATGGTCTATGCAAAGGGACCCCCACACTGCAGTGATGTTTTTGACAAGACCTGTGATTGATTTGCCGGTTTGCTAATGAATGGACCTGGAATTGCACATTGCTTTGGCTCTAGAGAAAGCACATGATTACAGCATGCACGGTGGCAAATGCTATAATTAAAGATGCAAAACAGGGTTCATGACACACCCATTTTCAGTGCTTGGAACTTTCTGAAACAGTTTCCTTTTCAGAAGCACCATCTGCAGGTGATAAGCCTCAGGAGACTTTCTTCCACCCAGGACATACAAAAAGAATTTTTTAAAGAGTAGGATTGGGACAGAGGAAGGGAGCTCATAAATCTTTAGAATGTAAAAAAACAAAAACAAAAACAAAAAGGAACCTACCTTGTCCAACGAAAAAGTGAAAGAAGGATGGTGACAAATCTCAGAATGGGGACCCATATAACTAGGTCTCGACAGTACGGACAAAATGCTGGCTTGCATTCAGAAGGCAGCACTTGGAAATTATATCATAGCTCTGAAAGATCACATCTCAATAGTAGATCACCGTAAGATACGGTTTGTCCTCCGATACTAGGTTCACAGTGGTTTCTACTGAGCCAATAAAAAATGAATAACTATAATCACAACAAAACAAAAACACCCATCATGAGTGGAGAGGACACCTTCCCCAAGTAAATTGCCTGGATGCCCCTGAGGTCTCTGAGTTAGAGCAGGTAGAGGAAATGGTCTTTATTTTCCAGGTGGGGAAAGGAGGGTAATGAGGCACAGAGAGGTGAGGTGACCTGCCTAGGGAGAAGGAGCAGGTCAACAGCCAAATCAGGACAAAAAACTGGCACCCCTGATTCCCTATTCAGTGCTCATTCTCCCAGACTGCACTGTCTCAGAAATGTCAAACACATTATGCAAGAATATCAGGAGTCTGTGTTGAGGCAGAAAAGCTTGGTTTCCAGTATAAAATTATCAGTACATGCAGAGCACAGATATGCTCTCCCCGGCTGAGTGCACACCTTGGAGCAGGCCCCAGGAGCCTCAGTGCCCCACAAGCAGTGCATCCCTTCACACACTGGCTAACAGCAAAGCCATGAGACACGGCACCTCTTCCCTGCACCCCTTTCAGGACACATGGTAAATTGCGAGCTGGATGGGGCCTACACATCTGCAGAGGCAGAGGTGGAGGAAGATGCTGGAAGCACCTACCTGACTAGTCTCAAATTTTTGCCCTTTTCCTGATCCTGAAATATAAAAGGGAAGGGGGGGGGGGTGTCAAACAGAAAAAGAATGTCACCTGTTACATTTTGTTAATCCATGCCAAGACAGTAAGAGTACAAATTCCAACCAGGCCAGGCTAGGAACACCTCTTTCTAAACATCCACGCCCTATGGGGGCGCCTGGGTGGCTCAGTCAACTGAGCAACTGACTCTTGGTTGTGGATCAGGTCCACAGTGCAGAGCCTGCTTGGGATTCTCCCCTCCCTCCCTCCCTCCCTCCCTTCCTCCCTCCCTCCCTCTCTCTCTCTTTCTCTCGTATAAATAAACAAATATCCATGCCCTCTGGCCCTCCTCAGGAGGCATTCTAGAGAATACTTGGACATGGGCCACACATGTGCAAACCGCGTATGTGCAGGTACACACACAGTACAACACAGGTTGTTACTTTCTGTAACTACTTAAGGACACTGAGTAGCAGAAGGTAACTTCATGAAATCATAGAATCCCTCTGCCTAGGGGAGAAAACCCAGGAAGTCACAGGTCGGCACCTCTGGCTAGAGCCAATCTGGAGAAGCACCTTTAAAGACCTCCAAACGAGAGATGAAGTAGAACCCTCCTCAGTCACCTCTAAGAGAGTTTAACTGCTTCATCGTTAGCAAGTCTTTCCTTAAGAACAACTTACATCCTTCAGGCTGTGGCTTAAACCAACTCCCTCCCTCTAGCCTGTCATTATCAGAAGCACATTTGCATTCTTTTGGCAAATTCCAATTTTTCTCTTCAGTACTGGTAGCAACTAAGGACTGCTGAGTAATAGGGGACAGCATGCAGATTTATGTGAAAACAAATAAAAACCACAGATAAAGATCTTTAACTACAATCTAGATGTATATTTTTACCTGAAGTTGATAACAGTTTAAATTATCAGGCCCATACCCGAGTTGGCTTTTGAGAAAACTTTGGTTACTTCTGCCTAAAATGACCAGTTCAAATGAAAACTAGAAGTTTAATAGTATCTGCAGTTTGGGGCATTCTATTCCAGAACTAATTAGAATTCCTGGTGTATATCCCAGGGAAAAACTGAAGATCCTAAACTGAAGGTTCAATTAACACTTTGCTATGACCACTAAAATGTGCCTCACATTGCCCTCATGTCCTTGTTGTAGGGATCAAGAAATCTGGGCTTTTGATCCTAGTATAACCACTAATGTGTAACTAGGTTGCTGTGCAACCCTGGGCAAATAACAGCTCTGAACTTGAGCTTTTCTTCACTGGTGAAGTAAACTTATCAGAACAAATGATCTTAAAAGGGGACTAAAATGTCTAAGATTCTGCCTAATAAGTCTGTGATGATGATGAATTGAGAAGAAGCTTGTGAAATGCTTAGCTCAATGCCTGGAAGTACACAGTAAGCACTCAATATAAATGCTCGCTATAATTACCAGTGAGCAATAGGCACCATCTGGTCTCACCAACCAGAAACAGAGCTTTGATTCCTACTCTACTGTCCATGAGAATGCCACCACTGAGCTCCTAAGAGCAAGCAACAGGTAAATTCACATTAGTTGCAGAAAACTATCTACACCCGCCAGTGAGTTCTGTGAAACTTTAGAATCATGAGGGTGACATTAAAAAAAAAAAACACAAAGAAGCCCCCTGAAGGCATTAATTCAGGCTGTTTCTTTGCAGCTAGCCAACATTACCCCAAATTGGACTAATCCTACATCTTACTCGATTGCTGACCCTCAGTATATCAAAGAACCACCCTGGGTCCTGTCTAAACACTACCTTACACAGTATATATCATTCACTGAATCTCCTTACTGTCTCCTTCCCCTTCACACACAGGAAGACTGCGTGTTCCAGCCTCCCCGGTGACTGGGTTGGGACCATGTACCTGAGTGAGCTCTGTCCATTAGAATGGTGGTAGTAGTAATAATACAACTTTCAAATCCAGTCCTTAAAGGCATCCAGAAGACATGCCGTCTCTCTTTTTCGTTTTGGTGGCAAGTGGGGAGGCCAGATATGAAGATGACAAAGTGATAAGATGGAACCCACTTGGATCCAGACAGAGGAGACCTGCCTTGAAAGCTTGCCCAACCCCCGCACCAAACTTTATAAAAGCAAGAAATAAACTTCCACAGCGTTATGCTCCAGCTCTGTCAGGCTGTTTCTGTAGCACGGCTTATTGTACCCTAATTAACAAAGATTCTGGTCCTTCAATGTATTAAGGGAATGGAGATGTATTAATTGCCTATAGTGTTTGGCAAATTCTGCATTGCAACCTATTATTTGGTCCTGAAATCAATTTGGTGGATTATAATCACCATGTTCAAAGAAAAATAGAATAGAATAGAAAATATCAGGAGCTACTTTTAGCATCTAAGTAAAAATTGTTTCATGAAAGGTTTGGTTCAGTTTCGTAAGTGTGAGTATGTATTTCTGTGTGTTGAGTTGTGATACATACTGCATTTCTTACTGTGGCTTGTGGTAAAAAAAAAAAAAAAGAAAAGAAAAAAGAAAAAAAAACAGAAAGTGTACAGCAATCTCATGAGGTGGGTATTATCCCCATTCCATAGCTAAGGGCACCATTCAGAAACTCTAAGTGATTTTTCAAAGTCACACAGCTACCAAGTGGTGGCACTGGCATTGGACTGAAGTCAGGGTGCCTCCCAGCTCTCATGCACATTGGTCTTCATCATAGGTGGTACATCCGACAGCCCCTGGCCCACAGCCACATCAGCCAGGCTCCTCCTGGGGCTCCTGAACACGTACCCTCCAACCTCACCTGGCCCTTCTCACAATTTTAGGAGCCACATGTGAGTATTCCAATGGCTTCTATTTGTGGATATCTTAAACAGATGTGCATTAAAAAAAAAAAAATCATACAAATTTCTCAGCCTATCTGTAAAATAGGTCAGTTTATATTTGATTTCTCCCAAGTGGTGGCTCAAATACCATAGAAGGAAAACTGAGAGAGAAAGGTTAGCTGATGCCAGGCCAATGATGGCAAAGGGGGATCTGATATTTATAAATCCTGAGCATCAGATGGGGAAAAAAAGAAGAAAGAGAATCCATTCTAATAAGGCTAGATGAGGTAAAACAGAAAAACTTAAACTAGATCTAACAAGACCTATCTATCCCACTTATTTTCATCGATTCTTTAAGTATATCTGGGGACAGTCCAAAATTAAAATATGGATACTGCATACCTTGAAAATCAGCTTGAAATATTCCTGGGAGCTTTTTGCCCCTTTAAATATCAATCTTTCGGCTTGGTTATCGGCTTGGCTCCTAGGAAACTCAGGCCCTGATTCTTTGGGAAATATGAACATCCTGTTGTCTGATTCAAAATCTGGAAGCAGTATTCCAGGCCTGATTCTGCCTATGACAACAGACAGGCAGGGGGCCATGGCCACCCCAATGCAGGAGCCCAGGGGCTACTTCTACAGGTGTGTGCAGATAACCAAAATGCTAAAGACCAACAACTTGAGCTTTTACTTGAAATGGACAGAGAACATGCTAGAGCCAAGTTTATCTACAACCCCTCAGGACTAGAATTCAAAAGAAGCTCTGGAATGGCAAGCAAGTCCTGGCTGGCAGCCTCCCAGAGAGGGAGGTCTACTCTCAGCAGGTGGTATGGTACAGGATCTCTAGCCTTAGGGCCAACACAGGAGCTTTCACCTCCAGCAACCAGGCCTAATGTCCACAGGAAGCAGTTACCAGAATGAACAGGATTCTGAAAGCATTTCTCACCCACTTTAACTAGGGTCTGTTCTATTCTACCACAGCCTCACCAGAATCACTGCCAGAGACAAACCTTTTTGCTTCCTCGGGGGTCGCCTAAAAATCCACACTCATAAAGGTTAGCAAGAATGACTTTGCAACCCCCACGCCCTGCCCACACAGCTCCACCCTCAAGCCCACATAACAGTCACAAACGGACTCATCATGACTCCCGGCCCCTTTCCAGCTGACAGGGTGCTCCCTGAGGCGGGATCTTTCCCGTTGAATATCTCCAGCTCAAATATTCCATCAGAAACATTTGGGCCCCATCTGAGCTCACACGTTCTATCATGGCCTGGCCCACACCCCTCCCCATCCACCCCCAAGAAATAACAGTCTGATGTTCCCTCTCTTCTCTGTCTCTTTGGGAAGGGAAGATGTTACTCACTAACCTAACAAGTGTATTTAAAAATTGCAGCTGACTGCCATAGTAAATTCATGTCATGTTTTTTATGATAGATAATATTTCAGAGACACAGTCCTGAATGGAACCAAAAAAAAAAAAAACCTTCTTAGAAAAACAATTTCTGTTCAGAAACTCAGCTGCCCACTTTCAGCTGTTACTTCTATCGAGAAAACACGTTTTGGATTCCGGCAGACAGGCAACAAAGCCAGCTAGGGACTGGTGCAAAGGAGGAGTTTGTGTGTAACTTAAACTTAATGTGGGAAACTCCAGTCATGGTAGCACATCTTTAAATCTCATTAAGCCCCTTCTAGGTATCAAAGGTGAGCCAGTCCTGCCATTTCCTGAGTCCTGTCAAGTACAGGGTACAGGAAATTGACAAAAGAGCTTCCATTAGTCTAGCCAAAATTCACATGGCCCTATTATTAAGATGCTGCCTAGTCTGATCACCCTCTTAATCTATCAAAACTCCAAAAGGATAATCTTTTAAAAGCTTCCCCCTTTCCCACCCTTTTAACCCCCAAGTCCTTTTCTTTGTTACTTAAATCAAGGTAAGTTGATTTTGTGCAAAGTTTGGAGGAGAGACATGCTGGTAGCTGGCAGCTGACAAAAAACAAACCCGAGACTTTTCTACCTGGAAACTATTCCCTTTGACTCAAGACTCAATGTTACCACTTTGTAAACAAAGATGATTAAAAAACTCTGCCTTCCTTTTTTTTTTTTTTTTTCTTTCCCAGAGTCTTCTCACAGTACCTGGCACTCTCAAAAGCCCCCATTAGGCACACCACAAGAATACTCAAAGGGATTATGTGCTCTTTGCTGGTTTTGTTTTATAAGCCAGGGGCCACTGAAAGAAAATAGAGCCTCCCGTCCAGGTGTCCCTGCTTGGCAAAATAATGGATGCAGATTGATGTGCTCTGGAGGTAAAGGACATTAACATCCTGAGACCTCTGGCAGGCACACTGCCAGGCCAGCTCCAGAGAGGCCTTGAAGAGCAGAGCAAGACTCACTTGCATCCCCGGACATCTCTTGACAACGGCTTTTATTGTGGGCCCAGGCTGGAAGGCGGGGGCCCCTCCCCGTCGCTCAGAATGAGTGAGGAGCTGAATGGGCATGCAAGATGGACTGCCTGCATTACTGATTTAAGGCGGCCAGCTGACGGTACACTGCGCCTCCTTTTATTTATTTCCACAAGGTACATCTTTCTCTAAACTGAATTGTCTTTGATTTGAAAGCCGGGGTGTCTTCCCCCACCCCCACCCCCAAAGAAACTGAATCCCATCTCGACACAGCTGCTCAAAGGCAGCCTGGTGGCTGTTACCTACTGAGGCGAGCTTTTGTGCTGCCAAAGGGAAGACAAGGCCCGCGCTGTGAACATAATTTTTGATCATCCCTGTTTAAATACGCTGAGTGTCAATCAGAGAAGTTTGAAGAACATTATAATTACAAAATATATCCCTGCTCTATAATCAGTATTGTTTGTTATAGTGGCCTGAATGGTGATAACGATTTCAATATGTAATCCACAGAACTTACAAATACCCGTTTTACATGCGCCTTTAGGAAATACACTGGGAGGAAGGAGAACAAATAAAAAGGACCACACCAGTCAATGGCATGTTTTGATGCTGGGTTATCCTCCCAGTGACGGCAGCAGTGGTGATGCAATGCTAATGAAATGGTTCTCCGCCTCAGGGGACATTTTGTGGCCAGAACCCCCAGGCCTGGAACACTGGGTCAGGACTCTTGGGGTTCACGAAGTCATTGGCCCGTGCCTCAATTTTACTGTCACCTTGTGTGGGATCTTGTGGGACTCGGCCTAAGCCAGGCACGCTCCCACAGTCACCTTCAAACTGTGTGTCTGTGTGTTCTTAAAAGGCAAGAGTGAGAAAGCCCAGACAGCTGGATGGGAGACGTAGAACTGACGATGCCATGCCGACTGGGGACTTTATCCGGGGACTTAATTCACTTTACTTTGAAAGCTTCTCACCCTCTAAGAGGCAGACTGAAAATGAATTTTAAAAGAGGCCCCCGATTACACCCTCAGCCTACCCTTCACTTTGAAAACTGATAAGCAAACCTACTCATCCAACATCCAACCCCACCCCCGGTTGGCTTCCTTCACACCCACCTCTCACAGGACCCCCAGCTTTGACAACAAGATCATCTGCCAGCACTCCAGGGCCTGCACAATTGACTGGACAGAACTGGCTGCCTTCCTAGGAGCCCTTTGTGAGCCATCAGAGAGCCAAGCTCCAGCAAAAGACAGAATTTGCCTTCACTGGCTTCCTTATACCTACAAGGTCAAGTCCCCACTTTCTAGGCTGCCATCCCATGCTGCCAACCATCTGGCTCCAGCCTTGCAATCCAGCCTCCCTACAGAAATCCTCTTATTCACAACCCTCCATATCTGGCAGGAAATTCCTGCCACCTACCTTTGCTAGCACCTTCTCCTGCTCTTGAGAGCATCCTCCAACCCTCCTGCTCCAGCAATCCAGATCCTATGGGGTCCCCCCCACCCCAATATCCTTACCCACCTCTGCAAACTACAACACCTAGTCTGATGCTCAGGATCTCTCATTTGACACCAGGTATATGCACTCTTCAGGAGAGTTACAGAACTACAGAGGAGGAAGTGACCTTACATATCACCTAATGTAGCATCCTTCAGTTCTTCAAGACAGAAATCCAAAGTGTACACACGGCCTTCCACGGCCTTCCCACTCTGCAGACCAGAGAGCTTGCTCCTAGGCCATGGAGCGTCATGGGCTTCTGGAGGGCAAGTTCCCAGTCAGCTGCCTTCCGCTGTTCTCTCAGAGCTTCCCATGGCGCCCTCCCTACAGAGGAGCAAGAAAAGGCTGGCCAGTGAAATCCCTGCTGCCATACTGGTTTAGGATGCTTAACTATTCTGAGGCTAGAAGGTCTCTTTTTATTTTTTCCACAGTGTGTAGCTTTCTCCACAGCAAATTACCTATTACTTAAAAGCCATTTCCACCTTTATCTCTTTTCCTCTACCTCCCCTCCCCTCAAAATGAATCCTTTGCCGAGGCAGTAGGCATCTTCCTTAATTGCCACAGTTTGTCTTCCCAATTGTCACAACACAGCCTTTCTGTCCAAGGTCCCAAGTTCTGGATCTTGTTCCAGGGTAAGACAGATAAAATAAAAATGCCAAGAAATAAGCTGGAAGCAAGGGTGCTGCCCCTCTCCGAGTCCCTGTTGCTACTTAATCAGACTGCACCACACCCCATACCCTAGGGAGTCCACAGTGGCCCTCGTGTCCTTTCAAGTCTAACATTAACTTTACAAGGTTCTGTCTGCTTCACTCTCAGTTTGGAATCACATTTTTTCTTTTGAACAAGGCCAGGAAGTAGCCACTGTAACTTGTTAGTGAAGTCATATGAGAACATACAAGCAAGTATACAAATGTATGTTCGATTCAGGGGTAACATCAGCCTACGGTACACAGGGATGGCTTCATAGAAAAAGTACGATTTGAAATGGTCCTTAAAAGACAAATTGGATTTGGACAGTGTTTCAAGTGGGGGACATAAGGAGACAAAGTCACAGGAGTAGGATCTAATGTGGCAGGAGACAATTAACCAGGACTGAGTATAAACTGTAGCTGTCCTTCAAACAATGAGCCTATAGATGTCCACCAGTGACATGGTCAAGAGATTTCCTCCAAGAGATCACTTGGGTGAATGCAGAAAAGGGGGGATGGGCAGGAAGAAAAGAATGGAAAACAGGGGGACCTCTGAGAAGCCAAAACAACAAATGGTACTCCTGAGGCCCCAAGACAAAGACAGAGGCCTATGTGAAATCTGCGGATGAGAGTTGGGAAGGGCCCTGGGGACATTTTCCCTGCCTGTGTCCCCCCCTCTTCACCAGCACCCGCCACAGAAGGGATCATAAAATATTAATTCTATCTGATCTGGGGCCACCCAGGCAGTATCATGTCATATGATACTTTAATGACCACAAGTCAGGCAACACAGCCTGGCTGTGAAGGAGGAACTCCTCTCCCAGCCCAAATCCAAAAGGTGCTCATGTTACAGGAAGAAACAGGAAGTGGGGCTCAGAAACTGAGCGTGGGGCCCCATGAACATACCAGGGCCCCCTGGGAGCCTGCTCTGTCTATGCAGGATAGAAAGGCATCTACCACTTTCCACCTTGTTCTTCATCACCACTAAAGTGAGCTGTTCTTCAGCGTATGGTGTCACTCCAGAACTAATAAAATGTGAAAGTCTAATTGTATTAGCAATTTCCCATCATATTCTATTAATATGTATCATATTGGTATCCATTTTCACTAATGTGACATGAAAGGCAGTAATGTGATTACTTTTTAGTGAAAACAAATGTTAATGTAATTAAATGTTGACCACATAAGCTGGAAGATATGGCAACCAGCAGGTATTTGGGACTTTCTTCTAAAAAAAAAGAAAAAAAGAAAGAAAAGGAAAGGAAAGGGAAAAAAAAAATGAAGGAGGTGGAGGAAGAGGGAGGTGTCAATCAGAACCGGGCAAAAATATTTCAAGTGTGCCATTGAAATTCATCGTCAAAACCTGCCAACAACAGAACTCTTCTTTAGGACACTGCCTGGCATACTGTAGGTTAACAGGCACGATGGAAGGCAATACAATATACAATTAAGACATGGTTGTTGACATCAGAGAGATTTGCCTTCAGACTCTGGAATTTTCTAGCTGGGAACTTTGGGCAAGTTAATTTCTTTAAGCCTTGGTCTCAGCACTTGAATAACAGAGAT
Organism: Leopardus geoffroyi; assembly: GCF_018350155.1. Classification (NCBI taxonomy): domain Eukaryota; kingdom Metazoa; phylum Chordata; class Mammalia; order Carnivora; family Felidae; genus Leopardus; species Leopardus geoffroyi. Next base: position 78,375,549 of record NC_059336.1, read on the forward strand.
AATAACAGCATCAAACTCAGAGGTTCTTAATAGAATTAAATGAGATCATGCTTGTAAAGCACTTGGCAGTGTCTGGCACATAGCGAATGTTCACAAAATATTAGAAATTATTGTTGTGATAAACATAAGAACAGAATAGTCTAAAACTTTTTGCCCAATAATATTAGTTCATGTTCAGCATGTAGCCCTTTAAAATATGCCTTTGTTGTGCTGGAATATTTTACCTTCTTTGAAAGATGCAGAAGAAAATGCTACAAACTAAAAGGAAAGAAAACATGGGAAATGGAAACTAAAACTACCCACGAACCCTTCTAAATTTTGTTCACTGCTGAGCTAAGAATGAGGGAGATTTTTAGGTTCAAATGTGCAAAGACCAAGTGTCCCTCTGAAGTGTAAAAAAGTGTTTTTGTTGTTGTTGTTTTCATTCAGGTCCTTTGTCCCTTCCTGTTGCTAGTTCAGAAGTGAAAACCCAAAAACCCTTTACTGTACTGAGCAGGAAACACAAGAGGTATTTACCTACAGACTCGGCCATTGCCAGGGACACAGAGGGTGTGAACTGGCCACGAAGCACCTGTGACCCAGGCTTCTAACCAGCTGGGTGGCAGGTGCTCTAAGAGAGATGTGGCCTTTCAGAGGCTCTTCACAGCTAGGACTCCTACAGGAGGAAAGCTAGAGACCAGAGAGAGGACCAGAAGACCTCTTGTGGTTGTTTCCCAACAGGATCAGTGCAGGACAGTATAGGTTCTGGCTACCGAAGGCTGCTGGAGCCATGTCTGCCCCTAGTGGCCCCACATCATTTCCAAGTTCCCTTCTGACTGAAAGAGGCTCTGACTCCACACCACACACCTGAGAGAACCAAAGCTCTTAGCCATCAACTTTGACTTCTGACAAGCAACTCAAAGTGTTTCCATGTTCCAGCATCCTTAAAACACATTTTCCCTCAGATATTTGGAAAGAGCATCTATGAAATGAGAACGGGTTTGTTCAAGGTTCCTGGTGTCCTTGGGTGCCTGGACATATTGAAAATTTCATTTTATATGACAGAGAATTCCACACACTTAGAGCTTTACATTATTTACAATTACTCTGGACTGCTCTTTTCATAAATGAAGTTCATGTACTAAGCATTATGTTCAGCACTGTATTTAATACATCAATCCCCTGAGACCTGCACTATTAACCCCATTTTACAGAAAAGGAGCTGAGCTCAGAGAACAGCCAGTAACTAGAGGCAGCACTAAAAATTAAATCCAGCCTGATTCTAAATCTAGTATTTTCCAGAGAACTACCTGCCTTTGTGAGAAAATACTTTTTCTCGTCAAAAGTTACTAGAAGCTCACTGAGGGCAAGAATTGCCTTTTACCAAATCCAATGAAATTAGGAGCTCTGAGTTTAATCCCTGCCTCCACCTCTCACCTACTGTGTGAACTTCAACTGTTATCTGGCCTCTTTAAGCAGCGGAGCTGTGTAATTTATAGTCCAGAACAGAACACATCTGAGACTGAAGGGGAAAACTAACCAGACAGGATGCTGAGATGACAGATAAACCAAGGTTGTCCTCAGGAAATGGAGACACGTGGTCCCTCGGAGCCTCGCACACTCATCTGCAAAATAGAGAGGCTGGATGAAACACCGAGGTCAAGAGGGCATGAGTATAGTACTATACGGTGAGTATAGTACTATACGGTGAGTATAGTAAGGGGGGGGAAGGATATTCATCTGGACACCTAACCAGGAACACAAAATAGTGAATACTGGGGGCAGAATGAGCGCACAAAATCCATTTGTTCACGTATTGTTTAACATCTGAAAAACACTACAAAACATAGAAAAGCCATCTCTAATCTCACCAACTACAGCCCTCTTTGGAGTTTGGTGCATTGCTCTTTCCTGATTTGTACTTATGTTTCAATAACATAACATATATAGACACACATCTTTTTTTTTTTTTTTAATCAAAAAGCAAGTGATCAGGCTGTTGGCCTGCACTGTGTTTCTGCTCATATCAGCATATAAAGATTTGCCTAATAAGGCAATATGATGCATCATCTTCCATCACTGCATGGAACTGTACATGTCACCATTTCCCCTCTTACTGAATGAACATTTAAATTACAGCCATTTCGGGGCGCCTGGGTGGCGCAGTCGGTTAAGCGTCTGACTTCAGCCAGGTCACGATCTCGCGGTCCGTGAGTTCGAGCCCCGCGTCAGGCTCTGGGCTGATGGCTCAGAGCCTGGAGCCTGTTTCCGATTCTGTGTCTCCCTCTCTCTCTGCCCATCCCCCATTCATGCTCTGTCTCTCTCTGTCCCAAAAATATATAAACGTTGAAAAAAAAAAAAAAAAGATTTATAAAAAAAATAAATTACAGCCATTTCACAAAGAATTGTGAAGAATGTCATTATACATATATCCTTAATATAGATACAATACTCCTATTATTATTTTATTTTTTAGGTACTACACAAGAGCATTTTAAATTCTAAGGAATCCAGCAAAACTACTCACCAGAAAGTCTGTACCCATATACCCATTCCCACTGATACTATATGTGTCTGCCCATTTCCCTGAATGCTTGTCAGTATCAATGTGTCTTCATTTTTGCAACTCTCCTAGGTGAAAAAACAATTATATGCTAGTGTTTAACATTTCTTTAATAACTAGTAAGGCTGAGTATCTTTTCAATTGTTTATCAGCCAGGGGCGCCTGGGTGGCTCAGTCAGTTAAGCATCCGACTCCGGTTCAGGTCATGATCTCAGGGTTTGTGAGTTCAAGCCCCATGTTGGGTTCTGTGCTGACAGCTCAGAGCCTAGAGCCTGTTTTGGATTCTGTCTCTCCCTCTCTCTCTCTGCCCCTCCCCCACTCGTGCTCTGTCTTTCTCTCAAAAATAAAAAAACATTAAAAAAATTTTTTTTTAAACTACAAATGTTTATCAGCCACTGATATATATTTTTCTATAAATTACCTGTTCATATTTTTGTCCATTTTTCTATGGGCTGTCTTTTACTTTCTGTTTGTAAGACTTGATATGTTAAGAATTCTTATATATTAAGAATTGTAATCCTTTATATGGGACGCAAATATCTTCTCCCAGTCGGTCATCTGTCTTATAAATTTGTTTACATTGTCTTTTCGCATGTGCAAAATTTTTTGCTTTCGAGTCCTATGTTTCTATTCTTTTTTCTCTGGGGTTCCTGTCTTCCTTTGCAAGTGATTCCACCCCCAAGTTTATAGAATATTATGCGTGGTGGAAGTCTGAGGCTGGGAGTCCCCTGGAGTCACACACAGAGAGGGCTGGGTTGGAGCTCTAGGTAACTGGTGGGCAAGGCTGGGGGATACTGAGCAGCAGCACTGCTCCTGCTTCTCTCCCAAAATACTCCAAAGGTCAGAGGAGAGTGGATCCACACTGCCAGGGGTCTGACAGCCCAGCTCAGTGAAAGGAAAAAGTTCTTAGAAATCCCATGCTTTATCTTAAGAATTCATTAGAATTTTGTTTTCTACTCCATGACTTATTAATACTTATTTTGCTATAGAAGTAATATTTTGATTACTACCAAACTAAATTATTTAACTTCCCCTCCTTGAAATCCACCAGGTTTATGAGGCAGGCAGCACTAGGCACTTCCAGTGGTAACTGAACCCCAGGTTCAGGCATTTTTTTTAATTGTTATTAAAATTAGACCAAAGCAAGAGTGGCTAAAATGAACAAATCAGGAGACTATAGATGCTGGCCAAGATGTGGAGAAACAGGAACGCTCTTGCACTTTTGGTGGGAATGCAAATTGGTGTAGCTGCTCTGGAAAACAGTATGGAGGTTCCTCAAAAAATTAAAAATAGAACTACCCTATGACCCAGCAATAGCACTGCTAGGAATTTACCCAAAGGACACAGGAGTGCTGATGCATAGAGGAACATGTACCCCAATGTTTATAGCAGCACTTTCAACAATAGCCAAATTATGGAAAGAGCCTAAATGTCCATCAACTGACAAATGGATAAAAAAGATGTGGTTTATATATACAATAGAATACTACTTGGCAATGAGAAAGAATGAAATCTGGCCATTTGCAGCAACGTGGATGGAACTGGAAGGTATTATGCTAAGTGAAACAAGGCAGTCAGAGAAAGACAGATACCATATGTTTTCACTCATAGGTGGATGGATCTTAAGAAACTTAACAGAAGCCCATGGGGGAGAGGAAGAGGAAAAAAACAATGTTACAGAGCGGAAGGGAGGCAAACCATAAGAGACCCTTGGATACTGAGAACAAACTGAGGGTTGATGAGGGTGGGGGAGAGGGGAAAATGGGTGATGGGCAATGAGGAGGGCACTTCTTGGGATGAGCACTGGGTGTTGTATGGAAACCAACTTGTCAATAAATTACATTTAAAAAAACAATCAATCAATCAATCAATAAAATTAGACCAAAGCAGAGAGGGGGGACAATGTCCAGTTGACAAGTTCCACAGGTTAGGGAACTGACAGCTCCTTTCAGGACCTGTCATCCTGGGAATCTGACCTGAGTGCTGAACACAAAGGGGAAAGGTCTAGACTGTGCTTCCAGAACCCTTTGCTAATGCTTCCATTCCCTCTGCCCCTCCTGCCCCTTCCTCCACAAAGGTGTCCTGGCTCATGTTTTCTGCCTTCCACTCACCCTACCCTTTCCTCGACATCCCCAAACTCCTCAGGCTGCCCCACAATTTTCCAACATATTCTTGCATGGGGCTGCTTTATTCCTATTTCGGAGCCATAGATCACAAACCTGCAACCTGGGCAAGCAAAGACCACCTTTACTTCAGGAGTTACCATGGAATGTGGCATCTTTCACTAAGACAGGCACTGTAGCAAAATGCCACACTGAACCCTCAGGGGTAAGTTAGTTACTGTTGGTCTCCTGATGTATAATGTGGGTGATGGGCATGAAGGAGGGCACTTTTGGGGATGAGCACTGGGTGTTATATGTAAGAGATCAATCACTGGGTTCTACTCCTGAAGCCAAGTCTACACTGTATAACTAACTTGAATTTAAATTAAAATAATGATGATAATAATAATAATAATAAATGGGTCAAAAAAACAGAACTACTTTGTAGGGTCTAAGGAGAATCATATGAGTTAATACAGATAAAGTCCTAAAGGCAGTTTTCACAAAGTCAGCACTCAATAAAAGTCAGTTCTTGTCCCTATTATTATACCATATATAACTGCTCAATTAGTTTGTCAACTAACGAATGGTTCTTGTGCCACTGCTTTTGTCCATAAGAATAAGCAATCCCCTTTCCTAAAAGCATGGAGGGATGCTGGCTGAAGTGGGGTAGGGAGGGGGTTGTAGAGGTATGGTGTCAAGCAAGCAGATATGTGAGGGTAAGTAACCTGCTTGCCTGTCGCATGGCCCTTGCATCCCACACCGAAAAGATCAACAGACCTGTGTGTTGGTTTGCATCACTTCCAACAGAACCAATTTAGAGGAAAAGCAGCAGCAGCCTCTGGAGGCCTGATTTTTCAGATGGATTTACTTGGCAAAAGTTCGTATCTGTTCAAAGTCTTGCATTCCTTCTCTTGGGTTGATCCTGAAGTAGGACTCATGGGCGCTTTTCACTCTCTCCTCTCAGTTCTGAAGCAGCACTGTGATTTGCCACTGTGATCCAGTTTTCATTCCAACTGCCCATGGGGCCCCATTCCCAGCATGGCTCTACCTCTTACTAAATGACAAAAGATCAAAGCTTTCATAAAGCCACAATGAGAGGGAAGGAGAGATCAGGTTATCTGGGCCATTCGCTATACACATACACAGGCATGTGTGTACTCACGTACACACACACACACACACATACACACACACACACACACACACTCCTTTGCCAGATTATAAACTGCAAAGCCAAACAAGCCATAAACTCTTATGAGGGACGAGGGGGAAAAGCCAAGCCAGAGAGATAACAACAATGTCAAATTTTCAGACATGAGCAGGTTTTTGTGTGTTTGGGCTCCAAACCAGAGGTTTGGGATGGAAAAGCTGGAAAAGCTGACAGGCCCTTAGAACTAAAGCAGCTCAACTGGGTGCCACTATAATAAATCAAAATCAGTTATGTAAAGTGTAAAATTATCATTTGGAAATCACTCTCTCTGAATAATTCAATCATTGACTTTCACATCAAACAACCATTTCAACCACCCACACACACAGTTCAGTCTCACACTGGTCTTAAACTCTCTTTAATTATCAGCATTAACCTATCACATTACTATTTCATTCCTATTTCATCCTGGGGGAGGGGTCAGTGATTATGATAAATCACAATGAACGAGAAAGACTTTCAGCTGTCCTTCCACACGGTTCCAGAGTTCCCTTGATCTGACGGTGACAGGTCTGCCTTTGTCCCAGGAAGGGACAAGGACAGATAAGCAGCCTCCCTCTTGACAAATGCATTACGGATGCCAGTCAAACAAAAAGGCCACAGAGCCTAGCTCTGCAGCTGTGCGTGCCCGTCTCCTGTGCCTACATCCCAGGCTGAGCAGGGATGGCTACCTGCCCCTCTGGCAGATGGGTAGAACATGCAGATCCATGGAAACAAATTTCACCAACAGCATAGTTCCGTGTACCCCAATAAAAAGCCATTATCCTAAAATAATTCTTAAAATGTCTAAGACACATATGTCTAAAGCTAATCAATCACTTATCCCTCCAAGAACAGCTTCCTGAGCCACAAAGGTAAGTCTCCTATTATAATCTTTTGGGGGCTTTGGCCCTTGCCTTAGTGATCCCCAAGAAACTGGGGCAGCACAAGGGCAGGCTTGAGGTGAAACATTTAAGTTAGGGAGTCAAGATTTCCTCCAGTGCTGGCTGGGAATCCAGCTTCCTATTTCTGTACATCTAGGAGTGTCCCCTATCCCTACTTACCACTCCCACCCTCTCAACTTTCAGATCTTTGGGTTTCCATATATTTACTAGTGAGGGGACTATCATAAGGAAAAGCCAACAAGGTAAAGACATTTCTGTACGGATGTCCACTGCAACATACTATAAAAAAGAAGAAAACAACCTAAACGTCATCAATGGTGCACAGCTTAAATAAATTGTGGCACATCCATTCAATGGAATGCATTTCAACCACTGACTATGCTGCACATTGCATTTATCAGCAAGAGACAGCTGGTCATAGCATACTTTTGAAAGAAAAAATAAAAATCAAGTGAGTCCTTTGAGAGCATCTAAACATGTCTGATTCTATTTCTTTTTAATAGGTAAGAAGAAAGAGGACAAACTATGCTAGGATATGTTCAAAATGCTAATAATGGTTATATCTGGGTAGCATTATTACAAATGATGCTTACTTCTCATTTTCTACTTTATTTTTTTGGTCTGTATTTTCTTATCGGTCTACAAAGGAACAGGTTAATAGAGTGGTTAGGAGCATGGACCTGGAATCAGTCTTTCTAGAATTAAATCTAGTTCTGCCACTAAAGGATGTGACCTAGAGTAAGCTATTTAATTCTCCATTGCCTCAGTTTCTTTATCTGTAAAATGGAGAAATAATCGTACCAGCCTCTCAGGACCACTGTGAGCATCAAATGGGATGATTTTAGAACAGTGGCTGACACATAGTAAGTACTGTGCAAGTATTATCTGTGATTATTCAGATAATCATATCTTTCTTGCATAGTTAAAAAAAAAACAGGGTGCCTAAGGCCAGCTATCAGATCTTAGACACATCCACATCTCTTGGTATGAGTTTCCACAATAGTAAAATGAGCGAATTAGATAGATGACCTCAAAGATCCATCCCCATTCTGTGATGGCATAATTCAATGCAAATGCATCTAGTGGGCCCTGAGTATAGCCCAGAGGGTAAAGGGGACACTTCAAAGCACGAAGCAGTGGGGGCTAGTGGGAAGAGGGAGCGATGGGGCCCCTGAGATAGATCAGAGGGAGTGTGAGTGCAGGGCTGGGGGGAGGGGAGACTGCAAGAATACCAGCCAAGGCTAGCAGTCTCTACACTCAACTATGTGATTAAGTGACTGGCTTCTCTTTTTCACAAAGCCAAACTCTAGCTCAAAGAACCTCAGGGACTATTTTAAAGAAAAGTTATTCCTTTGTTTTTAATTGTAATTAAGTAGGTATTTTATAATTTTTAAATGGTGCAATTTACATGTCACTTCCATGATGCGCTGGGTACCCTTCACTGGAGGGAGAGAACGTAAGTTTAAGAGGACAGCTGTGTATTATTTTGTGATTAGCGAAGTGCATTTATGCAATTGTGAGTAGAACGGAGATACTGGGATATTTCAAGACTTCATTAAACATGCCAGAAGTTTAACACATTTACATGAAGCCAAAGTTTATTCATGTTAAGATTTCATTCATCCTTCTTCCCATACTTTGACAAAATGTTTAAGTTAGTTCCTCATTTTATTTGTCTACTGAGTTCCCTAAGTTAGGGAAATTAGTATTGTGTATGCGGTTTGATTTAATTAGCAATTGGGGAAATCGGCCTGGCATGTTTCATGGAAGCTTGGGGAAATTGTCAATTAGCATTGTGTTAATTGGTGTCTGCCGTCCTTGCTTTTTAGTTTTTAACCCCTTTTACCTTGTTCCCTCTTTCAGTATGTAAAATCTGGCTGTTTATTATTCTTTAAATAAAGGATTAATTGCCTGAATTCCTGCCTCTGCTCCACGTCCTTTTTCTCCCTGAGCAGATGGGGAGTTGGGCAGGCCCGTGGTGGCAGTCTGGTTGCTTTCAGGCCCTGGTCCTCCCTGGCACAGGAGGAAGCACTCTCTGCTGTACTGCCCTATGCCCAGCCTGAAGCTTCCTCTCTGCTGTCGTCAGTGCCCAGTGGACCTTCCCTGTCCGCAATCAAGGAAGATCCCTCCTGGCTCTCAGGAAACCGCCTCTGCTCATTGTTCTAGAGTCTGTGGCTGATACACTAGATTTGAGCAAGTCCTGTCATCTGTACCCTCCAGGAGGGCAGGCGGGGGAGCCTCTCCAAAGGCAGGCTGGAGGCTACATTAAGCGCCTAGTGGGAGCCAGTTCTTTAAATCTCACTGTACCCCCAAGAGGTAGGTTTACAGTAAAAAGGCTGGGGTTCAACTCCACTTGTGGGGCACAAGATGAACCTCTGTTCATCTTTTTCAACACTGTTATTTCCAGAGTTCAGCCCTCTGGGGACTGTATGGTCCTTCAACCAGCAATACTGGTAGTAGCTGGGAGCCTGAAAGAAATGCAGAATCTCAGGTCCCAGTGGGATCTTTAAGTCAGCATCTGCCTTTAACAAACTTCCCAGGGGATTTACATTATATTAAGTGTAAGAAGCACTGACCTAGCACATTGCTTGACTTGTGTTAGGTCAAAAACTTGACTCTGCCGCTTGATTATTCGCGGTGCCCCAACATCTGTCGTCTTCTTCTCCATAGTCATAGAAATTCTGACTGGGCCCTTAGCTGTCCCAATAAAAAATACATTTCCCAGACTCTTTTGCAGCTAAAAATTTTTACCATGTGATGAAGTTCTGGCCAATCAAATGTAAGTGGAAGTTTCCAATGATAGCTTCCAGAACACTTCCTTAAGGGAGAACTAGCATCCCACTCACCTCCACCCCAGCCATCCTACTGGTTGGCACATGGATGTAATGCCTTAGCTTCATCGTGGACCATGAGCATGAGGGTTATACTTTGGGTCTGACAGAGTAGAAATGTGGAAGGAGACAGGATCCCTGGAAAATCAGTGGGCAGAGCCCCCAACTTACCCTGAACTGTCTCCCCCACTTTTGAGATGGGAGAGGGTCCTATCTTTCATGGACAAGCCTACTCCTGACTAATACAAAACCCAAAGCCCACCTTGTCTGCATAACACATAGTGCTTCCCAAAGCAAAGAGGAGGTAGGGTGAGGAAATCACTTATGGTGTAGCAAACAAGGACCTGTGGGCAGAAGTTCCTTGAAGACAGGTTTCAGCTCAACAGTTCTTGCCAAGAAGAACTGCCTAGCTGTGAAATGAACGGGCTACCTTATTGAGGCAGTGAGCTTCCCATCACTGGAAATGTTCAAACAACAGCTAAAGGGCCATCTTCCCATGCTTCTGAATGCTGCAGAAAGACATTCTTGCCCTGGATGGAGTACTGATCACTTTCCACCTCTAATTTCTTTTCTCCAGAAAATTGTAGAAAAACACAAATGCATACTCAGGGCACAATGGATTTTAAATCTTGAACGTGCCCTCGTCACTGAGCCAAGTTGGAAACCAAGAACCCTTCTGTTGCCTGTCAGTTCTACACAGGTCCTTCTATACTCCTCTTGGCCACTGGGGCTGAAAGTCTGAAAATTACACTTCACATACTCTCCAGCAGCTTCTGGTTAGGTTCTGCCAAGTCAGGCACCAGTGGGTGACAGGAAGGTGGGAGAAAGGGAAAAGCTTCCCGCCTTTTTCTCGGACATCAGAGGCAGCTCTGGCTCTGGCTGCCAGTAGCCATAACGGCAGCAGGAAAGAGTTGTTCCTGGTCCCAGCTGCCCAGAAGGGTGGCAGCCGGCACCTCCTCGGCGGTTCCAATAGCACAGCCGTGGGCTCAGGTGCAGACCCCAATCCAGGAGGATTAGCAGCTTCCTAATCTCTGGGTATTGCCTCTTCTTTCTTCTGCTCCTTCACAACCACCCTACTTTCTCCTTTTGCTCTAGTCCTTCCCTCCTTCCAGCACCTTTGTAACCAAGTCCCTGCATTAAATGTCCTCTTTGTGAAACATCCCAGGTGGTTCCCATTTCCCTGGCTCAACCCTGACTGATGCAATCACCAGCTCTCTGGGTCTCTCTTCTCCCCTGAGGCCCCCCCTCAGTGCATGCCAGTGGCGGGGGGGGGGGGGGGGTGGCGCATATATAAAATTAGCACCTGGCAGCAGCAGCACCCACCACCAGCCTTTCCTGCCCTGGCTGATTCCCGAGCTGTTATTCATCAGACAGCAAGCAAGACCAGAGGGCTGTAGAGTCTTCAACTTAACACCTAACAATCACAGCTGATGAGGCCGCACTCGGAGACAGATGTATGGCTTCAATTTCTCACCAGTATTTTAGTTCCCCGGGCTAGTTGTCATGTAGCCAGTCTCATTGAGAGGACATTAAGGGACCCATTTTTCAGGAGTTGGCTTATGCTAGCAGAACTCCATTTCCACGTGGTATTTATCAACAAGAAACTCTCAAACACGCTCTCACACCCTAGTCCCCAAGCAGATTTAACTACTAGACAGCACCCATTTATAAACAAGCAAATGAAATCCTTCTCTTTGATAAGGAGAGCACAAAAATTCTCTGCCGCAGGGTTTCTTCAAGAGGTCCCCTGGGAGAGAGACAGAGTTCTGGAGAAGATATCTCTTTCAGCCCTACCTACCCTGCTTCCAACTCAGGATCCAGATTAGGCATCCTGGGCCCACTGGTTGGCTGTGGGGATAGGTGGGCCCAGAGAGCCGAGATGAAGAAGCTTGCGGATTTTCTACTCAACTCTTTCCATCTCTCATTCCAGAAAATACACTATCAACAGAATTGCAACCATTACACCATTAATCAAGGCACTGGGTTAGGTAGATTTAAACCTCCATGAGGATGACACATTTTGGTACATTTCTCTCACTGTCCTACAGGCATAAAAACTCTGACACAAGTCTATGGGACCTGGCACAGGGTCCAGAACTAAATCCTAATGCAATTCCAGGATCCAAAGAGCTCCAATCCCTTTGGAGGGGGGATGGCTTTTCAGAGACCAACTGAGCTGCTCCAGAGAGGCTCAGGGAACACTGAGTGGCAATAGGGTTTGCTACGGGACATGGTCATGAATATTTCAAATATGCTTATGATTTGTAGATGTGGCTTACAACACGTACCTACAGTTCTGGTGGAGGATCAGTGTGTGTTTGTATAAGTCCCTCTTGGTACCAGCGCTAACATCAGAGGGATCTGGCTCCTGGCTCAGCCCACTGGCAGAGCAGGTTAACTGCTCACACCCTGTAAGAACATGAGACCTTGGTGAGAGCCAGGAATTGTGGCATCCCCTGGGGAGACCTAACCCACACGTGGCTGCCACTGTTTCATTTCTCCCATCACCCAAGGGGCTGACCACCAGGCCTTGGGGGATACTGGGACTGGAAAATAAAGGTCACAAGTGGACAATTTCCAATGGGTCACACTGATGAACACGAAAAATCTCCCTTCATGTTTTTCTCTACAGAAAATGTCTTCCTTTATTTCAGTTTATGCTCATCTCCCCTCTCCTGAAAGACTTCTATCTGGGTTGTAATCAGAGTAATTAGAAAGTTTCAAGGGGTGCCTGGGTGGCTCAGTCTGTTACTCATCTGACTTCAGCTCAGGTCATGACCTCACAGATCATGAGTTCGAGTCCCACATCGGGCTCTGTGCTGACAGCTCAGATCCTGAAGCCTGCTTCAGATTCTGTGTCTCCCTCTCTCTCTGCCCCTCCCCTGCTCAGGCTCTGTCTCTCTCTCTCTCTCTTTCTCTCAAAAATAAATAAACAGTAAAAAAATTTTTTAAGTTTCTGTCTCTGTCTCTCTCTATAGATATATATACATATATACACACACTCACACACATATCCCCCCTCTCTCTATATATATAAATATGCACACACACACATTTATAACATATACATATATACACACTATATATTTATAGTGTCTCTATATACACACACACCACCACATATACTATGCGTGTGAGTGTATGTTTACACAGAATGAGGAAAAGAATCCAACTAAGACAGGAAAAAACATGGTTAGAGTGTAGGACAATCATAATTAATTAATTACTTGCATTTACTATATGCCATGCACCTTGCGAGCACCTCTACATGTGCTGTCTCGGGTTTTTTCCGATGTTGGTCATATCCACGTATACTGATAGTATCATTTGCTAAATGCTTTTCTTTTGATAAATTTACTTATTTATTATTGAGAAAAATCTCATAGTACCATAATACAATCATGGGTTTGATGTGTATTTTGGTAAAATACATTGGAATGAAATATACAACTGTAATGTCCAATTGGCTGTTCACCAAACATTATCTTTAACAGTACTCATGACCTCATCTGGGGAAACACCACATCACACACTTATTCTTCACAACTCCATGCTACATTACAACTGTTCCCACTGTCACACCAGGGCAATCAAAGCTCACAGAGGCTAAATAACTTACTCAAAGCCCAACAGAGTACATTCACACTTGTCAATGTGGAGGAGACTTTCTAGACAAAGGGAGTGGCCAAGAGTGTCCAAAACCACAGAGGCCAATCAAGTTAGCCAAAAATGCAAAGGATCCCTTTGCATTTGGAAAAGTCAGGGGCCCAGGCTATAATGAGATGAAGAAGAGAAAGGTAGGAGCAGAGGTGCTAAGTGGCCTATTCAGGAACCTGGAAAGAGAGAGATTAGAGGGACACAGAGTGTGTACTCAGTATATGATTGAATAGAAGTTCAATCATGCCCACAGCTGCTCCCCAGTGCAGACCTCAAAATTGTGATTCCTTGTGTTCCCATTTCTCCCTGGAAAAGGTGAGATGAGGGCAGATATGATCATCGGTCTAGAAAGGAAGTCTCAGACCCCCCCCCCCAAAAAACGAGCACCAATGTGTTCTCAATCAGGTGGCCACCTGAGCCAGGTTGGGGAGCCAGGAGGAAAAGTGAGGCAGCCCTCTGAGCTCTCAGCATTTCTCCATCCTCCTGAGGAAAGGCCTCTACATCAATGCCAGAGCTGAAACTGCTCCCCATCACAGCTGTTGCTCAGATCTACCTACAGGCAGGGACCCTCACTGAGGTTGGCATCTCCTCCTTAAAAAACAGAACACCCTTGGGAGAGCAGCAGATGTTAAAGTCCAAGAATGCTAGAGAGGGCTCCAGCCTTCACCATCTCTGGAGGTGAGTTTACAGCCATTTAAAGGAGCATTTACATTCCAAGAAAGAGCCTTTATGGATGTCAGCATCCTCTCCCCATAACTGCAGACATGGTGCTGGGTCAGCCAGGGCGTGTTTAAGGTAAATGTTTTGGAACCACTGAGAAAGACAAAGACCAGTGTCTCCTTCCTTTCCCTCCCTATCCATGTAGAAGGACAGGTTTAGAAGGAGGACAGAGCAGGAACCCTCTTGTATCTGGGGACTGACAACGGGTATCAATGACGCGAATCATTTGTGAGGGCTGGCACTTCTTCAGAGACATGACGCTTCCGTTTACTGAGGACTATTTGGTTCTACCCAAAGCAATCCCTGAAAACTGAGATCAGAGTTGAATCAAGTCTGCCAGTTTTATGTTCCCTTTCTATGCAGTCCCTCAACTCATCTCCCTTTGTCTCCTCTCTGCACCCCAGTCCTGAGCTCCCAGCAGCAGCAGTGAAAGAGGCACAGGCAGGGAGGCAGAGAGGCCCTGCCCACTCCTCCAGACACACAGACAACCACCCACCTGGCCCACTGGACCAGTCCTCCAAGTTTGAGGCAGCCCTGCAGGACAAGGTCTAACCAGAATGTGTCCTGTCCTCTTCACCTCTGTCTGAGCCAAGAAAATGAGAAGGGTGAACTAGCCTTACAGCAGGAACACTTAGCTATGAGGATGGTTATTTTGATCAGAGATTGCTGGTCAAGGGGGGTTTTAGTCTTGGCTAGGCTAAGGACAGATTGGGCTTATCCTTTGTGACTATTTACACCTGTAGAATTGTACTTCTAAAAGCCTAACGATGAACTTTACGACCTACCCAAGCCCGACACTATACTCATTCAGTCCTCTATTTCCCAGGTTCATAACCCAGCTGGGAAACCTATATCCCCAGGTGAAACCCCAGCTCTAAACATCCACTCAGAGACAAAACCTGTACTTTTAAATAAATCAGTGATCATTTACAGGTTGACAGTGTAAACCAACAGAGCATGCATGTGATGCTTTCCTGGAAGACTTGGAAGCAGATCAAACTGGACTGGGCAAACACTGGCCTGAGAATGGGCCTAGCTTTGGACAGCAGGGGACTGCTGGCTAGTGATGAGGATACTTGCAAAATAATAGGCTGATATCAGACAGAATGATGACAGTAACCAATATTTGCAGAGTGCATATCATGTCAGAAGTAGTTTCACACTCATTTTCTCTTTTATTCTTAGAAGTGATTTCCATCTGGATGGCCTCTGAGTACATTCCACAGGCTCAAAGGCATCCGTCTTCTCCTCTGCCCACCTCCCCTCTACTCCAGGGCTGTTAAGGACATCAACCCTCTCCCAAACTGCAGAGCACAAAATCTGGGAACATCCGATTCAACTGCCCCCTGAAGTTCCATGGCCCGTCTCTGTAACATTTCACATCAAGTTTTGTTTCTCCGTCCCATCACCACCATCCAAGTCCAGCCCTCAGGCCCTCTCACCTGGACAACTGTAATTACTCCCAACTTGCCTGTCCTATAGGGTCTCAATCCACAACTAGGTGAAGGTCACAGAACTCCCCTGCTCTCAAGTGCCAGTGGCCTTGGCATGCTCATGCCCGGAATTCACTTTCATGTCAACTCCTAGGACAAAATGTGGGTGCCTCTTTATGCCACCTGTTGAATACCTTAATGCCAGTGCATGATCCTTTATCTGCAATTCCAAAATAGAGAAAACTATTTCTCTTAGAACTTATTTGATAGTAAAACTTATGAATCCATTTAAATTATTTATTTACCTCACTTAGAATATTCATACATTTCACTAAAATAATATTAGTTTCTTTGACTATGGAACAATTCCCCAGACCCCACTTGAGGTATTATAAATAATACTGGATATGCACCATAATATCTTGCTCAAATCTGAAAAATTCTGTATTCTGAATCACATACGTCCCCACAGGTTTTAGATAATAGATTTGGGGACAGTGGTAACTTAGAGTCCTTATTCTTCATGTCTCACATCTACTTATCAATTAGTGAATCCTCAAGCTACGCACTTATTATAGGAGGCAACTCCCCAGGCAGTGAAGGCATGTAACAAGTTAAAATTCACGATCCTTGACCACAAGTTCTTATAGCCCTATGTCCTATAGATCTAAAGTAGAACCAACATGTTATTGGCCCGGAGAAGAAATTTGGCAAGAAAGGCATCATGGCAGACTGGTGCTCAGAAAGAACTTTGCATAGGTTAACCTTACCCTGACTGGTCAAGAAGAAACAGAAAAAGCAATGAAGGCCTGGGAAGGCAGTCCAGGTGTGGGCAAGTAAGGTGAGAAATTCACCTAGACCTGCAATCTAGTTGCCTATACTGAACTACCAGACTCATGTATAGTCGAAGGACAGATGGCCACTATTTATACAATTAGACTGCTCCTACTACCAATGTCCCTACCAGCACTGCAGCCAGAAATGTCATCTGGACCCTCAGCAATGCTGGGTGAGAAATCCTACAAGTAACTGTTTCCGGAAGGTGCAATGAATGTCAAGGATGGTGAAAACGTGGTTGGACAAGCAGCTACGGTCAGGTCATCAAGGGCCTACGTAGTAAGGGGTAGAGTCTAGTGGCTGATGGTAGAAGCTCACCATTTAATAGCTCAGCAACCCTGGGAAAGCTGCTTAATCCTTCTGTGCTTCATTTTCTTCATTTGCACCAGGGAGATGCTGCTCTTGCTGATGAGGTGGATACTACCTGATCTACCCAAGTATTCTGAGGGTTCAATGAGAATATGCGTGTAAAGCATTCTAGAATATCCAACAAATGTTAGTTGTCATTATATTATCATTCACAGGAGCTTAGGGGCCAAAGAGAGCAACTGAAGGGTTGTGACGTGGTCAGAGTGGCAGTACACAGCCTCAGGGCATGTGACGTCTGGCTCCAAAGGAAGCTGGAGGCCAGGAGACCAGTTAGGAGGCTGTTGCAGTGATCCGGGCAAGAAATGAGGCAAGGCTGCCTCAAAACCATGGCAACAGGATTTAAGGCTGATCTACGGGTTAAATACAGTAAGTATCCAAGTCCATGCTAATATAAATAAATAATTTCCAAAATAAGTAGATGGAGGAGAAGGAGCATCTACTTCTTACAGCAGAATTCCAAATAACAAATGTGGAAGAAGTGACAGAAACAGAAAACCACCACTGAGCAGATACACTGTAGTAATTGTGACAGGCGAGAACCCCTGATGGATGCTAACCTTAGTGGGTGAAAGAACGACGGGACGGGGAGAGCTTGCTAGTAATGAAAAAGGGGTTCTCAATCAAGGCTGGGCAGTGCAGAAATGGCAGCACTTGACAATCTGCAGACAAAGGCACCAAACACTTAAGTCGGAGGTGCCAGAGCCTTGGCCGAGCCATTCAACCAGCCCCTGGCCCTGCCCTCCAGCAGTGGCCAGTCTGTCTGCCACAAACAGTGCTGACACCAGCCACCACTGAACAAAACAGAGCCAAACACATCAGCTGTCTCTCCAATCAACCAGTAGAAAACACAACAGAGTCCCTTCTGCCTCCAAGCAAATGGGACAGTTGTCCTATGGCCTATGTTTGAGTGGGACCTCTGGAGCCAGACTGCCTAAGTTCCAATTCCAATTTACTACTCAACCAGTGTGTCTTTGGGTGACTTATTCTTGTTGGGCCTCAGTTTTCTCATCTGCAAAATGGCAATACTGGTACCCACCTTGAAGGGTTAACCTACATAAAGGGCTTATCACGGTGAAGGGTCTACAGTCCACACTTAGGAATATCAGCCACTGGCACATGTCCCCTGTTTCATCAGGATGTCTGGCTGGGACCCTCCACTCAGTGGGAGAGGCCCAGGGGATGGCAGCAGCCATGTGGTCTTTCTACTCACATACACCTTGACCCCTGACTTAAAGGGCTCAGAGGTACTTGCACTACCACCCCTGAATTTGGTAAGAACTTGGAAAGTGCTGATAAATCCATTTTTATTTCTAATTTATACCCTGCCAGCTTCCAGAAAGAATGTAAAGCAGCACAGATAAATCTACTCAACCTCCAGTGACAGGAATGAGGGCATTCTCTTCTTCCACATCTGCCAGGAAGGTCAGCCCACCCTACCCCTTCCAAGCAGACAGGGGATAACCAGGGAGCAGGTGCAGGAGGGTGGTAACAGACTACCTGGCACCACAGACCTGGCACCCCCACGCCATACCAGGCCATTCCTACTTGCCCAGCCTAACTGCTGCTCCCACGTTTCTTGTAGCCACACCATGCCCACGCTGGCCTCTGCTGTCCTGCAGAGGTTGCAGGAACAAAGGATATCAAGGGGCAAACTGCTCTCCCATGGCTACCCCACCCCAAAATTACACCAATGAAGTCAAATCAACAGTAGCTTTGGAGGGAGGATGTTTGTTTAATCATACAAGAGCAGCCTGACAGTATCAAAAGAAGAGGGTGGATATCTTAGTAACTGGCTAAGTCAGGCTATTCTCCCCACTCCACACCCCTGCAGCTGCCCACAGTGACATCTGCTCCCAGAAGCTCCCCCCACCCACACCCAGGGGTGACTCTGGATGAGCTGCCCTTCTCTCCTTTGCCTACTCCAAGCTCTGTATCCTGCAAAGGCCTCCCTGTACTGAAGTTTTTCCTGACTCCACTCACTGGCCTCTGCTCCCTCTAAATGTCATTGTCACCAGTCATCTCAGCCTCCCTTTGAGAACTCAATCTCCTACTGGCTTTCCTCACTTCTCACCGGCACCCCATTCGCCCCAGACACTGATCAACAGATCTGTAAGCTTCCTGAGGACAGGATGATGGGGCAGCATGCAGGGTACACAGGAGGCAGGACACAAACAGCCTGGCTGAAAGACTGGAGACGTTGCAGCAGATGATGCTTCTGTATTTTGACCAAATTACTCAAAGCTAAGCTGGCAGTTCTCAAGGTCTGAAGTACGTAAGAATCAAGTAGGGGGTGGAAGCTAGGGAGGAGAGACATGCGGTTGGCTAAAGCATAGGTTTTCATACACCATTCCAGAAATTGTTTTAATAAGTCTAGGGTGGGGCCCAGGAATCTATTTTTAATAAGATGCATGGGGTCGTGGGGCGCCTGGGTGGCTCAGTCGGTTAAGCATTCAACTTTAGCTCAGGTCTTGATCTCACAGTTCATGAGTTCAAGCCCCGTATCAGGCTTTGTGCTGACAGCTCAGAGCCTGGAGCCTGTTTCAGATTCTGTGTCTCCCTCCCTCTCTGCCCCTTCCCCACTCGCACTGTTTCTCTCTCAAAAATAATAAATAAACATTAAAAAAATTAAAACAATAAAAGATGCATGGGGTTTTACATCATGCTGTGAGAAAGACCCAATCCCAGGACCTCGGCTAGATGGAAAAAGCCCTGACTTGGGAGTCCAGGGCTGCTGGAACAGGCCCTAGCTCTGACACCCAGTAGGTAATCTTAGGCAGGTAAACAACCTGTTTGGGTCTCAGACTCCATCAGCGAAATGGACAGGTAAGACGAGATTCCTAGAACTCTAACTGTACAAAAATAATAGCTAGCATTTATTGAGCATCTATTATATGCAGATGTTCTTCTAAGTATTTTTCACATTTTTCCATTTACTCCTCAAACATATGAGAGGGGTGCAATGAGGAAAATGAATAGTAGAGTGTTATGTGACCTGTCCAGGGCTGCCCTGTTGGTGATGGGAGCCCCAGGATTTAAATCCAGACAGTCTAGGGGCACCTGGGTGGCCTGGTAGGTTAAGCATCCGACTTTGGCTCAGGTCATGATCTCACGGTCCGAGAGCTCGAGCCCCACATCCGGCTCTCTGCTGTCAGCACGGAGCCCACTTTAAATCCTGTGCCTCATCTCTCTCTGCCCCTCAACTTGTGCTCGCACGTTCTCTCTCAAAAATAAATAAACATTTTTAAAAAATAAGTAAAAAATAATTCCAGACAGTCGGATCCCAGAGCCAAACCTCATCACCACCGTGCTCTAGTCCCAGAAATGACTTCTGGCCCAACTCTATAGAAACAGCAAGCGGGACGCTGGGTGGCTGTCATACTGGTTTGCCCATTCCAGGCCTCCAGCCACCACCTGGAGCTGCCCCTAGGTCACCCTCTAGGCCAGTTTAAAACTAAACCTTATTACATGAAGTCAAAATTAGCCCCAAAGCATGGTGGGTGAAATGTCCATTACTTATGCAAAACTGGAGCGACTTTCAGAAGCCGGAAGCAGAGTGTGCAGTGCAGGCCTAAGGAATGCCAGGGCCTCTTCAACTCCAGAAGCTCCTCACCGGGAAGGCTGGGAAAAGTCCTATGAGGCCAGATCACCAAGCAGAGCTTGTCAGGACAACAGGCTACTTCAGGCCTTTGCCCATATATTTCAAAGGACAGAAAGCACAGATTAAACCTCAGGCCATGAAGTGAGTGGCCAAAAGTTCCCTGTGGGATCCCAAGGAACCTGCCACCCCTACAGGAGCAAGCTGAAGAAAGTGCTTTAGGACCAAAATCACACTAGGGGTGAGGGGTGTGTGCAAGCTGGACCCAGGCAGAATCCTGAAAGGGAAGGGAGGTAAAAGGAGACCAACGGCACTCACCATGCGGGTCCTTCCACCTCAGGATCCTCTGGCTGGGCTTGCCCTCTGCTCATACCATTTTCGAGGCCTACACATGCCTCCCTCTTCCATCATTCCCTGCCTTCCTGAATCCCACTTATCTGTTATCTTATGCCACTGAAAAGACCCTCTTCCTCCATTAAGCTGTCCAGAGAACTCCTCCTAACCACCCCACCCCAGGTCCACAGACCACTCCTACTCAGCTTTTCACACTCTGCCTTTGGGACCCCTGCTTGCATTATGGGCTTGCAATGGGCACAGCTCTTCGCTGAGGAGCTGGGCTCCTGGGTCCACCTGTCTGGGTGAGAATGCTAGTTCTGCCCTTTATTTACCAGCAGTAAGATCTTGGACAAGTCACTGAATCTCTCTAAAGCCCAATTTCCTCAGCCCTGGGCTGGGAACAGTAATTAGATCAACCTCGTTGGGTTGTTGCAAGAATCAAGACATGTATGCAAGGGCCTGGGCACAAACAGCAGTAGCTACTTAACCAGCTAGTACATATTTCCATGATAGGGTGTCTTCACGTCTCCCCCCTGCTCTCCCCAATACTGTGTACTTTCTGCTGTGGAGCTACCATGTGCCAAGTCCTGCTCTAGGTCAGTGAATCCCTAAGCTGCCATTTGGGAGACTCCAGGCTGGATGGCCTGCCTGGTACCCTACACAAAAGTCATTTTTGTTGGCATAAATCTCCCAGGGGTGAGCCTTGGGCAGTTTCTGCACTCCCCTCAGTCCCAGGTTTGGCAGGAGCACTCAAAAGCAACAGGGAAAAGGTAGCCACATGGAGTTCTGTAGCTCCTGCAATGTGCCATAGGGGCAGAGAAGGGAAGCTATGGGTGTGCGTGTCCACATACGCACATAGGTGGGGTGGCCCATGAAGAGCATTTTGCACTCTAGCTCATTTCCTGGGACTACCACATAACCAGCAATGTGACCATAGTCAAATTTCTAACTCTCTGATTCTTGGTTTCCTCATCTATCCATGGGAATTTGAATTTCTTCACAGTGTTATTATTAGAATTGCTTCCAGCAAACGCTTATGGACTAATCTTGCCAAACTAGGAAGATACCAACCCTCCCCTGCCCCGTGAATCAAAGGGAAAGGGCATGTGGCCTTGGAGGAAGGCTCCAAGGGACCCAGAGCATGGAAGAAAAATAGCTACATGCCCTTTAGCAACTCTCAACAGTCAGTGTAGAGATTCCCATGAGAACACAAACTCCAGTAATGGTTAAAAGAGCTATGAATTCAACAGTATGCACAAACGCAGTGTTTCTTCACACATCTTTGCCCCCAAGCACCATATTATAATGTGAATGGAAGCAAAGTCAAAGCAAAGGTCAAAGACGCGTTCAGAAGTAAATATTCAAAATGGTGGGCAAAACTGTGTTAACGACAGGGCCATGCTACATTCATCCTGAGTCCGGAAGACAAACTCATCCCGAGAAAATCACTCTCCTTCCACCCATACTCCCCACCACTTCAACCTGAGAGAGTAAAAAGCAAAGAAATTTTACATTAAATTATTTAGAAACGTAAAAACATCAATTGAATAAAAACAAAGGGGTTTTTGTTTTACAGTCGATTTAACGGCCAACAGTGGGTCTTGATTCTTCTATGAAATGGGTATTATAAGACCGCCTACCTCACAGAGTGGTTGAAAAAATTAATTGAGATAAAGAATTAATTGAGGTAAAGAGTTCAGCACAATGTCTGGGACATAACAAGCAGTTGATAAATGTTAGCTGTCACTGTTGTTTTTGTTGTTCCTGTTCCTGAATTGTTAAAATTAAAGAATCATGAATTAGGGGAAACAGGCACCCTAATCAAATGGTTCAGTCTCTGGGTTGGAAATCTTATTCAAACACCTAAACATCCCTTTCTTCCCATAACATCTGTGGCTTAATGGGACACAACGTGCACGGTTCAGGCATATCCAATAGAAAACCCTGCCCTGGTCTTCTGACACCCCAGGGCTCCCTGGGGTGGAAGAAAAGCAGAAAGCTCAAGTCAGGTGGAAAGACTGGGATTGAGGACTGGAAGAGGAGTGGCTGAAAAGAAAATGGAATTGGTCCAAAAGACACAAAAAAATAAAAAGTAAAAGGGGAGTGTGAACAGTTCTTTAAAAGGCTCACATGCCCTGGGAGAAACCTTCAAAGGAGAGAAGAATGAGCTAACCCTGCAGACCCTTTGAAGTACTTACACGTACAGTGGAATCCCTCGGTCCGCTCGGTCTTCAAATCCTGCCCAGTTAAGGGCCCCCCAACTACACGCTTTATGTGGTGTGTACCTGAAAAGCCAAGTGCTCAGGCATTGTGGGGAATTTCTCTCACCATTTAATAAGGAATGCCTGGAATATTCCGGCAGAGAAGTATTTCTTAATTTCCTGTGTAATCTGAAGGCATTATCCAAGGGTTATTTTTGTTTTGTTTTATTCAGAAGTGGGGTTGCTGGAGCATTCCTCTTGGACATGTTCAGATTTGAATTAATTAGAATTCCTGTACAGTTTTCTTCGGTTATAATTATAGCTTAATTTGATTGCTTAATAGCTCTGGTTTTCGTAATGTTTAGCACCTGTTGTAAATTGCACAAGATAAATCACCTTCTACCTTCCACAGTGTTTATGCCTAACTTTTGCCTTTCCCCTTTCAGCTGGTGGGCTTGAGGCGACAGCCACACACTTTGCTCATCCCTGCCCTTTCCACCAAAGAACTCTCTTTTGCAAGCCTATTTAACCAGAGAAGAAGTGACTTTTACTTAAATGCCTCCTTAAGACTGTTAGATTTTTTTTAAGGGGAAAAAAACTGAGAAGAAAAAAAAGAGTATTTCAGATGCTATAAACTCTGAAGACTGACCTCTGGTATTATGTAGACTTCCACTTAAGGGTCACCTTTTTGATGCACTGGGTGTACAGAGTTTTTTTTCTTCCCCTCCTTTCCTTTCTAGAATTATTAGACAGCAGTGGAAGCCCTGCATCATTAATTGATTTCTCCCATGCATTGTGCTATGATACAATTTTTCAAGGCTGTGCATAATTGTGTTCTCTGTGCCAGCGTTCTGTGTTCTGTCCTTGTCATATTGTCATTGAAGGCTGTTTCCACCCTCTGTAATTGGAGATGTTCTACTTTTGGACAAAGGTGTGGGGGCAGCTCAGGGGAACAGCGCTGACATTTACTTCATCAATTTATTTTTATTGTTCCTACATTTATTGCAGCTATAACAGCCCTTTAATAGTTATATCTCCTCCCTGTAGGGTATTCTGGTATTTGAAATTTTTTTAACTCATTTGTTCTCATAGATAACAGTAAAGTGCATTTCAGGATAACCTTTAGGTTTCAATCTCCTCTCTTCTTTTGGCTCTGAGGCAGTCTTCGCTTTAAACTTTTACTGCATTGCCAGTCTAAAGGCCAGAGCGCCAAGTTCATTCTAGCACTGGAGTAACCACAAATTAGTGGTCCTGAAAATTTCAGGGAGGTTAGTCCTAAACCAAGAGTGCAGCTATTACCGTAATTCAAAACTGGTCATCCTTTTAATAGGGGGGGCCAACGGAAGGTGGGCGGGAAGGGGAGAAAGTGAGAGGCGACGACAGAGAATCCCAGTAAATACTTACAGACTTCACGTTACAATCCTGGTCAAATACGGATTGTAATTAAGTCTTTATGACTGATGAAGCATTACACTGGACCAATTCTGAGTCTCTGTCCTTCAAGGCCAAAGACACGGGACACAATGAAGAGGAAACTGTACATGCCTTTACTGTTCTTCTTGTCTGTGGATACCATGGCCCTCCATCCCTCGTCCTACCTCTCTTAGAAAAGGTTCCCTTAGGATCACCTTGAAAGTAAGTCCTTATCTGCAAGCCTAGTGCATTCATTTACTTTTTAACTTTTACCAGCCCTGTAGAAAAATAAATACCAATTTTGTCTGCTCTCTTACCACTATCTTTGTGGTTCAGAAAACATCTGTCTGGGCAAGAAATGTTTCGGAGCTTATTTTTAATGCCATGATACTAAGCCTTTGTATGACAGTGTGTGTTCTGCTTGCCAGCTTTAAAACAATCATTTCCACTGAATGGTGTCTGGCATATTTCAAATGGGGTTCATTCCTGCCTCTAGCCCCCAATTTCTCCTACAGAGTCATTACCGCACCTTCTCTTCCCACCATTATTATCAGAACCTACCAGAAATCTGCCTTCATCTCCTCAGAGAAGGCCAAACACCTTGTCCATTATCGTAATGCCAAATAATCAGCCAAGAAAAATGGCTCCAAATTCCATACTGGTTCTAGCACCAGATGCCTTTCTCCTCTCTCTACTGGCAAGAATATCAACCGAGGACACAGCATTTCTCATGCACCCAGCTATCACCATTTATAAAAAGAAAGGTTGTTTCAAACCACAAAAACACTCCAGGCCTCCATTATAGTTAGATGGGTCTAGTATGTCCCCGATACAGCAGGAAGAGATAGATTGAGTAGGCAAGGTGGGTCTTCCTGGTCTTGGTCCCTAACCCCAGGTTCTCTCACAATAGTAGACAAAGGGGACCCCAGGCCCAGGACACCCTGTTGAAGCTTCTAGGGCCAGGAAAGCCTCTAGTGCAGTGGTTCCTGCAGACAGGTCCTGCTGAGTGGTAATGCTTGCCTTTACAATGCCCTTTTGCCCCACCCTCCGTTATCTTCTCAGTTTTTTCTACCCTTGCCCACCACCACCATTGCAAATGAGCCCTTTTCAGAAGTCTGCCTTCTACTGTCATGTGAGTACATTAATTAAACCTTCAGGCATTGAGGAGGGCACCTGTTGGGATGAGCACTGGGTGTTGTACGGAAACCAATTTGACAATAAATTTCATAATAAAAAATAAATAAACAAATAAGTAAACCTTCAGAAAGGGAAAAGAGAAGATGAAGAGACAATAAGCATACAACACGAAGAGGGAAAAGTACCATAGACTCTTCATCCCGGAATCCTAGCTTGGGTAGGGAAACTACAGAAGTGCATGGTTCCGGGCCTCTGCTTCCCAACAGGGCTCCACAAAACCACCCCAGATCCATGCTGCCAAGTTTCTGATGAAGATAGGATGCTTGGAGGCTCGAGTGGGATTTTTTTTAATTATTCTTATTCCGGTTGGACTTTATCCCTAGATAGTTAAAGAAAGATACCACCAGCAGGGCATTAATCCAGATGAAAATATTTTAATGATTCCCCTTTACAGATCTGGCTCAAAATTTCAGGTCTTGCTTATTCAAGTTCCTGACTCCTTTCCTCATCTTTGAAGTCTAACAAAGAAAAATCATTATGGGCCAAGACACCACAGCTTGAACTTGGGAGAATACATGCATTGAAAGGGTACAGACCAGAGACCGCCGACATTGTGATTTCTTCGCCCAGTGGCAAGAGTCATTCTGCACCAGTCGCCATCTGAGTCATGGGTATAATTAGAGGCACTAACCAACTTCAAGTTTCACTATCCACAGGCAACTTATTTTCAAGGATGCTGGAGACTACCTGAGAGTAGAGCTGCCAGGATCTAAATGACTAAAATTACTGGAAGTTAATTTGGGTCAATTTGGTTTTAAATATGCCCATGCATCTCCAAGTTAACCAAAATGATGGCCACAGCTAATAAGAAGTAAGCTTGACAACAATGGCCCTCTGACAAGAAAGAATACCTTCCAGAGAGGAGGGGTGTCTTTGGAGTCAGAGATGAGCCCTGAAAGTCAAGTGTGCCTAAGGTGGCCTACTGAGCAGCAGACCAAAGATGGCATGGAAGAGCATAGGGAACAGAAGGAGGGAGCTCTACACCACTCCTTCACATCTGAAAGCATGATGCCAGACTGGGGCAAGAAGGCAGAAGGAAAGCCACCTGAAATAGAAATGAAGGAAGAAAGAGGCCCACAAATGGGAGGCCTCTTTATATTGTTCTCTAGCCGGCTAATGAATGGCCCTTAGAAAGGGTATGTAGAAGAAAAGGAAAGATGGGTGTCAGCTGGTAAGGGACCTTCCACGCCAAGCCTATCTTCCTTCAAATCGTATTCCAGGAAGAGCTGGAGTCTAGAACGTGTAATTAATAAAACTGACAGGCCCTCAGAGCTGAGTTACCCTTATGCTCGTTCATGGCACCCATCACTGCTGGCCCATGTACAGTTCTCTCATTTAATTTTTTAATTCTCCCTTCCTTTTTTCTTCCTGTCTCCCACTCACTGCAACAGGTACCGACTGTGTTTCAACCTTTATCTTATATCTATGGATTCCGTGGGGCTGGTTCAGGCATGATATCTTATGGAAATCAAAGACTTTATATCTGTTGATCTAACAAAGAAAAAACCACAATGGATTTATATTAAATGACATGAATGGCTGTACAGTGTATTTTTGTGAATGGTGCCGTCTGGATTTGTAGAATGAACAACCTATATAACTGGACATGTGGTACCGTTACAATGTTTTCTAAAATATTATTGGGGCACCTGGGTGGCTCAGTCAGTTAAGCATCTAACTTCAGCTCAGGTCATGATCTGATGGCTGTTGAGTTCCAGCCCTGCATCAGGTTCTGTGCTGACAGCTCAGAGTCTGGAGCCTTCTTTGGATTCAGTGTCTCCCTCTCCCTCTGCTCCTCCCTCACTTGTGCCTCTGTCTCTCTCTCTCTCTCTCCCAAAAATAAATAAACATTAAAAAAAATTAAAATACTATTGATGTTGCTATTGTGTTAACATCAATACAATTTTCAGATTTTAGGACTTTCTTTATGTTAAAGGTAATATGTGCATGTTATAAACAAAACTAAAAGAGTTCAGAAGGGTGCAAAGTTAAAAGTTAAAGCACTTCTCTTCCCTTACCAGCACCCTTCCCATCCTACCCCCACAGGTAAAAACTGTTAATTCTTCCTTGTATGTATATCCTTCCAAAACTCTGTTATATATATGCAATAATACATACATTTTTATGCAAGTGAGATCATACTATATATACTGTTTCACCACTATTTCTCTTAACATATTTTGGACAAGTTTCTATAAAAATAGAGAAATACTTATTTCATTTTTTTTTAGCAGCTGTACAGAATTCCAATGTATCAAAGTATGATTATTTAACCATTCCCCTACTGATGAAAATCTAGTTGTTTCCAATTTTTGCTATTGTTACGTTAAATGCTCGTTTTTGTATGTATGGAGATATTTAGCATTTCTATGTCAACAGAATGCACAGCTTGAATTTTGATAGATATTATCAAACTACCTTTTTAAAAAACAGTACTGATTTACATGCCCACCAACACTGAGAGCTTGTTACCTAATACCCTGGAAACACAGGCATTATGAGACTCTGGAAACTACCGATGAGATAAGTGAAAATCATATATGGTTTAACCTGTAGAAACTACAAGGTAATCTTTTGTAGGTTTCCTGGTCACTTACATGTCTTTTTCTTGAAACTCCTGTTCTTGAGTTTTGCCTGTTTTCCTATTAGTATATTTGTCTTTTTACTGATTTGGAAGAGCTCTTTGTATATTAAGGAAATATATGTTTAAAAAAATTTTTTAGCATTTATTCATTTTTTGAAAGAGCCAAAGAGTGAGAGGAGGAGGGGCAGAGAGAGAGGGAGACACAGAATCCAAAGCAAGCTCCAGGATCTCAACTGATAGCACAGAGCCTGATGCGGGATAATGACCTGGGCCAAAGCCGGACGCTTAACTGACTGAGCCACCCAGGTGCCCCAAGGAAATATACGTTTAAAAGATGTTCTCCAATTAGTCATTTTTTCATCTGTTCAAATGGCATTTTTGCTATGTAGAATCATTTAGCCACGTTTATTTCCAATTTTTATGATATTCTGCCATTTGGATGTTTCAGATTTCATGTAATCAGTTCTTTGTAGCTCCCATGGTTTCATGTCATACTTAGAAATGTCTGCTCTACTTGAATATCACTTAAAATGTCATTTTTGGGGGGTGCCTGGGTGGCTCAGTTGGTTAAGCGTCCAACTGCGGCTCAGGTCATGATCTCATGGTTCTTGAGTTTGAGCCCCGTGTCAGGCTCTGTGCTGACATCTCAGAGCCTGGAACCTGCTTCAGATTCTGTGTCTCCCTCTCTCTCTGTCCCTCCCCTGCTCACACTCTACCTCTCTCTCTCTCTCAAAATAAATAAATGTTAAAAAAAAAATTTAATGTCATTTTTTTGTGATACTTTTATGGCTTAATTTTTCTTTTTACATTTAGGGATCCAAATTTATTTATTTTTCCTAATGACTTGTCAGCATCTCAACACCATTAATCAACTTACCAATTCTCCACTGCTTTGCAATGCCACCTTTATAATGTCATAAAGTCTCATATATTTCTGGCTGTATTTCTGGACTTTCTATTTTGTTTCATTACTTTGTCTATCCTTCTTCTGAACTATACCATACTGTTTTGTTACTATAGCTTTACAATATAGTTTTGGTCTGGTAGGGTGCTTTTTTAAAAAAACTGGAGTTTATAAAAAGCACAAAATTGTCAGGATCTTATCCTAGGACAGAAATTCTTCCTTTCATGAAGGATATTCACACAAAGAGTTTGAGTTCATTAAAAGAAAGAAAGAAACAAACCAGAGGTGCAATCAATCAACCATAAAAGAAATGTTTAATAACAATTTACTATATTACTGGGACACCTGGGTGGTTCAGTCAGTTGAGCATATGACTCTTGATTTTGGCTCAGGTCATGGTCCCAGGGTGATGGGATGGAGCCTCACATCGGGTTCTGCACTGAGTGTACAATCTGCTTGGGACTCATTCTCATTCTCTCTCTCTCTCTCTCTCTCTCCCCCCCCCCTTCCTCCCTCCCCCTGCCCCTCTCCTCTGCTCACATTCTCTCTCTAAAAATTAAAAAATTAAAAAAAAAGAATTTACTATATTACTTGCTGCGAGAACTGACAGAAAAGATAAGGCAGAGATCTCAATCTGTAGGAATCATTTAGAGAAAAAGGTGTCAAAACACACCAGGACCGTTAAAACAAAAGATAGCCCTGTGGATCTGAGTAATCAGAGAAGCTTCTCAGGGATGATGAGATAGACATAAATACTACTCACAGAGCCTTGAACTGTCACGAGCAAGAAGGGTCCCTTTCCCCTGGAGATCTGCTTACAGGCTGTATATTTTTGGCTAATAATAAAAACTGACATTTACTGAGTGCTTACTGTTTACCAGGCACTGCTCTGAATGTGCTACATGCATCAACTCAAACTTACAACAACCCTATGAAATAAGTACATACTCTTATTTGGCCTATTTTACAAAGGAACAAACTGAGTCACTTGCACAGTGGTAGAACAGAATTTGAACAAAGGCTGTCTGGTTCCAGCATGTTTCTCCCTAATCATTAAACTTCACTGCCTCCAAAGCCAGACACAGGGTTTGATCCGTGCATCACCTCTGCCTGAAACACTTCCCCAGATGATAAAACTATTAACGGTGACGGGCTACCCAGGCAGCACAGTAGAGGCCCCTGTGTTCAGGTTGCAGACAGCCAAGTTCAATGGGGAGCCTGAACTTCCTGAAGGAATGGAGGCACCTGGAATGCCGGCTCCCTGGCCAGAGTGTGCAGTTCACTCTGCTCAGCATCGCAGCTCCTCCCCTGCAGAGGAGGCCAAAAGTTCATGCTCCTGCACACTCTTTGGGCCTCCAGTGTAGTCTGGTCACCTGAGTGACCCCTGCCCACCTGGAACCAGGGTGGCCTCTGTCTGACCTCATCCCAGGCTGACAGCTGGCGTCGTACTCATCCAGACAGCCGACGCTCCAGGCCGGATGGAGTATTGTCTCCTGCCCTGCCTTACAAATGGGAGAGAGAGCAGGCCACTCCTGTTCAGCCGTGACCTCAAAGGGGGGCAGGTCCCTGAATTTAAGGAGATAGGATGCAAACAAAATGCCAGCTGCAAGTATTTCTGACTTTAGGAGAGAAACAGAGCCAATGGCCTCCTGAAGTCCAGTGCCAGAAACTACTGGAAACAAAAGCCCTCTGGTAGGCAGGGTCAGGCTACAGTACAAAGCCCCATTGTGAGACTACACCGGTGGTTTTCCAACTTTGCTTTTTAAGCCATGGAAATGTTTGTAACTCCTCAGCCATGCCCTCGACATCTGGAAGGTCTTTTAGGTAAAGGCCATTACCAGGAAGAAAACAATGGCACTCTGGACCATCTCAAGCAGATGCCGCATCGAGACAACAGTGCGAAATGCCCATTTCCCCATCAAGTAACCTCTCAGTACTTACAGAGGCTGTCTCAGATGGGCATTTGGGAGTCCTTCCCCTCGGATCTCTCTCCCTCCTCTTACTTACTGTGCCCCTAAATTAAAAATTGGTGAGGCCTGGATGACCCTTAGTCCCAGCTGCATTCTGGAAGAGCAACGCTGGGCCCTTACCCTGCCCACTGCAGTCTCTTAGACTCTTCACAGCCACATAAACCCTCCTCCCTGATGTTGACAGCTTCTAAATAGAGTACCATCACAGGATATGGTGCTAACAAATCTCTGCCTCTTAGCCATCATTCTCTCCCAACTAGAGGGGAGGAAGAAAAGTAAAGAGAGAGACAAGGGGAGAGAAATCCTGACCCTGCCCACCATTTTTTTCAAAGAATATCAGATGCAGGAAGCAGGTACCATAATACTACTCTGGTCCAAGCAGGGGCAGAACTTCACCCTCTCAGCTTTGGAGAATAGGATGAAAGTGAAAAGGCTCATATATACAACACTTAGCATCCAATTTCAAGAGGTTCATGAACCCTCCACAAATTCAAGGGGCTTGGGTTAAGAACCTCCAGTTTTTGAGCTGTCCAAAAGCTATCCTGTACCACTCTGAAGTTTATTCTGGGGACAAGTTCTTATCAAGCCTGTTTTCTCTTGTGAACTCACAGCTAAACTACATTACCGAGTCCCCTTGCACATTAGCAGAGATGTGTGACCAATTCTTGCCAATGGACATGAGCACAAGTGATGTGTGAATGAACCATTACATGGAAAGAATTTGGGTCCTGAATGACAACATGGAACGGAAAGGCCTCTTCGGTTCAACCAATCTACGCAGGACTGTGAGCTAGAAATAAAGCTTTATAGTGGTATGCTATTGAAATCTGGGGGTCATTTGTTACAACAGCTAGCTAAATTACTCTACAATAGAGGAGGAGCTCTCATGGTTCCCTAGGAGGTGCTATTAGGAACTTGCAAGGGATAATGCTCCTTCTCTACTCTGAATCCTCCAGGGCATCAGGAAGAGACCTAAGCTCACCCATGCAGATCTCTGCAATCAGCCGCCATGCTCAGGGAGACCTCAGGAGCATGACAACAGCTGACATTACAGAACACTTACTGCGCTGGGCCCTGTACTGAGCACTTTACGTCCAATTACAAATTACAATTAAAATAATCAAACTACAATTTGATCCCCTCATCACAACTCAGAAGAAGGTACTAGTCCTATATCCATTTTAACTTTGACCCAGAAAGGTTAACTGTGCCCAGATTGCACAACTAAAAAGGACACTCAGTTCTAATACTTCTAATTTGTTTTAACTTTCCCAACTTCTCAAACTACCTTTTCGAAGAGATACGCCGGAGTAGAGCCACACCTGAAGGCTTTACCAGTCATCACCTTGGTTATCCGCTAACCGTGCGCCCGGAATTGTTGGCCCTCACCTGAGAGAGGGCTCAAGGCAGCTACAGTGGACACAGGTGGGAGAAAAGGGCTGCTGGTTGCAGAGGCGATAGGCCAGAAGGCAAACTCGGCCCACGTTACTCCTGGCTGATGGCTGGCCCAGCCCTGACGCTCAGAATCAACTCACAGCGTCCCTTGGCCTTGGGCTGCCCTTCCCTGCAGGCCGCACTCCCACCTGACTACATTGCTACAGGAGGGGAGGCAAGGGACGAGGGCCTACATTTATGACAAGCCTAGGACAAAAGGGGAGAAGAACTTGGGATGGGCAGTCCTCCTACCAATCCCATCACAACCGGCAGCCCACCCAGATCCGGACAGGGAGCCTGACCTTGCGCAGAAGCAGGACTCCCAGTGAGGCAGCGTCTCCAGCCCTTCCCAGTGCCGGGGGCTGAGAAACGTAGGACCCGCAGCCTGTACACCCAGGGGCTCGGTTTGTGGTGGAGACAGAGAACTGCCACCTACCAGCACCTTCCCTTGTTAGGGTCTACGTTGAGCCTGTCTCCAAGCGTGCAAATCCGGACAGCAATCAGGTAACCCAGGGCAATCCTACAACCCCGGCGCGGACCCGGATGGAGGCGGGACTTGTGCGGGAGGCGGGGCTTTTGCGGGGACGGGGGGTTTCCCGCAAAGGCTCGCACAGCCCCTCCCACATCAGGCCCGCCTGTTCCCTGGACTTGCTCAGATGCTTTGGGCACTTTTCGTCTTTAAATCCATTTCGCAAGTTATTACAGATTCCTTTGTGCAATTTTTAAAAATCTATAATTTATGAAAGCTGTCATTCAATAGGGTCTTTACTCTCCCCGGCTGGAACTTCTTCTAAAGTACTTCTCAGTAGGCAGCGAATCACTCCCCTTTGATTACCATGTGATTAGTTTGTTCAACTGATGGCCTTTCTTCTCTAAGATACTCATTGTGTCTTCTGCCTCCTATGCAGTTCTTAAGAATTTAAATGAGCCATTTTATTTCTTCCTCCAAGCCCAGATTCTACACACCCGGCTCCACCCTTCGGCCTCCCCTTTGAGTGCGCCTAATAAACAGCACCACGGTTTCCGAGGGCCCCCTCTAATGGGGAATTTTATGTTGTTTCTGACATTGTTTGTTGTGCTTCCCACAAGACCAAATGCTGCTAAAGATTGAGAGACAGTGACATAAATGTCAGGGAAACGCCTCGGTAGTGTCAAGCCTAATTAGACGCTTGCACTTGGGGGACAACAACAGATACCATAAAACTCAGAGCGCATCCTCTCTGAGCACACGCCTGGAGTCTGGCAGATGGGGCAGGGCAGCAGAGAAGGCCCAGAGACAGGAAAAAAGGGGATGGAGAACAGTTTCGCTGGGATGCTGAACTCATCATCATTTTGTGCCTTCTAGGTCACTCTTGTCCTGGAAGTACCCACAGGCAAAGTCATTGTATGCATCAGTCACTATAGGCACAGTGATTGAGACCTGTAGGCTTGTCAAGGGCCAAGAAAATGTCTGAGGTGAAAAAAAAAGGGGGGCTCCAAATTACAAAATAGAAATTGTGAAATAATGATAAAGTAACCATTAACAAAGCAAATTACAAAAATTATTTTAGAGCAAAATTATATGTGTGTAGACACACACACACAAGCACACAAACACATCATGAAATATATGTGCATTTTAAAGATCAATATAATGTGGGGTGAGGCTTCCAAAACTGAGTGCCTTTATTTATCCCATGAAGGTCCTTGAATGGCCAACGGCCACATCTACCCATCCATAACACATTTCCGTGTGCATGTGTGGGTTGTTTCATATAAATGACATCACTAATATTCAAGTTCTTCAGCACCATGTGAAATACACTGGGGAAACATGAGAAATGAAGATATTGTCCCTGCTCTCACAGTTACTAGAATCTGGTTGAGAAGATATGACCAAGCTATGAAGAACAATTCACTTATTCAATGAATATTTCTTGAGTACCTGTTATGTGCAATATTCTCAATATGGAGAATAAGACAATGAACAAAAGACACAAAAATCCCTGCCCTCCACACAACAGTCCTATAAGCAATGGTATAAGAAAGTACTAAGTTCCACGTAACGACCAATGATAGAAAACACTAAGTGAGCATTGTTAATAGAGCAGAGTGAGGAGCAAAGGAGTTTGGTAGTGCCCAGATGGTGAAGCACAAGTGCATGGAGGAGACAGTGTGTTTGTCGGGCCTGGTTGCTCAGTCACCCTTTCTGGAGCCTGCTTTCCTCCCCAGATGTGTACAAAGAAGCAAAAGGTCTGTTTTTTGCCCACAGGGAGATAATATATACATGAATGAGATAATGTGTGTAAAAAGGCACATCGTAAACTCTCGAGTGCAATGTGAATGATATATCTTATTATGTATGTGACACATTCTGCTTATTCACCTGAGTAGAGATACTGAAGTCATTGTGGAGAAATGCATGTTCAATCATTTCTACATTTAATTTTTACCGAGACATTCCTTCTCTAATAAGTTAAACCCAGCTTGTACGTAATATCCCAAATCCTCTTCAGTCACTTAAGAATCCCACTGAGGTACTGAGAACAGTAGCCACCTCAAAACAGCATTTAGAGAAAACCAGAACCACCTGAGAACTTATCCAAAGGGCTTTCCCTGCTGAATGGAGGAGAGGGGTCCACTGCACTTTCTGTTAGGAGTATCCAAAGCATGGATTCCAAGACCTGGAATCCCAAAAGTATGTGGTACAATTGTCTATTTTGGCAAGACAAAGGGTCCATTTCCTTTAGTAGTATAGCAAGTTTACCAATGTTTACCAAGTTATCAGTAAAACTTACGAGTTTACCAATGTTTCAAATAGCTTGAGAATTATTTCAACTTACAACTCAAAATAAACCCTTGAAGTAAATAAAATGATTATTAGTAAGCCGTATCTGAGAGATACAGAAAATGAGACAAAACAGACTGAAATGGGTTGCCCAAGATCACACTGACTGACCAAGATACAGATATTCGGCTTTCCTGGCACATTTTGGTATTCCTTCCACCATACTTAACCCATGGTGCCAAGAGCAGTTAGAGACTCTCTTCCTTAGGATATCACTAAGCCCCAGGTTGCTTCTCCTGAGATAACCAGAATTATTTTATGAGTAAATACTCATCATTAATTTCCCTATCAGAGTTTTCCTGTGACATGCACTTGTCCAGCTGCCCAAGTAATTCTCCCCTAGACCCTCCCTTCTCTTCCCCAAACACATTCCTAACATACAAACACAACCAGGCACATACAGTGTGGATCTTTTCAAAACCCCTTCCTCAAGTGCCTACCTTCTAGGGTTGCCAGATTTAACCAAAAATAAACAAACCAAACAAAAACACACAAAATACCCAGTTAAAATTGAATTTCATATAAACAACAAATATTAATTTACTATAAGTACACCCCAGGCAATATTGGGGATATACTTATGCGAAAAACTTTCATTGTTGATTGCATTGCACAAAACTAATTGCCCAAATGGACTCAGAGTCTAGAAGCCTCCTAATCCAAAAATCAAATCCTCTCTCCCAGGTCTAAACATATCTTGGTCCTACTAGAAATCAGCTGCAAAAGTACAAAGTCTGAACACACCTGCTTAATTGTCAAAGAATCTGAGAGTGATGGAAAAGTTAAAGGTAATTCTGTCACTGACTCCCATGAGACTACACCTAAAGTAATCAAGACTAGAAGACATTTAATCTATATACACATACAGAATGCAGAACCCTCCCTGGGAACACAACAACTATCATACCTAGGAGGCTGTTTGCACTCAGTAGGACTCCTAGTGGCTGTGAATACAGTCATTTCTCTGTATTCTCCCACAGTACTACCCAAACCCTGTGCTCCCCTGCCATGACAAACTCTCCCATAAAAAGCCTGGCACCCCTGTGGCACATAGTAGGTTCAATCCTTATTTATGGAAAAAATAAAACACAATACATATTGAGAGGCATATTTCCAATAGCTTAGCTCAAGTTAAATGAAACTGACAAAAGTCAGAAAAGAGAAAGTTTGGAGAGAGGCATCATTGCTTCCTTTGGAGGATGAAATCTCTTTGAGGGCCAAAGAAAAAGGGAATCTAGCACCCAAAAAGAAACAAGCAAATAAAACATTGATAAGTCAAATATAAGCTTTCTCTTCACAATACCAAGTGAACAGGTACTCGCTAATACAGCTCAGCAGTACAGAGAAAAACAACTAACCCTATGAAGGAGAGAGTCCCCCAAGGACAACTGAATAGCTCATGGGCTCATGTGTATTTTCAGCATGAGGACTGGGGAAGGCTGCAGGGGTCAAGAGCCTTCCAGAAGGATGCTGCTGAAACTTCAGTTCAACCTCCTCTCAATTAGGCAAGTGGCAACCTTCATGTGTGGTTGTTTTCTTAATCCTACAGTGTTTATTTTAGAATTATGGGTCCTGAGAACAAGGGGAGTGAAAGAGAGTCTTTATTTCTTTATCATTTATATTTAGTATACTAGAATGTATTTACAACTCACACCTCCTTCCAACTACAGCTTAGGAGACAGGGTTTTTGAGGCCATGTGGAGAACTGTGGAGAGAGGCAGGAAACTACCAGGGAATCAGTTGCAGGAGCATAGGAGAGGGAATAAAAGGTTCTAGAGAAGATTGAGCCACCCTTACTTCAGCCCACCCTATCACTAGCTCTGCATGAACCTGGCTGGGGAAGGAAACCATGAGGGGGGATCTAGCCAAGGTGTGGTAGTACACACAGGCTCTGCATTTTGGGTGAGCTTCTCCCTGAGAGGCACCCAGACACAGACACAGACACAGACACAGACACAGACACAGACACAGGACCTGCCCTCAGGGATCAGAGTCCAGAGGGAAGAGAGATATGTCAAAGGCAATTCTACACTGTAAGCTGAGCAACACAGGGTGACCAGTAGGCAAGCTAAGCATATGCACAGAGGCTCAGCCTAGCAGTGCCAACAGCAGGAGAAAAAGAGAAAGATTTTTGAAAGAATTTCATATTGGACTTTTCCCCCAAAAAATGTAAAATAGAGAAAAATCAAAACTTTGTTAAACTTCTTTACAGTGGATGGTTAAGAATATAGATTCTGGAGCAACCCTGCCTATATTTTAAGCACAGCTCTGCCATTTACTAGCTCTGTGACCTTGGACAAGTTTTTTAAACATTCTGGGCCTCAATTTCTTCATCTATAAAATAGGCATAGCATAGAGCATATTATGTGATTGCTAGTTATTTTGAAAATCAAATTAATTTTAACATAAAGCATCAAAGTCTGTTTCATAATAAGTGCTCTCAGTAACCATTAGCTATCATTATTATGACATATATAGTTTAGTATTGCTTTCATTTTAGGTAGCATATCAAAATGAGAACATCTTAATCCATTCCAGGTTTACAAGCTCTAAAAATCTTAATATGGTCTGATGGTAAATACTATGGCAGAGGTAGGCCCGGGGCAGTATAGTTGAGATGCCCCTAGAAGGAACTCAGACCAGAGAAGGGTAATCAGGGGGGCTTCCGGTAGGAACTCTGTAAGCTAAATTCTGAAGGATTTCCCAGGTAAGGGGGAAGAGGAGTTATTTGTGTAAAGGCCAGAGGCAACAAGTGGGAAGACACAAACATATGAGTGTAGACAGCAAGAATGGGGCAGCAGGGTCACTAACAGACAGCTACCCAAGCCCAGGCAACAGACTCAGATTTGTTGCCCGGTAGTACAGTGCCAAGGGAGAAGTATATCCAGCTTTAGGAGAAGGTCCCCTAACTGGGGAAATTGATAAGACATGGTAATTGAGTGGTTATGAAGGTGAGGTAGAAACTGACTTCTTCCCAACTTTCGGACCGTTGTTTGGACAACTACACAGTTGTCAACACCATTCACTGAAACAGGAAATACAGGAAGAGGAGATGAGTTGGACCAGAAGGGTGAGGGAGATGGGGAGAGTACTGGAAATGAACGAAGGTCATGACTCCATTTGGATCTATTTACCTTTAGTATTTCTGTCAAATACCTAAGTGTGAAAGCTGGTGAGTTAACTGGATACACAGAGAAAATAATTAAAAATTCAATAGCCATCCCTTATGTTATATAGAATTCTTCCGTAGAATGAATCATTCCATACAGTCTTCATGATTCCTGTGGGATGAGAATAATTATGACAGTATAAATATCAAGCACTTAACTATGCCAAGCGTTTTGCATACATGAACTCATATAATCCTTACATCAACGCTGAGAAGTACAGACCATTAGGAACCCATTTTATAGTTAAGAACACTGACGCTTAGAGCTAAAGATTAAATGGTTTGACCAATGTCACACAGCTGGTAAGTGGCAAATCCACATGGTCTGTTTCTCTTTTTGACAGATGCAGAAACTGAAGGTCAAATAGGACAAGGGATGTGTACAAGATAACAGAACCTCAGAAGTTATGGAGCCAACTCTAGCACCAAAACCTGCAACTTTAGGATTCTGGTGCTCTTTGTATCACCCCATGAATTTAGGCTGTGGAAGTCTATTATTTACAAAGGGCAAGACTAAGAAGATTATAGGGGTAGGACCAACCAGTAGCCATGTTCAAATAAGGCAAGAACTGCTTATTTGCCTCAGAAGAAATGTACAGCCTCACAAGAGTAAGGTATTTCATATCTGCCTGGTGCTATTGATGGTGACAATGATGATGATGGTGATGATGATGATGATGATGATGATGATGATGAAGGAGACTGGATGCTGCTGAAGGTGACGTTCCATTGGTGCTAATACTTCAGTTAAGACCCACAGATCTCTATGGGTCTTGAGGACAAACTTGGGACCGAGAATGACCTTTCCTCTCTAGATTATCCAAAAGAAGGGAACTCGAACTGGAGTTGTGTTTGTGTTCATTCATTCCTCAAATAGGACAGTGGCCAAGCAGCTACTGTCAGGCACTGTGGTAGGCACACAGAACGCAGAGATGAACAAACACACATACCCCTTGCCCTTGTGCAGCTCCAGCTAGTCATGCCCACTGGTTGGAAGGTGAGTGGGGAACAGTGACCCTACCTGAAAGCTGTCTCCAAGGCATTTGTGGTTATTATTGAGTCCCACTGACAGAGGCGACACTAAGACACTAGCTGTGGGTGAGGCCTGGGTCTCCAGCCCTGGCCATGCCAGTGGCCAGCTGTGGGACCTTGGGAAACCCACCCAGCATCTCTGGCCTTGATGTAAACTGGGTGGAAGAAGAGAGCAAAAAGACTGGACCCATGGTTTTCATACTCCTTTTAGGCTACATTATTCATTCTCTATTCACTTAGCAAATATTTACCTATAGCTGACTTTGTGCAAATAGCATGAACAACACAAATACAGCCGAGGTCTCAGGGAGTTTGAGGTGTGGTGGAAATCTTATACCAAACTCCACCATGTAAAAATGGAGCTAATCCTGAGGTCATCTGGGGCTCTACAAAACACAGCTTTAAAAAAAAAGAAATCCACACACAGACTAGCTAATGTCTCAGGTTCCTTTCCTGCACTAAGATTCTTGGGTTCTTTCTCCCAGGTTGAGGCAACCACAGCAACAGAAACTGAACATCCTGTATGCCTATCTCCAGTCCTGCATCAACTGAACATTTTCTGTAATTTTGTCCAACAAGCCCCAAGCACTCAAGCTTGTCAAGGTACTGCTGCTTTGCTCCATTGGTCTGTTCTGGGGAAACCAGCCATTTGCATGAGACTCTCCAAGTGTCTGGTTCAAACGGGGCAGAGAAAGGAAGGCCATGCGTATTTTCATTTGAAGGCAGAAGGATTTTCATGCATTACTCCCTGAGCACCAAGCAAGCTCTGGAGAGACTGCAATGGATATTAGCAAAAGCAAGACAAAGGGGCACAGTGTGAGTTGCTTCTTCCCAGAGAATTTTTTTTAAAGAAAGGGAATGAAAGCCCAGCTCCCCTATTCCCTTGTTAGTTTTGCAAAACACACAAGCAAATAATTTTCATTCACTGACTTTGTTTTTTCCTTCCAAAGAAATCTCTCCATCCTCTAAGGAAGACCCACTTGAGGTTTCGTGCACACTGTCTGTCCACTTGGTAAGAAGGGATTTGATTTTTTTTTCTTTCTCACACCATTCTGTGCCAACACGAGCCTGACCATTTCCAGATGAAACACTGCCTTTACCAGAACGAAATGTTTGCGAAAAGGTCTTTAATGAACTGAAAACGTTAATTTGAAAAGTCTCCTCTGTGGAAAGAGTGAGGCTTGGAGAGAAAAGGAAATGACACACAGCCTGTGGACTGGCAGACGGCTGGTTTCTCTCAAGTATTTCAAAAGGGGGAGATAGAGGATGGTTTGGGTTGGGATCCAAAATGGACCCTCACTTGGAGGACAGGACCAATATGGCAAGTCTGAGCTTCGTTCACACACTCAGCTTTGTTTTGGTAGTTTAAATGTCTATGCACACAGGATTCTCCTAGTGAAAAACAACACACAGTCCTCTGGGCCCCTTCCCCACCACCAGAAACCCCAGCAAATGCCCCATTGGCATTATTTCAAAGGTAATCTCAATGAGAATGATGTTCATGTTAACAGCACCAACCACCACTAACACCACTTTTTTTTAATCAAGGTGTTATTCTCCCTCCCACCCACACCATCGGTGCCACCCAGATCGCACACAGGAGGAGAAAACATGAAAGTTACAGACTCTGCTAAGAATGCTGATTATAAGTCATCGGGCAGATATAATTACAGGAATCGCACTCCCTAGCCGAGTTGATATTTATTTCAGCAGCTCTGACCCTTCATGAGGATCTTGCTGCCACCTCACCCCCAACTCTCCACCCCCACCCCCAAAGGGCTTTTCTAACTGAAAGCAAACCCAAGCCAAATCCTGCTCCTACTCTCGGCCAGGTGCCAGGAAAAGTGTAAATTTTCGTGAGCTCCGGCTATTTTGCCAGAAGTCTGCAAATGTGTCTGGACATGAATGGCTGTTCCCTTTTTCGAGGCCAGGCCCGAGCACCAGGAAGTTCTAAAAGCAGCACATGGAGAGAGATCGGGTGACCAGAGAAAGGGGCAAAAACAGCCTGTGTGCGATAAGGCTCTCCTGGCATATCCTGTCTGTGGCCAGAGTCAGTCACCTTATTTCCCTTAAAGGAAAAAAAAAAAAAAAAAAAAAAGTAATCTTTCTCAGACTCAGTATTTCCAATTCTGTGCTGTTAACTTTGTTCCCAAAGCCAATCCCCCGATTTCCTACCAGCACTTCACCTTTCATAATGGAAATTAAATCAGTTAAGTTTGGACTGTGTGTGTGTGTGTGTGTGTGTGTGTGTGTGTGTGTGTGTGTGCATGCGTGTGTGTGTCTGAGAGAGACAGAGAGGCTGTCTGTAAGCACGGGCATGGCTAACTAGATTTAACCCATGCTGTTCCTTTGGCCTTGGCAGAGATGAAAGCAAAAAAGCATTTTGAGGCTATTTGAAAGAAAGGATTTAAAAAATGTAGAAAGCAAAGATCACCAAACAAGTAGGGGGCATCATTAACCAGTCCTCCAAGTCCAGGTCACTCTTGCCGCTCAGGGTACACAGGCTTTGTCCATTCAGAACCTCTGGGCCCCGTGGGTAAGTACGGGTGCCATCTAGCCCCAGGCGGGTCTTCTCCTCCATCCTGGTGCTTTGCCTCCCCACCATGTCACACCTGGGTGGATTTCACTGCTCAGTGAAGCCTGTGGTCTGTCTCTAAATTCCCCATGTTCATTCCATTCCTATTGAAGGGGGCAATAAACTTTAATGTGGAGGATGCAATTATTTGGGGGCCAGGTGTGACTTAACAGGCTTGAAAGCCTCTGAACAGAAGCAAAGCCAAAGGGAAGGGTATGTTTTCCAAGTGATTAAAAAGCGGTGTTAGTCCCTTCACACCCGTCCTGCCCCCCATCTTGCCCTGACAAAGCAAGGGTAGGATGCAAATTAAAGGGATCCCGACTTTACTCACCAGATGAATGTGTTGAAGTGCACTGGCCGCTAAGTTTCCACTGGACCAGCAATGGCTAGGACAGGGGAAGGAAGGGCCGGAGTAAAAAGAATGAGGAGATGAAAAACCCATAAAGAAACACAGGTTTGCCTCAAATTATACATAGACATATTTCATAAAAGTGAAATATAAATTGTTTTAATAAATGGATTCATTGCCAGCATCCCAGCTATTGTTCCTAGAGGGAAACCTTTCATAATTTGAAAAAGAAAGGGTAGCTGCTATTTATCTTTCAGGCCAATTTGGGTTGCTAGGTATGATATGGAATTTTTATAAAGTAAAGGACATCAAAATAAAAGGTTTTTCTGAATTCGTTAAAATATGAAATGCCAGCCAGAAATGTAGCGGCAAGGTGCAGGTACTGAAATAAACTGAGAGAGGGAAAGAGAAGGAAGAAGAAAGGAGAGAAGGAGAGAAAGAGAGAAACGATACCTCCTTGGGTCGACGAACCCAATTCAATAGGTTAAGGTGTCCATACCCCATCTTAAAAGGGACTGAGATGAGCAAATAGCATGCAGAGAGATGAACTGCCAAGCTGGAAAACCAAAGACAGGGAGCATTACTGCACAGAGGGCAAGGTGGAGAGAAGGAGTGAGGGCAAGAAAAATGCACGTAGGCTACATGTACCCAGGGGGAGTCAGAGACCCC
The DNA here is from genome assembly GCF_018350155.1 of Leopardus geoffroyi. Lineage (NCBI taxonomy): Eukaryota > Metazoa > Chordata > Mammalia > Carnivora > Felidae > Leopardus > Leopardus geoffroyi. The sequence continues at coordinate 78,418,392 of NC_059336.1, forward strand.
AGCCAAGGGTTTGAAATAACTCTGGGCTGGCGGCAGCCGGCGCATGTGCAGAGGAAGTGAGAAAAGTGAGAAAAAGATACATGGGTTCCCCCTTGTTCTCCAGCAAAGAAGATTCCAAAATAAGCTGTTCCTTTGCTATCTCAGGATCTCATGGACCAGAGGTCCACATGCCATCTTTAGGGCCATTAGCACCCTTCCCCAGTGGAAAAAGGTCAAGTGTATTTCCAGCTACAAAATATACCCACGTTGTCTCAGCCTTGGAGAGAGTAACTCCAGAGACAGAAGGCGGACGAGAAAAGTTACCAATGTGACGCAAGAATTGACAGAATAGGAAAACTTTCAAGTCATTAATTCTTAATTAAAGTTCATTTCAACCTTGTAGAGGTTTTTAATGTGTTCATTTTTTATGTGTTTTGTTTAATTTGTTTCTTTAAGAGGGAAGTTCAAAGAGGCTGGTACTTTTTCAGGTTATTTTAAGAAATCTGCCTCAGTAATTCCGTTATTCTTGGTTACTCATTTAGCCCACATCGATTGTAAGGGCCTCCTTGGGTATCCAGCACCCAAGAAGCTCCTCCGGTATGTAAGGCCCAGAACCCACCCACCAGGAGATTATGATCTGGCTGCACACACAGGTAGGAAGATCAGGCCACAGGAAGAACCAGCACCCTTTTCTAAGAACCAGACATTATGCCAAGAACTTTCCCCACCTTATCTTAAATAATCCTCACAAAAACCCATGGAGGTAGATATGATTCCCACCAGCTTTGCAAAGGAGGAAACTGAGGCCCAAAGAGGTTAAGTCCCTTGCCTGAGGTCACACAGATGGTAAGTGACTGCATCCAAGCTGAATGATACAGCACACACCACACGTGCCGTGGGCAGTCAGAGGAGGGCAGAACCCAGGATGCCTTCACAAGCCATCCTAGCACCACCTTGGGGGACCCAACCCATCTGGAAGGGTAGGTTGGACTCTTACCTGCTCCTGCTCATTCAGGGCTCTGCGAGGTGCTGGTCAGTCATATGCGCAACATTTAAAAAAAAAAAAAAAAAAAACCCTCTACAAGGCATGTAAAAGAAACTCGTTTTTCTATCTTTAGGTCACTCTGTGCCTCCACAGCCATCTGCAGGGATGGAACTTGGTTTCATTAAACATGATATTTTTGTCAGCTCTCTTATGCTTTTTTGTTTTGTTTTCTCTTGCTTTCAATTAAAGGATTGTTTCCCCTCCCAGAAATTCTTTGGGGATTTGAAACCCACTTCAAGGAAAGAAAAAAAAAAAAAAAAAGGAAATCCATCTTACAGTATTAGTCACCGAGACGGGTGTGAAGACAACGGGCTATAAGCTGAAACCAGCTCCATCTCCAAAAGCGAGGAACAACCTCTAACAAACTGCTTTGAATTTTAAGAACTAGAAATAATGCTGGCAAACCGGTTTGTCTTTCTTAAAATGCAATAATAATGTGTTTAAGCCTCCAAATTAACTCCCAATGGTTACAACCAAATAAAGAACATAGGCTGGGACTTCAAGCAAAAGCCGGGATGCTTCACCAGAGGAAAATACTTAGCTATGAAGAAATAAAAGTATGAGCGGGGAAATAAAATGAAAATGACACAGGAGCAAATGTAGTGGGCCCTGGAAGTCTTGCATCCCCGCAGCAAGTAAAACCAGTGCAGAATTGGCCAGTGTGGTAGGGAGTCAGGGAAGGGGGCCGGGCTTGGATTGAGTGTTTCTGACTTTGAAATCAAAGAAATGGGCGTGTGTGAGGTGTCTGCCCTGCATGTATGACCACCGTCTCCTCAGCAGTCGTGATGAAATAATCTCCCTCTTATCACAGCCTTTGATCTCACAATCCCCTTTTCCCACGCTATTAAGATATCCCATGTCTCAGCAATTCAACTTTGCATACTCAAACCTTTTTTTTCCTTGGCCTGCACCTGCCCACACATCAGCAAAGCTCCACTTCGCTTTGTGCCTTTGCTTTATGCCGTCCTGAAATGTTTTCATTAGATGGGAGCAATTGCCATGGCAGAGGCTGGCTGCCACCCCCACATGGGGAGCTCCAGCCAGCACCCCTCCTCTGTGGGGCTGGAGAGGGGTCACCGGAGCAAGAGGTCTCCCAAGAACTCTGGGCCTTCCTGAGAGAGGAGGCTCTGACCCAAGGGAAGGGAAAGGTCACACTTGCTTAGCAAAGCTCCCAGGGTTCTCAGGGACTCCCTCTCTCTCTGGCATTCCTGGGCAAATGCTGCTGGCAGAAATTCATTGGGGAGTTTGGCTCAAGAAGAGATCACCTACCTGTATCTTGTCTTAGCAACCATTTCTACTAGGTTTGCATCGCTGCCCCCTCACCTCCAATTTCCTGGGTCCCTTCTAAGACATCTGAATGGAGAGTCTATGATGCGGCCTCTGGCCTGGAAATTGCCTGGCCACCCCATCCTCCACCTCATACCTCAACCAGCCATCTTTTATTATCCACCTAAAGAAAAGAGAGCAAGATTCTGGAATCAGGCACCCTTAGGTTCCTTAACCTCACTGGGGCCCCTTAAGCTTCTTGAGGCTCACTTTTCTCATCTCTAAAATGAAGATCACTCTACCTCCCTCACATGTCTTTTGTGGTGATTACATTTAATCATATGTGTAAAGTGCCTATGTAGTCCAGGGTCAGGCACATAATAAGTAGTGAACCACAATGGTTCCTGCTCCAACTGCCTACACCCAGATTATATTTCCTTACAATAATAACAACAACTGTTTATTGAGTCTTTCCTACTTGTCAAAGGCTGTCCTAAGGATTTTACATAGATAATCTATACACTTTCAAAAATAAAATCCTATGAAGTAAGTACCAACCGTATTCCTCTTTCATAGGCCAGGAAACTAAGGCTCAGTGCCTGAGGTCATGCCCCTTAGTAAGCCACAAACATGAAATTCAAGCCCAGGTCTTCCAGACTTTAAAAACCCTGTCCCATTGTGCACATCTGCTGCTTCCTGGATCCTCACAATCTTCATGAAAATGTTTGCCTTTTTTTAAAGTTTTTTTTAAGTTTGTCTCTTAACATTTCCCATGTATTCATTCATAAACAAATCCTAACCTGCTTGAAATAAGAAAAATAAGTGATTTTCCCTATTCCATGGTCATTTACATGATATGGCTGAGTACCTCATCGTATATTAGCAAAGCAGATATCCATAGAAAGTGAATTGTCCTGGGGTGCCTGGGTGTCTCAGTCGGTTAAGCATCCAACTTCAGCTCAGGTCATGATCTCGCAGTTTGTGGGTTTGAGCCCCACATCGGGCTCTGTGCTGACAGCTAAGCCTAGAGTCTGCTTCAGATTCTGTGTCTCCCTCTCTCTCTACTCCTCCCGACTCATGCTCTGTCTCTCTTTCAAAAATAAACATTAAAAAAAATTTTTTTAATTTTAAAAGGAAAGTGAATTGTCCTTTCTCCAAAATGCATGTTGCAGCCTGAGAACAAAGGTATTTCTTCATATTCTTTGGGACGAGACCTGGGTCCTCATTCTAAGGCAGCATCCACCCTGGCTACCTCCTTTGCAAAACCTGATTTTCATTTATCTATACTAAGGCACAATAAAAATTTATTATTTGGGGGGCCATCCTCCTGCATTCATCCTGCATTTTGCTCCCCAAGCCCCAGCTCAAATTCCTCTAGGGAGTTTTCCCTGTCTTTCCACCCAGGCCGTGAACCCCAGGCCCTGATATGTCACAGAACTCAGAGCCTCTTCTACAGACACCATCTGGCACTTCCTTAACGGATTTCCTGAGTGTTCTACATGTGCACATCTTGTTGACCTAAGAAGATTATAATTCCTCAAAGAATGAAATCTTGTCTTCTATTGTTTTTGGAACTCCTAAAGTGCTTAGTCCTTCACTAGGCATCAAGTAAAAGCCTAATAATAGAATGTCCATGGATGCAATTACCCCCACAAAGTGCTAAATGTATCAGCTGCCCATGAGCCACAAGCATACCTCTGTCTTCCCTTTGGAAGTTACCATCAGCCCTATCCCAGTGCCCAAACCAAACCAAAATGATGTAAGGTCCAGAAGAGACCCAAATAGAGACCCAATAATTCTATCTCCATGACCCAGGTGACCTCCTGCCCCCTGCTCCTCATAAAGATCATCCAGCCAGTCTTCTTGCCCAGATTCTCCTAGCCCTGAACTCTTTCTTTACAAGGATACACAGGAATCAACCCTTCCTTCTTCTGATAATCATACTCTCCCATCCCAACTATTTGTAAACTGCTCTCCTCCCAAAGTAACCTAATGAGCATCACATAATGGTTCTGATAAGGGGTGAACATCTCATCCCCCTGGCTTCAATAATGGGCATGGGATAACCACAGAATGAAGAGCCCCTCTCTTGGATCACAATGATTGGTCCAGGGATGAGCACATGACCCAAGCTGAGCCGATAGGATCCTTCCCCAATTTTTATTTACCTATTTATTTATTTTGCTGGAAGTGACAGAGAAGGACCTCCTCCCTCTCTGACTGTGAGGTTGTAACCATGAAAGTCAGGGGCTGCCTGTCCCCTTTTAGAAGACAGAAACCATCTGTGGCAAGAGAAAATGAAGCAGACAAACAGAAGAACAGAACCTGAGAGAGCAATGAAAACATTCAAGCCCTGGCTGCAGTGATCCCTAAGGCAGACATCAGCAGCTCTGCCTGAGACTGGGTTATGGAGGTTCAAATCCCCCTTTGGTTTCAGTTAGGTTTCTGTCACTTGCACCCAGAGTGTTCTCCTAACATACACACTTCCTAGGAAGGGCATGTAAATTAGTGACAAGAACAAGTACAGATTAGGCCATCATGCAGATAAAGATAAGTGGGTGGTGAGAATTGAGCCATGGAGTCCTCAGTGGCAGGGCCTCTGCTGGTCTGCAGAGGGGCACGGAAGGGGTGGTGGCAGGAAGTGCTTCTCATCCTACTGTGGCTTGGGTCATGGCCTACAGCATCAAAGGGCTCATGACTGGAAACCCCCTAAAAGAAATGCCCCTTCCCTGCTGGCCACAGGTGCTGATGGGCAAAGGGACTCACCAGGCTTCCAGTTGGACCTCTGAGGAGGGGCCTGCTCTCCCTGCTCTGGGAAAACAGGTAGCACTGGGTAGTTCCTCAGCAGAGTCTGCTTTTCCATGTCAAGATGGTAGCAAAACAACACTTTGGTATCATCAATCTAGTATAAAAAGCTGAACCAGGAGTCAAAACTTGAGACCTGGGCTTCTCAGAGTCTTAGTTTCCTCTATTACATGGGTAAAGAAATGCCTGGCTGCCTCCTGGGCAAGCCTTGAATAAGACCATAACAATAACTACAACCTCCTTAGTAGTCACTATGCGCTGAGCCTATGCATGCATTATCTCATTAAGTCCTCACAGCATGGTCTGGCACACACAAGAAAACTCTGGCTGGATTTTTAAAAGGAAATCTTACCTAAAGACACAAAGCTCATAAGTTGCAGAGCTGGGAGTGCAAACCACATCTATATTAACAGTGTCTGTGCTTTAACTCCTCTACCTGGAGGTAGTATTGCCAGATGTAGGGGGGAAAACACACACACAGGGCACCCAACTACATTTGAACTTCAGATAAACAACAAATAATTTTTTTAGTCTATGTCCCATGCAATATATAGGGCATATATATATATTAAAAGATTATTTGTTGTTTGTCTGAAATTCAAATATAATTGGGTGGTTTTGTACCTCATCTGGCAACTCTACCTGGAGACCAACTTTATTAATGAACTTTGAAAATGGTAGAGCACTACACAAAGTAAAGTTCTTTTGTTATAAATCCTAACCCCAGGTCTAACTGGTGGCTGGCACTATTCTGGGACTACTCTGGGACATTCATATCCACAGCTGTAAGATCCAGACAGGTACCCAGCATTAGCAGCCTTCGATCACCCTTGTGGCTATCAGAGAAGCTCTAAACATAAAAGGTACTTGGATAAAGTTAATTGGGAATCAGAGAAAAATGATATTAACCACCCTTATGTCCTCCCCACCACCAGACGCACTTGCCTTCCCAGTGGCTGGGGTATCTTTTCTGGAGCTTCCCCTTCTCTTTCCTCCCTCACTTAAATACCTAGATAGCAAGCTCATCCCACCTGCTGAGTTTCTGGCCACCGCATGCCAGTTTAGTACTAGATTCTGGGGATTTACTGTAGAGATATGGGCCCTCCCCTCAATGCATAACACTGGGGGTGAAGAGACAGTATACAATTTAGTGTAGGAGCATAATGAGACAGTTCCCACTTGCTGGGCACCTTGTGCTCATCAGGCGCTATGCCAGCTACATTCCCGGGGATGGTCTCATATAATGCCCCCAGCCCCTCATCCAGGAATCACAGGTACCCTGCAACCTCTCCAAACAGCTGGAAGCCACCAGGGAGCTCCCGCCCTGCTATCAGAGGTACAAAATGAGGCTTCTTAGTTGATGAATAAAATCACCAACTTGAGTATATTAGGAGGAGAACTCCGCTCTTTTCCATTTCTCACATTTCTCATACAGATCGCCTTAAGACCGTTCATGCCGCAGGGACATTCAGAGTGTCACCCTGAACTGGGTCCCAAAACGTGAGCCCTCTCAAAATACGTGGTATCTCCAGGACAATAGCAGAAACCGGCTCCATTATCCTCCGGACCGTGTCTGAATTGCCTTTCGCTAACAAAGGTCTATGGGCCTGCCAGCACACTTGGCTACCAACTCCCAGATCCCTTTCACCCAGACGTGTACTTCTGTCAGGCTAATGGCTGCCCTGCCCTGGGTGACTAATGCCCTGCTTTGGTCTCATTATGGATTCTTAATCTCTTCTCATTTTTCCCCATAATTCCAGTTGATAATAGTCATCAACTTTTCTCTCACTGTGGAAGAGGCCTTCTGAGATAATGTAATTCCTGGCATTCATAAGCAGTTGAAGGAGAGTATTCAACCAGGGTTTTCTGAGGTCTAAGAAAAACAAAGCCAACCAGAACAAGTGGGAAGAGACCACACCACTTGCAACTTCCCACACCACTTCCCTCAACTCAGCCTCTGGCTACACTGGAAATATGATACCTACGCACTGTTAATAGTCCCTACACTGCCAGCCTTCCTAGGAATGGTTTCTGCTCATCTTTTCCCAACAAGTTCCTCTCCCTTGTCCTGCTCCTCAACCTGACCTTGTCCAGGCTCCTCTACAAAGACCTTGATTCACCTCTCACTTAGGGAGTGCAGTGGAACTCTCTGTAAGGTGAGCTGAAGCTGAGGGACCAGAAGGCAGCCCACGTCAGATGCTGCTGGTGCTGAATTAAGCTTTGGAGTCATCTAGTTTTTAAGATTCAGGAAATATGATGTGACATCTTGGATAACTGAATCCAGGAAAGGGTAAACAGGATCCTACTGGACTTGATGTTCCACTTTTATCACCCTCACTTCATTTTCTGTTCTATATAGTTCATTGCTTCCATACTAAACATTATACCTGCTTTCGGTCCCGAAGTGTTCAGCACTTGATAAGAGATGCTCAATGGAAGTCTTTTTTTTTTTTTTTTTTTTTTTTCTCTTTTTTTGTCCTGCTTGCTCTTTCAAGGTCTTCATTTTATACCACTAATGTGTGGTTATAAGGCTTGTTTTTGTTGTTTCTGTATTATCTGGAGGTTTCTGTATTTGTTTATTGGTTGTGTTTTGTTGCTATCTTTAAGAGATTCTAGGATCCTAACTCTGGTCCTAATATCTGATATTTGACCTCATTTTTAGCTTTTTGCCTCTAATACTTCCTCTTCATCACCTAGAACATTCCATCTTGTCTTAGGCCTCTCTGAAATCCCCACCTATGTCCATATTCCCTCCCAAATCTCCCATTAGTCTTCCCACAGTTGTGAGTTCCTAAATAAAAGGGTCAGTAAAATTTTTCCCCTCAAAATGAGATACATTCAACCAATGCCCCTTCACCATTTTCACGGTGAAACTCGACTTAAAAATTAAATTGTTTTTGAAATTTTTCTTTCAGATTCGAGCCTATGCCAATCACACCCGTGCTCTTTACAAATGGATGGCTAGTCTTGCCTCACAGTGACTTCCCCTTTCAAATCTCGCTCCCAAAAACATTTTCTCCCTGTCAGTTTACCACTGACTCTCTGCAAATCATCCTGTGATCCCAGGTAGAAAGGACATGATACACAAATAAATTTTAGTGTCCTATGCTTTGGGGTTATAACTGAAAATAGATTGGTAGTCAAAAAAACTGATGTGTGTATAGCACCAATATAATACATACATGATGCTACATATATGGTCCATATGTCGAGAGCCTTAAATCTGATACGATAATCTACAAAATAAAACACGTCTGCCCTAAATCCAAAGATTTTTAAATGAGACAAGAGTCTTGTGGATAATAAAACTATTCAAAATCCTAACCATACTTCATCCATGTGGATACAATTACATCCTGTTTAGTACTCCACCTCAATAATCATCACATATGATATTATTACCAGGGCTAACACTTATAGAGAGGTAACCACGTGCCAGCATTCTGTTAGGCAGCATATGTGCCTTAACTTTTAATTCTCACCAAAACCCCACAAGGTAGCTACTCTTTACCATTCCCATTAAACAGATGAGGAAACCAAGACTTAAAGGCAACTGGTAACTTGACAAAGTTCCCATACTTTTGGCAAGTGACAGAGCAACAATTAGCCTCGGAGCCCATCACAGCCACCTCCTCCCTGTGTTGCCCCCCTTGAAGAATTCCACTCAGGGCTTACGTTTTAAACCTACATGTAGGACAGGTGTTTGGGGCCCTCCACCAGGCTGCTCACCAAGAGACTAATCAGTCAGCATTGCTGTAGTAGGTCACACTTTGCTCCCCATCTTTTGTGGAGTACAAAGATGATTAATTGCTTACACAGAAATTGATCTAACCACTGTTTTATGAAAAATGCAGGATTTCCATATCTTTAAAGGGACTTCTCAAAGAAATTTGAATTAGGGAACAAAGTAATTGAATTTTTCTGTCTTTCCTGGCATTTTTAGCTACTGATTAATGTAGAGTCCTAGGTGTTAGAATGACTTGGAAAGATCGATAAGAATATTAACCCTTATGAAAAGGTTTGCTATGAGAAGAGATTGTAGCTCAGAGTCTTGGATGGAAAACAATCAAAGGTTAGAGTTTGTGGGCATCAGCTCTATTGGCAGGGAGTGGGGGTGGGGCAAACTTTCTGGCTAGTCTGATCTTCAGTATTTCCTCAGAACTCTTGCTTTCTCCTGGTCTAAGGGAGATAGCAATCCCCTCCTGTAACATGTCACCATCAGGAGGGAGGGGAAACAGTAGGGTTGACAACCACAGCTAGGCAACAGTATCGGGTATAATAGCACCCTCCCCCAACACCCTCCCGGCCAGGCAGACTAATTGTGCACCCCCTCCCAGCTCTGTCCTATTAAGAAGAACACCCCTTGTCTCTCAGGCCGCAGTTGGTCGTGAGGATTAACCCCTCCTACCCCCTCACCCCACCATCCAGGCATCCCCCTCCTTCCAACAGTCCTCTGGGCAGACATGACTGACAAGAGTACCACAGGCGATGATGTCACAAAGAGAGGGGGCAGTGTGCCCTGTTAGACCATCTTTCACTCCAGTGGACTCGCCTTCACAGACAAATTGATTTGCAAAGGTTCAGGCTGCCAGCCCGGCCTGCTTTGCATACAGAACGCTCCCTGGTGACACAATAAAAAGTGGCCAGGCTAACAGAGGAGCACAGCGGGGTCTGGCCGGTTCAAAGTCCAAACTCCACACCCCCTCACCTCAGTCTGGTTTGAAAGGTCACTGTGTGTCTGGGAAAATAGTCGCAGGATACAATCCTTTATTAAAGGTCACTATTTTTCAACAGCACTTAACACACACTTACACACAAATTGAGACTGGAGAGGGAAAAAAAACTGGGGGCTGCATCGTATTGTATATTGTGCTTGCAAGATTTATGTCTTGTGGTCACCAGCAATAAACACACACTGCTTCAGTATTAAAGTTCACATTAATCCACTGATTCTCCCTCCCCTGGAAATCAGCCTCTTCTTTGCCGGGTAGACGGGCAACCAAGACTTTTGTTCATCCCTTTTGTTCCTTCCCCATCTTTCCCTTCCCTGGTTGCGAATGTTTTGCTTTCGCGACTTTTTATTAAAATAATTGTTGGCATTGTTATTATTGATGTGCAGCCACAGAACTTTACTCTTGGTAGTTTCCTCTCTTGCACTGTTCATGACATGTGCCTGGCATTTGAATCCAAAACCGTGCATGATCACCACGCTCAAGACTCAGAGTGTGTGTCTGTAGAACTGAATGTGTCACAGACCTTGAGAAGCAAAAGTCAAGTTCCTTCCTGTGCTGCTTGTGAAAATCCAGGGGAGCACACTGATGCTAAGCCAGTGACCATAAAGCCATCAAGGAGACTGCCAGTCCTGCCTATCCATTATGTTGTGTATTTTATTTGAGGAAATGCTTCCAATACAAGCAAAAATAGCGATTGTGTTTTCCTCCAGTAACAGTTCATGTTTGGTTCCCAAAGAATGTTAACAATAGCAATCCCTGCCTTCATAACAAAAGAGATTATCAAAGAAGTCAGCCCAAGCTGTTAGATTAATTTAGGCAAGAATTGCAAAAGAAAATATTTAGGGGAAATTCTATGAATTTCAAATAGCCGGCAAAATATATAATGTTGAGGATTCCACTCCGCTCTGTAGCACATTTTTGCAAAGCTTTTGCCAGTGATAGGTTTCTGAGCTATCAAAAGCACATTAATTTTTTCTGATTAAAACAGCTGTGAAAATATACAAGTGTAACTGTGAAAAATCCAGGGCTTATTGTAATACTTTAAGCAAAACAAGGATAAAATATTTTTAAATATGGACTTGCCAAAAGTAAAATATCTAACACGGGGAGAACTAATTCTGCGTGTGCTTCTAATATTTTGGCATAAATACTTTAATCCTCTTGTCCATCCTGTTGGCACCTCATCTACAGTTGACTTGTTAAGGGCTAGTTCCTTTGTAATGTCGTCAGCACCTCTCCATAGTTATTGACTGTGCTCTCATTAAAACTGGCAGAAGTGAGAAGAGGTGGGGAGGAAGCTGGTTCCTCACTACAAAGGTATTCAGAAAGGCAAAAGAACCTAAAGGAGAAACGAAAAAACACGACAGAAGTGAAACTGTCTGACCAGGAGGAGGAGGAGGAGAGGGGAGGAGGGAGGAGGGAAGAAGAGGATGAAGATGCAGAAGGAGAAAGAAAAAGGTGAGGAGGGAGGAGGAGGGAGGAGGACAGAGAGGAGGAAGAGGGAGCAAGAGGAGGAGGAGAAGGGTGGTGAGGAGGAAGAGGCTTCTGGAAGTGGGGATGGAGTTTGGTAACCCTGCTTTCGTGATTTTGTTTGTTCTAAAAATATACAGGTAATCACAAAGACCCATTTCAAGCTTCTTATCATGTTCACCCAGAGTTATGCCACAATATGGCACCTAAATGCAGAGCATACATTCATAGCCAATTCCAACTTGTCTTTTCCTCATTATTTAAAATAAATCCTTTTTGGAGGAAGAAGACAATTTCTCTTGCCTGTGCCCCTGATTTGGGCTTGGGTGGTAATGATTTATTTCACTGTGGACCCAGACTCTTCATTCCCTAATCTACTACCTCGAAAGGGGTGACCTCACGAATAAAATCACTGTGTGATTCAAAGGAGGGGGGGTACATGCTTAATCAAAACAAGGTGCCTTTTGAGGAGAACCACCCAAACTTCAGCTTCTCAACGCCAAAGACAACATAAAGATTGAGAAAAGAGAAAAGAAAAGGGGAGAGAAAAAAAGACATCCTCTTTCCTCTCCCCCTGGACTGGAGGCCTAATACAGGAAGGAGCTGTATGCTGACCCTCTGCTGATTCCCATTCAGACAGGAGTTCTGGCACTGGGACTCCAGATCAGACGGTAAGGTCACTGCCACATGCTACCCATGCCCAATGTAGAGCCCAAACCCAGCATTCCCCCGCCTCCGAGGCAGCAGGCAGAGACACAAACGCCCCTCCCCTCAAAGCCACCAGGCCCACAGTCCCACCATAAACATAAGTGCCTGGGATTCCAACCTAGAGCCCCTAATGTGTTCAAAGGCAGCACTAATGCATAAAACGTCTGGGCTCAGCTGAGGCATCGCATCAGTCTCTGCAAATGAGGCTTTTCGGACAGCAAAGGATGAAGAGCCAGATTCTGAGAGGGTTTGGGAATTGCTGAGCCAATTCTCTCCCCTCTTCTTGACTCTCCCTCCCTCTGGTCTCCACCCTTTTCCCCTTCCCAGCCAGGTGATTAATTCCAGGCCCCAAGAGGGTTTCTAAAGGGATCTACGATCGCTGCAGTGACACCCAGTGCTAAAGGAGAGAGAAACAAGCAGAGACTCCTCTGGTGCCAGCTGCGGCCAGAAGCCAGCAAGACCCTTCCGGCCAGGCTGAGTGTGCCCTGATCCCTAGGCAACTGGGCACTCTGCCCCCCCCAAGATGGGGTGCTGAGGCCACACTCCAGCCACAGTCTTGGGGTTTGAGGATGCCCTTTACCCCCAGAAGTTCTCCCAGCACCTTTATACAGCTCAGTGGTGCCCTCCAGCCCTGTCTTCTTCCTCTGCATCCTGGTTCAGCCTCCTGTCCAAGACCACACCACTCACACCTATCTCTGCATCCTATCGCACCCACCCCACCCATCCCCAGGAAATCTATGGTCACACACCCATAGGTACTACCCATTCAGGAACTTTCCAGCGAAACAGTGCCTTTCACTTACTGTAAGAAGGACTTGTCCAGATCCTTCAAGCCCTTGAGATTGTCTTTCCAGGTGGGTAGAGTCTGGCTAATGCAAAGGCCTCCCATGGCACAGTGGACCTCCAGGCTGAAGCACTAGCATCACTTTTCTCCAAGACTCATGAGTTTGGGACATTTTAGTTTTTCCTGGTTTTGCAGGCCCCAAAGAGAAATGTCCCAGATATTTTCTTACCATTGCATTGTTCAAGCCTACAATGATTATGCGGAAGTGTGTGCACATGTATGGGTGTTGGTGCAAATCACACTGGAGGAAACACTGGTGCAGTCATCCCCTGATCACAGGGGATGTCTCAGTCCCCACAGACTGAAGATAGGCAGTTTTGTATCAGTGTGCCCAGAATGCCAGCTCCATGAGGACAGGGATTTTTGTCTGTTTTGTACACTGCTTAGCCCCAGCACCCAAAGCAGCACTGGCTCAACAGTCCATGCTCAATAAATATTTATGGAAAAATTTTACATGCTGAAGAATTTGAGTGTGTGACTCGGTGGTTTCTGACATTTCTTTTTCACTGATTAAAAGAAAAATCAGCAGGGTAGGAGATCAACAAGATCCTTTTGCTTTTTGGTGTGTGTGCACATGTCTTGGGGTGGGCAATGGAGGTTAGTATCTCTATGTGTTTGTTTGTTTGTTTTCCCTTTGCTATGTCTGGTCCAATCCTTCCACTTCTTTGCTGCCTGGGTCATGCACCTGAGTTCTGTTATAATAGTAATTACAATGGTTTTGACAGCCTTAAGAATATAGTTTGGAAAACAGCTATCACAGAAATTAGCAAGTTTTGCGAACAGCTCAGCTCTGAGGTGATGGGAGCCCAGGCCGGGACAGGAGGAGTTAACTGAGATGAGTGGGGTGTTATGCAAAGCACCAAATCCCTAAACTCCCGCAAAGATCTTTGATGGCCGTGATCAATAGATTCTCAGACCACACTGACATAACCTTGTCATGCCTCAGCAAGGGTACAGTGGCTAAAAAGGGGTGGGGAGGTGGAAAGGTGGGAGGAGAGCAGGGAGAAAGAGAAAACAGAGAAAGGGACAGAGATATCATATGCCCTCCCCTCTCCTGCACCCCCAGAGCCCCTCCTTTCCACACCTACCCCCTCTTCAACAAGCATCACACAGCAAGTGACTGGTAATGGTTCTTTGGCCTTGTACAGCTTTTAAAATCCTTCAGCTGAAGCATCTCAGCTCCAATCGCCAGCAAAGCTTGAGCACCCTTGAGACCCTGGTGCAGATAATCATCATCCACTCAGTGACAAGAAGCTGAGCGCCGCTTCGGTACCAAGGAGACCGAATGTGGCAGGGCACCAAGGTGCCATCTTAGACGCGTCCAAGCAGCCGCGGTGGCGGTGGCAGCAGCGACACACAGGGGTGTGCATGTGTGTGCAAGTTGTTGTTTCTTCCCCCTTTTCTTCTTCTTCTGTATCTTCTTCTCCCTCCTTCTTCACCCTCCTCAGAGAATCCTCTCTCGAGAGGGATGCTGTTAACACAGCTGCTCTTAGCAGGCTTCCCCGTTACCCAGCGCCTGCCGGACCAAATTGAATCCTGTAGTCAATACTGTTGGAAAGGAAAATGACATTAATTTGTGTAAAAGTGTAATCAAAAGGTGGTTGGGTGATTTTTCTTGCTTTCAGAGAAATGTGGGTTTGAGTTTATGATTATATAAGAGAGAGCCAGTCAGTCAGCGGCTTCCTGCCTTCCACCCAGCACTTCCCAAGTGCTCTTGCTGCCGTGTGACAGCATTAGAGTTAATGGTGTTGCATTATGTATACAACACGCTGTGGATGGTACAGCTGGCTGGGATGGTCCTGCGGACCAGGGTGCTGATGGGTATTTACATGCCAGCTGAAAGGTGGAAGAGACAAGATCCAGAAATAAAAGAAGAGCCATCCCTAACACGCACAGAACTCAGACCTCCAGCAGCTTGGAACAGCGGGGAAATTTCCAGATCGCAAGGGCCCCCACGTTTATATTCCCTTTTCCACCTCAGGCCTTTGGCTCACATTTTCCATTCACAGAGCTCCCTGGCAAATTGAAGATGGTCTAAACAAGGAATACCACATCCCTTGCGCGTATTAAAAATAGCTCTCCAAACAGCCCGAAATATTTTCATTCCATTGTCAACTTTCCATCTCACACCTCAACAAGGGGCAGTGCTCAGAAGGAGACAGCTCCGGGCAATTGTCCTTTGCAGGTCTGACTTTAGGGCCAAGTCACCAGGCCTGAAGCCCCTGCCCAGAAGCAGATCAATTTTACTATTAAGCAGTCATACAGAGGAGATGCAGGCACTGGAGGTTTGCGAAAGAAAAGACACTGTTCCATTCTCCACTCTGCGAGGACAGAGGTGGGCATTGCGTGTGCAGCTTTGCTATCCCCCAGGGGTGAATGAACATTAGGCACTGACCACTATGATGGAAGAGGTCACGGTAATGACGCCGGGGGCCTGGGAGAGTGGGAAAGGAAACCATCTTTGTCCTGAAAGTGTGGAAAGTTTGCCAGGAACCAAAGCAGGGGATTTTAGGATCCCAGAGAGCCTGACAAAAGAAAGCTGCATCTTTAAAAAAAAAAAAGTTATTTAAGGGATTGGCCTTATTCGGGGGTGGGGACGGAGGAGTGGCAAGAAGGTAGAAGCCTTATGGGAAATCCCAGAGACAGCAGGGGTGGTCAGGGCCTCTCTACCCTCAGTCATCCTGACCCCATAAAAAAAAGCTGCTCTATGTGCTGACCAAAATTTGAATTCACTTAATCAATTAATTCATTCAATAAAATCTGTTGATCACCTGCCATATGCCAGGCACTGTGCTAGATCCCGGGGATACAGCAGTGAGCATAACTGACAAAAATGTCTGTCCACGAGGAACTTCCATACTATCCCTCCACGAAGGACAAGGATGCAGCCTTCCACAAGACAATGAGGGGTGCAAGCAGTCTTGGGAAAGATAACCAAGGCATAAGTGATGGAGATCTGTGTTCTCTATGGAATTTTTATTGGGGGAGGGGAAAGAAGCACAGGATGCTAAGTTGAGAGGGAAGAAGAATGTGGGGGGGGGCGCGGGGGGGGACTGGGCCAGCTGTGGAAGGAGGGAGGAAAGTACAAAAGCTGAAGGCACTGAGGCAAGATACACCCAGTTTGCAATTTTGCTGATGATTAGCACTGGTAATGAAGAGGGGATCACGTAAATATCCATGGAGTGAAATGCCAAGATTCAGAGTTACTATTATATTTATATGAGGCAAAAAGCTGGCAAAAATCTCTGTTCAGCTGCCAATAAGCCTGCATTCCAAGGCCAGGTCTAGATGCAAAGCTGCAGGGCTCTCCAATATTCAGAGCAGTACAGAAACTGTCCCTAATGTCTAGGCAGCTGGACTCATCCTTCTACCCCGGGGCTTCCCACAAATCTCTGTAATGCCCTAGGAGCCCAAGCATGTCAACCGGCACCCCATTCACCGAAGATCCAGCCATTTGAAAATAACAATTCTTTCCCTAAAATTCTGGTGTGCTGTTCAAAGTTATTGAAAAAAAAACCTGACCTTCATCCTCAACCACCACAGTACCCACAAAAGCCATGGATTTCACTCAAGCCACAGGTCATGCTTTCCCCTGGTGTACAGAATCATTCAGAGTGCTTGAGTCATAGAAAAGCCTGCCTTGCGTCTGAATCATGTCGGAGCTTGTGTCTAGTCGCAGAGAGGAGTCCAGTCGGCTCCTCACCATCACACAATTTCCAGCCCTAACACAAAGTCATCGTCCTTTTCTTCAGTCCTGATTCCTTTACCCTCTACCTGCATCATGACATAAGACTTTGGCACTGTCTCATTTCTAGAAAGGTCTTTGCCCCAGTAGCTTGAAGTATCTCCAGTTTCCTTCTCTCACAAAAGAAAGAAAGAAAGAAAGAAAGAAAGAAAGAAAGAAAGAAAGAAGAAAGAAGCTTTCAAGTTACTTCATAGGAATCAAAATAGCATTCTCAAAATAAATAAATCCCTTTACAATGTTATGTTTATTTGCACGTGTGTGCACACACACACACACACATACACACACACACGCTCACTCACATGCAACCATCCCAAAACTATTGGCCTGAAAAACTGGCTATCCCACAGATGCCCCTTTCGACATAACTACATAAAAAGAGGTCAGGTCTCGGTCTGCAGCCCGAGCTCAGTCTGTGATCTGCCCAGGGTCACTAAAATAAAAGATAATCCAGAGAGCTGAAAGATCCAAAGTTACGCAGTGTGCACACCGCCTAGGGGTGCTGAAACAAGGTTGAAAATACAACCTGGTATGTAAGACGGCTGTGTGGGATATTAGATTGTGGCTGGCCCAGGGTGCTGAATGGCTCACTGATATATTGGGTGTAGTTTGGTTGTGCAGAGAAACGAGCTGAAGAGAAAGACGCAAATACACAAAGGGAAAAAGAGACAGATAGAGAGATCTAGAATGAGACAAAGTGATGAGGGAGACAGAATGAGTGACAACAACACAAAGAGGCAGGGAAGACAAAGGCAATACCCTCTTTCCCTCAGTGTTCCCTGAGATTAGGCATGAAAGCAAAATGAATAAATCACCATCTTGGTTGGTGATATTGGAAACTTCTTTTCCTCCTTGAGGGGAAGGCAAGCGGATGGTGTCTTCTCTTTATCCAATTTTTAAACAGTCTGCAGGGAGCTGGGAGTGAAATGCAAACCAGGAAAAATAACAACAGCAATGGGAGGAAGAAAGGAATGGTGAATGGACTCTTGAACCGACTGTGACAGTTGTGGGGCATCAAACTGTTGTGGTTTTAGGACTGATCTCTCCTTGCCAGTAGATTTTTTTTCTCCCCCCCCCCCACACCCCAAGCTTGTTCCCTTATGCCCTGCCTCATTGAACCTTAGACAATAGTGACCTCAGCATAGAGACATATATCCAGGCAGCCTCAGCCTGAGGCGGAGATCAGGATGCAAAGGGCAAAGGTTTGACCCTAAGAAAAATTTCTCATGGGGTCAGATCACACTGCCTGGCTGGAGGGATTTTTTTTTCTTGCCTGATATTGTTTTCTCTCTTCAAGTGACTGATTTTCCCAGCCAAATCTTTTACTCCTGTGTTTGCCTCTTTTGGATCTGGGTATACATATCTACCTCCTGCCACTTCCCATCGAGGCTATCAGTTGTCACTTCTCCAAGTCTCAGCCTGGAGATGTGGCAATGCATCCAGGACCAGACTGCATATTAGCCCCCCTGTGACCTCCCACCTCCCACCCCTAGTCCCCACCCACCCCACACCCTCCTCAGGGTACCCAGCATCTCTCGCAAAACTGGCTGGCTACATATGGGCCAATGGGAAGGCATTTGTTAGTTGCAAATGTTCAAATTAACACTTACTCCTGTCTCTGAGTCTGCAGGGAAAACCAAGTCTGACTACTAATTACAGCTTTTGGGGGTGAAAATAAACAGAAGTGTGCCAAGTCAAGGCCTTTATGCAGAAAAGAAAAATGTCTTCATCTGGATGCCGCATTTTGACATTTGAGGCCCAAGAGCTGGAGAGAGGAGCCTGGGGCTCAAGAGGGGCTATATCCTTCTCAGGGAGAAGCACTGTGTCTTCAGTTCTTGGCATTATACCCTGGGCATCAGAGTTCCAGGGCCGTCTCACACATCTTTGTTGGTTATTTGGTAGTAGCAGAGTGGGGGAGGAAACTGTCCTAGGTATCAATGGAAGATCAGCGGGAGCTGCAAGGGCCCCATCATGGCTGCCCTATATAGCTCATCTCTTTCTGCCCTCTGAGCCCAGCATTCCCTCCATGGCACCAGATACAGCACAATTTCCCAGCCTTGCCTCCACCACCTAGGAAGCCTTTTCTGACTACTCCAACCTGTAATCTCTTGCCCTTCATTTCCACGAAGTTCTTTTTTCCACCATTCTTTTGCTGGTATAACTGTTTTATAGAGATAGCTCACTTTTAGTTCATCCCTAATGAAATTTCTTGATCTGGGAAATACAGTACTCTCTAGCCTTGGGAAATTTTCAGCCATTACACCTTCATGTATTGTTTTGCATCATTTTCTCTATTTTCTCCTCTTGGGATGCCTATTAAACATGTGTTAGGGCTTTTTGATATGTCTTCTAGCTCTATTAACTTTTTTTTCATGATTTTTATCCCATTAGCTCTTCTTGCCACATTTTGGGACATCTCCTTATCTTAGTCTTCCAGTTTCATAATACATTATTTGTTGTATGCAATACACTATTTGGTCCATTATGTGATTTAAAATATACCTGCAAATTCTCTAATAGTCCTTCCTCCAAAAGTCAGCATCTAACTCCTCTCCCCTTGAGTAAGGACTAGTTTTAATGACTCTCATCTAATGAATAGGATATGGTGGACACGGTGGTGTGTAACTTCCAAGACTCGGTGACAAAGAGCATCATGGTTACCTTTCCCTTTGCTGTCTCTCTCTTTGATCACTTGCTCTAGGGGGAATCAGCTATCATGCATGAGGACACATCAAGATGCCATTTGGAGAGGCCCACATGGAGAGGAACTGAGCTCATCTCCACCTTCCCTGTGAAGCATCCATCTTGGAAGCAGGTCCTCCAGGCCCAAACAGGCCTTTATAAGACCACAGATCTGGCTGACACCTTCACTAAAACCTAATGAGAGATCCTGAACTAATACCAGCCAGCTAACCCATTCTTGAATTCCCAAAACTAAGAAACCAGGAATAAATGTTTATGGTTTTAAATTACTAAGTTTTGGAATGACCTGTTAGCTAATATACCCATAGACTCAATTTTTTTTTATTCCAATAATGATTTCTTCATTTTTGAAGTTTCTAATTTTCTTTAAAGCCACCTACACTTGTTTCATTTCCTTCTGCACATTTTTCATCATTTCTATACCTTCCATTATCCTTGAGCACACTTAAATGATTTGTTTGAAAACATTTTTTATTGCTCTATCAGGTCTTTCCCTTGAATGTTGGTTCCTCTATTTGCTGAGTTTGTTATTTGTCTTTCATCATGGTGGACTTGCTAGGTGCTTTATAATTTTTGTTTTTGAGATTATCTTTTATGAGAATTTCCTCCAATAAATATTCAGAAAACCCAAGGCAGTTTTAAGAAGGACTTGATACTCAGATCCAGGCTTCTTAGTTCAAAGTTATTTGCCAGCCAGCAGATTTGGGTTGAGTGTACAGCATGCTCCCAGGAGTTTGTCATGCTGGGTGGCACTTCTCAGGACCTTAACCAACCCCAGGCAGGAAAGAAGGGTTTTCTGCTGTCCCTTTCCAAATTTAATGGAGAGAGAATGTGTCTGGGCTTCAGCTTTATATAGTCTGTATAACTCCAGCTCCAGGCTTTCAGGGCAATGGGGTCCCAACCTGAACCCACTGATAAGACTGTTTCATCCCCAGTGCCCACAAGCCTCAGCCTCCAATATCCAGTGTGGCCCATGTGTCAAATTATTTTATAGAAACCTCTCCATTTATGACTGCTGGAAATTTCCTCTCTTTATTTAAGCATGAATATATACTTGTTAAAATTTTTTTTCTCATAATTTCTCATAACTTTTTAAGTGTTCAATGTAGAAATGGGAGGCTTCAGCTTGTAGTTAATGTTCTTGCTCTGTACCAGAAACCATATTTGCTAACTTTCCACATTTATTTTTCCTCTATCCCCAATCATACCATAAGCTTCTAACAGGGACAGGATTATGCCCTTTTTTACTTCTTCTCATTGGAAGAGAAGAACATCTTCAACATCTTCAAGGATCTGCTCTATAAATATTTGACTGACTGACAGGTGATGTGACAGGAAGGTTTGAGAGCAAAAGGAAATTAAATTTCTCTCATATTTCATCAGGACTACTGACTCTCAGATTTGGAACCCCCCAAAAAACGTGTCTCTTAAGCTTTTCTAGATTATAGATACTTTGAAAACCTAATTAGACCCTCTCTGCAGGAAAAGAAAGAAAGAAAAAGAAAAAATATATTTGCAACACACAAACACAAAGCTCTGCATTGTTTCAGGGATTTAACTAGGCTTTTAAATATTTATTTATGTATTGAGAGAGAGAGAGAAAGAGAGAGAGAGAGAGCATGAGCAGGGGGGAGGGCAGAGAGAATCCCAAGCAGACTCTATGCTGTCAGTGCAGAGCCTGACACGGGGCTCAGTCTCACAACCATGAGATAGTGACCTGAGCTGAAATCAGGAGTCAGATGTTCAACCAACTGAGGCACCCAGGCACCCTGGGATTTCAGTACTTTAAAAAATTAATACTAAAACACAAAAATGTTTCTTTTTTGTGTCTCTTAACAGAATTTCTTTTAGTATCATGGGTTATTTTTTTCCTGCAGCTTATCAAAGATCCTTTTTTTTAATCATTAGAAATAACCCTGTCCTGGGGCATCTGGGTGGTTCAGTCAGTTAAGCACTGACTTCGGCTCAGGCCATGATCTCACAGCTCATGAACTCAAGTGCCACGTCTGGCTCTGTGCTGACAGCTCAGAGCCTGGAGCCTGCTTCAGATTCTGTGTCTCCCTCTCTTTCTGCCTCTCCTCTGCTTGTGCTCTGTCTCTCTCTATATATAATAAATAACAAACATTAAACTTTTTTTTATTTAAAAATTAAAAAAATAACCCTGTCCTTCTCTTGACAGACATGGAAGCTGATGGCCTGAGAGCCTAAGTGACTTGCCCAAGCAAATCATGGGCATGACCTCTGGCTAGATGCAGATCTAGGACTAGCTGTTTTCCACTATCTAGGCCACTTCTCCTCATAACTTTGAGTCTAGGTACACTACTATGTGGTAGCACCACAAAAAAAGTCAGAATTAATTTTAATCCTATCAATAAATGACACTAATTTGTTTCCAATACTTCACCCTGCTTTATAAATACTCCCTTGTACTTAGCCTTCTGCTGTGGATCAGTAAAGTCAACTGGTACATCTAAAAATGGGACCTACAATCTTAGCCCCCTTAGCCAATTGAACTCATGTCATGCTCCCATCTGTCATTCAAGGTCAATTCAGCCAACATTTATTGATGTCTGGCATTTACCAGGCACTGCTCTCAACACTGGAAATACAGAAATGGCCAAGGTCACACAGGGCTCATTGGCTAATGGAATGATAGACATGTAGACACATAACTATAATAAAATGTACATGCTAAACTAGGGGTGTGCACAAAGTGAAGACCCTTCCAGCAAAGAAAATTACAATTAATTTGAAAAAGTGAAAATTGTTTAAACTATATTCTTAATTCACCATGAAACAAATCTAGAAACAAAATAACAACTCCCCCCCCCCCAAAATACCCTCAGCTCCTTGAAATTTTAAAAATTCACTCATAAATAATCTTCAGTTAAAGAGGAAAAAAGTCAGTTCAGGACTATCTACAAAACTATATTTGTAAACTTATGAGGTGCTTTCAAACTATAGTCAGAAGACAAATAAATAGCCTTAACTATTTTCATTAGTAATTTTTTAAAAAGATAAAAATGAACTAAAATTTCAAATAAAATGATTTTTAAAAAGTAAAGAAGAAATGATCAGCAAAAATAAAACAAAATGTATTAAAAACAAAAAACAGTTGAAGTTATAAATAAATTTAAGAGAAAAAATATAAAGATTGAAAATTAGGCATAAAGGAGTATATAATCAACTGGCATGCAAATACTTTTATAAGAATCTCATGTGCCACACTACAACAAATAAAAAATAAAATCTTTGTAAAATAGATAATTTTTAAGAAAATGCAGATTACCAAAAGTGTATCCAAAAGAAGCAGAGAAGATGACCATACAAATGCCATGGAAACAACTGGAAAAAGTCTGCCAAGGGATTAGACCCAGATGGTTTTATGGGAAAATTATTTAAACTTTGAAGAAAATGATTATTCTATTGCTACACAAAATGTGGTAGGTCATATAATTTTTTTGAAAGCTCTGTTGTTTATTTTGTGAATGAATATAATGTCAATAAGAAAATATGACAAAGACAAAAACAGCAAAATAAATACTCTAACAAAACTTTGGCCAATCTTATACTAATATAAGTAAAAAGATCAAAACATATCAAGGGCAGGTTAAGGATGTTCACTATTCCCACTATAGTTAAATATTTTTTCTAGACATTTAGCCAATGCAGTAAGACAAGAAGAAATAAGAAATCAAAACATGAAAAGGAGAGCATATTAACACTATTTGTGTAACCAAAAAAAAACAGACCAAAAAACTCAAGTAGTAAACCATTGAAACTAATTACCCAGAAAACGAGACAATTACAAATATATATATATATATATATATATATATATATATATATATATAACAACAGCTTCTTTTAAAAAGTGGCAATAACTACCCAGTAAATATAATGGGTAAAGGGTTCCATTTTCAATAGCAACAACATGCAAAGTATCGTGGAATAAATTTAACAAGAATTATGCAGTAAAGGAAACGACATGCTTTGCAAAGATCCATAAAGAATACCTTGAGAAGAGAAGGAATGTTATATATTGTGTCCGGAAGCTAAGATTTAATGTTGGAAGGCTATAAATGCTCCCCAAGTTAATGGGCTTTTACTCAAAATCACAATGGGAATTTTGGGAATGTGAAAAAAAGTGGTTTTGAATTTCAAAAATTGTTTTGAAAAATCAAGAATAATGAGGCAAACTTGAACTTCAGCTGCCAAAACAAATTATAACTCCAGTAAATAAAACAATGCAGAACAGAATAGAAAGCACCAAAACAAGCCCAACCAGATAAGAGTTTAGTCTAGGAAAAGTGTGACGTTTCAAATGAACAAGAAAAGGTAAAATTTTTAAGAAGTGGTTTTAGAAAACTGGGTAACTTTTTGAAATAAAATGTAAAATTCAATCACACAGCATGCCAAAATTCCAAATGGATTTCAAAAATCAAATGTTCAAAAAATGATAAAAGAGCAAAAATGTAGATGAATATTGATCTGATGATAGGTATGGAAAACTTTTCTATGAATATAAAATTAGCAAGGGAGGAAGGAAGGGAGTGAGGAAATAGTAATAGATTTAGCTGCATGAAAGTTACTTCCAGAAATAAAAATGAGAAACAGTGAAGGCAAATACTAACTAGATAAAAAGATTTGCAACACATAACAGATAAAGAATTAATATTCTTACAATCAGCTCTTGAAAGTCTATAATGAAAATAAAAATATCATTAAAAATGAGCAAAGGACATGGATAAGCAGTTTGGAAAAGGAAAAACACAAATAACACATAAGTGTTTGAAATGTTTAGTTTCAATAATAACCAAAGAAATTCAAATTAAAACAAGTCACCACATTTCCTTTAATTTCAAAAACTGAAATATCCAAGGCTGGTGAGGATATAGGATAATGGTTTTTGGGTTTTTTTTAAATTCTGTTGGCAGAACTATAAATTAATACAACACTTCTGAGGAACAATTTAGTTACACATGTCAAAAAACACAAAAATAGTCATCCCTTTGACCCAGGATTTCCACCTCTTGGATTTTACCCTAAGTAAGTGATCAAAGCTGCTTACAAAGATACGTAGCAAGAATATTCTTCAGAACATGACTTCAATGGAGAAGAGTTTGAACCCTCTAAAATATAGAATAGGGCCCTGCTAAAATGACTTACAGCATACCCACATGTAAACTTATTAAATTTTACCTGTAGATTACCTAATGATACAAGAAAATGCCTAAGATACACTGCTAAAGAAAATGTTACAAAACAGTATGTATAACATAATCATAACTGTGTTTGAAATTTTCAATTATGAAATTTGTTGGGTTTTTTATTTTTTATTTATTTTTTAATGTTTATTTTTGAGAGAGAGAGAGAGAGACAAAGTGTGAGTTGAGGAGGGGCAGAGAGAGAGAGGGAGGCATAGAATCTGAAACAGGTTCCAAGCTCTGAGAGGTCAGCACAGAGCCTGACGTGGGGCTTGAATTCACAGACCATGAGATCATGACCTGAGCCGAAGTGGGACACTTAACCAACTGAGCCACCCAGGCATCCCTGAAATTTGTTGTTAATGTCTGTCTTGTTCACTCTCACACTGCTAAAATGTTTTCATCCCTTGCTGCAAATTAGAATAGTCTGGAACACTTTTACAAAATACCCCTACCTAGGCCCCAGTCAAAAAAATTCAGTCAGAATCCCTGTAGGTGTGTTGTTTGTCTATTTGTTTGTTTGTTTGTTTGTTTGTTTGTTTTAATCTCTCCAAGTGATTCTAATGTGCAGTCAGTATTAAAAACTATTGGTATATAGAGAAGCAGTACCTGACCAGGGCAATTTTGCACCCTGGGGACATTTGGCCATATCTGAAGAGATTTTTGGTTGTTCTCTCAACTTGGAGTGAGGGATGCTATTGCTGTCTAGTGGGTGGAGGCCAGGTTTTATAGGCTGAATTTTGTCACTTCAAAATTCATACGTTGAAGTCCCAATGCCTAATACCTCAGAAGTAATGGTAATTGAAGATAAAGTCATCAAAGAGGTGATTAAGTTAGAAGGTGGCTTTTAGGGTAGGCCCTGAATCCAATATGGCTGATGCCCCTGTATAAAGAAAGAAACAGGGATGTGTGTGCACAGAGCAAAGGCCATGTGAGGACACAGGAAGAAGGCGGCTATCTACAAGCCAAAAAGAGAGGCCTCAAGAGAAACCAAGTCTGCTGGCACCTTGATTCTGGACTTCTAGCCTCCAGAACTGTGAGAAAATAAATATCTGCTGTGTAAGCACCAGTCTCTGGTGTTCAGTTACAGTGACCCTAGTGAACGGGCACACTACTTAAATATCATACAATGCACAGACCATTCTCCCCAACAAAGAATCATATGATCCAAAATGCCAAGATGAAGGAACCCTGCTCTAGAGACTGGCTTGGTGCTGTGTGTGGATAATCAATAAATATTTTCCTGACTAGGTGAATGAGATATTTGGTAGGTAAAAGTCAGCAGGGGTTGTCACCAACGGAATGTGAAGAGCGATGAGATGGAAGAGTCAAGAATGGCAACCAGATTTCTGGGTGGATAGACCAGATGAGTGGGGAAGGCAGAATTCAGGAGGGCACACAGGTTGGAGCAGGGAATCAGGGAATCTGGTGGTACTCCGGGAGTACCCAGCGGAGATGTTCAGTGGCCAGTCAGAAATAGGCTTCTAGAAATACAAACAAGGCAAGAGCTGGTGTGCAGGGACAGGTTCAGCTGCTATAAGGGGATAAGGGTGCTACACTGTCCCAGCGGAGCACCTAGAATCAGCAAAGTACAAAAATGGAAGCTTGAAGACCACCAATATTTAAGGAGTAGACAAAGGGAAAAGGAGCCAGCACATGAGATGAAGGAAGAAGAGGCCAATTGAGAACCTTCATCCAGGGGCAGCCATGGAAGCTGTGCTGGTTAGTTTTATGTATCGACATGGCTAAGCAATAGTATCCAATTATTCAACCAAGCACTAATCTAAGTGTTGTGGGGTATTTCACAGATGTGGCAAATATCTATGATCAGTTGACTTTAAATAGAGGATATTATCCCCAATAATGTGAGTAAGTCTCATCCAGTCCATTGAAGGGCCTATACAAGCGAAACTGAGGTTTCCCTGAGGAAGAAGAAATGCTGCCTCAAGACTGCAGTATCAGTTCCTGCCTGAGTTTCCAGCCAGCTGAGCAGCCCTACACACTTCCAGGCTTGCTAGTGAGAGGAGGAGGAGGGAGAAAGTGAGCTACTGCTCTGTCCTGCACCCTTACACACCTGGCTATGGTATATATGAATGAAAACAAGAGGTTACTCCGCACTCACAGCAAGATCAGGAGAAAAGAAAAGAGAGAAGAGAGAGAGGGCACAGGAAGATTTCGAAAGTGTGTGCCTGCCTGTGGAAATGAGGGGCCAGGATAGGGGAACATGGACAGACCAAGGTGGGACACAGGCGCCCAGCTGCCCCATCCTACTCCTACCACCACTTGCTAAGCGCTCACCACAGCTTGGATGCTGCTTTAAGCAGTTTAACTCTTTACTCATTGACCCCCCACAACAAACCCTCAAGGGGAGGGGGGTTCGTCTTTATTTTACAGTAGGGCAACTGCATCTGAGAGACAGTAATTACTCTAGACCCTCCTCTAGTATATAGGGAAGCTCAGGCCTCTCTGACTCCACACGCCTGCTATTCACTACTAACTTGTTATTGTGCTAGCAGCTTGATGGAAACATTAGGAATGGGTGAAATAGAGTTCTAAAGTTGACTCTGCCCTGACTGGCTGTAGGACATCTACAGGCAGATTGGTAGGTGGTGAGATGGAATAGCCCAGGCTTTGGGGTTAGACACCTGGGTCTGAATCTCAAGTTTACCATTTATTGGTTGGGTGGCCTTGGACATGTTTCTTATTCTTCCATAATTCAGCCTCCCCATCTTTATTTATTTATTTATTTATTTATTTATTTATTTATTTATTTATGAGAGAGATGCGGGGGGAGGAGCCGAGAGAGAGAATCTCTAGGAGGCTCTGCACTGACACAGGGCTCCATCTCACCAACCATGAGATCATGACCTAAACTGAAATCCAGAGTCAGAAGCTTAACCAATTGAGGCAGGCATCCCCAGCCTCCCCATCTTTAAAACAGAGATAACTGGGATCTACCTTTAAAAGATTGTATTTTCTGGGGTGCCTGGATAGCTCAGTCAGTTAAGCGTCCAACTTCGGCTCAGGTCACGATCTCACGGTTTGTGAGTTAAAGCCCCACATTGGGCTCTGTGCTGACAGCTCAGAGCCTGGAGCCTGCTTCGGATTCTGTGTCTCCCTCTTGCTCTCTGCCCCTCCCCCCACTTGTGCTCTGTCTCTGTCTCTCAAAGATAAATAAATGTAATCAAAAAAATTAAAGATTGCATTTCTGAGACAGCACACATAAAGCACATAGCAAATGCTTTATGGTATCAAGAAACAGAAGTTCCAGTCCATTCTTGATTTATCTCTGGTCCTCAGTTTTCTCACCTATTTCGCTTCCTACAGTGTTGTTGGGCTGGTCCAGTAAGAGAATAAATGCCAACGTCCTTGATAAATTCAGGGCAGCACCATTGTGGGAGGACAGGATGCAAACATTGCATGTTATGCAAAATTCAGCCACCAGTTGTGCAACCTTGAAGAAGTCCCATAAACCCCTGGTGCCTCAGTTTCTCCATCTGAAACACTGGTATAATGATAGCTCTTCCTCTTTCCCAACACTTAGGCTTATGAGGACAAATGAGTGCAATTTGCAATCGTTATAAATTGAATTTCAGGCCATATGGTTAGGTCGGACTTCTAAACAGCCAGATGACATGCCCAGCCCCCATCGTCCCACTATACACACACCTCTCATATCCTATAATGGAATATCAGTGCACTCACATCAGCTCATTTGTCTCCTCAAGGACACACTAGCTCTAACTTCACAGAATTTTCTTTTGTTCTTTCAACTCCTGACTCAATGCACATCTCAATGCCTTGCTCTCCCTGTCATCTTCTTTCCCAGAGTTGACATATGGCTGAACCGATATCCTTCCTCTGTTTCCTTTCTTGTTACTACATGTCCAGTGGTATTGCATAAAAGTGCTCAACGGGAAGGGTCAAGCTCAGTTTCAAGCCTGAGGTCTGGGATTACATCAAATCCGTAACGTTTATCTGCCCTCACCATCAGCCAAATACTTCCCAATTTAGGGCTCACTCATGTCAGGAGAGGACTGAATTGTCTGTGCTACAGTATGCCCTTTTCTTGCCTCCATGGTTCTTACTTAATTCCAAAGGTAAAAACCCACTTAGGCCCGTGTAACGGTCCCAGACAGCATGGCTATTTGGAGCCAGGCAGCATTTCTGCATGAGGGGGCTGCAGGGGTTTTTGCCTAAGTGAACAGACCACCTCTGTTTGGCTGGAGAGGGGAAGGCCCACACAAAGAGCTTTTTGGTTCCATTAAATCAGAAGTCAATTCGAGCCCCATTTTGTAAGTGCCTCACTTTGCACATGCCTTAGACACACAGTAAACATTATTACATGACAGAATCCCCCTTCATATCATGCACATCCTTCCCTTGGGGGTGGGGGTACTGGCTCACCCCAAACACCAGCACTCTGGGATTCTATGTTAGGAGTCACCCCCCGCCAGCAGATGTGGTGTCCCTATCTGTTCTCTTGCCTCTTGTGCCTAACTTCGTTTCATTGCCCTTAAATCTATGGTGAATAATTGAGTGCATCCCTAGCACCTCGAGTGGTGCCTGAAACCAGGAAGATGTTTTATAAACACTTGTGTCGTGAATAAACAAATGAATGATGCACAAATAAAAACTTCAAGTGGGAATTAGAAGGGAAAACAGAGTTTGGGGTTTGGTTTTGTCTGGCTTTGTTTTGTATTTAAATGAAAGAACAGAGGAAAGAACTGTAATTTGGGTTCCAAATTAGAAGGCAAGGAGGCCCAGGAAAAAGTCAGTCATTTGTTTGACCATTTGGGGGCATAGCAGTCAGCCAACAGGTATTAATTGTTGACAGCTCATCGTACAGTCTAGGAAGCTTCCAGGTCCAAGAGGTTTCATGCACCAGGTTTGGGGACGTCTCCCCTGCAGCCCCTGCTCCTCACTTCTGCCTTGTTTTGCTCATCCTGCTCCACGTACACAACCTGAATGAGGTTACTTAACCCTGACAGCTTTCTCTGGGGAGCAATTAGAGCCCTTAAGATCTTACCTGTGCTTCACCAGAAGTCTTCTCATTAAATAGTTACTTAAAATGTTCCCAGGGCCTAAAACATTAAGATTTACGGGAAACAACTGACTGCTTTCTTCCATGCCAAATCAGACCGTTGTTTAACATGGTGAGAGCTACCACTGAGGTTACTGAAGTAGAGAAAGGGGGGCATATGTTGCTCGAGAACAGAAACTTAGCAGGGAAATTAAAACCAAGGCAAGGACCAAACTAGTCAATGTGCTATCTTGAGGAATTGGGCTTTTCAGGGCTTCTGCGGTCCAACAGGCAGAACCAAACGGGCCTCCAGAACTTCCAAAGCACCTTTGCTCTGTATCCCACTCACAAAATAGTCAGACTAGAAGCTTCATGGAGAAGGAGGCCTTTGGCCTGCCTTGAAAGATGGCAAGCCAGATAGGCAAAGCCACAGAAGACAAGGCACAGCGGTACGAACAAGGGAGTGAGAGAGCACAGGGCCCAGGCAAGGCAAGAAGTTTGGAAACAGCAGATAAAGTTCATTCTGATCATGTCCTACCCTGCCAAGAGAATCTTGCCTTTTGTGGGAAAGTGCTTTGGGGGACACCAAAGTCATCTGTGTCTGAGTTATGTGGGGCGTTCACTACTGACTCATCTTGAAGTTCTAACTCGTGCATTGCACTTTAAGACGGGGGTTCCAATCCAAAATTTATTCAAAAATTCTAAATGGTTATCAGGTCGGATCAGAAAATAGAAATGGATGTCATCTCTTTCAAACCTGCAGTTTACTGACCCAGGACAGGAAGAGGCCTTCTCAGTGGGCAGGGAAAGACATATACATCTGTTTGGAGTCCAGCTTGGAATAAATGGAAAACATCCCCAGGTTCTTCTAAGCACTTCTAAGCACTTCTAAGCCCTTACAGGCTTCTGTTTACCAAAGCTTTCTCTGAAAGAATTCTTCACTCTTCTGAGCTGTGAGTTTATGCAGGCATCAGGATACCTCAGTAATTAAATCCGCACACAAACCAAAGTCAGATGGGTTTTTTGCCTTCCCTGCCATTTCCCCTGAAGGTCTTGCTCTCTTTGCAGGGCAGGATACTATCATAAAACTAATCCCAGGGGGCACCTGGGTGGCTCAATTGGTTGAGTGTCTGACTTTGGCTCAGGTCACGATCTCAAGGTTCGTGATTTCAAGCCCCACATCGGGCTTGATGCTGTCAGTCTGTCAGCACGGAGCCCGCTTCAGATGCTCTGTCTCCCTTCTCTGTGCCCCGACCCCACTGACACTCTCCCAAAAATAAATAAATATTTATTTAAAAAAAACAAAGACTAAGCCCACATAAGCTTGCATTAGGCTCGTTCCAGTTGCCTGGTAGATTGCTTCCATGCTCATGAAGACCCCACCCCCAGCATGCCTCTCTGCCATGCTTTAGTCAAGGTTGCCATACTGGGTTATTACTCCATGCCAAAGCAATCTTCCTAGACATCCTTCTTCTAGGGCCCCATAAGGTCATATAAGCCTTTTGTTCTAAATACAAACTTTGAATTTTCATAAGGGCCTTTGGTAGATAATCTCTGCAAGAAACACTGGCCCTATCTTTACCAATCCTTTCTATATTTGGGGACATTCCCATGATATCAGCCCTGCATCCTTAATATAGTCACAAAAACTCCTAGCATCTTTTGCAACTAAGATGCAGGACTGTGACCTAGCTCTGTCATTACACACATCCACACAAGACTTTGTTCTGGAGATGAACAAGTGTGCAATGTGAGGAGCCCAGCTCTGCCAAGAACCCAGAGGCATCAGGACTTGGGAGACCAGGTCCAGCTCCAGACACAAAAGTGGCCCTAATGCTGGAGGCAGGCAGCAATGCATGCAGTAGAGACGGCCAGTTCCTGGCACTGAATTCTCATCAGCTATAATGGTGGTTTCACCTTCAGACCAATTCTGTACTATGGTTGAGGCATTTTTCCTGGAAGCTTAACCTTGAACCTGCTTCTCTCCCAATTGACAACGATCCTGTTGGGAACCAAATATCACATAATAAATCCATTTTCTTCTTGAAACAGTCAAAGTGATTTCTGTTGTCTGAAACTACAAGTGCTGACCATGGGCATTTTAGGAGAAAAGGGCACGGGAGCCTCGGGGCACACAGACCTTTGACACCTGTCCATGCTCTGTGGAGACTCTTTCCTCTGCTGGTCTTTAGTGACCGGGTAGAGGACAAGGGTCATGCCTTCCTGGGAACATAGGGAACTCATTCTTTCAGTGCAAGGCAACCTTGTAAGTTAAGAGCAATCCTTTCTTTGAATCAGTGATGTTTTCAGATGTAAGTTCCTTTGACACCCACATAAAGCTACAACACAGAAGAGCTTCAAACTGTGACCTCAGGCCAGGTCATGATCTCCCTGCTCCCTCCATTCACCAGCTGTAGCTCAACCTTTACCTCACTCCTTTCCATACTCCCAGTTACCTCTTGTCTCAACTGCTTCTCTCAGAGCGCAAACTTGCAATCAACGCTTTTAAAGTATAATAATGAAAAATGGCTTAGAATCTTATCCTTTGCCAGAATCAAAGCCTTGGACTAAAATAACAATACTCCCTGGTAAAATTCCAACCATCAGCCCCTCAATAAAGGAAATTTGTGTTTGATATGCTTCACTTTTTGTTTGTTTGTTTGCTTGTTTTTGGCAATGAGGACTTCTGAGGGTGACTACAAAGCCATCACACAGGAAGGAAGAACTCTAACATTTATTGAAAGGTATTGTGCTAGATGCTTTTCCCCCACATTGTCACACATACCCTTTGCCTTCAGCACTTCAGCTGCACCAGCCACCCTGCTGCTCCTCCAACATGCCAAGCACCATTCAGCCTCGGGCCTTTTAATTTGCCAGTCCCTCTGCCTGAAGCACTCTGCCCAGATACCTGCATGTCTGACTCTCTTATGACCTTCAGGTCTTGGCTCAAGCATCCTTAATTAGAGACGCTTTCCAAGACCACCTGCTGGTATTCCTACTCCTGGTATTCTTATCTCCCCTTATTGCTTTATTAGTTCTTCAGATCACTGATCACCACATGACTTATTTATTTATTTATTTATTTATTTATTTATTTATTTATTGACTGTCCAGCCCTCTCTCCACCAGAGTGTAAGTTCTAATAAGGGCAGGGATTCTTTGTTCTCAACACTTAGAAAAACCACTGTCATGTAGTAAGTGCTCAATAAAATTTGTTAACTAAATTTATAATATAACTTGTTGAATTAAATTTATAATTATGTAAATATCATTCTCATTCTTAAAAACTAATAATGTTCAGAAAAATTTAATGAATTGGTCAAGCTCTCCCAGCTAATCTGTGGTGAAGGCTGCACCCAAACCTGAATCTGTACAACAAAGACCAAGCTTGCTCAACCCCACCCCCATAGGCAGGTTAATCATAGAGTATCCCTCAGGTCCTCAGTGGCCTTCCAACACTTTTATTGTTTAAGGTAACACTGGTTGCTGCAACTGATAAACCTTCATATCTACGTGGCTTAACACAATAAAAGAATCTTATACAGTTGTTGTTGGTAGGAATG
Organism: Leopardus geoffroyi; assembly: GCF_018350155.1. Lineage (NCBI taxonomy): Eukaryota > Metazoa > Chordata > Mammalia > Carnivora > Felidae > Leopardus > Leopardus geoffroyi. Next base: position 78,451,483 of record NC_059336.1, read on the forward strand.
TTCTCCTCCAAATGGTGAATAAAGGACCCCGAATCTTTCTAACTTGTAGATCCACCCTCTTTGAGACATGGCTCACAAGGTTGCCCTAGGAATCACTACCGCTTCAGCCCACCTGAAGGGGAAAAGAGCATGAGGATCATGTGTAGGAAGGAGGAGGAGGGAGGTAGTGTGGCTATGAGACCACGAAGAGGAAAAATAGGTATGGTGATCAATTACCAGCCCCAAGAAGATCCAAATGTCATATTCTATTAGTAACTCAGGTTTTAGAAGGCCTCAACTGCTCAGTGAGGAGGTACCACAGTAAGTGGTGAACCACCTAGACCGGGAATTCAGGTAGTCTTGGGTTCAAGTACTAGGCCCACCACTGACTACTTGCTTTACCTTACTCAAGTAACATACCTAAATCTCAATTTCTTCAACTATAAAATGAGGACAATAATAACATCTACTTCATCAGGTTATAGAGAAGGAAAGCTGAGATAATACTGGTTGGGTACGTAGCACAATCCTGACACATCCTAATACACATGGCTATTAGTAGGGGGAAGATGCTCAGAAGAGGGATCCCCAGCCTATTCTCCCGACAGTCTTACTTCCAAGGTAGCAGGTGGTCCAGAGAACTATTCTGGTTCTCAAAGCATAGGCTAGAAAAGCTTTGTCCCCACTTGACAAGTGACCTGTGAATCCTCTCTGTTGCATCCTATTGATAGTTTCTGACAAACCCTACAGTATCGGTTTGCATAAGTAAGTTTGAAATGCCCTTTCCATTAACAGAGGAGCTCTGCTATTAACTAATTACACTTTGGCTTTTCCTGCGTTAGCTGCAGTGCCAGGGAGAAGAGGCCGAGTGCGAGGTGGCCTCTGGCATGGAGAGAAGGCTTGTGTGGATTGGGATGAGCAGAGGTTGGGGTGGGTGTGGGGGCTGCTATTTTCTCTCCTTTACTTTCTGCAAGTCCAGTCAATGGGAAAGAGGCCTGCTGAAAAGAAGACCCATGGAGGATCTGCTTCCAATATCCTTTAGAAGTGTTTTCAAAGGATTTGGGGAAGCTCAGATTTTCAGAAAAAAATATTGATATTCAAAAAAAAAAAATTAAACTGCTCAAAGTCACCCAGTGAATGCATGGTTTGATTATGGTAGGGTCCTAATAGGAAGAGCTCTAGTCTCAGAAACTAAAGCCCTCATGCTGGTTCCAACTTCATGGCCAATATCTGCAATATCCAACCCCAGACTGGGATGCAGTGGTCTGCCCATTCCCATCTTCTGCTGTGCTTTCCTCCATGCTGGTGAAGAAAACAAAACAAAATAACAACACAAAAAAAAACTCACAAAGAACAAAAATACCTTAATTTTGGAGTGGGTCAGCTGTGAGTTCAAATCCCCAGTTTGCCACTTAGGCAAGTTGTATAATCTCTCTGAGTCTCAGCTTCCTTATTTGTAAAGTGAGAATATCTATGTCAAGGGCCACCACTGTGAAAGAGGGTGACTTCAAGTAGATATCAAGTAAATGTTAGTAGGTAGGAGTTTCCTAAGCCCACCCCACCCCTAAGGTCTCTCCCATTCCCATAGGCCTTGATGTCACCAATCTGAAAATGTTCTTAAAGTGCCACCCCTCTCTTATTCTTACTTTAATATGATACACTGTGTACCTGAGGGATGGGGGAGTTTGCCACACCTTGAAGAGTGAGATGTAGGTATCTCTGTGACACTGATAGGGTGGGCCCAACAGACACCCATTTAATAGTGTCTGAGAACCTCTTAGAAGGACAACTCCTCCTGAGAGATGGAGTCAGAAATTATGAGTTTCACCCAAGAGAAAGCCTTCCACAAAGAAAGGGAGTAAAGATTTTGAGTTCAAGTCAATCAAACCAATCCCTATCCCAGCTACAATGCATAGGTGTTTAAGTCCTGGACACAGGAAGTAAATGAAAATAAAAAGAACCAAGCACCACTTCCAATTAGAATGCAGAGAATCACGAGACTGTTGCTTCCACCCTAACAGTGAAAAAAATCCAGATAAGCTACAAAATACAAAAGCAGTCAGAGAGCTAAGATGCCAAGAAATGAAAATGAACTAAATTTCAAAAAGTGATGATTCCTTCCTAGCAAGAAGACAGCTATGATGCTTTCATCACTGGTGAAGGAGTAGAGAAAGAGGAATCTGCCATGGATGGGAATAAAGAGAAACCAACCAAAGTTGTCAAACATAGTACTGAGTTGGTTGGCATGACAGATTAGAACCTTGAGGAACCCCAGCCAAACTGTGAATCTGCATCTACCTGCCAATATGCTCCCCTTGTTCTCATCTAGGCCCAGATGTAGTATGATGAGAGCTGGGAGGGCAAGAGAGCAGACACAGATACAGATCCCCCTGAGGTGCCCACAGCCTTCCCCAAATGCAAGGCTGAAGCTATGGATGGGGCAAGAGATCTGAGAGAAATCACTCTGAGGCGCTCTGGGCTTCCATCAAGTGCACTGCAGCCATCTTCCAAAAGATGTGGACACCACATCAGGGGATACAGAGAACTCTCAAGACGCAGAAAGCTGGAGGCAAAATTGGAGAGCAAAGAATACTCTCCAGTGGAAGAGGTAGAAGCTGGTAGCCGGATTATACAGCATAAAGAATTTTCTGGAATCTCACCAGTATTCAGATCCTAAATCTTGCTAAAGCAAGACTTGATTTTTTTTCTTAAATTGTTTTAAGCCAGGAGCACAATCAATCTAACTTAAGTTGCGATCAAGCCCAGACTCATTGAACTACATATGAAATTGACTCAATTCCCTCACACATGCCCTCAGATAAAAAAGATGATCCCCTTTGCTAGAGGTGAATATTATTTGCTCTACTGTTACTCCACCCAAAATGTCTCCACACATCAAGATATATGAAAGGTACAAAAACACAAGAAAATCTTACCCATGGTCAAAAGAGGAAACAGTCAATTGAAAAAGACCCAGAAATGACCCAGGTAGGGACTTTAAAACAACAGTGACAAATATTTTAAAGAATCTAGTGGAGAAAATATATGCATAAACAGATTAGTAACTTCAGAAGACAGAAGGTGACAGTTAAAGAATACCAAATGGAAAAAATAGAAATGAAAAAAAATATATAATAAAAATTTACTTAATAAATTTAACATCAAATTAGATATAGCAGAAGAAGAAATCAATGACCTTAAAGACAAAATAGAAATTACCCCCCAAAAAAAAAACCAAACAGTAAAATAAGGGGAAAAAAGAATTAAGAAACAACGGATAATATCAAAGGGTCTAGAAAACATGTAATTGAAGTTCTAGAAGAAAAAGAGAAAGATAACAGGGAAAATGTGTTTTCCTTCCTTCCTTCCTTCCTTCCTTCCTTCCTTCCTTCCTTCCTTTCAATAAATAAAGTCAAGGGGTGCCTAGGTGGCTCAGTTGGTTGAGCATCCGACTTCTGCTCAGGTTACAATCTCACGGTTCATGGGTTTGAGCCCTACGTCGGGCTCTGTGCTGAACACTTGCTCGAGCCTGGAGCCTGCTTCAGATTCTGTGTCTCCTTCTCCTTCTGCCCCTCCCGTGCTCACTCTTTGTCTCAGTCTTTCTCTCAAAAATAAATAAGTGTAAAAAAAATTTTTTTTCTACTTTCCAAAACTAACATGTACATCCAAGAAGCTCAAGCAGGACAAATTCAAAGAAAACCATACCTTAAAATGTCATAGTTAAACTGTGACTCAAAGATAAAAAGAAAATTCACAAAAGTAGCCAGAGGAAAAAAGATTTATAATGCACAGGAAACAACAATAAGAATGCTAGAAAACTGAAACAACTTTTTATAGTGCTGCAAGGAGGGGAACCTATCAACTTAATGCTCCATATTCTGTAATAATAAAAGCAATATACAGACATTTTCAGATAGACAAAAACAGAGAGAATTTGTCTGCAGCAAACCAGGACCACAGAAATGCCCCCCAAAATTAGGTGTGTGTATATAAAATATATTTTTATTCTGTATATATACATGTATATTATATATATACAAATTGTAATGTATATTATATATAAAAACTTCCATAAAAATTGTTGATTTTTTAAAACAAAAATAATGATAATACATCATGAGGCTTATGGCATAAATAGAAGTAAAATATATAACAACAAGATGATAAAGGGCAAGAAGCAGGTCCATGAAATCTTGCTATAAGACTTGTTTACATTGTTCATAAAAAAAAACTATGAACATGTTTGGAGATAGATTGTGACCATTTAAAGACATGTAGTTTAATTTCTAAAGAGCAAGTGCTATAAAAATAACAAAAAGAAAAGTATAACTAAAAAGTCAGTAGAGAAGACAAAATAGAATACCAAAAAATTTTTGATTCATCCAAAAGTATACAGGGGGAAAAGGAAGAAAAGAACAAAGAACAGATTGGAAAAGTGCCAAGAGGTAGATTTAAATCCATCATACATTTAATTATATTAAGTGTAAACAGATTAAACACACCAAGAGTAGAGCAAAAATTGTCAGACTCAGTAAAAAAGGTAAGCCTGACCTACATGTTATTTAAAAATAACATATGTTCAATATAAATTCACAAATATATTAAAAGGAAAAGAAAAAGATATTCTATATAAACACTAAGTATAAGAAAGCTAGTGTGCTATATAAAAGTCAGGCAAGGTGGGCTTCAAGACAAAACAGATTACCAGAGATAAAGAGAGAATTCCATAATTATAAAAAGGTCAATTCATTACAAAGATCTAACGGTCAATCCTAAATGCATAGAGACTCATCCTAGTGTTTCAAAATTCAAAAAGCAGACCTTGACAAAACTAAAGAGAAATCCACATTCATAGTTGTAGATTTTAACACCCTTCTCTCAGTAATTGATATAATAAAAAAAAAAAAATCAGTAAGTATATAAGGATTGAACACCACTGTCAAGCAGCTTGATATAATTGACCCTATTGCCCAAACCTGCAAATACTCATTAATTTCAAGTGCACCTAAAACATTCACCAAGAGAGACTGCATGCTGGTCCATAAAACAAATCTGAAAAAATTATCAAGGCTCAAAATGATATCAAAATATCAAAATAATTCTCTCTGATCACAACTGAATTAAATTAGATATGAATTACAAGAAGATAGCCAGAAAATCTTGAAATGTCTCAAATTTTAAATACTCATTTCTAAATAACCTGTAAATCAAAGAAGAAATCGCAAGAGAAATTAGAAAATATCTCTGAGTAATAAATTAAAAAAATATATATCACATAAAAAAATTTGTGAGATGCAGATAAAGCTGAGTTTAGAGGGAAATGTAGAGCTTTAAGTCCCTATATTAGAAAAGAGATGATCAAAGACCTAAATTTCTACCTTAAGAATCAAGAAAAAAAAGGGGCGCCTTGGTGGCTCAGTTGGTTAAGTGTCCAACTCTTGATTTGTAGCTCAGGTCATGATCTTACAATTCCTGAGTTCAATCCCCAGGTCAGGCTCTGCACTGACAGCTCAGAGCCTGCTCAGGATTCTCTCTCTCCCCCTCTCTTTGTCCCTCCCCAGCTCTCTCTCTTTGTCTCTCTCTCAAAATAAATAAATAAACATTAAAAAAAGAATCAAGATAAAAGAGCAAATTAAAACCAACATTAGGTAGATTTCGGAAAGCAAATAATAAAATTAATAGCAGAAATAAATAGAATAGACAAAGAAATAAAAAATTGAAAGTTGAATATCTGAAAAAATTAATAAAACACATAAATCCTTAGCAAAACTTATCAAAAGAAAAGCACAAATTACCAAGGAGCAAAAAAGGAGACATCACTGAAAATCCTGCAGATATACAAGAATAATAAGGGGATGTTACAAATGGATGCCAAAATATCAACAACTTCTATAAAATGGAAAAAATCCTTGAAAAATAAAACTTAATAGAACTCAGATAAGGAGAAAAAGAAAATAGAAATGCCCCTATGTCTATTAAAGAAATTAAACTATTAATAAAATACCTACAAACAAAGAAACCACCAGGCACAGATGGCTTCACCAATTAATTATGTAAATATTTAAAGAAGAATTCATATCAACCTTACACAGGCACTTTCAGAAATCACAGGGAATATTTCCCCATTCAGTACATAAGGTTCATATAATACTGATATCAAAACCTGACAAAGACATTATAAGAAAAGCAAACAAACATCCTTTATGAACATAAATGAAAAATTCTTAACCACATATTAGCAAAATAAATTCACACATATAGAATAGGTAGATAGTTATATAGATGTAGATCATGTCCATGAGGTTGATCCAGGAATGCAAGATTAGCTTAACATTTGAAAAGTGTTCAATGTAATTAAGGCAAAAAAAATTACATAATCATCTCATTCCCATTAGATACAGAAAGAGCAATTAACACAATTCAATACCCATCATTTAAAAAAACAAACAAAAAAAACAAAAACAAAAAAATAACCAAAAATCATAAAACCTCTCAGCAAACTAGGAAGATAGGTAGGGAGAAGGAACTTCTTTAATTTGATAAAAAGAATCTACAAGTAACCTACTGGTGATATCATAGTTACATCCATTCTCACCACTTCTATTCAGTATATACTAGAAGTCCTAGCCAGTGCAATAAGGCAAGAAAAAAAATACAACACATGAATATTAGAAAAGAAGTAAAGTCATTATTATTTGCAGACAATTTGATTGCCCAGTAGAAAATGCTATGGACACTTTAAAAGAAGGAGTAGAACTAATAAATGAATTTAGCAAACTTACAAGATACAAGGTTAATATACCAAAAGCAATTTAATTTTAATAGAGCACCAATGAATAATTAGAAAATAATGTTTAAATCCTATTTACAACATCATTAAAAACAGTAAATAGCTAAAAATAAATCTATTGGAAATATACAAAACACAAAAAAAGTTTTACAGAGAGAAATTAAAGAGGTCAGGAAAGGGAGACATATACTATGCTCATAAGTTGGAAGACAAATATTGTTAAAAAGCCATTCTGTTTAAATGGATCTATAGATTCAATGCCATGTCAACCAAAATTCCAGTAGGCCTTTTTGAAAAATTCACAACCTAGGGCACCTGGGTGGCTTGGTCATTAAGCATCTGACTTTAACTCAGGTCACGATCTCAATCTCACAGTTAGTGAGTTTGAGTCCTACATCAGGTGAGCTCAAGCCCTGCTCTGGGTGAGCACAAGCCCCACTTCAGGTAAAAATGAGCCCTGCTTTGGGTGAGTCCCATTTCTCTTTCTCTCTCTCTCTCTCTCTCTCTCTCTCTCTCTGCCCCTTGATCATTTGCACCTGTGTCTCTCTCAAGAAAAAAAAAAATTACAAGCTAAATCTAAAAGTTATATGGGAATAGAATATCCAAAGGCATAAAAAGGAATAACAAATATGGAGGACTTTTATTACATGATTTCAAGCCTCATCATAAAGTTATGATTTGATATTGATGAAAGAATAAGCAAATAGATCAATAAAACAATGTAGAGATTCCACAAATCATCCCATTTATATATGGTTAATTGACTTCAACTTTTCTTGCAAAGTGGCTTTTTTTCCAAAGTTTTATTTAAATTCTAGTTAGCTAACATATAGTATAATATTGGTTCCAGAAGAATTTAGTGATTCATCACTTACATATAACACCCAGTGCTCAACACAAGTGCCCTCCTTAATGCCCATCACCCATTTAGTCCATTCCCACCCACTTTCCTCCATCAACCCCCAGTTTGTTCTTTATAGTTAAGAGTCTCTTAACTTTTTTTTCCTCTTTCTTTCCCTTCTCCTACGTTCATCTTTTTTGTTTCTTACATTCCATATATGAGTGAAATCATGTGGTATTTGTCTTTCTCTGACTGACTTATTTCACTTAGCATAATAGCAAATAGCTCCACTGCAAATAGAAAGATTTCATTCTTTGTTATGGCGGAGTAATAATCCATTGTATATGTATACCATATCTTCTTTAGTATATGTGCTGCCGAAGCGAGCACAACCATATCTTCTTTAACCATGGATGGGCAAATGGACATCTGGGTTCTTTCCAGAATTTGGCTATTGTTTATAATGCTGCTATAAATATCAGAGTGCATGTGCCCCTTTGAATCAGTATTTTTGTATCCTTTGGGTAAATCCCTAGTAGTGCAATTGCTGGGTCATAGGGTAGTTCTATTTTTAACTTTTTGAGGAATCTCCATACTATTTTCCACAGTGGTTGTACCAATTTGCATTCCCATCAACAGTGTAAGAGGGTCCCCCTTTCTTCACATCCTCACCAATATATGTCATTTCCTGTGTTGTTAATTTTAGCCATTCTGACAGGTGTGAGGTGATATCTCATCACGGAATTGATTTGTATTTCTCTGGTGATGAGTGATGTTGAGCATCTTTTCATGTGCCTGTTGGCCATCTGGATGTCTTCATTAGAAAAATGTCTATTCATGTCTCTGCCCATTTCTTAACTGGATTATTTGGTTTTTGGGTGTTGAGTTTGATAAGTTCTTTATAGATTTTGGACACTAACCATTTATCAGGTATGTCATTTGCAAATATCTTCTCCCATTCTGCAGTCTGCCTTTTACTTTTGTTGATTGTTTCCTTTGCTGTACAGAAGCTTTTTATCTTGATGAAGTCCCAATAGTTCATTTTTGCTTTTGTTTTCCTTGCCTCCAGTGACGTGTCTAGTAAGAAGTTGCTCCAGCCAAGGTCAAAGAGGTTGCTGATTGTGTTCTCCTCTAGGATTTTGAGGGTTTCCTGTGTCACAGTTAAGTCTTTCTAACATATGGTACTGGATCAATTGGGTATCTTTATGAAAAACAATGTCATCCTCAACATCTACCTCACTCCTTACACAACAATTAATTCAAGAAAGATGGATCACAGGCCTAAATGTAAATGGCAGAACCATATAGTGTTGGAAGAAAACATAGAAAAATATCTTTGCAATCGTCAGGTAGGAAAAAATCTTAGGATGCTTATAAAAAGCACTAACTAATAAAGGATAAACTGACATATTAGAATTAGACTCAGGAAGATTGTATTTTCCAAAAACGGCTAGAGCAATATTCCAGTCCCACATGGTCTTCTAAAACATTGCCACTTCCCCACCAAGAAGTGGAGTCAATTAACCAGGGTGAGTTTGTAACTTCTCCAACTTTTAGAATAAAGCAGAAATGATTCTATATTTCTTCTGAAGTTAGGTTGGAAAAAGTAAATAGCTTCCATCTTCCAAAAAGTAAACATACTCTCTTTCTTAAGATGCTCTTACCTTTGGAAGCCAGCAACATGGAGAGGTCATGGTATGCATTCTTGTCAACAGCTCCATCTAAGGTCTAAGCTGATATTATCAAGGGCCAGATATATGAGTTATCAAGCCTTCAGATGATTTCAGCCCCAGCCAGTAAGTCACCTCAGCTGACATCAAAGGGAGCAGAGACAAGTTATTCCTAATGAGTCCTACCAAAATTATAGATTTGTGAGCAAAATAAATATTGTCATTAAGTAAAGAAACTGGAGGATAATTTGTTATGTAGATGATTCTAGATGTCAGAAGACACCATTAAGAAAATGTATAGGCTAAGGGCACCTGGGTGGCTCAGTCGGTTAAGCGTCCAACTCTTGATTCCGGCTCAGGTCATGATCTCATGGTTGGTGAGATCGAGCCCCAAGTTGTCAGGCTCTGTGCTGACAGTGAAGAGCCTTCTTGGAATTCTCTCTCCCTCTCTCTCTGCCCTCCCTTGTACTCTCTCTCTCTCTCTAAGAATAAATAAATAAACTTTAAAAAAAGAATATGTATGGGCTAGCCACAGACAGGGGAAAAATATGTATATATAACAATATGTATATACATAACTATACATATATTTACATATATATAGTTATGTATAATGTGTATCTAGCATATATAAAGAATACCTACAAATCAAACATCTAAAAACCAGCAGCCTTATTTTTTTAATAGCCAAAAGACATCTCTCAAAATTAGATACAGTCAATTAAACACAAAAGGTATTCAACATCATCTTGTAATTTCACACCTATTAGCATGATTAAAATAAAAAGTACTGACAATGCCAAATGTTGGAGACAGTATGAAACAAGTAAAACAAGTGAAGCAAGTAAAACATTCACATATTACTTAGTATAAGTGTGAAATGGTATGATCACTTTGGAGAACTGTTTGGCTGTTTCCTATAAAGTTAAATAGACATCTACCCTATGACCCAGTAATTTCACTACTATGTATTTATATAAGAGAAATGAAAACATGCTTCCGCAAAAAGACTTGTACAAGAGTGTTAATATCATCTTCATTCATAATAGTAAAAAATAGGAAACCCAAATATTCATCAATAGGAGGATAGAAAAATTGTGGCATATCTATACAATGGGATATAACTTAACGGTATAAAGAATGAACTACTGATAATGCAATGATATGGGTGAATCTTGAAAATATTCTTTTAAGTGAAAGAAGCCAAACACATCTATATAATTCCACTTAGATGAAGTTAAAACTGATCTAATATGACAAATTAGAAAGTGGTTGCCTCTGGAGAATCAGGGAATTGACACTAGAAGGAGTACAAGAGAAACTTCTGGGATATTCTATATCTTTTTTGATTACACAAGCATATACAATGGTTAATATTCATTGACCTGAACACTGTACCCTGCGTATTTTCTTGAATATAAATAATACTCAATACTCAACTAAAAATTACATAGAGATGCTTCTCTAAACTCTGTAACACATTGTTTCTAACAAAGAAGACTAAGGCATTGCCCTGGCCCACCGCTCCCCCTAATTCCCCACAATAGAGCAGTATATTGGCAGAACACTGGGGAGAGCAGCAAGACACACGACAAATATCCAAGGTCCACCAGCAAGTACAAGTTTGTTTACATACTGCCTCTCACAGCATCCCAGGAGTACAAGTATAAGTAGGAAATTGTGCAGGGGAGCCCAAGGTCATGAGTTTTACAGGTAGGAGTAATGAGCCAAACAAATGTGTGACTTCATTCATACCTGCAGGTTGGTGAGTCAAGTTACATCAGAGAACTGAAAGATGAACAATCTCATCGGAGTGAAAAGCTTTAAAATTTCACTCCACTGAGATTGCTCACCTTACTGTATTTCCCAAGCTACTATCTTCCCACACCTCACAAACTACCTCTTCTACTCACTGATGGGTTCTGAATCTCATACCCACCATGTCTTGCATATGTACGTACAATTATTTTCCAAATGTATATTTTCCAAAATGTATGCAGACACTGATTATTCAAATACAGATTAAATTAAAGGCATTACTGAGTCCTCTATATCTTCTCAAACAGTAAATGTTAAAAGTAGAACTTCTATTGAGGCTGTCAATTATTTTAACAAATAATTTTAAGGGGGGTCTTATACTTGAATACATACTTGGAGTTATACAGACCTAAATTCAAATTCTGGTTTTGCAACTTCCTAGCTGTGTGACCTTGATAAAATTATTTTGTTTCTATGACCTGCGGTTTCCCATTTGAAGAGAAAGAGATAATGATAGTCCCTACCTCATAGGGTCATTAAGGGGATTAAATGATGATATCAAAGCTTTAACACAGTGCATAACACATAATATGTGCTCAGTAAATATTAGCATTCTTCAACAGAAACTATAAGGTATACTTTAAAAAGTCCAGGACTTGGAGTGTAAAGACCTAGTTCTGCTCCTAACTCCCCACTTCTCTTTGTGATTTAAGCATGTTCCTTTAACTCTCTGGGCCTCTGTTTCCTTACATGTAAAATGAAAAAATTGAATCTAGTATTGGTGACTTCTCACCACCACTGAACATCTTCTCCTCCAACCTGGCAGCAGATGTCCAAGGATTGAAAGGTTTATTATACCATCTATAAAATGAAATCCAAATTGCAGTAATATGCCAAAGAACAGTAGGGCTGGGGTAAGTATGGCTGCCACTTCCTGCCAGTGGAGAGATAAGAGAGAGTAGATAGATCCAGAAAAACATCTGGTAAGTAGAGAGCCTTGAGCATTGAGCTAAGAATGGTCTCTCCTCTCAGGACTAGCAAATGGGTCAAAAGTTTCTTTTTGCAAATCCAAGAAAAGAGGACCTTTGGGATGGGAAAGGAATGGGTCTTTCCAGTCTTCTTCTTCTTTCCATTCCCATTACTGCCACCTAAGTCAGACCTTCAGTGTCTTGCCTTGGGACTATAGAGAAAGCTTCCTTACCTACCATTGTGCCTCAAGCAATCCTTTCTCCTTTCTATGCTAAATTACACAACAGAGCTGTCCTTCCAATGCACAGTATTGTCATGCTCTCTCCTGCTCAAAGTCCTTCAGTGATGCCCACTGATATTGGACTCAGCTTTCTTCCACCAAGAATGCTTTCTAAATTCTACTGATCCTTGAAGGCCCAGCTCAATTCCTACTGCTTCCAAGAAGCTTCTCCTCATGCGTTCTTGGATGGAATAGAGAATGCTCACTCACTGAGAAATCTCAAGAAGAATAACTCAAGCACATGTTCATAAATCTGTATTAATTCCCAATTTTCTATTAAAGTTTAAATAGATACCTCAGGAGTGCATGGGTGGCTCAGTTGGCTAAGCATCCAGCTCTTGGTTTCAGCTCAGGTCACAATCTCATGGTTTCATGAGTTCAAGCCCCGTGTCAGGCTCTGTGCTGGCAGCACAGAGACTGCTTAAGATTCTCACTCACCCTCTCTCTGCCCCTCCCCCACTCACGCTGTTTGTCTCTCTCAAAATAAATAAATAAACTTAAAAAAAGGAGAGACAGAGAAATACCTCAGACTGGCACTCCATATAGTCAACAACATGATCCCTATCCAGATTTCCATGCCACTATTCCACCATGGTGGCCCAATCTCCAGTCAATCTTGAATTATTTCCTAAACATTGCACTCTCTCCACCTGGCATTCCTGCTCTGATTGTCAACATGTCACCCATCCTTTGAGAGTTATTTCAAACACTGTTGCTTTCTTCTTTCTTTTTTTTAGAAGGGAATAGCTACTCTTTTTTTTTTTTTTTTTTTCCTCAACGTTTATTTATTTTTGGGACAGAGAGAGACAGAGCATGAACGGGGGAGGGGCAGAGAGAGAGGGAGACACAGAATCAGAAACAGGCTCCAGGCTCTGAGCCATCAGCCCAGAGCCTGACGCGGGGCTCGAACTCACAGACCGCGAGATCGTGACCTGGCTGAAGTCGGACGCTTAACCGACTGCGCCACCCAGGCGCCCGCTTTCTTCTTTCTTACTTTCTGTTTAACTCTACTGCTTTCCCTAATTCTACCCTCCTTCTAAGCCCCTTATCATTTTGTTTTTTACCCTAAAACTCTTAAAATCTCCTTGGCATCTCAGTTAAAGGTGCACTTGAAGAACGTAAAGCCATTGAGGACGGAGACTGAACTCTTTATGCATTGTGATCCCTGGATCAGCACTGTCCATGTATGGTACAGGGCTTAGGAAGGGACACTGGAAGTTCTGTGTCTTGTGACTATAGAAGACCTGATAGCATTGAGTGGAAAGTCAGACACAATGACACCTAGAGCCCCTTCCAGTTTTAATCTTCCAGAAGCTTAAGAAGTCTCTAAGAAATCCCCTCAACTCTTTTTTCTGAATTCCTTTTGCTACTAGTCACCCAATTCAGCATGTTCTTGATTGGTAGTATTGTTGTTTATATTTAATTTTTTACGAAGATGATACATTCACAGAGTTCAAAAAATTTTGGTAATGAAAATATACAAATGACAACATCTCACCCCCTAGTTCTTATCACATGACTGATTGCTCAATTAACCACTTTTACTAGCTTTTTGTATCCTTTCAGATTTTCTTTTATGCAAATATAAATGTATGTTCTTCTATTTTATCACACAAACAGGAGCTTGCATTCAGTTGCTTTTGCAATTAGTTTAGGGGTTAAATTTGCCTTGCCAGCTGCAGTGAAATTGCTGTGTGAGGTATGAACCTCAAAGCTCCTTCATGCCCTACTACGCCTAGCTCAAGGCTGGGCACACACAAATGCTTAAATAAGTACTTTTTGGTCAGCTGCCCTTCCACAACTTTCTCTGCCCTGCCTGGAGCTGAGAACACGTGCCCCACCTACAGTTCCAATGTGTGAAGAGAGGCCCTGCACTCTCACTTCCTCTGACACATTTTTAGAGAATGATCTGATTCCCAGAGATCAGTCCAAGTTTCAATCTGTGGTACACCAAGCCTTTGCCACCTTTCAATTTGGTGGAAGAGAAAGCATGATAGAGAGTCAGGAGACCTGGAGTTAGCTGCAGCTGTGTCCCCAAGTAGCTATGCACGTCTGGTCAAGTCATGTGCTCTCTCTAGTCCTCATTCTTCAAAGAACCTTCCTTCCAGCATCAGTGCAGCCCTTGGTCAGGGTCTTCCAGCCTCAGCTCTTCAGACATCATGTGCTATGGACATGAGGCTGTGTTTGGACCCAAGAGTCCATGGGAGGCACCTGGAGAACTTGCTTGGACCTGTGTCTGCTGCCCTGCTGATCCTGGCCATGATGACACAGCCCTTGCTACAGTCATGAGACTGAGTGTGAGCCTCTCAGGGCAACAGTTCCCTCCCTGGCACCACAGGCAACTTTCTACACAAGACAAAACTGAACTTTTCCTGGTAAAGCAAGACAGGCCTAACTAAGGGCTCCACATTAGTCCAAATCTGAACCCCAAAGAGCCTAAGGGCACATCTGGGGAGGCCTGGTCACCCATCCACACGACCTTCAAGGCCAGTATCCTTTTCACCCACACCCTCTGAACAGGTGGCACCAGAATGGGGAACTGTGTGGTTCCTGAGAGCCTTTGCTGGGGAATTCCTCTCAATTCCTCTCTGCTCCACTGCCCTACCCACCTGCCTCCATCTGCCTTTAGGGACAGGAACAGGCTGACCTGGAAGGGACATCCAAGGCCATCTGGCTCCCCCTCTCAGTATACAGATTCAGAAACTGAGTCCAGAGAGAGGAAGTCACTCACCGGGGGCACACAGCTGCCTGAGGGAGACAGCCTTCAATGACAAATCACCCAACAAATGTCAGATAAGCCAGCCAGGACTCTCTCCTGCCTTCCGGAGGCCTCATCCACACATCCACAGTGAGGCAGGTGCCATACCAAGGCTGTCCTCTCGAGCAACAGGGTGGGAAAAGTGCCTCAGAGGACGCGGCCAGGCACACACTTCTCATGGTTTCCTGTTCTGGCAGGAACCCCGGTTGGTTGATTCGGTTCTCTATACTAGTGGCAAAGGATGCCTGCCTGCCTGTCTGCCTGCCTGCCTGCCTGCCTCTGGGGTATAATTTGGTTAAAATTTGTCATAACAGTTGTGAACAGGACAGCCAGGGAGGAGAGCAAGGTAACAGTTTTGTCTTTAGCTGACCTGCCTCAAGGCTAAAATTGGAGCCTGAACTCAGACTGAAAAAGCTATCACTAGGATCCCTGCTCCTTATAGGGCTCATGATCATAGGGCTTACAGAATTTTCTCCATCTGTTGAGTTAGCCCCACTTCTCTCTGCCTGTCTAAAATCCCCTCTCTTTGAAAGGCAGCTCAGCCTCTTCCAAGAAACCTTCCCTGACTTCAAACCCCCATTAAGGTCTCTATCTTCTAAACCAGGCACCCAGGATGTGCCCTGGGTCACTCCCTAGAATGTATGTATATCCACAATCATGTAACCAATGTCTGGTAGTCTTCCAAGAGAAGGCTGATGTTCTATTTCTTTAGTGTCCTCCACAGGCCCCAGCCCAGCACAACACGCAAAACGTACACACTAGCAAATTGCTGGTCAATCAATTCCAGTTCTTCCCATTGAAGGAAAGTGAAACCAGTCCATATGCCACAACCCAGCAGCCCAGGTGGTTCCACAGGGACAGGAGCGTGCAGTGGAAGGTGACCCCAAAAGATGAGGTCCTGGGGTCAGCCTTGGGACCCATTTTCATGGGCTCTACATCACCTCAGGGACCAGACTCGGGGCACCAGGACCTGTGAATCCCACTTGTCCCTTCCAGTTGTCACAACACACACACACACACACACACACACATACACACACACGATGTCCTTGCATTTTCTCTCCTCTGCTACCCCTGAAGTCTCTCTTCACCCAAGTCCGCCTCAGTGGACAAATTAGGACAGGTGTGATTGATCCCAGGGCCCACATGGACTTGAGTAAAAGCTATGCCCCTGGTCTGCATGCATTACCTGCCACCAAACTCTCCCTCAGGACCTCCTGCAGCTCTAGGAAAAGGCCAGGTGAGAGCCAGTCTCTACACCCATTCTGAGAGGGATCAGAGCAAGTAAAACCTGAAATAGAGAAATTTCAGCAATAAAAGCAAACACCACCACGTCGCTGGACCTCACAGAGGCCCCAGTCGACATTTAGAAAGACCCAACCATTTCCAGACCGTTCCAGTCAATAATAATCTGGGGATGACCTTAATGCTTGATTTCCCTTTCCTCATGATTTGTGGCTTGTGGAGCTCAAGATCCTTGAGTCCAAAACAGTGTTTGTGCTCATTAGGCAATGTTGCAAGGCCAGGTAGCATCGGCTCTCTCCAGCCTGACCCTGCCTGGTCCCAGCCTGAGGTGGAGAAAACCTCCTGACGAAAAGTAAGGGTCTCACGGTGACATTCATTCAGCCACATTCCACATGTGTGATATCCCTGAGTATTAGGTAAGCCAGTAAATCCATTATTTATGACATGAAATTGCATGCACAGTGCGATGCAGATATGTTAGCATCACCAGGAGAAACTTAACTTTTCTACGTCCTTGTTTTGAGAGGTACAAATTTTACAACTCTGGCAGTGCGTCACCAAGCATTTCTTACATAGCTACTTCCATATGTGGTTCAAAGTGGTTGGTTATATTTAAACATAGAATTTCCCCTACCTGATTACACTGAACAAATTAAAAATGGCTCCATCATTTGCATCCAAGTTCTGGGTTTCTTACCATCACCCTCGCTTCCCTCTTGCAGCCTTGAAAATCAGACCTTAACCATGTTTGTGAAACAAAAACACAGGAGCCCATTTCCATTGCAGAACAGAAAGTCACAGTCAAGCACCTGCATTTCTTTCTTTGTTGGCTGGGGGTGGAGTGAGGAGGAAGTTCAAATAGGAATATTTCTATGCCCACATTGCAGCTTCAAGTCAGAGATTGGGAGTTCCAACCTCTGTGGGACCAGAGCACACACTTGCCCTTTCTGGGCTATGACATCCTGCTCTTAAAAACAGCTTCACCACCGGCATGCTTCAATACTGGCAGAGGTGAAGAACTAACCCAAGGGACTATAGCAAATATAACTGGATTATCACAAGGTTTTTTTTTGCCTTGCTGAATGGTGCTGATCTGGAAATATAATCCCCCAACTTCCAGTGCCATGTTCCATGGAGCTGAAATTCTAAATTCAAGCCTATTTCAGGTGGTTGTAAAGATTCATTTGTCAAGGCAGAAGAATTGGACATATTGTAGCAATGTATTAGCTTTGTGTGTGACTTTAAAAATTTTAGACATAGGACAGGTGGACTTCCATTTCTACTCTTACTCTACTCT
Organism: Leopardus geoffroyi; assembly: GCF_018350155.1. NCBI lineage: Eukaryota > Metazoa > Chordata > Mammalia > Carnivora > Felidae > Leopardus > Leopardus geoffroyi. The sequence continues at coordinate 78,469,070 of NC_059336.1, forward strand.
TCTCTTGGCAGTAGGTTGGCTTGTTATTTCCCAACACACACCCTCTGCTTCAGCCAGAACCACAGTCCCACTGACTCACTGGTTCATTCTTAAACTACGCCAGCCCCTCCTCCAGCCTTGTCCTTCTCTTCTTGTTCTGGAGAGAAAAATTGGAGGACTATTTGCCCATCCTATCACGTCTTCCAGGCCTCCTACAGCTCACTCCTCTCTGAAGCCTCTCCCAAACCTTTCACCCCTTGCAGTGCGACCTTCTCTGTGCTCCTCTAATGTTCCAGCTATGCCACAGCCTTGCCTGTGTAGAGACAGCTTTAATCACCTGGTGACTTATGCCAGCTTTTCTCTTCATCCTTGGAGACCTCCAGGGGGACCTCTCTCTTATGCATCTGTGCATTCCAAACAATGCCTAACGGTCTTGAGTTGAAGGCTAACAGTCAATAAATACCACTTTTCTGGAGGAAAAGTAGGCAGTTACAATCAAAAATTTAAATGCACTCGGCCTCTAACCTAGTGTCTTACTTCCAGGCATCTAACCTATAGGACTACTTGCTCACTTACACAAAGATGCATGTTTAAATGAGTTCATACATGGAGAGAGCTTAGAATAAAGCCCTGCCCACAGTGAGCATGCTTTTCAGGATTAATGATAGCTGTTGCTCCTGCTATTGTTAGGATGTTCCCTGCAATATCGTTTATTATAACAAAAATCTGGCAAGAGTGCAAATGGCCACAAACGGGAGAACCACTAAGTAAATGATGGTACATCAGTATAATTCTATACAGATCTTAAAAAGAATGTAGATGGATATGCACTGACACAGTGAAATGTCCATGTTTTTACTATTTACCAAAAAAAAAAAAAAAAAAAGCAAATTGTGGAACATGATTTTATTTTTTTAAGAACTAAATATATAATTGTGTGTGCATACATATTAAACACATTCATGGAGGCAGCATAAAGTCATAATTAAGAGCATAGTTTCAGATTCAGACTGCTTGGATATCAATCTGGCTTCATCTCATACTACCTATGTGATCTCAAGGAAATTATTTAACTTCTCAGTGCCTCAGTTTCCTCATCTGTCAAATGGAGAAAACACAACACCTGCCTCATAGGACTAATACATGGACTAAATGAGTTCATACGTGTACAGCACTCAGAATAGGGCCGACACAATAGAAAGCCCCCCCAATAAAAGTTAGTTGTCAGTAGTATTATTCTCTGCAAAGAAAAAAGAAGGGATCAACGCCAAACTGTTAACAGGGGTTTCCTCTGGAGAGAGAAATTGGTGGAGACGAAACTTTCTTGTTTTTTTTACCACAAGCAGGTATAACTTACATAATATAAAGATGCCACCGACTTGCCAACAGGTTGTAGGTTTGGCTCATGAGGACAACCACTACCTGAGATGCAGTGTGAGGGGTCAGGACACAGGGCTGCAAGCCGCTGCTTCCCCGTTTCTCAATCCTCATTCTAACTCCAACCCACAGCCAGAAAATAAAACATAAAAGATGTTATTGCCAGCTGCTGCCCCCCCCACACACATTCTGCAACCCCACAAACGTGCTAAAAAATTGAGAACATCTGTTTGCCGGGGGGGGGGGGGGGGGGGCAGGGAGCATCAATTACTATTTTAAACGGGAAGAAAGGGAACAGGAAGTAAATTGGTGACCAATGTATTTTTATTCGTACATCTTGACTGCCAAGGTAGGATCTAGTACTGCTTTAATAATCATCTTTCTGTGGTAGGAGATGGGTCTAAGTACTACTTACTACTGATCCCTCCCCCTTGCAAAATGCTGTTCTTCCTAGACACCTTCCTGGCCAACCCCAGTCTGCAGCATCCTCTATCTCCCCCTCTTAGAGAAGTCCTTTGGCCTCCTACCCCTAGGACATTCTCATCCTGGTGGCACACATTGTGATTTAACATATGCACCCCTGACAGCCCAGGAACATTGAGGGCAGGAGACTCTACCTTGGGTTTCATTTGTCTCCACCACTGCTTGGCACAACCTTGCCCTACTGGCCACACTGCAAAATCCAAACTCCTTAGCCCTACCCCAAGGCTTCTCCCTCCTGGCCCCACACTCCTTTTCCAGCCGCATCTCCTACCACCCCCCTACGTGATCCCCTCTCTTTCTGGGGATGCAGTCAGGCTGGCCAAATCCATGTCTCCCAATTCACTTTTGCTTTCCACTTCCTACTCCTGTGGCCATTGTTCCACTTATATTCACCATCTTTGTGCTGTCAGCATCTCCTCCCTTGCTCTCTGCATACCCACATCTCACTATCCCTCAGGCCAGCTTTCACCACATCCTGGCACCTGACCAGGGCATAAGCATCTCTCTCCGCTCTGCACCCCTCACCTGGGCATGGCAAATAATCCAATATACATGGTCTACCCTCTGAATGAGTAGAGCTTGTCTCCTCAACCGGATGGCAAATTCCTGGAAGGCAGGACACCTATCAAGATTCCTTCCCTTTCTCATATTGGGCATGGAAAGAGTGGGGTGGAGGGAAGGTTGGGAATCGAGAGAGGGGGAGGTGGGAATCTTGCCCCAAAAAGCTAAAGTGAGAAGGTTCATTTAGTACTAAAATATCTATTGATAGCTTGCTAACTTCTCATGGCAAACTTTTCTTATTTGACTTTGTGTTCATTTTTCTAGCTAAAAAAGGAAAAAAATAAAAAGATTGTTAAAAATTAAATCCAAAACTTTCAGCTCTGATAAGATGAGTTGTCTCAAATGCCAATAATTCCACATGGCTTGTCTAAAATTAGAGAGAGAGAAGTGACCAGGATTTTTAATAGATTGGCTTTCATAGTAGATGCAAGATAGTCAAAATCTATTTAAATGACTTTCTTGGGGAATTGGAGCAGCAGGCAATGCATCAAATGCCAGAAGTCCATTTAAATATTATACTAAGGGAAGGGAATTCATTTGGTCAAGATGCTAAAATGAACAGGCAGGGACAGAAATGCCCTGGAGAAGTACTGGGTGTTTCATCTTGAATCCATTTGTAAAATAAACACATTTATTTACCAAGTTTAGTACTTCGACTATTTCCTGGACTCCTCAGTACATACACAAATCTAGACTGGGATGGCCAACTTGGAATTAAAAAGTGACCAAAACTACAAAATTAATTTGACACTCTTCAATCTCCTTGTTTAGAAACACAAGACAAATTCTAATCAATTGGAAGTTTATACAGTATTTCAGTCTACAACTTGGAAATTGTCACAGTGCACTGGCAAACAGCAGCCCCTTAACGCCTCCAGCCCCAATGTGTTTGCGATGATGGTCCAGGCAGCAGCTGTTTATGAGCTTAAAATGCAAACATACTAACTCCTTTCTTCTGCAGGAAGAACTTGCATTCCCACCGACACCTACTGCTGTCTTACAGATGGGCTTAACTCTGAGATCTCAAACCTTCTACAGGAAACACACAGACACACACACCCTGCTCAGGCCCCACTCTGCCCAGACACTGTTTAAATTGCTTTTCCAGTAGGATCCCAGGAAAAGGTTCCATTTAACTACCACCTGCACATGGCCAGGATACGACTGGTTTGACAATCTATAGCCTCTCTGGTCCTGCAGGGGTCCTTGGGGTAACTCTACCCCCTGCCTGGTTAATGACCTCTTGTGGGCTCTGGATTGGGTGTTTGGTATTCTGAGTTTCCTGTAGGCAGCAGAGGCAGGAAGACCACACAGTATCAGACATAACATCCCACACGATGAGGTGTGGCGCAACAGACCTACTATGTTGGCAGCTAGGGCTGGCTGGCGAGGATGTCGTTTAATGGCTCAGCAACTCACCAGCCAGTTTCATTACTGAATGCCTTCCTCCTCACCTCTGAGTACCGGAACTCCTGCAGGCAGGCCTGGTTCTTTCCGCAGCCCTCAAAGGTTACAGAAGCCCCTTTTTCCCTTGCACACTCTTTCAGCAATAGCCTGCCCTGCTCTCCCCATATTGTCAACAGTTCATAGCTGAAGCCTCAGTGGAATATCCCATCCAATTTCCCATAAAATGGGACATGAAAATAAACACACATATTGTATGTTGGTTTACATTTCCTACACAGACCCAGCAGGGGCGACAGGAAAGACATTAAGGAAACTATTTCTAAAGCAATGGGCTACATTTTAGCAAGAATACTCTCACTGACCCTAAAAAGAAAGCCATTCAGAAGGCTAAAATCCCATATAATTCTTTGAAAACGTTCTTGAACATTCCCATTTTAATTTCCAAAATCAATACGGCTCGCTAGTGTTCCATGTTCGATGACAACAATTCATATTGATGGGGAGGGAGGTATGAACATTTTTCTATTGAATGGAAAATTTGGTTATTTTTAAGGACATTATTCCAAGAGAGAAAAAGGTCTTAAGTCCACTGCACCTGACAGAGTATTGTTTTGTTCCTAGAAGGCTGGTTTCTCTTGACATCGCTGCCCTCATTAAAAAAGCATATCACGGTTGTCGCCTTTATCTTTTCAGTCATGCAGTTTCAAGACCCCAAACAGAATGTTATCATTTATTTTTCTTCTGAAGAAAGGAACGTTGCTTGCATGCATGCTCAACACCAAAAATTCAAGAGCACATTCCTGTCACACCTCTCCAGTTCAAAGCACCTGGCAAGTCTGAGTTAGTAAGATGTCTGAACTAGAAAACAGTAAAGGCTGTTTTAGATCTTTCAAGTAAATTCACTAACTAAATAATCATTCCTTGACATTAGCACATTAACATTGTATGTAAGTGGTGCTACTAAAGTGCTAGAAAACAGTTTGTTTGCAGATAAATGGTACCTCCTGCAGTCTCATCCACACTGCTAATCTGTTCAGCAAAGTCTTTCCTCACAGATCAGATCGTGCAAACAATCAGTACCAGGTGCCATGCCAGGGAAGGACACACGCAGTCCAATGCCACCGTGGGACACAAAGAATCTTCCATCACGATGGGGCCATTTTATCCCACCTAAGAAGCTGGAAAGGAACAACAACAACAAAAAGGAGGCATGGTCCGTGATACCATTGCCTCTCTCAGTAATGGCCTTTCTTTGGTGGGCACAAAATGCTAGTCACACACTTTGGACATCAGGAAAAAGCTGATAGCATCTTCCACTAAACTTGCCTCCATGCCCTGTTCCACACTACCTGTCTTGCTGACTGATTCTTCCCTTCTCTCATTCCCACACTTCTCCCTGTGAGGAAAGAAGGGTAAAGGGTAAAGGGCCCAGTGCTCTTTCCAGTTTCTTCTACTCATGCTTCTCTCTCTTAGCACTCCCGTGCTGCTGAGCCTAGGGCCATTCAGTGAGTTGGCCAAGGTGGGTATCTTAGGTCCACTCCACTCTAGACTTACAGAGAAATTTCCTCTTCACCTGCTTTTCTTAAGGGCCTCTGCTTTTTTTCATCTCAGAAGGCAAGATTGAAAGTTCAAGCTCAGAGCATGGGGCTACAGATGCTAAGGTGACTAGCCTGCTTTGGGGCCAGGCCTTCAGCCAGAAGGGCTAACAGAGCCCTTGTGGCACATGCTTGGTGTGGCAGATTTCAGCAAGAACAGGAGTTTTACATCAGAGCCTGGGGCCAAAGCCCTTTGGAAATCAATAGGACACCTCTGCCAAGAGTGCCCACTCTGCATATCTCCCTTGAGCCTGATCTATGATTTCATGTTTAGGATCCTGGTTAAATAGCTTTTCAACTCATCATAACTAATTTAATGGGTGAAGAAACCTCCAAGAGCTAGTAAGCAGAAATTTGGAACATAAGAAGTGGAGATAATCCACATACAAATGAGAAGACCTCAAATGACTATGGATTGACTATATGCACATCCAGACATTATCATAAACCAAGAAGAGTCAAAATTAACCAAAGTTTTGCTTCTGACACTTGCATATAACACAACTACAAAAATCTAGCACCATTATTAGGAGTGACTGAATTTGACATTATGCATATAATAAGATCCATGCTCTAAACATATTAAAATTCACAGTCAGACAAATAAATCTTTCTCAGCTCTGATAAGAAATACAGTAGGGCAATTGGTTCAAGAGTCATATGACTTCCCACCCTTCACTCAGAGAAGAGTGAAATCACAGTTGTGGGGACCCCAAGATGGAAGCTGGCATAGAGAATCCCAAGCAGAAGGTTGAAGTTTTCTTATTTTATTTAAAATTAATGTAAATAAATCTATAAAGAGCTCACCAAACTCCACACCCGAAAAACAAATAACCCAGTGAAGAAATGGGCAGAAAACATGAATAGACACTTCTCTAAAGAAGACATCCGGATGGCCAACAGGCACATGAAAAGGTGTTCAGCGTCGCTCCTTATCAGGGAAATACAAATCAAAACCACACTCAGATATCACCTCACGCCAGTCAGAGTGGCCAAAATGAACAAATCAGGAGACTATAGATGCTGGAGAGGATGTGGAGAAACGGGAACCCTCTTGCACTGTTGGTGGGAATGCAAATTGGTGCAGCCGCTCTGGAAAGCAGTGTGGAGGTTCCTCAGAAAATTAAAAATAGACCTACCCTATGACCCAGCAATAGCACTGCTAGGAATTTATCCAAGGGATACAGGAGTACTGATGCATAGGGGCACTTGTACCCCAATGTTCATAGCAGCACTCTCAACAATAGCCAAATTATGGAAAGAGCCTAAATGTCCATCAACTGATGAATGGATAAAGAAATTGTGGTTTATATACACAATGGAATACTACGTGGCAATGAGAAAGAATGAAATATGGCCTTTTGTAGCAACGTGGATGGAACTGGAGAGTGTGATGCTAAGTGAAATAAGCCATACAGAGAAAGACAGATACCATATGGTTTCACTCTTATGTGGATCCTGAGAAACTTAACAGAAACCCATGGGGGAGGGGAAGGAAAAAAAAAAAAAGAGGTTAGAGTGGGAGAGAGCCAAAGCATAAGAGACTGTTAAAAACTGAGAACAAACTGAGGGTTGATGGGGGGTGGGAGGGAGGGGAGGGTGGGTGATGGGTATTGAGGAGGGCACTTTTTGGGATGAGCACTGGGTGTTGTATGGAAACCAATTTGACAATAAATTTCATATATTAAATAAAATAAAATAAAATAAAATAAAATAAAATGAAATAAAATAAAAAATAAAATTAATGTAAATATTGTATTCAACTCCATAATGTAATAATAATCTTTCCATTAATTAACTTTTCCTCAAAAATTCCTAAGTACAATAAATGTTCCAGGAAAATCACCATGTCGATCCTATAGCCCCAAGGTATACCCAGCATACCACCACCTCACCCACATACCCTGGTTTGAGGAGAACCAATGTAGAATTCTGAATCTTAGAAAGAGAATTGAAAACAATGTTTCCCAAAGCAGGGGAAGAACAAAGGATACAGATTATACTCTTTCCATACCCATTTTCCAGAGCCACTGATAGAAAATGATTAAAGTATTACACTGGCTTGTCATGAGGTTTCACACCGAAATGTGTTCATTTGACGCATGAAAAGTTTTCTCCCCTGGGGACGGACCATCAGAACTTGGCTTAGAACATGATCTGAGAACACCTTGAGAACTTCATATATATAAGCCAAGCTCCTTGATCCCTTAATGCACCTAAATTCTGATGAAGTCACTGAAGGTGTCAGAGCAAGACACAAAATCCTCAAGAGGCTATGGTCAACTTAGTATTTCCAGTTCATGTGGAAACGTTAATTCCACTTATCAAAGAGAAGTACAAAAAGGCACTCATTATGAAAAGCAGAAACCCCAAATGAAGAATATTGTGGGTTGGTCTCAGCTGGGTTCCCCTGAATTTATTACCTTAGAAAGTACAACATAGATCCAAGACTTCCACCCAAGACAGCAGCTAGTGGGAAGCAGTATCTAGATCAAATCACCAGGATCCTGGTGGCCTCTTCACTGGGTACAAGCTGTGCAAACCCCCCAAGATGAATGAAGGAAGAATAATCATTTTGGGAAGCAGGTTAAGGAAATCATATACATAAAGACAAGACAATTTAAAATTTTAATATTATTCTTATGTAATTTGATATGTGATGGGATTGAGACCCATCAGGAGGAAAAGACTGAGAGATATAGAAGAAAGACAAAGTAAGGAAGTCAGGGAGGACAAGGAGCAGGGAATAACAAGAAGGGTGCAAAGCCTAGAAGACAGAGAACAGGAAGCATGGGAAGAGGCCAGATTGTGGGGATGGAGAAGAGCAGCCACCAAAATCCTTTCTCAGGTGGCACATTTGTGCCATGTAGAGGAATATCTCTAATTTGTTTGGTCTTTTCTTACTATTTCAGAACTCTGTCGCTTGGAGAGAGAACCTTCTCCTTTGAAAAGAGAAAATTTTAGTTATGACTTTGAGAGTTAACCAATTTTGTAAGAAAAAGTAAGTGTGAGTTTGAAGCTTCAGGAGATGGACCCTAAATCTGACTTGTAGTTCAATCCACCTCCTTGAAATGAAACTGTAATTATTATATTTCCATGGTCACATCTTCTGCCATGATTTAATTTAGGGGAAGAGCCTACAAAGGCATGATTATCCTAGGAAAAGTTATGGTCAATAGATTTACTGATTAGAATTAGAAACACTGTTTTCTCTACTTCACCCCAAATTCAGACATCGAAGTAACTTCTCTCTCTCGCTTGCTCACTCTCTCACACACACACACATACACACACGTTTGAGTCCATATACACTCCACGTCACCCTCTCTCACTCCATGTATTCATGCTGACAGAGAGTCCCAAAGTCTTTTTCACCTGTGCACCACCACCTTGCTTCTTATAATCTTATAGCCATGTGTGTGACATATCAATTCAGTTCTCACTTGTCAGGTCAAAAACAAGGACAATACATAGGTTTAACTTAAAGAGTTATCAGAATTTCAGGACTCAAACAAAAGCTAAATTTGACTTAGAGGGTTTTTTCCCTCCAACTTCCTGGCAAAGGTACAATGAAATGTCTAAAATGTAGGTGCACTGTGGAGAACAGGTGCAAAGACCTGGAAAATCCTCTGCTCTTGAATAATTGAAAGCAGACTAGAGATCCTTCTGTTCTATGAACTCTCCACAATTGGAGAGTAAGCTCCCTGAAAAGGTCTGGGCATTGGTCAGAGAATTCCAAATAACAAGGGGAGAAATCCCTTGAAAGAAGAGCTCAATGAGAGATCTCCACCTGTGTAAGTTGTAAAAACACCAAAAACATGAAAATCTGCCTGCAAGTCCTGCACTCATTCACTTGAGCCCATTACATACATGCACTTGGACGCAAAAAATAAAAATAGCCCTGCAGTCCCTTGAAAAACTTTCCTTAATCTTGATGTTACTTTAAAGCCATCATAAATCACACAACCTGCCAATCTTGCCATGTTTTATAAACTGTGGGGAGAGGTAGAGCATTTCTGGCCCAACGATCTCCCAGTAACAAATGCCAGTTCTACAGCTGTGGTATTTCCTCAATACCACTCGACCTCTTAAACAAGGCTCTACAAATATATTAACTGTCATATTCTCAATTTCTTTTTCATAATGGGAAGCGATAACCTCTTATGACCAGCTGGAAGAAGCCCAGGGCAGTGACTGTTTAGGGACTGAGAAAAACACCCAATTGTGGTGGGCAAGGCTTTCCTGCCCTCCAATTACCATCTCTAACATTCCTATGGGTTCCCCGTTTCCTACAAGACCCCCCCAAGGTCACACCTACTGTCTCATCAGTGTCTCACTGCTCAATTCTGCCTCTGCAACTTGCTGCCATCCAAATGGGTGCCAAAAACAAGCCCCACCGGTGAGGGGTGGTGGGACAGGACACACGTTGCCTGGCCTTTGAGATCAATCAAAAAGGCTGAACCCAGGCAAGCCCAGGGTCTGGCTTGCCTTCAGGAAATTCCGGGCTGTCTGCAGCAGCTGTGGTTCGAGTAGTACAACAAATTCACTTACTGAATGACAACAGCTTTATTGGCAAGCCAATTCAATTAAAGCCCCTGCATCCAACAAAGTCTCCGGCAGCCCTCTCTGCATAAAGAACATGGAATCATGCCTACATTTCCCTGAGTGCCCTCAGCCCTAGCTGTCCCTCTACATGAGAGGGAGAGGGATGAATGAATTAGACGCGGATGATGGTAATTAATGGCTGGCTGTCAGAGAGTCATTTTGGAGGCTCAGCCGTTGAAGGCTCTGTATTAAACACCGAATCCCAGCACAAACTGACCAGGACAGACTAGAACTCTCTTTCTAAATCGTAGGAGTGTCACAGGCACCTGGGGCAAGAAAGGAGGGGAAAGCAGGGGAAGGCAAAAGAGGGTTAGAAGGGAAATAGAGAAACAAAACATCAGGCTGCTGGCATTGATCAATGCTTTTTACACTATTGATATATAAATAATATGTTCATTTTTCATTTTTACAAAATATGTCCTTTAGGCTACCATTATGACAAACTTACTTCAGAGTTCTGACATGAGCTTATTAGTGGGGGCAGGTGGGGATGGCTGACTGTAGAGCTATAAACAAAACACACTTTCTTATAAAATATACATAGCAGATCATTTTTGCCTTCAGTAACAAAAATCAAATCAGAATTTTTGGATCCCTGGCACAGTATTGCCAACCAATCACTGAGCACTTGAAGAGAAGAGGGGGATGGAAGAGGAATATCAGAGGGGGCACTGACGGGAAAGCAAATGGTTAACAAACAAGCTCCAACTGGCTCATTTACATGGAGATGGGCAGCTCTCACTTTGCCTGTGGCCAATGCCACCAACAGAGCCAAGTGCAGGTTAACTACCTAGCAGGAGATAACCTGGGAAGATTGTGCTTAATTATTCCTGATAGTAACAGGCTACCATATACATTGTTTGAGGCATAAACATAAGCCAGATACGGAGGCACCAAACTGATCCTTCTCCAACAATCCGAGTCTGGTGAAAAACCAGGCTCTTGGTTTGTTTCCTCTGTCTAAACCCTAGCCTTAGAGGTCACAGGGCCTAAACTGCTACCCTTGAGATGTGAGAAACTCTGTGACTATATGAAAATGAGTCTTTTGTCTTAGTCCCATGAAGAGAGGGGAGAATTCCGGGTGGGAAATTCCATTTAGAGAGTTTGTTTCTCTGTTCATGGCAATCCTCCAGAATGTTTGCCTAGAACCTGACTTCAAAATTACCAAGTTCAGAGCAAATGTCAGCTCTACCAGAAGGCCTTCCCAGATTCTCTCGATTGCTCCCTCTGCTACACTCTTGCAGAACCCTGCTGGTGTCTCTAACATGGTCTTTAATTCATTTCTCTTTACTCTGTAGTCAGCTGTCCCCTTGTCTGCCTTCCCCAATAAACAAGGGCTTTCTGAGGGCCTGGTCTGGGCTTTGTATATAGCTGGCACTCAATAAATCTAAGTGGAATTGAACTGAATGGCCCTAAGGAAACGCATATAATTTGGTAAAGGCTCGGTCTTGAAGAGTTATGTAGGGCCTTCTTGTGACCCTACAACCAATAGGATTTCACTGCTGTTTTCCTCACTGCAGCCACCAAATTGGTTGCCCACTTTAATTAGAACAGAGGCCAGATGTCTGGCCAGCTCTGCTAGAACCGGAAGAGCTAGCAAGCTGGTGGAGTTTCCCAGGTGGGGGCCTGAGAGACTGGCTTCATGTGGTTGGGTCACCTTCCCTTGCATACTTCCTTCCCTCTTGCTTGACTCCCCCTACCCCACCTCATCCTGAGGGCAGCTGTCCCTTTTATCAGCAAAGCCCTTTGCTGACAACACATCTATCCAGCACAATGTTTCACCCCCTCCAGTGATTCGGTTACCCAAGGCATTTGCATCCTTGATCACTACAACCAACGGCATGAAACATTTGTGTTTGTAAAAAAGCCAGCAGAGGCAGAATACCCCTTTTCAGAAGGCTACCATCCACTAAGTAATGAAATCTAATATTTAAAGGGCATGACACCCCGTTCATACTAGATTTCATTAATCAATGTTTTCATGGAAAGGATAAATCCTTTATGCATGCCTTTTTCCTGATTTTTCCCCCTTTTAAAAAAATGCAATGCTTATTTTTCTTCCCTGCTATTAGCTCACAGAGACCCACCAGCATGAACCCTACTTTCTTGCCTCCCAAAACTTACCCTTTCATATTCACACTGAGAGAATGAAGCTCAGTCAAGAAAACAGGTAGAGAGACAGAAAAAGTGTTCTAGTTAGTCTTAAACACGTTTCATTAAAGAAAACCTTTGCAACACTGAAAAAATGTCAAGAATGTCACTGTAATTACAAGCCTGTACTTGGCATGTGAGTGACCAATACATTCAGTGCCTTGGGAATATTAAACAAAGGATCACAGCCTTCATTTGGATACTCACTAAGGATGATAGTATTGACATTGAACATGACAAAAATGATATTGCTTTACAGCCACAAAACCTACACCTTCAGGTGAAGTTCAGGTAAGTAGGATATCACTCACTGGTATTTTTCCCGAAGGATGTTGATCGAAGAATATGCTGATTTTTTTGTCACCCTTCCACATAGCTTCTTGTATGTCTGCATATAGCACTGAAATCACAATGAAGACCACCCCTAAAGTACTTAATCATGTTGCTAAGGACAGGAGAGTCCTAACAACACCCCAAGACCTCTGAATAAATCAGAGATACTTTTAAGGTGTTTAAGCACCTTTGATTGTGCTAATACCGTAATGCCACAAGTTCCCCTCAATTTATAGAACAGTGAAGACCCAACAAATTGTTAAATGATGCCCTATTTTCCAACTGTAATTGCTAAATAATGTCCCATTTTCCCATTAGCTTCAAATGTGATTCCCAATGTTGAGTTAATATCTTGAATCCTGAATGACACTTTTAAAAATGCAACAAATAACAAAAATATAGGAAAACAATAAGCATAAAGATGCCTATCACAATATGCTTTATAACAGTAGGAAATTGGAAGCAATCAAAATGATAACAATAGGTAAATGGGTAAGTAAATTATGATACACTACAATGGACCATCATATTGCCATTAGGAGGATAAAGACCATGTAGCAACATGGAAAAATGTAAGTGACACACGTTAAGTGGGAAAGGGACTAGAAATTGTATTGCACTGTGGTTACAACTAGATAAAAGCATACTTATAAAAAAAGACTGTAAGGGAATAAATAAAGATAATAATTGTGTTAGGGATTACGAGTGATTATTTTCCCTTTACCCCTCAAACTATCAGTAATGCTATATGTCATTTATAATTTAAAAAAATAAATGGAAAACCCAGCAAATTTTTAACAACTATTATTTTTTAAAAGTAGGTATAATTTTGAAGTGAAGAATAGTAATATGCAAAATATTTTAACCACATTAAACCCAAATTAAGATGTTCTACATGGAAATAGCAACCCTGGCAGGATGAACATTACCTCACATTACTGCTCCCACCACCAGAGCACATCTCAGAGAGCTCTTCCTTCTGCAGACTTTTCCATTAACTCAGATTAACAGTCCTCTTTCTAGATATTTTCATTCCATCTGAACAGTTCGTTTCAGTATAATCACTGGATGGGAGAAAGCAGCAGGAGATGAAACTGAGGGCTGGCATGTCAGAAGTGGGCTTAGCCATAGATGCTGGCATCCAGTTGGCTGGCTATTGGGTTGTCAGCTGCAGGGAGGCTGCTCATGAGTAGACACTGGGATGGCCCCACAGGAGAGATAAAGGGCTGGGGATATGAGCCTGGCAATTTAAAATAAACTGGAATCTTCTTGGCTCAGTTGACTAAGATCCCAGGATACTGAGACAACTTGCAGCCTTGGCCTTGGATTCACCAAGCATGATCTTTGAAGAATTCAGAAGAATGAAAATAAAAGCACCACTGGGAGGGGACAATCTTATTTTCTTCTTCCAAATGGTACCTGTCATTGTTCTAATGGATCATGCCCACTTCTTGACCCAAACTAGTGCCTTCTAGACCCCACAGAAAAGAGTATACCTAAAATTTATCTCGTAGAGAGCTAGTAATAATCTATAGGCATTATCTACCAATAAATAAATTTCTAAATTATACAAGGAAAACTTGGACAACCATAAGTTTATCCAGCAAAATGTCTCACTCACTTGGCAACACTCTGCACTTCATATTAATTCATACAGGTCACACATTTCTGTATCACAAAGCCATCTTTTCTGTAGTCTTAGGTGAGTAGAACTTATGTTCCCATATAAGCTATAAATGCTAATCCTTTTTAAATACAATGGCCTCCCTTTAGGATTTGGCTTCTTGCCATGACATTTTTGATGACTTTATCAACCCCAGTGTATTAAAATGTCCAAATTCAAGCTCATAAGCATAAACTATCTAATGTTGGTCCATGAGCCTTCTCTTAAGACTAGCTCTTTAAGCTGTTATAGCTACTTTTATATGCAACCTGAGTGCAAGACAATATCATATTCAGTTTGGAAGCCAGACCTTATAAAGTGTGAAATCTTTTAACACACCATAAGAGTGCACAAAACAATTATAATAAGTATTGCACATATTTTAAAACGTGACTCTTTTACTGGCCTCCTTCTTCATCTCAGTGCTTCTGGTCTCACTTCTTTGGTCAATATATTAACTCATTTCAGCCATGTTCTTCCCAGAAAAAATGGAAGTAAGAATCTAGCTCTTCTTCTGAGCACAAGCCCTAGACAGCACCTGAATGAAGAGAGCTTGACAGAGGAGAACAAGAAGAGGCAACTCCCCAGAAGAATGATAAGTAAGAAGTAAGACAGTCCTCATACTTTTGTTTGGCATGAGCAGAGTTTAAGAACTTACATCAGTTCCTGAAACAAGCACAAGGAACATCTCACACCCCACACTAACCTGTGCCACCTGCTCACTGACTTCCCCTTTAGACTCTCAGGTTTTTGTAAGTCACTCCCTGAACAGCTTTTTAAATCTACAGTTAAATCAAGTGCCATCTCCCTACAAAACCTCACCCTCCCAGGTCAAGGCAAAAAGTTATTGCTGAAGGAGGTATCAAATTGGAAAGACAACTAGGACCCTTTAGCCTAGCGGTGGCCAACAAAGTACCAGAAGAGCTTGTGACCCAGCACCAAGACTCTGCTCAGGTGCAGGGGGACTGGAAGGCACCCAGAAACACACACACACACACACACACACACACACACACACACACACACACACTGTAACTGGTGGCGCAAGCATGAGAAACAACAATGTAGGCCAATATCCTCTGAGGTTCAGAGAAGTTGCCCAAGACATATAACCCATTGGCAGCAGAGTTAAGAGCTTTATTCAGGTCTGTAGACTCTTGCCATATCCTACTGCCCCAGGGAGCTAAAGGAAAAGTATTTACAAGTGGAAGCCAGGCAGGAGCACTACTCTCCTCAGTGGATACCAACTTGCATTGTAAAACTTGTTGTTGGTCATAATTCCACCTTTAATGGTCTTTGGCTAACTTTCCCCCATAGTAGCCATACCAACAAAACCCTTTTCTAGGTACCTGCATTTAATCCACTATCTAGACAGAACTGGGCTTCTGGGGCTGACTTAGCAGAATCAGAAAATCCAGTCCTAGTCTCACCAGATGCCAGCCATGTGTTTATGAGCAATTCACTTGCCACTCCTAGGCTTCTGTTTGCCCATCTAATAAAAAGAGCCTAATGCCTATCCTGCCTATTTTTCTGATTTGTTGTGAGGATCAAATGAGATCACAGGGTGCTCTTTAAAAATTGAAACCTTCTGGAAGCACAAGGTCCTATTTGGTATTCTCATACTCCTTATGGGTCTTATACAAAAATAGGATGAATGAACCCTTTTCTAAGGCAAAAATTGGATAAGACCACCAGAACTGCTTGTTTTTTCTAGGAAGTCTACAGCCATTGTACACAGTATCAATGCAGACCTGTGGTAAGCAGAACAGAAGTTATGAAGCCTTCAGAAAGTACTCAGGATGCATTCAGACTTGGAACCAGTAGCTTCATTAACTTCCTATAGCCAAGACCCAGGACTTGGGTTTATCTGGTCCACTTAGCTCTGGTCAGAGTGAACAGTCCTAATGATTTTGGAGCCCTCTGATGGCACTCCTCCCAGCTATCTAAACACATGATGCTGAAGGCACTTCCTGAGCCTCCTATACCAGGACTCACAAATGCATTCCATGAAGGATTCTAAATAATCAATTTTCTGCCTATATTTGCATGTTTAAAATAAGGAAAATGTTTTAGATCTCTGTTTTTTTTATTCCAGATGGAATCTGTTTGTAAAAACCCAGAGCTCCCTTCAGGGCCATTGAGGAGGGGTAGAGGAAGGTGAGGGGTAGGGCTTCTGGGAAGGCTGTGGGGCCCCAACTTCCTCTTCAAGTAGAACAGCTGCACTTCTACCTCACTGGGCTTCCACAGAAGGCTTCATTTTGCTAATTGAAAAAAAAAAAAAAAAAAGGCACGAAAGTCATCTTATCCAGTCCCCTGGTTTATAGGTGAAGAGATCACACTGGAGAAGAGTTAACTGATTTTCTAACTTCCTCCCTTAGCCAATTGCCCAGGCAGAATGAAGACGGGAAATTCTGCTTCCAGTGGAAGGGCTTCCTGCCAGGGTCCTTGGTCTCAGTGTAAGCTCCTAACTGTGGCAGCAGCTAAAGCAGCTTCTTCGCTGTTCTGTCCCCACACCTGGCAGCTCTCAGAAGTGGCCACCTCCACTTTCACTTCATCAGTGCCTCTCTAGGGCCTCTCCTGAGGCACTCCAGTAAATACCTGCATGGCATCCCCAGGGTTGCTCATCTCCTCAGTCAGTTCATTTGACCCTCTGGTTTCTGGGTAGCACCACCTTTACAGAATCAGCCCCATTCTAGGAGCTCATTCAAAGGGCAGTTATCCAAACAAATTTATTAATGACTCTGAAGTGATACTAGAGAAGCAAATGCATGTAAGATACCCTGGTTGTCCCACTTAGTCACCCCCTTAGGGCCCAGGCCTCCTGGGTCTCCTTAGCTCAAGGTATATTCTCAGGTTTCCAAAACTGTCCTCTCAGGGTTCTAGGGGGAAACTTTTTGCTCTTCCTGGAAAATATCCAAACTCTTAGCTAGGGTCCTTGGCAAAGCTTCTAGTTGTTCTTCATGAGTTCCCACCACAAAGAAGGCACGCAGACACAGATGAAGACTGACTCCCAAGATATCCAAACATACAATACTGAAGCTGTAAGAGACAACACCAGATAGGACCTTAAACAATGGCTTGGCCATTGTGCATGAAGGGGGAGTATTTGGAAAAGGAAAACTTCCAGAAAGTTCATCCTTTATAGGCTGTCTTTCTGTTCTACCTTCCCTTCCCCTCACTCCTCCAACTAAAGGAGGAATAGGCAAGAAAAGGTTAAGGGGTGTGTGTGTGCAGGTGCACCTTTATTCCATGGAGCAAATTGTATCTAATACCTGATGAAAAGTTTCCAGGTGTCACAGGCACCAGTGGGTTCCCTGTTACTTAAGTACAACCCTCAGGTCTTCACAAAGTTGGGAAAAAGGGTAAAAGGATTCAGGTTGAACAGGATGGTATTCACTCTACAGAGTGTGATGTCCCAACAACCACCAGATGTTAACAGGTATTTCCCAGGATTCCTTGGGAAAAATACTGACTGTACGTCTGAGGCTAAAAAGAACAATGTGATCATGGACTATCTTGATCCAGAAAGCAATGTAGGACACAAATATTAACAGAGACATGACAAAAGGTATGAGGAGCTAAGAAAAAGAGGAAGGGAGGGAGGAAGAGAGAGGAAAAGAAAGAAGAAAAAAGGGAAGGGAGGTGTAGGGAGTGAAAGGTTATAAAGAACCTCAGATGGAATAGGGGACATGTTAATGTGATATGGGGTATACATTAGATAATATTATTGTATCTATGTTACATTTATTGAGCATGGAAATGGTATTGTGGTTATGTAGGAAAATGACCTTGTTCCTAGAAGATAGAGTCTAAAGCGTGTGTGTGTGTGTGTGTGTGTGTGTGTGTGCATGTGTGTGTGTGTGTGTGTGTGTGTGTGTGTGTGTGTCTAGAGATGGGGAAGGGGGAGAAGTAAAGATTGGGAAAGAGAGACGTAAAGCAAATGCGGCAAGATGTTACCCGGTATATCTTGGTTAATGGTATACAAGTGTTTATTGCACTAGTCTTTAAACTTTTCCTTAGGTTTGAAATTTTTCTAGATAAGTACTTGGGAGTTTAAGAAAAGGTAAATTTACTTTGAATTGCATAAAGCTTATGTATCAGAGTCCCTCACCAGAAAGGGTTCTTCTAAGACCTGGGTAGATAAATGAGAGTTATCAATATGTAGAGGCAGTAAGATGAGTTACTACATCAGAAAACTTGAAACATCCTGAAATCTTGCAGCTCACATACAAAGTAAACTTGATAGAGGTTGTCCCAAATTTGTCAACAACCCAAAATTTACATGACATTACCAATAACAAGGGGCAAATTTGACATTTTCTTAATTATCAATAATAAAAGCCAAATTTCCATCAATCATTTTGGAGAAAAATTAAATTATCTTTCTATTCTCTCAAAAATATTACAAAATTGTTGCCATATGTAGAGGTGTGGCCATGAAATATAGAATAAAAATATCATAGAAGTATCTCAAATAATTAATGAATAAAAATATGTTTTCTAGATCTCATCATGTTTGTGGAATTTGTCAGCACTTTTAATCATTGTATAATTTATTATTTTTATTCTCCCTTAATATATGAATTCATTTTTACAGCTTCCCTCTTTCCAAATTTGTATGCATTGTTTCTGAAACCTGTTAATCACACAAATAAATACATACATAAACACACACACACACACACACACACACACACACACACACACACAAATATGTGCAGCCTTTTTTCAAAGTGACATCTTCTGTGCTTAGGGTTCCTCAGAACACATCTGGAAAACAGTGCCCCAGAGCAAAATAGCCCCTTTTTATCCACATCTACCTATCATGGTAATGCTACACTATAGCATTTGACCTCCAGGAAGACATTTATTTGAAGAGCTTATTTAAAGCAAATAAACCATATTTTTCATTGATGACTATCTTGTATTTACATACATTCAGCTTTATACAGCCACATTCATTAATCCAGTTAAGCCCCAAACAATACCGCGAGGGAGGCAGGATAGGTATAAGAATTTGCCCCAGGTCCCACTTGGCAAACAGACACTCTTATCCTTCCAGCCTCTATTGGACTTTCTTCAATGTCACACATGAATAAACTGAGACAAGGGGAGGTGGGGATAACTTTTCTTAGAACAACAAAGTATAGAATCTGGGCTTCCATTTGGGAGATAACTGCTGAATTGATTAAATTATTTTAACAGGCTCAATTTCTACAGCCTGCTTGTCCTTTGACATCTTATGCCAGTGCTACATGATAGAGAGGGACATAAAACTGGGGCTCACGTAGCAGAGAGAGGGGGTGAGGAGGTATATGAGGGTTCATCTTTCTTCCCCCTCCCCAAAGTATAAATAATTTGTCCTTGCTCCAGTGAAAAAGGATTAGTCTTTGACACCTTGCATTATAGATAAGGCCAAAGAGGTAGCCCTAAACCCTAAAGGAAACTTGCAGGGAGAAGGGCAGTTTTCCCCCTGGTCCTTCCTCCCAACCATCCCTCATCAGCAGATCAGGGATCCCTCACAGTCATCTGCCCCATAAAGAAAATGGAGGGACAGAGACCCAGCATGGTGCTCACTTTGCACTACATTCTCTTGCTTCACCATGGAATTCCAGGGGCAGGGAGGGGAGCCGTTCTGGTAAAAACTCCAGTGCTAATGATCTAACTGAAATACAGTAACAGTAACATCATCATCATCATCATCATCATCATCATCATCATCATAATGGTAAGATAATTGTCATTTATTAAGTATTTTCCCAGCCATATGAGATACTTTCCAGAGTTATTTCACTTGCTATAACAAACTAGCAAACACTTCCTCAAACACTGGGGTAGGAGTGTTCCATCATAATAAAAGGTACAAAGCATTGCACTGCTTTGACTCATCTCAATAAGTAGGTAAAGGACACTGACCCCCACAGTTGGGAGTGACCCCCACTGCCCCGTCCATCATCCCATCACAGCCCCCTCCACGAAACACTTGGAGGACCAGCTACATATGGCCTCAGCAGAACAAGGAGGCAGAAGGGAGAGCGAAGATGGAGTTGGTGAGCACATGGGCTGATGTGACGGTCACCCTCAGGTACTAAGGACAACAAATAAGTAAGAAATAAAACAATTCTACAGGTCATACATTAATGCATTTTCATTTTGATATTTAGACAGCATCAAAGTTTATACAGTTGAAATAGAAATTCACTCTTCACATCCCCTCCTACAATAACAATTAACAGCTCAGTGGGTATCTTTCCAGATTTTCCACATATATGCATGCACACAATATTGACTAAGCCAGGTTCAGAAATCCCTGTCTCCAACATCATGGTAGGAAGAAAATGTAAGAGAACATTTCCAAAAAAGATAGAAAAAGTCAGGACCAGTGCCACTATTTTATCCCTAATCATGGCTCCAAAGGACCTACCTCAGATCAGATTCTCTGGAAACAGACTCTGACAGAGATTTGGGTGCAGAACAAAGTAGAGAGTGCTCTTGGAAATGATACTTGTAAGAGAGACGAGAAAGCAAAAATGAACAGGTGGGAGAGTTGAGCTATGGTATAGCTGTAACAAAGGCTTCAGCCAATCCTGTAGGGAGCTCTGGACTTAAGATGTCCTTGTGAATTGTCCCAAATTAAACCAACATAGCCGAGCTTTTTTATTCTCAACTCAACTAATAACTGGACGCAGGGAGCCCCCAGGGGAGAGCGAGCAAGTTTGGGCGAGGCAGCTTCCTTCTCCCCAGGAAGCTCTCTCTGGTTCAAGAGAGAGTACAGTTGTCAGTCAGCTGCAGCCAACACTCTTGGTCTTGAAGCAGAAGCTGGGCAGCCCACCACAGCATATACTACAAGACGTTCAGATGTTCCAAAACATTCTCTTCTAGAAAGGATTCATCTCTTCCAGAAAGGGTGAGGAGTAAATGGGAAGAAAAGGACTTGTGGAGTGAACA
The DNA here is from genome assembly GCF_018350155.1 of Leopardus geoffroyi. Taxonomy (NCBI): domain Eukaryota; kingdom Metazoa; phylum Chordata; class Mammalia; order Carnivora; family Felidae; genus Leopardus; species Leopardus geoffroyi. The sequence continues at coordinate 78,490,172 of NC_059336.1, forward strand.
GAAAAGAGAATGCCACAGCCCAAATATTGACACAACTCCTGGATCTGAAATGCCAAGGCTCATACCTAATGTTCCCACAATTTCCAAGAATTTGCACTATGCCATACCCCAGACAATGACACACATCAGACCTCAACTGCCGCTGCCAATAAGAAAGGGCTAGATGGGGCACCTGGGTGGCTCAGTTGGTTGAGAATCCAACATCAGCTCAGGTCATGATCTCGCGGTTCATGAGTTTGTTGTCAGCGCAGAGTCAACTTTGTATCCTGTCCCCCTCTCTATCTGCCCCTCCCCTGCTCATGCTCTCTCTCTCCTTCAAAAATAAATAAACATTAAAGAAAAAAAATGGCAAGATATTTCTCTCTCTTTGGGCCCAAAGCACTAAATTCCACTGAACAAATTTCACCTGCCTGGTAGAAAAAAAAAATCTTTTCTTCATGAACAATAATAAAAACAATTCTAGAAGAGGGGATAGAGCAATGCAAAGCTTTCTTGAAAACCTCATTGCTGCATCAGGAGCAAACCCCCAGGAGCATACACACAGTCCTGTCCCACCCCCACACACGAACCCATGGTCCTGGTGATCCTGCTCCTCTGGTTCTGTGTTCTTCCCTTCTGAGCTTAGCAAGGACACCCAAACTTGATGCTGGCAGGCCCAGCTCCAGGACGAAGCACGGACCCCACACATCTGAACAGTGTTTTATGTCCAACTACATCAACATTGGTATTCTTAGAGTGACACTGTGTCAGAAGTGTCATATCGATTGAATCTTCTGGTAAACAATCATAATGAATAAAAATGACCCTTCCTAAACCAGGCCCAGACCAGCATGTTTTCCTATAACACCCTACAAAGGTCCTTCAAGTGGGATTTCTATCCAGTAAGAAGTGTCCAAAATTATCCTAACTAGTTTCAAAATAACAGAACCATTATCAGCACTTGTGAAAGTGGCCAATAAATGTACCTGTGGGCCTCAGGCTCTTGGTCTACAAAATGGAAAGCTGCCTGCCTACACTGAAGTTCAAAGAACAGGTCAGAAAACGGACAGCATTCCTTTCAGCTTTGGGAAGACAGACTCTATGAATAAAAGTAGACTAACCGACCAACCTTGTATCATGAACTTGTCCCCCCATTCTAAAACATGAGAAGAGATTTTGATTGTGATGTTGCAAGCACCACTGCATAAATCATTGTATATATTAATTTAGCCACTAAAGGCCTCTTCTCCATAAGTTCATGTAAATACAAATCTGCTTTTCAGGCTCTATGAAGAGATAGAGAAGGGTCAATATTCAGGAATTTATCTTCAAACATTTTCCCCCACTTTTTTTTAGCCAAGCTTGGCAAAACACTTGACCATTTGTCCCCTTACCAATGCAGGGCACTACTGCAGAAAAATAAGGAACAAAGGGTGTCTGGTACCTTTGGTGTCAGTACTGATTTCTTCTGCAGAAACCTTACCTTCAAAAGAGACATAAAGGACAGACCCCACTCTACAGTAGCTAGCACTTGCAGAGCACCTAGCTAGGCCAGACACTATTTGAAGCTCTTCTCATGATTAAGTCATTTAATCCTCAGAACAATCCCAACTAAGTGGTGTTATCCTCAATTTTCCAATGAAAAAACAGAGGCACAGAGAAGTTAAGTGACTTCATAGTCAGTGTCAGAGCATTTGACTCAGGAGCCTGCACTTAATCTCAATGCTAACCTACCCCCAGAATGGAAGCCTTCCAAGGACGGCTTTTACTTTCAATCCTTTATGTTCCAAATTCCCTTTGAGACAGGGAGAGCCACGGCTACCCATTTCATGAAGACTCCAGACCTACATGACTTAATGGAGTCACAAAATTAATCAGTGATTGGACATAGGATGGAACTTAATCCAACACACAGCAAAGACTGTTACAATTCAACCAAGCATACAAAAAACAAAACAAAACAAAACAAAAACAAAAACAAAAAAACAAAACAAACCCACAGATGCAAGTGTGTTCCTGATCAGCAGATGCTTCAGTCCACATGCTGGACAACTGTTGGGAGGTGATTTGCTAAACTCAGTCCAGTTGGAGCCCTAAGACACATTGCATCCTCCCTCTAATTCATCTTGGGCAAGCACTGAGCTCCTCTGGGCCTCCTTCTAGGAACAACAACATAAGCCAATACATTCCAAGGACAAAGCAATAATAAACATTTGCATTTATCCTTAATCATTTCCATAACATTTCAAGTGCATCCTCCTATGAAGGAAGTTTTGTAATGTGCATTTTAGATATAGAGAAACCAAGACTCAGAGAAGTTGTGAAAAATCCCACAACTCAGTTTTGACATTTGTTCCCCACTCTCTCCACTATGCTCCTTCAATTGTGTTCTGGTTCAAGATCTAGCAATTGAAGATCAAGGTCAAAAAGAAGGCTGGGGAAATCTGGACCTGTCATCAAACCAGGGACTGCTCATCCCCAACACTTCAATGTATCATTGACAAATGCAAGAGAATGTTCGTTCCCATTATTAACCAAACAGGATGCATGCCATGTACATTCCAACTGCTAACCAGACTTGGTGAATCACAAAAGAACATTGTTTTCCAAATTTTTATTGTGTTCTGCCTGACACAGAGCCCACTTGTTAAAACTCTGAGGGACCCCAACACGCCAGTTGTCAACTTGTCCAATATCTAGTATATTGCGATCAAAAACCAAACTATACTAAACTGATGTCTTTGCTTTGCTTTTTTATTGAAACACCACTGGCCACCAAAATCTAGTTGTTCTTCATATTATTTGGTCATTTATTCCTCCTAGCAACCCTGTGAAGTGGACATTATGGTTATCCCCATCTTACACTTAAGAAAACTGAGGCCCAGAGAAGTTAAGTGACGTGCTAGTCAATTTCAGAACTGTGATTTAGGACTCAGCTCTTATCTGTGGGTTCTGGAATGCTCAGTTAGTGCTTCTTCAGTAGCAGCTCTTCATGCTTGATTTGAGGGTCTGGAAACAGCAGGTTGTGCTTTTTTTTAGTTTCACCATCTGTTTATCAATAGAGTTTGTCACCCTTTCTTATCACTGCAGTTTTATTCTTTTGGCTCATAAGGAGCCCCTCCCCACTTCCACGGAAATCAAAATCTTCGTGGAAGGAGCAATGTCTAAAACCCTTATCAGTTAACTTCTTAGTTATCAAGTAATAGTAAAATAGAAATGAGAAAAGGTATAGCCTCTAGAGAGACTTGGCAATGCCCAGAGGTGACAAAAGGAAGAGAAAGAAAATAGAAGTTTTCCAAACACAAATGTCACCTCTATTCTCTCCCCAGCTTTTTACAGCACAACACATACCTCTATTAATGAACAGCTTACTTACCAAATAGAAACATAGAAGCTGGGGTGCCTGGGTAGCTCAGATCAATTAAGCCTCCAGCCTCGGCTCAGGTCATGACCTCATGGTTCATGAGTTTGAGCCCCACATCAGACTCTTAGCTGACAGCTCAGAGCCTGAAGCCTGCTTCGGATTCCATGTCTCCCTCTCTCTCTGCCCTTCCCCTGCTCATGCTCTGTCTCTCTCTTTCTCAAAAATAAACAAACATTTAAAAATTTAAAAAAAAAAGAAAAGAAACATATAGAAGCTATGAGGATGGCCAAGTGAGTCCAAAGATGCAAATCTACTTCTCTCTTCTTCTCCAGGCCAGGAAAGCTGCTGTTCTCCTCAACTCTTGGCCCCAAGATTGTCCACTACCCCTGACATAAAGGACAAGTCACCATGCCTTCAGTGGTCCCTCTCTCAATCTTAGATGATCAAGCCCAGTCTTGCAGCCTACCCCTCAGCCAGACCTGGCCCTTTACTTCTTCAACTGCTACTGCCATTTACCCAATACAGTTCGTCCCAACTTGAATAGTTCAGCCTATGATTTTTCAACTTTACAATGGTGCATTAGTGATATGCATTCAGTAGAAGCTGTACTTCAAATTTTGATTTTTGATCTTTTCCCTGGGCTAGGGATAGGTGACATGATTACTCTCTCCCAATGCTGAGCTGTGGCAGGCAATTGCAGTTCCCAGTGAGCCACACAACCATGAGGGTAATCAACCAATACACTTAACAACCATCCTGTACTCATATAACCACCCTGTTTTTCATTTTCAGTACAGCATTCAATAAATTACATGAGATACCCAACATTTTATTATAGAATAGGCATTATGTTAGATAGTTTTGCCCAACTGTCACCTAATTTAAGTGTTCTGAGCACATTTAAGGTAGGTTAGGTTAAGCTATGCTGTTTGGTATGTTAGGTGTATTAAATGCATTTTCAACTTATAATATTTTAACTTTGTTGATAGGTTGATATGGATGTAACCCCATCATAAGTCAAGAAAGATCATTACTTTCTTTTCTATTTCTTGGTAGTTTATCAGGCTATCTTATTTCCATGTATGTGAGCCACTCAAATACATTTGAACAAGGTAAAATATTAATAAGTATATAAATAAGTTAACATGTAAATCATACCACCAATAAAGCCAGAAATAATGATAATAGCAATAACTACCATAACAACCAGTATGGAGTACTTCCTGTATGCCCTGTGCTTTACATGTATGACTTCATCCTCTCAACATGCTTTCAATGTAAGTATATTTTAGAGATGGGGAAACTGAGGCACAGAGACATTAAGTTACATGCCCAAATCAACCAATAACTGGGGATGCTCAGCTCAATCTGAAAGTCTATTTTTCTCCAAAGTCCAGGCTCTTTACTTGTCCTAGATGACTTGATCTACTCTACAACCAGGTAGGCTTTGGGTAAAGGAGTTGATTTATTTCTATGTTTTTCCCAGAATATTTGCTAAATTGACATATTGCTGTTGTTAAGAGTTCAATCAGCTACAAAGTTAGAGAGGGAAGAGTCCCCACAAGGTTGCCCTCACTTCAAACTCTAGCTGCAAGTTCAGGTACCATCTTCAATTCAGACTGACTAGGTACAAATTTGGGGGTCCTATAAACACCTTCAGATTCAGTAATTTACTGGAATGACTCACAGAGCTCAGGAAAGTGCTATACTTACAATGACAGTTTTATTATAACAAAAGGACACAAATTTAGATCAGTCCAGTGAAAAGATGCATAGGGTATAGGGGTCTAAATGCAAAGTTTGCAGCTTTCCTCTCCCCTTGGAGTTACAGAGGGTGTTACCTCCTCCCAGCCACAATGTGTGACAACACATGCAAAGTACTGCCAGTTAGGGAAGCTCACTCAAGACTTTAGCGCCCAAAACTTATTGGTGCCCAATCACCTACTGCCCACATGATTGATCTATAGTCTCCAAAACCTCCCTGGAGGTTCAGGCCAATACCTTTAGTTTCCAGCTTCTCTAGAAGTTATAACTAATAGGGCATGTCCCAAAGCCCCATCATAAATCACATTGTTAGACTATCCGGTGGCCAAAGGCCCCAGACAAAGATATTCCTATCAGGCAGGACATTTCAGACCGCTAGAGATCACCTCCCAGTAGCTGATGGTAAAGGCCAGAGTTCTCTTTAGGTAAGGCTAATTCTTCAGTACACAGCCATATATATCATACCAAACTATCTTAACAAAGATTAAGGTAGAAAAGAAGATAGATAGATAGATAGATAGATAGATAGATAGATAGATAGATAGAGATAGATATGGCAGATAAAATCTACAATTTCAATTTTGAGGTCAAAATAAACTTCAAAAGAGTACATGGCCTAGTCCCTGGGTTCAGGTAGGTATACACAGCACCTATTTTACTGATGGGGTCTAGAGAGGTTTACTCCTTTGTCTAAGGTTTCATCACGGTATGGACAGAAATAGAACCTCATATCCTCTGATTTCTACTAAAAACGCTCATTCCCCTGTACCATGATGTCATATATACTCCCCTCCAAATCCCATTTGCTCTACCTGACATTTCCGAGAATGGCCTAGGGTTAGGGAATGTACACATGTCTCAATAGACAACATGCTCCAAATGCCCTCCCTTCACAAACCCCTTGGAAGACCAAGAAAGAATACATAGCGATCCACTTCCATCCAGCTGCCCAGATGCTGAGGCCTGCAGGCTTATGTCAAGAGCTCTGAGGCATCTACTTCTACCCCCAGAGCATCTGGGAAAGACCCCCTGCTCCAGCACTCCAGGTGTGGTCACAGAAGGGTATTCTCTGCTAAAACTCACACCATCCCTGCCAACAGCACCAGAGACAGGCCATGACCACACCATGGATGAGAGGAAGGCTCAAGAGTCTACTCTGCCTCACAAGTTCTTTCAGGTCTCTGGGTCTCTCTTCTACTCTCTGTAAAATGAAAAGCTTAGCTTAGAATCTGGTTATTCTGAGTGTACTCCAACTAGCTGCAGGGCATTACTAGGGAGCTTTTTAGAAATGCAGATTTTCCAGCCCCACCCCAGGATGGCTGCATTTGATTCTGTATGGTTCACAACACCTCCATGTGATTCACGTGAACATTAAGGTTTGAGATACACCAGCTGAGACCAAATCCAGGTTCTTTCCAAGCCCTAAATTCTACGATTCCCAAAAAGCGGCTCATGGCTCAATTTCCGGACTTCAAGGTTGAGATGCCTCTTAGAACTGGGGCAATCCAAGCTTCTAATCAGGAGTGGTCAGAAAGCGGAGTCACGGAAGGCGTCTGTGAAACCCAAAGCCCTTGGACAGACAATGCTGGGATGGAGGAGCAGGAGGAGGAGACTGGTTCGTTTTTTCCATAGGCATGCTGTGTGTGCCAGTTGAGGTCTTTAATGTAAACCCTCCTGTTCACCGACCTAAACAATGAGAGTAATTATGGGCTCGCTTACCGCCTTCCAATGCAGGGCTCAGGGTCGGCCCTCCACAGGGTTCTGCAGGAGGTCTTGTTTCTGAGTCAGGGGGGCCTCTGGTTAACCAGAGTAGACCCAACTCTGAGGGACAAAGTTGACATACCAGCATAATTACACGTAGGTTGACCATATTTACTGCAACTCTGTTGTTCTAGAATTTCAAACAAAGGCTGAACCCTAGGAAAACACACCACTAAAGAGAAGCAGATTGTCCTGAGTGATTTATTGAAGAACAAAAACGAGGGGAAGAAAGAGAAGAGAATTATCAGAGACTTACACATACTTCCCTTTCCCCTGCCTGGTTTAAGGAGAACACACAGTGACCACCATGTTCCCACCCTCCCCAACGGAAAGGCCTCAAAACACTGACATTTTGCTTTTTTCTGAGGCATGTTTTCATGTGGCCACATCAAATCCCGTAAACCCGTTCAGACTGATCAGAAGAAAGCAGAGTGTAGAACTATAGGGGGAGCGATCCCCCTTCTTCCCTTCTAACTCACTTGGCTCTCCCCATACACCCTCTCACATGACATACACCTACATCTCATACAGAAATATTTCAAAGGAACAGAAAATCAACCAAGGCTGGAATGTGGCTTTAGAGAAGCCAGAACAACAGGTCAGGCATGTGAGTAGACTTTAACTTCAGGAGGTTATTGGTAGGAAGGCTTTGAATAACTGCCAGAACTATTTGACCTCAGCTCTGTCCCATGTAAATACATGACTGTGCTGGAAAGCAGTCGCATTTCCAATGCACAATTCAGAGGTTGCATTGACCTGGCAATGACAGGGGAAATTTGAACAATTAGAAAACAGGAGCTCCTCCCCCCAAATTGTAACTTCTATACATGCAGTTTGAGTATCTCCAACAGATAAAGGCTACAGAGATCTCAGAGCACTTGCTTGTAGTTGCCACTCTGTTATGGACTGAATCATCATGTTGAACTGTGACTATATTTGGAGACAGGGCCTTTAGGGAAATAATTAAGGTTAAATTGAGTCATAAAGGCAAGGAGCCCTAATCTGATAAGACTGGTGTCCTTGTAAGAAGAGCTAGAGACACCAGAGTTCTCCTTCCACACATACACAGAGAAGAGGCCATGTGAAGACATAGTGAGAACATGGCTGTCTGCAAGGCAAGAAGAGAAGCCTCACCAGAAGTCAATTCTGGTAGCATCTTAATCTTGGACTTCTAGCCTCCAGAAGTGTAAGAAAATAAATTTCTGTGGTTTGAGCCACCCAGTCAGTGGTATTTTGTTATGTCAGCCCTAGTGAACTAATACATACTCCCACCCCACCCTCCAACACACACAAACAATTAAAATTACAATTCCTCAGCCAAGGAAGACTTATCAAGAACTACCAGGTGACCGGTGGATGAAATAGATAGGCTTCCTATCCTCAGAGAGCTTATGACACCTTTGGAGAGCCAATATCAACCATGAAAAAACAAGCTGGGGATTTGGGATTTGGTGAAAGCTCTGAAATGCATCTTGGGTGGAGCACAGCAGCTGAGATACCATTGTGTGACAGCATCACCAGTCACTGGGTAGGAAACAGAGAGAGAATCAATTACTGTAAATGTACATGGTAGTTATTGGAAGTTTCCTGGTTTTCTAAGTTGCTTTTAAAAACATTTTGCTTCAAAAATAAATAAATAAATAAATAAATAATATTAATAATAATAATAAATAAATATAATAATAATAATAATAAAAATACATGGAAAATCCGATAGACTCCACCAAAAGTCTGCTAGAACTGATACATGAATTCAGCAAAGTTGCAGGATACAAAATCAATGCACAGAAATCAGTTGCATTCTTATACACTAACAATGAAGCAACAGAAAGACAAATAAAGAAACTGATCCCATTCACAATTGCACCAAGAAGCATAAAATACCTAGGAATAAATCTAACCAAAGATGTAAAAGATCTGTATGCTGAAAACTATAGAAAGCTTATGAAGGTAATTGAAGAAGATATAAAGAAATGGAAAGACATTCCCTGCTCATGGATTGGAAGAATAAATATTGTCAAAATGTCAATACTACCCAAAGCTATCTACACATTCAATGCAATCCCAATCAAAATTGCACCAGCATTCTTCTCGAATCTAGAACAAGCCATCCTAAAATTCATATGGAACCACAAAAGGCCCCGAATAGCCAAAGTAATTTTGAAGAAGAAGACAAAAGCAGGAGGCATCACAATCCCAGACTTTAGCCTCTACTACAAAGTTGTAATCATCAAGACACCATGGTATTGGCACAAAAACAGACACATAGACCAATGGAATAGAATAGAAACCCCAGAACTAGACCCACAAATGTATGGCCAACTCATCTTTGACAAAGCAGGAAAGAACATCCAATGGAAAAAAGACAGTCTCTTTAACAAATGGTGCTGGGAGAACTGGACAGCAACATGCAGAAGGTTGAAACTAGACCACTTTCTCACACCATTCACAAAAATAAACTCAAAATGGATAAAGGACCTGAATGTGAGACAGGAAACCATCAAAACCCTAGAGGAGAAAGCAGGAAAAGACCTCTCTGACCTCAGCCGTAGCAATCTCTTACTCGACACATCACCAAAGGCAAGGGAATTAAAAGCAAAAGTGAATTACTGGGACCTTATGAAGATAAAAAGCTTCTGCACAGCAAAGGAAACAACCAACAAAACTAAAAGGCAACCAACGGAATGGGAAAAGATATTTGCAAATGACGTATCAGACAAAGGGCTAGTATCCAAAATCTATAAAGAGCTCACCAAACTCCACACCCGAAAAACAAATAACCCAGTGAAGAAATGGGCAGAAAACATGAATAGACACTTCTCTAAAGAAGACATCCGGATGGCCAACAGGCACATGAAAAGGTGTTCAGCGTCGCTCCTTATCAGGGAAATACAAATCAAAACCACACTCAGATATCACCTCACGCCAGTCAGAGTGGCCAAAATGAACAAATCAGGAGACTATAGATGCTGGAGAGGATGTGGAGAAACGGGAACCCTCTTGCACTGTTGGTGGGAATGCAAATTGGTGCAGCCGCTCTGGAAAGCAGTGTGGAGGTTCCTCAGAAAATTAAAAATAGACCTACCCTATGACCCAGCAATAGCACTGCTAGGAATTTACCCAAGGGATACAGGAGTACTGATGCATAGGGGCACTTGTACCCCAATGTTTATAGCAGCACTCTCAACAATAGCCAAATTATGGAAAGAGCCTAAATGTCCATCAACTGATGAATGGATAAAGAAATTGTGGTTTATATACACAATGGAATACTACGTGGCAATGAGAAAGAATGAAATATGGCCTTTTGTAGCAACGTGGATGGAACTGGAGAGTGTGATGCTAAGTGAAATAAGCCATACAGAGAAAGACAGATACCATATGGTTTCACTCTTATGTGGATCCTGAGAAACTTAACAGAAACCCATGGGGGAGGGGAAGGAAAAAAAAAAAAAGAGGTTAGAGTGGGAGAGAGCCAAAGCATAAGAGACTGTTAAAAACTGAGAACAAACTGAGGGTTGATGGGGGGTGGGAGGGAGGGGAGGGTGGGTGATGGGTATTGAGGAGGGCACCTTTTGGGATGAGCACTGGGAGTTGTATGGAAACCAATAAATTTCATATATTGACAAATTTATTGACAATAAATTTCATATATTGAAAAAATAAATAAATAAATAATATTAATAATAATAAAAATAAAAAATAAAAATATTTTGCTTCGAAAGTCCCCAAACCTTCATCATTGCCCATGAAGAAAGAGTAAGTTTCCTTGCCAAAGCTCAAGGGCAGAGTCTTCAAATTCCTAACGCAAAGTCCTGTCAAGGTGGTTGTTTGCCTTGCCTTATTGTCTGGGGCTCTTCAGGGGTGACATGCTCTTGGGCCAGGTGGTGGCACACAGATGAAGAAATGGCCAGTGATTGTGCTAATTAGCTTATTTACACACATTCATAAAATTGTGAAAGAACTTTTGCAAAACTGAAGATGTTGTTACTGTTCAAACATTGGAAAAAGAACACAGAATTCATGTCCCACCAGACATTCACACAGGTAAACTTCTGCTGAATGGAAAATTCCAAACTTGGCTATAGAGTTAGAAACCCTATGGGCTTAATTCCCTCTCCAGTCCTGCATAGTTACTAATGACACCACTTGAGATCTCCAAGCCTGAGCAAAGGACAAGGTCTAACCTCAGAAGCCCTGAGACAGAATATGGACACCTACCACAAAAGATAACCCCAGTGGGATAGGGGAACTCAGGATCATTCTGGGCAGGGAAACAAGAAGTGGAATTGTTCAGAAATTCACCAGAGATTTATGCCACTACTTTACTTGAGATGGACATACAGACAAAGAAGGTAGACCAGACAAAGAAGGGAGGCATGGAATAGAAGAAATGCAATAGAAAACATCCTGACCATTTACCTAATCACCTGCAAGAACAGCAATCCCCTTTTTTGTCAGCCTCGTCCACCCTGACTTGGTTCCAGCAGCTGATCATAGTTATTCATCCTCCTGCCAGAGAAGTGGGCTCATGTCCAGGAACAAGCCAATCAGTTTCCCCATCCATCTGATTGATTTAAGGATTTGCATGGTACTAAGCAGGGAAATCAGGATCCTTCCTCAAGACGAAGAAGAACCATCTGTTCAGTCATATGAAGCAATCGACATCCCACACCTCCTTTCTTCTTAAACTGGTCCCAGTGGTAATTCTGTGAGTTAACAACCAAAGGACTCATAACTAATACAGTATGCATGTGGACTCTTACCAACTGCCTTCGGGGTTGTATCAGATCTCCCACTAGGTCCTAAAGGACACCTTGAGGAAGAAGGGATCTTGACTCTCTCTCTCTCTCTCAGAGGAAGAGGGTGAGACTTCTGCTGGTGGTCAGTGACATTGTCCAAGGTGTCATGGGGAAATGGTTGTGGGGAAGTCTCCCAATGTGCCACCCAGCAAGGTTGGTGTTCTGGCTCAGAGGGGCCTTGTGAACAGAGCCAGTGAGACCAGATTCTCTACATAAGTCCCTCCAGCTGGGAACTGCCATATCTTTCCCAACCACCTGCCCTTCAACAGAGCTGGCAGGAGAAGCCACGACCCACAACCCTTCAGTACCTCCAGCAAACACTCAAAAGGAGTTCAGTGTGGCAGTTAAGAGCATAAGGTCTACATCAGAAAAACCTGTGTTTTAATCTCACTCCTTACCAACCATGGGATCTTGGTTAAATAACAAAACCACCTGAACCTCTCTTTACTCATATGTATAATGGAGGTAACAAAACCTAGTTCACAGGATAGTTGTGAAAGTTACATGTGATCATGTATGTAAAGCACTTAGCATTGTACTAGGCATGGTTGGAATTATCATATCACTATTGTAGGCATTATTATCAGGCAATCCTCTGAAAAATGGATTCTGAAATAAGTCAGGATCTGACCTTGCAAAATCAAAAAGTGTGTACTCACTGGGAAATAGCTAGCAGGTCCTTCCGACATAGAGTGGCAAATTCCAGTCTTGGGTCTATTTCTTGCCTTTATACTCTTTCTCATTTATTTTTGATTTATGAAAACGCATCCATCATTTTCTAAGGAAAGCCTCCAGACACATGAACAAAAATGATAAAAATGCACAACGAAAATAAATAAAACCATGCAGCATGGCTAACAAGTCAGGCATTTGGCCCCAGTGGGGTAGATAAATCCAGAGCTGGGCTCAGCACTGGGACCCAAAGGTCAACAGGCTGGGACTTTGCTGAAGGAATAAAATAAAGATTTTGAAGCTTCAACTAAAATCTACTAAGAACCTAAGAGCATACTTTCTAGAGGGAGCCCCCCAAAGGGTCTCCAAGAAGCCAGTCTAGAAGACAATGAGACAGCTGCCAGCTCCCTGCTCATTCACTAGGGGATGTTTTCAGAGAGCTAGCAGATTTCTAAAGTTGTGCTAAGCACCCTATTTACCTACAATTCCCCTTTCAATGAGTAAAAGGCCATCTAGGGGAGGTTCATTCAGTTAAGAGAATGGGGACACCCCAGGAAATGTGCCAAAGTCACCTCTCCATCCTCATCTTCTTAGTCCAGAGACGTTGCTATAGGGGGATCCTCTCTGAAGAATTTGCTTTGGGACCCAACATTTCCAGCCTCTGATATATTTGATCTTCACTCTAGGCTGAGAGCATGTGAGAGGAAAAGTGAAAATGGAAGCCTAGTAGAGGCAAGGAGGGATGCTTATTGTGTGAGATGGAAATAGAGCCCTCACTGACAGCACAAATGTCTTCATATAACCCAGGTAGGGCTCCTGACAGGTAACTGGGTCCTGCTGACTGTCACATTGGACAGGATTTGCAAAGTGCCTTCCTGCCCACAGTCTGAGGGGGTTCTCAGTCGTGGGTTGTCTTGGCCATTACTGACTGAACAAGGCATTCAATGAGAGGCTGCCAGAAGGGCCAATCAAGTGGCCTAGTGTGAAAACTGTGCCCAGTAGGGCTGACCAATATTGGATAACATCTGGCGGAGCCATTAGATCTTCTCTTGGAGCATGTGGCTGTGAGACATGAGGAACCATCCTCTGCAAGTAAGGGTAGTTACAGGAGAACAGAAAAAAGTAATTAAATTGCTCCAAAAACCCAACACTGGAGTGGACAATAATGGATACACACCTACCTCTGTGGAGGAGAACCTCTGTTAATAACCAGTATTAATAACAACATGGTTAACGGAGCCACTGTCAATAGCAACCATACTCACCGAACATGACTTTGTTAGTGTGCTCAGTGTTAGCCTGTCACAAACGTGATATCAATGAATCTTCGCAAGGACCCTATGCAGTCAGTACCATTATTATCATCATTCTGAAGATGGAGAAACTGAGGCTAAAGAAGCACCCACAGCTGTTAAATAGCCGAGATGGAATTTGAACTGGTCAGTGTAAGTATGGAACACGAGATTTCATTCATTAGGTTACAATCCCACATGGCTGCAAATGATGTTCTGGTCCTCAGTGAAGCCTGCTCTGTGACTGCTCACATTTTCTGTTCTTCCTCACCTCCCCGTGTGTCCTTACATCCCTCAGTGCCCAATTCTGTGTGTCCTTCTAATAGTCCTCCATGAACTAAAATGATGAGGTTTGTCATAGTTCTGTAAACTGGAAGCATCTAGCTGATGGAGATACAAAAGTTCCCAAAACGTGGCTTTTGGGGACAGCAGAAAATGACAGTTCCTCTAAAGGAAGTTTAAAGGCCCTCATTTACCCTTCTGAGCCTTAAAGGAGGATATACAAGCTAAAGCATTCAGCATAGACAGCAGGAACTCATGCCAGTGAGTCAAGCCACAGAAACTATGTGCCATGAATATCAACATCAACCAAGTAAATCAACCCAAAATGCAGTGAGCACAGCTACGGGCCAGTCCCCAAGACTTCCATAGAGCTGTTCAGCAGCTGGGGAGAGGCCAGTAACAAGGTAGGGAAAGGGTCAAGCTGCTGGAACTCCAGGCTCCTCATTCCACCAGAACGCTTCCACTTGTTCTTTTTACACGTTCTAGTTTCCACTTAAGATTCCATTTGAATGAAGAGTTCTGTTGCATTTTTTCAAAAATCTCAATCAACAACTATTTCTCCAGCTCCTACTATGTGCCCAACATTAAGGTGAGTTCAGGATGTGGGGAGGCAGGGAAAGGAAAATCCTTGACCCATGCCATCCCACAGCTTAGCACAGTAGTAAAAACAGACAGTGGACCCACGTAAATAGAGAACAACATTGGAAAATAAGAGGCAGCACAGATCAGAAATGCTTTTGAAATTCAGATCATGAAGAAAGAATCTGAAATAAAGCTGTAAAGAATGGAAAGGATTTGCATAGGTGTAAGGGAGAAGAGGAAAAGACATTTGGAACTAGGAGAAGGATGGGAAAGCTGAGGATGAAAAGCCCTCTCAGCTACCATGTTGAGGAGCTGGGACTCCACAACCAGGTTTCTAGAAAAGGAAAGAGCTGTGTTAGCCATTGCTCAGGAGACGAGACTGAAGGCTGCCCTGTAAAAGGAAAATATTTCTAACTTACTCCAAGGTGGCTCCAGGTGGACATGACAGTTAGGGGGAAAGTTTTCCAGCCAGGCACAAAGGAAGGAACATGAAGGAACTTTCCAAGAGGAAAATTTGCAAAGATTCTATAAGACAATATTCCAGAAAATGAATGGACTTACCTGTTGACCCTGGGACCTCCCAAATGGGGCAGCTCAAAGACTTGAGCCATAAGTATAGACTCTGCTCCATAACTAAAAACCTCTAAAAAGCCAATTCTTGAACCCAAATTTA
Organism: Leopardus geoffroyi; assembly: GCF_018350155.1. Taxonomy (NCBI): domain Eukaryota; kingdom Metazoa; phylum Chordata; class Mammalia; order Carnivora; family Felidae; genus Leopardus; species Leopardus geoffroyi. The sequence goes on from NC_059336.1 coordinate 78,505,343, forward strand.
GTACCTTTCATGTTCACACAAAAGACCAGCTCCATCTCCTGTTAAAAGAGAAGGAAGGAAGAGAAAGGACTTACTACAGGCGAATCAGAGCTTTTCTCTGGTGAAGCCCCTCCACACCACAGAGTGAAGTTGGAACCCTTCCCAGAGTCCAGAAAGCCAGTCTGTCTCCAAGGATCTTGGTTTGGGGCTCTAGGGAAAGCCATACATTTGCTAAGTCCCTATGGGCACAGCTCTGATGTACTGGGAGTGGGAGGTCAGACTGTGTCTACATTTACAAATAGAACTGCAGTTAGAACTCATCCCCAACTCAGGCCAAAAGAAGACAGCAGAGCAAGAAGTCCTGAACAAGTAACTGTGAGGGAGCTTAAATGTACACAGTAGGTTTTCTTGTTCTAAGATTCCAGTTTTACAGATTCTACCTATTTCTCCCTTTAAAAACAGCTAAAAAGTATGTGCACATTTGTGTATTGTAGTTTGTGAAGATGGTACTGAGGCAAATTAAGAAGGAATGTGCTCACCACCAAAATCATCTCATTTTCATGGCAAGGTGGTGGAAAGGGCCTGAAGCTCATGCTGCCCTGTACTACACAGTAAATATCTCCTTTCCGAATAGGGAGGGGCCAGGGAACCAGTCCCAGTCAGCCAGACCCTCTCCAATAGAGTCTGCTGGTATCATACAAAAAGACTGCATCTTTCCATGTCAGCTGACAGCTTATGAGTTTGGGGGCTGCCTGCCTCAGGGAAATGTCTGAAAGATGGACAGCAAAATAGAACTCACAACCTGGTAAAGCCCCCAGATCCAGCCATACCTGCATCCCAGTTCCTCTGCATTTCCCAGTTACATGAGCCAGTAATTTCCCTTTTTTGTTAATTACTAGTTTGAGCTGAGTTTGTCACTTGCAATCTACAGAAGTCTTCCTGCAAATCCCAGGCAAGGCATTCACTTCAGGCCAAGCCCCTTCAAAGAACCTGTAACCACTGCTTTCGAACACCAAGCTCCTTCTCCATTTGACCACTGATTACCAGACAACACAAACTCTTGGACCACTTGAGCACAGCAAGTATTTCTTCTCTCAGTCCCTCTCCTGCCTGTCTTTGCCACCCCCTTAGTCTGGCCTGCTAGCCTTCAAACCATGCCAATGCCATCCCATGTCCCCCATGCCCATCATTAACCCTTCACTCCAGTGCCTCTCTCCACCCATCTTTGCTACAAGTTCCTTACTGGGGGGATAAAAACCCTCCTTCAAAGAAAAATAACTGAAACAAATTGTGGACCATGTGAAAGAAAACCATGTCCTGCTTTAATAAACATCTTGCAACTGCTTTGTAATGGCAGTCCTGCCTTGTTGAAAGACTCTGGGATTTTGATGTTCACACAGGAAAAGCAGGTAGGTCCTAGTGCCTGGAACGTGGAGCACTCAATCCCACACACAAAGCAAAGATACTGCAGTTGCTAAGACTCAGTTTCCTTATTGTTCCACTGGGAATCACACAGTATTAACGACCACCAGAGCCATGTCCAGGATGAATCATCCCAAACTTGGTCAAGTAGACAAAGATAAACAGCACTGTGGGGAGGAATCCTAGACTGGTCTTTGAGTAATAATAAAACAACATCAATGCTATAGGTGGCATGTAGGGAGTCTCACATTCCAGAGAAAGGGCTGAGCACTTGATATGCCTGATTTCATTGAAGCCTCACAACAGGCTCATGCAGTAGGAACTAATTATTGTCTCCGTTTTACAGACGTGGCTCCTGAGGTTTGGAGAGAATGTGGGACCTGTCCAAGGTCACTCAGATGGGTGACCACAGGAGCTGGAAGTCAGGCCTCTGTGACTGAGCCCTTGAAGACATTAAAGAACTGACCAGCCACTCAGAATCTCCCTCCAACTATCTCCACAATGTGGGCAGTAACAACTGTCTTGCTTCCTCCCAGGGCTCCCTAGTAAATCTATGGGAAGGACTTGGGAGAAACAGAAAGCTCTGAGAAAGACTGGGCAGGTGCGATGACCATCTAGGCAATACAGTCACAGTTGCCATCGCAGATGGTGGCCTGTCTTACCCATTTCACCCATAGAACACACCGATAATGTGTGTTGCACAAAACAACTGTCCCCTAGGAGCAAACATTCAGTCCAGAGCAGCCCCACATTATGTCTCTCCTCCAACCGGCCTGCGGGCCCTGGTTGGCAGCACAGACTAGTGCTTTGGAGTCTCTGGGACAGACAGTCATGACTCTACTCTTCTTCCAACATTTACTGTCTGTGCCAGCTCCAAGCCTGTTCTCATCTGTGAACAATAATAATATTATAGGGGATTTTCTTTGGCGGGGGTGGGGGGATTGTATTTTATCTCTTTTAAAACTATGAAATATTTTAAATATTGAAAATATGAGTAATAATATATAACCCATCAGCAGTTTAAAAAATAAATTACAGGGGCGCCTAGGTGGCGCAGTTGGTTAAGCGTCCGACTTCAGCCAGGTCACGATCTCGCGGTCCGTGAGTTCGAGCCCCGCGTCAGGCTCTGGGCTGATGGCTCAGAGCCTGGAGCCTGTTTCCGATTCTGTGTCTCCCTCTCTCTCTGCCCCTCCCCCGTTCATGCTCTGTCTCTTTCTGTCCCAAAAATAAATAAACGTTGAAAAAAAAATTAAAAAAAAATAAAAAATAAATTATAATCACTGACACTCCACTCATACCCCACTCCATCCATTCCTCTTCTCCCCTTCCCTGAGGTAAGCATTCCCCTGAATTTAATATAGAATAAAAGTTGGTAAACTTTTTCCATAAAGGGCCAGATTCTAAATATTTTCAACTTTGTGGGCTACTTGGTCCCTGTCATAAGTATTCAGCCATACTCTTGGAGCACAAAGGCAGCCACAGACGATACGTAAAGAATGAGTGTGGCAGTGTTCCAATCAGTTTTTTTTTTTTTTTTTAATTTTTTTTTTTTTCAACGTTTATTTATTTTTGGGACAGAGAGAGACAGAGCATGAACGGGGGAGGGGCAGAGAGAGGGAGACACAGAATCGGAAACAGGCTCCAGGCTCTGAGCCATCAGCCCAGAGCCCGACGCGGGGCTCGAACTCACGGACCGCGAGATCGTGACCTGGCTGAAGTCGGACGCTTAACCGACTGCGCCACCCAGGCGCCCCACCAATCAGTTTTATTTATAGACACTGAAATTTGAATTTCATATATTTTGCAGGTTTCGTGAAATATTGTTCTTTTGATTTTTTATCAACTATTTTTTTCTTACATGTCATTTTTTTTTAATGTTTATTTTTGAGAGAGACAGACAGACAGAAAGTGAACGGGGGAGGGGCAGAGAGAGGTAGACACAGTATCTGAAGCAGGCTCCAGGCTCTGAGCTGTCAGCACAGAGCCCGACACAGGGCTCAAATTCACGAACTGCAAGATCATGACCTGATCCAAAGTCGGACGTTTAACCCACTGAGCCACCCAGGTGCCCCCCTTACATGTCTTTTTTTCCAGCTTTATCAAGATATAATTGACCCATAACTTTTATCAACTATTTAAAACTATAAAAACCTTTCTTAGGTCACAGGCCATACAAAATATGGTCACAGGCTAGACTGGACCAGTGGCTGTAGTTTGCCAATCCCTAGCATATATCATTCCCATACATATTTTAATACTGAAATTCTATATGTGCATATACATGCAGACAATTGTGTGATAGGTCTTAAATTTTCATATAAATGGTGTTGTTTAGTACATTTTCTTCTACATTTGACTTTTTTTAACACTATGTTTGCTATTTAGCTGTGTTGTTACATATAACTTTATTCATTTTAACTGCTGTATAGGATTTCACTAGATTAATTTACCACAACTTAATTCCAGGATTCCACTACATGAATTTAACACAATCTATTTACCTTGATAGATATTCAGATTGTTCTGTTGTTTTACAGTTACAAACAATGCTGCAGAAAGCACCCACACACACATCTCCTTGTGCCTGTGCACACAGTTTCTTCTCTAGGATTGCTCCTCCAAGTAGAATTGCCTGGTCTTGGGGTGTTTGTTGATTACATAATGCCAGAATTGTAAAGAACTCAGTGCTATGCCTGACACCCACTGAGTATCCAATCGCTGGTAGCCCATGTTCCTCTGGGTCCCCCTCAAGTACCAGGCAGAGGATTTATTAATAATTTTCAAGTGTTTTTAAAAAGTGTTTTAAAATAAATCCTTTTAAACTTAATTCAAAGATTATCAGGGTCAAAATGTGTGGGACAAATCATGGATATGCAGGCAATCAAGGAGAGAATCCACCAGCTAGGTCAGAGTACTCAGCAATGACTTTCCTAAAAAGCAATGTCAGGGTTGGGGTGGGGGTGGGGGGGGGGTTGCCTGGGTGGCTCAGCTGGTTGAGTGTTCAACTTCATCTCAAGTCATGATCTCAAGATTCATGAGTTTGAGCCCCGCGTCGAGCTCTGTGATGACAGCTCAGACCCTGGAGCCTGCTTCAGATTCTGTCTCCCTCTCTCTCTGTCTCATCTGTTCTCTCTTTCTCAAAATTAAATTAAAAAGTGAAAATTAAAAAAAGAAAACAGCAATGTGGGGCTTGAAGTTAGAAGGGATGCAGGGAAAATGGATGCTTGCATGAACTTGATAACATAGGCTCAGAGTCAGGCATAGGTGTGGTGTGCAGGGGAAATCCAGGAGACCAGCCTGGTTGAAGCTCAGAAGCTGTGTAGGAGATAAAAGAGAGAAAATTTGCAAAGTCCTTTTGGTGGGCTCTGAATGCCCACCAAATGCATTTGGCGCCCTCGGAATGCAGAGGTATGTGGCCTGGCTTGCTGGGCAGTGGGGAGTCCAGGAAAGGCCAGTCCTGCTAAGAAGGGCAAGAGCTACCCACTGGGAGTGTTAACTCAGCCGGTCCATTTGGTGCAACCCTGAGAGTTGATGAAGCCAAGCCTGAGGTGAGGACAGGGCATTCAGGGGCCAGATCCAACACTGGCAGTGTCACCATCCAAAGTGAGCCTTCAGAACTAGCTTGTGTGTGCAGGTGTTGAATGGCCAATGCTGCCATCACCCAGCTAGATCAGACCTTTAGGGAATTCTGCTGGGAGCCAAGCTTGAGAGCAAGGCTTTTTTTTTTCCTTAAGTTTTTATTTAAATTCTAGTTAAACATATAGTGGAATATTGGTTTCAGGAGTAGAATTTAGTGATTCATCACTTACATATAATACCCAGTGCTCATCACAAGTGCCCTCCTTACTACCCATCACCCATTTAGCCCACCCTCCCATCCACCTCCCCTACAGCAACCTTCAGTTTGTTCTCTATCATTAACAGTCTCTTATGGTTTGCCTCCCTCTCTCTTTTTTTTCTTCCTTCCCCTATGTTCGTCTGTTTTGTTTTTTAAATTCCACATATGAGTGAAATCATGGTTTTTGTCTTTCCCTGACTTACTTCACTTAACAAGTAAGAGTATATTAATAATATACTCTAGCTCCATCTACATAATTGCAAATGGCAAGATTTCATTCTTTTTCATGGCTGAGTAATATCCCATTGTGTGTGTATGTACATATGTATGTATGTATGTATGTATGTATGTATGTATGTATACATACCACATCCTCTTTATCCATTCATCAGTTGATGGACATTTGGGTTCTTTGCATAATTTGGCTATTGATGATTGCACTGCTATAAACATTTGGGGTTCATGTGCCCCTTTGAATCAGTATTTTTGTATCCTTGGGTAAATACCTGGGTAGTGCAATTGCTGGGCCATAGGGTAGTTCAATTTGAGAGGCAGTCTTTAAGTATCACATTCCACTCTCTGGTCCTGGCTGTTGGGGGGGGGGGGGGCGCGGTGGGGAAGTGGGTGGTGGGGAAGGAGGAAGGGGAACAAAGCTGCTACCTGAAATCAGACACAACATGGAAATGGTGAGCTGGTATTGTGGCTCTTTCCAAGGCTGAGCCCAATCTAATCCAACTTGGCCTTCTTAAAAAGTGACTTTAAACTGATTTAGCCTTTGTCATTCAGGCAGAGATGGGTATACTATCATTCATCCAGCTGGGACTGCAGAGTCTTACATTCCCCACTTTAACCTATACATAAGTCTATACCTATACACAATTATTGTTATTAAAGGGAAACCCTGGTTAAGACATGAAATCAGAGAAAAAGAAGAACAGAGGAACTCAATAGCACCTCTTCAATCACTCATTCAATGTATACATATTTATTTCACATGCACCACTGTGGCAGGTACAGTAGGGCCATGGCATTATATAAAGTTATAACATATAAAGTCCACCTTAGAGGTCAAGACAGTGCTGGGTTGTTTTTTTTTTTACTAATAATACAAAGCAGCACATGCTAAGTGCCAGAATCTTTTGAACAATTAACACAATGAGAATTCGAGGGAATAAAGAAAGGTTAGAATAAGCCTGGAAGAGGCATTTCAAAGTGGCATTTTTAAGAACTGAGAAGCTAAGAGATAGTCTGTCTCTCCCAAAGAGACAGACTGGGATAAGCAGGTTTATGATGGTAAAAATGGGCAAGACACATTTGGGCTGAGTGAGGCCTGATGCTGTGGACTCCTCCAATCACCAGAACAGAGCCACTCAGTCAGTCCTGCCTGAGGGATGCTCATTGCCCCATGTGTCAATGCTCTCTCCTCCCCAGGATTCTGGTGATATGGGCCCTGCCCCTTTCTGCCTCTTCCTCCTTCCAGGCTCCTGTGGGAACCAGGTACCCCAAGTATGTAGATTCTGTGGCTCACTGGCCTTGTTACCTTGGGCAGGGTCACTCACCCTCTCGAAGCTTTCATTCATCTGATGATGCCCTCACTCACCCACTGATGTAAATATCAGAGATAGCCTACACTGAGTCAGTGTAAGTAGGAAAGGGTCCTGCACACCTGTGGCACCTTCACGTCTGTCGTGCTCACAGAAAAAGTTTGCAACGTGAACACCAGGAGTATAACCAGCGACAAAATCTGAAAGGATGAGATCAGGCCATGAGCAAGAATGACATTCCATTTGAAATGGAAGCTTCAGGGGCGCCTGGGTGGCGCAGTCGGTTAAGTGTCCGACTTCAGCCAGGTCACGATCTCGCGGTCCGTGAGTTCGAGCCCCGCGTCGGGCTCTGGGCTGATGGCTCAGAGCCTGGAGCCTGTTTCTGATTCTGTGTCTCCCTCTCTCTCTGCCCCTCCCCCATTCATGCTCTGTCTCTCTCTGTCCCAAAAATAAATAAACGTTGAAAAAAAAAAATTTAAAAAAAAGAAATGGAAGCTTCAGCCACAGATACCCGACGGATGGGATTCTGGTCCTCATCACCACTTCCCTCTCATCACTATGAGGCAGAAAAGAATTAACTGAGCTGATGGGCGGACATTTGGAGAGCAGGTGGCAATGGTTAAAGTTGTTACATCCATGATTTACTGGCATGCCGCTTGGCCCTTGGGCAGGACACCACCACTCTCTAGGTTTGTTGGGAATGGCTCAGAAATAACCTAAAATTTATCTCCAGGTCTTCTCCCAGGTGGGGGCTAAAATTCTAGATGACAGTGGTTTCAAAATGGTGTCCCCACACCCCAAGGGGAGCATAAGATGAAGCATTGGGGTGTGGGAAGAAAAGATTAGAACTTCTACTTACAGTGTTTCTAACATATAACTGCATTAGTTTTTTATTACAATATAACAAATTACCACAAATTTAGCAGCTTAAAACAACACAAATGCATCATCCCACAGTTTCTGGAGGTTGGAAGTCCAGCTGGACTTGATTGAGTCCTCTGTTTAGAATCATGCAAGGCCAAAATCAAGGTGTGGGCAAGACCACATTCCTTACTAAAGGCCCTGGGGCAGGATCCTCTTCCAAGCTATTCAAGTGGTTGGCAGAATTTAGTTCCTTGTGGCTATAGGACTGATGTCACTGTTTCCTTGCTGGTTGTCAGCTGGGGGCAGTGTTTGCTACTCATTGTTTCCATGGTGACTCCTCCAGCAACTGTGGGCTGCCTTCTTCTCACACTCCAAACCTCTCTGATCTCCCCTTTGTCACATCCTTTTGACTCCAGCCAGAGAAAATTCTCCACTTTTAAGGTTTCATAGGATTAGATTGGGCACACCTGGATATTCCAGGATACTCTATTTTAAGGTTCTTAACCTTAATCACATCTGCAAAATCCCCTTTGCCATGTAAGGTCACATGTTCACAGTTTCCAGGATTAGAGCATGGACACCTTTGGAGAACATTCTGCCTACCACAATTATAAAGAAAATAAGCTTTACTAATATTTTATAGATTGATACTCGGGGATAAAGGACCAGTGTCATATATGGTACTAAAGGTGTCTTCAGGGAAAGGTAGGAATCTCACACAAGGAGAGTTTGACAGCAACACCCTCACTCATTTGTTTGCTTTAAGCACAGTATGACAGATTAAAATTTATGCCTCCACAGAGGCTGGGATTCAGAAATGAGAGCCTCAATTCCCATCTTTCATTTGGACTTATATATCTTATACTTTTTTAGCTATCACAGCCCGGGTATTTAAAAACTGTTTCTAGAAGTAGACTTTTGACTCACTGTGTCACAGAGCATTACACCAAGATTTTCAAAAATAATGAGCCTATCCGACCCCATTGCTCTCACTAAAAATACTATTATTGATAGCATAATCTTAGCACAAAGAGCTTTTCATATTGTTAATAGATCAAAATGAGGTTTTGTTTAGATATTTATGCCATTTGTATCAATTCTTAAAATTTCATTTAGGAGTTTGCTTTTAAATATATGCAATACATGAATACAAAATGTATGCGTACATCAATTACAAATACATACATACATACATACATACATACATACATACATACACGTATGCTAAGCATACATTCTCAAAAATGCTTTTACTGATAAAGTTGCTCCGCAAGGTTTAAAGGATAAAACCTTAGGTTCCAGACAGAGACTGTGGTGGGGTAATCACAAACCTGCTGGAATTACTTCAAAGTTCTTCAAACTTTCTAAATATATTGCTTTTCCAAATTTTTGGGGTTTGGGCTATGATCAGTTTTTCAAGCAATCTAGAGAATTTATTTTCCAAGTAGCCCCTTGCCCCAGGCTCTTGTTTTGGCCCAAGCGTGTTAAGAGAAGAAAATGGAGTTTTCTTTCAGGTACTACTTTCTCAGGTGCACACTGAGAGACGGGGTGTGGGCCTCCTGGTTGCGTGCACTTAGGGTCCGGCGGGAGGTGAGAACCTCTGAATGGCCGTGCCGGGGGGCTTCCTGTGCAAGACTTTACACATTTGCAGTCCTATCAATCCAACACCTATGGGACAGGAAGCCAATGAGGTTTGTGGAGCCAGATAGCCAAATAAAAAAGGATCACTTTTTACTTTCCTGAAGTTAATTAATGCTGAACGGAGCAGGCCAAGTATAAAACCGATGAGGCTTTCTCTGAGCGAAGACTCCACATTTTACCCATAAAGCCAAATAACCCTGACCCTGGGGCTCCCACAAATGCAGGGCAGGCCTAGCTGGGAGGTACAGAGGAACTAACACTTTTCCCTTCACACTCCTTCTGGTGTTTCCCTTCTGGGTCTTATTTTTATTCATTTTTCCAGTTTATAAAACACACTCACCGATGGGCCCTTGGGGCACATGTGGAAAAGCTTAAAAGACACAAGTACAAAAACAGACTGACTTAGAGTCAAGAACGAAAAACATGAGAATTCTCCTCCATCTCGCGCCACCCCGCCCCCCCTGCTTCTGCCCCAGTTACATTCTGGGCCTTCATCTCCTGTATTTCCTGAAAGGGCCATAAAGTGGGGATTTTTCAGAAGAAAAAAGAGGTGGGTGTCAGAACTATTCTCTAATATCTCCATCCAAGTCTTGCTCTGGAGTCTAGTGCTGTAGCCTGAGGTGGTTTGGCAAAGGGGTTGCTTGAACAAGGAGTTCAGGACTCAGCAATGGGCAGAGGGGCCTCTTCATCTGGTTCCAGCCCTGGACAGCCTCCAGGACATCCAGGTCACTTCCAAGATCCCCAGGATCCAGACCCTGTGCATATGGATTGGAAGCTCCAATTTCCCACACCAGGAAGGGAAATAAAGACTATACTCTTTGAGGACTGCCTAAACAAGTGGCTTGAAAAGGACCACTCAGCCCTCCCTTTTAAAAAAAGAGTGCTGGTGAAATTATTTTAATCTGCTGTCTTACACAGCTGACAGACAACTTGAAGTGTGTAGAAGACAAGACATAGAGAGGTAGTGTCACTCCATTATTCCCCCTTTTATTAAACATTTATTTATTGAGCACCTACTATTTGCCACAGGCTAGACATACATCTGCAAATGGAACAGACTTGCCCCTGCCCCTGTGTGTCTTACAGGTTTGTGCAGGAAGACCAAGGCTAAGCGAATAATCACACCAAATACCTAAGTAATTGCAGTAGGGCCTCACGCAATGGAGAAAAAGCACAAGGCTCTATGAATGCGCACTTTGGGGACACTAACTTAGTCTTTGGGTCAGGGAAGGCCTCTCAAAGTACATCTAAGGGGAACCCAAAGGACGCAGGGAAGGTAGCCAGGTAAAGCGTGGGGCAAGAGCCTTAGAGGCAGAGGCCAGAACCACAGAGGAGGCTGACAGACCACAGCCCCACATAGGGCTGGGGGCATGAGTTGCAGTTGGAGAAGAGCAGGATATTCACGGCCTGGCTGGCCAAACTCTCAGGGTGCAGGTTTCTTCTAAGTGCACTGAGTGACATAACATGATCCAATTCACATTTTTAAAAAGATCACGCTGGCCAGCATAGAACTACTCACCCACAGGGGCATCTGGGTGGCTTAGTTGGTTAAAAGTCCATCTTTGGCTCAGGTCACGATCTCACAGTGTGTGGGTTCAAGGCCCATGTCAGGCTCTGTGCTGACAGCTCAGAGCCTGGAGCCTGCTTCAGATTCTGTGTGTGTGTGTGTGTGTGTGTGTGTGTGTGTGTGTGTCCCTCTCTGCCCCTCCCTCACTCTCTCTCTCTCTCAAAAATAAAAAGTAAAAAAAAAAATAATTAAAAATAAATAAATATATAAAATAATAAAGAACTACTCACCCATAGCCTACAATCTTTCTTGTCCCAGGATCTCTGTGAAACATGGTTTGAAAACCACCAACTTGAGTAATTATGATCATGGTCTTCAATCTCCTCAGAGCCTGACTTCTATGGTCATGAGTGGTACTTTTGGGTGGTTTGCTGAGAATCACACGTGCAGCAGACACACAAGAGCATGGACGGAACAGACTGGATTCTAGGGCGCAGGGACACATCATGTAGCGGGAGGTCAAACACACTGCACAAAGTAGCAAACCCACAGATGCAGAAATCAGGCAAGAATTGAGAGCGGACTTTCAGCGAAGCATTCTCTTCCAGGGTGGGGTGGTGGAGGGGAGGGTGCTGGCAGGCAGCAAGAGGCCACTGCCCACTCTTGATTTCCCTCACTCAGTCAAACACTGCCTCTTCTGCCAGGCAGTCAGACTCTTTGGCCACAAAAGATTGAGATAAAATACGGTTGTCCCCATGGCCTCTTAATCAAATGATGAAGCATGACAACTGTCAGGACACTATTTTTTCCCCTGAGGACTGTGAACACATCCTTCTGGAGCCAAAGGGGAACAAGCAAAGCCAAGCCATCCTGCAAAGCTCTGGGCACACATGCCTTGAAATGTCACTGAGGACCAGGATCCGTGAATCTTCTTCCTGTCAGAGGAATCTTCCAGAAGGACACCATTCTCCAGTGCCTGTTGTGCTGTGGTATTTTCACAGGAAAGGGAAGCAGGGCCTCTTCAAATTGGCTACATGCCCCAGGTCCCCCCAAAGTTAACATAATGCATGTATTCTGCTCTGACTTTCTTTACAAATACAGAGCTGAGATGGGAGTTGGGGGCAGCAGGAGGGGGGAAGGCAGTCCTCTGTGATTTATTAATCCTACTTCCACCCTTCATCCAATGCATGAATAAATGAAAGAAAAGGTGTACTCAGCTGAGAAAAAAGAAAAAAAAAAAAAAAAGAAGGGAATAAGAGACACCCCCTGGCCAAAACATGAAAAAATAGGCAATTTTCCCAAAAAGCCATTGCATAGGTTAAAATCGCCCCAGGGAATGTTTAACTTGCTCCTTGGTCATTTATTTGAGCTTTAGGCCACTCCTGGGCTGTGGTGTTTAATGGAAAGAGTATTTACCTTAGCAACTGCAGCAAACCAGGGATCCAGCAGGCATGCTGGGAGGACACAAAATACCTTCACGAAGGAGGCCATCAGCTAAGAAAATGTCAGCCTTCGCATTTGGGGATGCCATCAAGGGATCTTTTAAAAATATTTTTCTGTTAATGATGGCTGAAGGTAGAGAAAGAGAAAGAGAAGAAAAAGGCACACTCAAGTTTCCCTTCTATTTTTCACCACCACCCCTGCTTTCTCCTTCTCCTCTACCTCTAATGAACAGTATGCAAGCGGGTAAAGCAGACTGGACAAAAAGGATCATTTAGGAATGGGGGTTCAGAAAGCAATGCCCTTCTTCCCGCCATCTTGTTGCCAACAGTCACCAATGTGTATATGGGAAGCTAAACGTAAAATCCTAGAGGTCATTTTCCCCACAAGCCAGGAGGTAAAAGGTATGCACGCATATGCTCTTACAACTCTCCATGACCAGTCATCTGATCCCCATATGTTAAATGGACAATATTTCACTTGCCCATGTCTAATATCAGGCCTGTAGCACATATACCTGCCAGCATGCGCACACAAACATGCACACCCCAGGCAGTCCTCTTGTTTTCAGGAACACGAGAAGGAATCTACTATTTAGATGCAGCCAACTGGACTAGGTAACACAGGTGGCCTGGAGTGTTAGGCCCCAGATCTTAAAAAAGAAGCAATGGACATTTATATGTTCCAAGGCGCTCCACTGAGCTCTCTGCCTGGTGACTCAGCATAAAACCAAAGGCTGTGTTCTCCCACCTTTTTATGAGGAGGTTTCCTAATAAATGGGGGAAAGGGAATGTAGAGAATACTGGGGGGAAGAGGGAGTGCTGGTGGGGAGGGAAAGCTGTAAGTGCAGAGGGAAGTTACCATCTGGGACTCTTACTACAAGCAATGGAAAGGAGGATCAAGTCAACACCTCATCTCCCCCCAAGTCACCTGAGCCATCACCATTTCAAATGTGGTGTTCAGCCTCATATCCAGTCTTCAGTGTGGGCAACAGAGTGCACATCTGTGTTTTTAGGACCAGATTAGCAAATGCAGCCTCTGTGTTTGATTAGATAGGCTAGATGCAGGAAGAAATGAACCCAAAATGCAGTACCTTCACACAACAGAAGTTTGTTTCCTGCTCATGCAAAATCTTGGGAAGGTGCTCGGGTATGTGAGCAGTTCTCTCCCACACAGGCTTTCAGGGACTCAGGCTCCTTCTGTCATGTGACTCTACCATGCATTGAAGCTTCATTCCCCTAGGGTCAATGGAAAAGGAAAAGAACATGGGAGAGTCTTGACCTGAAGGAGCACACCCCGTGTCCACCCCACATTCCACTGATGAGAAATTGTCACATCTCTACTTAGATGCAACAAGGGGAGAGAGACATGTAGCACTTTCCCAGTGACAACTCGATAACATGGAAAGGGACATGGCTATCTTTTCCACAGGAACTCCAAACCTTATGCTCCCAGGAAAAATCTTCATTTACACATGATGACTAAGAGACTATGTTCAGTTCACTTGACTTCTAATTTCTATTTAAAGTTGGGGAGGTGATCAAGGAAAAGGGAGGCCAAGTATAAGTCACTTACCTCTCTTTGATTAGTTTTGGTTTGATTGGCTGGTTAATGCATGAATGGTATCTCAGCTGTCCCCCACCCCAGGCTGAACTAAATGTGAAGATTTTCATTGGTTCCATCATCAAAAAAAGGTGAAGTCCAAGTGTATCATTGCCTGCAGGGCCCCAATCCACCTGGTCCTGGCTTACTTTACCAGTTCCCTCTCTGGCTTCCTCCTCCCACCCAATCATTCAGCCCACACACCAGCCACATCTAGTTCCTTCTGCTACCCAAGCCCACCATGCTCTATAATGCCTATGCACCTTGCACACTGTTCCCTCTGCATACAATGCCCTTTCCTCCCTGCTGTGCCTGACAAACCTTCTTGGACCGTTCAAGGTACAGCACAAACATCTCCTATTCCTTCCTTTCTCATTCCATAATCCTTTGAATATGCATCCATTAAAACACTTAACACATTGTTCTGTGTCAGGAGTGTCTGTCTCTGATTAGACCAGCAGTTCTCAACCGGAAGTGATTTTGCCCCCCAGGGGACAACAGGCAATATCTGGAGACATTTTTGATTGTCACAACTGAGGGCAGAGCAGGGAGGGAGTGCCATTGGCATCTAGTGGGTGGAGGCCAGGGATCCTGTTAAACATCTTACAAGGCACACGACAGCCCCAACAACAAAGAATTACCTGGCCCAAAATGTCAAATAGTGCAGAGGTTGAGAAATCCTGAATTAGACAACGAGTTCCTCAGGGTACGGACATTCCATATTTTCAGAATCACCTTCACAATGTCACAACACTAACAACGCACACAGTAGGCTCACTATAAATGTTAGATAAAAGGAGAGATACATGGATCAACAGCCGAGCAGACCACAAAGACCGAAGAGCAGTGAGGCTGAGCTGATCTCCTGAGACGTTGCTGGCACGTAAAGACGTGGAATCTCCAAACCTGGAGCCTTCATGACCAGACAACAACTGGCTAAACTGCGGAGCTGCCAAAGAGAAACTCCAGAAGGACAAGCACTCTTCTTAGAGCTTACCTCTAAGTTAGGCATTTAGCTAAATACATTCAACATCATTTCAGCACACAGTTCAAACTTTGGTTTCCCTTTCTTTCTTTCTGCAACTTATATTCCGCTAATTGATTTGTATAAAATCAACTTGCATTCTGAATTTGTCAGTTCTGCTTTGTGCATCTTCACACACTTTAGTCCCTGGAAACTACAAGGGGCAAAGTGTTACATAAACTGGTTAAAAAGCATATTTTCAGTAATGACATATTTTTTTTTAAGTTTATTTATTTATTTTTGAGAGAGAGACAGAAAGAGAGAGTGTGTGAGCAGGGTTGGAGGTGAGGAGGGGCAGAGAAAGAGAGAAGAAGAGAGAGAATCCCAAGCAGGCTCCACACTGCCAGCACAGAGCCCGATGCAGGCCTTGAATCCACGAACTGTGAGATCATGACCTGAGCCAAAATCAGGAGTTGGACACTTAACCTGCTGAGTCACCCAAGAGACCCTCAGCAATAACATATTTTTTAAACCAGACTTACTTAACTGAGGTTTGCCTGTGGCTACTCCAGAGCAGACAAGAACTAAGTAAGTGACTACTAGACCTAAACTGCTGCACCCCCATGGCGTCCCCTACCCCAAGCCCTGCAGAACTTCCAGTTAGAAAAGCAGTGGCAGTACAGGGGTCATCCCCTCCTTGTCCCATAGACCCCAGGTGTCCCTCTTCTGTTAGTAAATGGGTTGACAACCCCAGCCAAGCCGCGATGTCAGAGGGCAACCCCTACCCACTGGCTACTCCATGACTGTGGCCCAGAAACTCTATAGGTGGCAAGCTCGGAGATCTGCAAAGCTCTCTCCATAGATGCCCCACATACCACCATGCCCAGTGAAATCTTCAGGCTTTTGACAAGCATGTTCAGCTGAGTTCAGCTTGGGCCAATTCCAGGTTTTTACTGAACAAAAGCTCTGTGCCAGGCACGGAGCTCGAAGCTGAAGATTTAAAGAGAAATAAAGAAGAGAACCATTGGAGGGGACAGGGGATGCAGACACGCTGACAACTAATGGCAGGGCTGTGTATAAGTACAGTGATAGCATGAGGTATGAAGCACCATGTGGACAGACAGGCCCAGTCCTTACCACGCCCCCTCATATCAGAGAATGGCAGCTAGCTCTGAGGGAGAAGGGAAGAGGTGGACAGATGCTGACCTACAGCCTTAACTAAGTCCACAGGCTTAGGTTCCTGACAACTTTGATGACAACCCTCTGCCCAGGCCTCCCCTTGGACTTCAGAGGGAACCAAGCTTTCCTTGTACAACCCCCCACAATTCCATTTCATAGGAGAGGCTGGGGGTAGATGACTAAGTCAGGCCTATCAGGAGTTGAGCCCACTGGGACCTGGGGGTCTCATGCAGACTAAACATTTAAAACCCTGAACTCCCACAGATGTCAGCTTGGCTGGACGGCATAGTCAGACACCTCTGAACGGCCATCCACTCCCTGTCTGAGAATAAACAGGACCATGAACTGTTGGGATTTTTTTTTTTGGTATGTGTGAGTGTGTGTGTGTGTGTGTGTGTGTGTGTGTGTGTGTGTGTGTGTGGTTTTCTTCTTTAAGGAAAGAAGGAAAACGGCATTGCCGTAACCCAGAGGTCAGAGGCTCAGCCCTTCCCACCTCAGCCCACACACACACCAATTCCCTCAGCCCCACGAGTGACTGCAGGAGACAGACTTTCCCATGACTCTGTCCCTCCTCACCCGGACCCGTCCAGATGCCATCAACGCCTCTGATCCCTCTCTTCCATGAAGACTAACTCTCACATCTCTGGCTGCAGGGCCTCCTCCCTCCAGGAGTTATCATCTCAATGTTTCAGATTTGTTCAAAACCACATAACCTGAGGTACGAACCACAGTATCCTTTGCCGATTGTGCCTAGAGCCATGGCCTGTCTCCCTGACCTTACACTGGGTGCGTAAGCAGATGGCTCAAAGTTCCCACCTGAGGCTGAAGGAGTGGCCGCTTCAGTCCCTGCTGTGACCCCCACCCCCTGCCTATGGTGGAGCCGTTGTTCCAGAGGAGTCAACTCTGCTTTTACATGGATGTTCCATGTGACCACCCCTGTCCCAAATGAATCACACAGTTTCATTGCATTAGCAATCCTTTATATACCACATTTCTCTCAGGTAAAGGGTAGAGATCTGATAAATATGGACCCAGAGGACCCAGGATCCAGTAGCTCCAACTTTCTCCCACAAACGTCTGTCTGTCTAGTCTACAGCCTCTCTTTCTTACTGCCAAGGCAGCCACAGCCACCTCAGCCCCTACCCAGGGCCCTCTCTTTCTCCACCTCTCTTTGCCCCAAAGGAGATGCTCAACTGTGACAGTTTGAGAAGTCTATAGGGAAGCTCCTGTGACATCTTCTTCCACTCACTACCACAGAACATCCTTAGTGAGGGTCTTAATCATGATGGAGGGGGAGTCCATTTGCAAACTTCCAGGAATTCAGAGAAGTCAGTGTGCACATCTTTAATTTAATTACTATTTCTTATTTATCACCCGTCATAAGCTTGGGAGCTTTGAGCCTTTACAGAATTAGACATGTGTACTACTAAGGTCTGCAACCCAGAGTACAATAGATTCATCATTGGTCTTCTCCCCTTTTTTTTTTTAATTTTTAAGAAATGTCTTTACCATTCCTCCTTCCCCTAAAATGCATTTACCCTGAATTAACCTTATAGAAAAAAATCCCTCCCCCAGGGAGCAAGAAGAGGGCAGGTATATTAACAGTCAACTCAGAGCCAACCTTTAACCCCGAGCCCTTTCATCAGAAGACTGACCATATATTAAGCAAAAGGGCCAGACCAAGGGCAGCTGCAGCTGCCTTTGGCCCTTCGTCCTTATCACAGATCAGATGCCTCTTCTCCCGGGTTGGCTTCCATCCAAAAGCTCAGTTCAGCCAGTGCAGAGAGTTTCCCGTGTCCAGACTCATTCCAGAATCCAGGACTCTTCCACTGCCTTCAAAAACAGAGTCATTGCCAAGACCCTAGATGGCAAAGCCAGCAGGGATAGACTGAGAGGCTGTGGGGGTGGACTGACAGATGTTTATGGGACGAGACTAGAGCTTCTGGATCTTGGGTCCCCCTGGTCTGTACTTATCAGATCTCTACCCCTCACCTGAGAGAAGTGCAGGTATATAAAGGCTTGCCAATGCAGTGAAACTGTGTGATTCATTTGAGACTGGGGTAGTTCCATGGGCAATCCTGAACTGCAACAGTTCTGAATTGCTCTTCACGCAGGAGACAACGCAGTCACCTCACAAGGTGATTTTAGGATTCAGGGAAAGTTGTCACATTTTCCTAATCCCCTCTCCCCAAAAACATCTTTTTCATCTTTCAATCTGATGCCTAAAATCCCTCCTGTAAGTTAGAAAAGGCTTGAACTCCACAAATGGAACTGAGGCTACGGAATGCCTCAAGAGGTAACTCATCAGCTTTAGCTCATGCCTACAAGGCATAGATGGTGTCTAGAACTGGCCTCTGAGGAAATTTCACAGGGAGGGCCAGACAGCAAGGAGGAAGCAACCTTTGATGGGAAGAGTCTAATATTTGGAATTAGGCAGGCCTGGATTGAAATTTGGCTTCACTCCATACTAGCTGTGTGATCTTGGCTGAGTTAGTTAACATCTCTGAAGATCAGTTTCTCCATAGGTAAAATATTTAACTGACTGAGTTATCATAAAAAGTAAAGGTGATGGTAAGTAAAGTGGCTGGCACATAGATGGTCAATTTTCTTCCATCTCTACAGGGAGGACACTCCAAAAAAAAAAAAAAAAAAAAAAGGAGAATAAAAGAAAATGATACTGTCCTTGTTTCACTATTGAGCCCGGAAACAGTATTAACCCCTCCTGAGATATAATAGGAATTCATTAGTAAAATAAGCTGAATAACTGGGTAAGCCACACATTTATAGGGGACCTGAGTGGCAGCCTACTTTGATCTATATTCTATATTAGGGGTCAGCAGATTTTCCCTGTGAAGGGCCAGGTAGTGAATATTGCTAGCTTTGAGAGCTAGTCTGTCACAACTACTTAAGTCTGCCATTGAAAGCAGTCAGAGAATTAGACAAACATAGATCCATAAAAGAATAAGCATGGCTGTGTTCCAATAAAACGACATTTACAAAAGCAGGTAATACTCTGGATTTGGCCCCTAGGCTATAGTTTGCTGACCCTTGTTTTATATCAACGAGTCCTTCATTTTGTGGCTTCTTCTGAGCCTCAGAGGGCTACTCTGAAGATTCCGCCATACTCCATACTAGAGTCTGGAGGACTATAGTTTCCATACTAGAATTAAGGAGGACAGAACTCTTGGGCACATACACCAGTTTGTCAAGCCCTCCAGACTGCCACTGGGTTGAGTATGTCAACCTTTTTTAGGGTTTTTGGTGACTATTGCTAATACTTGGGGAAAATGTGCTGAGTCCCAACCCCAGGCTAGCTGGTCATGTGAATTGAAGCTGGGTTGACCTTTTCAAGAAAGAATCATAGGTAAGGGTGGTAAACAATATGCAGAGCACTTTGTTCCCTTCCCATCTTTTATCTCAGTGCATGTCAAAACAAAGCCATGAGATAACCATCACTCTATTTTACAGATCTCAAAACTGAGGTGGCAGGAACGAGGAGATTTACCTGCCTAAGATCTGATGGCTAGTTGTGGCTAATTAGTGACAGAGCCAGAAATGAAATCCAGTTCTTGGCCCCTCTACCACATCACAATATTTCTCCCTGCCCAGTTTTTCTTGCTCTTCCCTT
The DNA here is from genome assembly GCF_018350155.1 of Leopardus geoffroyi. NCBI lineage: Eukaryota > Metazoa > Chordata > Mammalia > Carnivora > Felidae > Leopardus > Leopardus geoffroyi. Next base: position 78,524,951 of record NC_059336.1, read on the forward strand.
GATTTTAGGACTTTCAAAATTGGCAGCGAGAAGTTATCTCCCATACTGAAAAGGACCAAAGTTTTTAAAGAACAAGTAACAAATTAAGAAGTTCAAGTACATAGGAATTATTGGTTTGCTGTGTGATTTGTGATGTCTTGGCAATACTGTGAAGATTATATCTCTTTTTTTTTTAACGTTTATTTATTTTTGAGAGAGAGAGAGGGACAGAGCAAGAGTGGGGGAGGGGCAGAGAGAGAGAGGGAGACACAGAATTCGTAGCAGGCTCCAGGCTCTGAAGTGTCAACACAGAGCTCGACGCAGGGCTTGAACTCACAGACCAAGAGATCATGACCTGACCCAAATTGGACACTGAATCAACTGAGCCACCCAAGCGCCTCTATATCTCATTTTAAAGAGCAACCTTGGTAGCCTAAAAGTGGGGCTTGGGAGATAGGGGAAGGACAAGGCTGTGGCTTTTTTGTACAGTGCTTAGTCTCCCCAAATTGTTCCTGGTATCTTGTTTCTTTACCTAAGCAGATCATTATTAAGCAGGTAAACCCGACCTTGATCCATTTAAGAATAACTGTCAAAATGGCGGCAGGCATAAAGTGAGCACTGGGCCTTCAGGCCTGCCCTGCAGGTACTGCCTTGGTTTCTGCAGAGATTCTTCCCACCACAGTGCACCAAGCAGAGGAGAACCTCTCTGAGCTCCCAAAAAAAAAGGGAAATCATGATTTGGTCAGGAGTGTTGGTTGATCGAGGAATTCAAGCCTCATTTCTGAGCATGTTTGTTTTCCCTCTTCCAAATGCCCATTTTAAAACTCTGCCTTTGCCCCATGGATTTATGTATAAATCCAAGCATGTATGCATGCTTCTAACTCTTTGAAATAATGGCTAAATATAAATCTTAAGAAATGATGACTAACATGGGGCGCCTGGGTGGCGCAGTCGGTTAAGCGTCCGACTTCAGCCAGGTCACGATCTTGCGGTCCGTGAGTTCCAGCCCCGCGTCGGGCTCTGGGCTGATGGCTCAGAGCCTGGAACCTGTTTCCGATTCTGTGTCTCCCTCTCTCTCTGCCCCTCCCCCGTTCATGCTCTGTCTCTCTCTGTCCCAAAAATAAATAAAAAAAAAAAACGTTTAAAAAAAAAAAAAAAGAAATGATGACTAACATATATTGAGAACCAAATCTATGTCAGGCACTTTGCATGCAATAACTCATACGATATTCACAACAACCTCATAGTCGAGTTATTATTATCCCAATTTTCCAGATGAGAAAGGAAGGATCTCAGAGAAGTCACCATTTCGAGTGACACCTCTGGATTGGAACCAAGGTCTATGTGCCTCCAAAGTCCTCCTCCCTTTGCTGGTTTGTGCTCATTAATAGAGCTCTCTTTCATTAAGCTCGGATAAAGTTTCACTGGGAAACTATTTCTGGTGGCTCATTCTCCCTCTCCCTGGTCTTTAAAACTTGGTGCCAAAAGGTGAAGGAGGAAAGTGACTACAATATCCACCAGTCTTGCCCTCTTTTATAAAGCGTTTTTGGGGAGTCCAAAGACTCTAGACACAGAAAGGTATGTCACAGCACCATCCCACTCTGGATGCTTGTCCAGAGTAGCAATGCTTATGTGGGGACTGTAGTGATAAGGATAGACGTTCACCAGGGTGTAGGTAAAGATCAAAGCCACAGTGAACTCTGGTCCACAAGGTGAAAGGTAGGCCATTAGCCCATGCTACTCTGTTTTTCCCCCACAGAAAGGCCCCAGATGGCCCCAGAACCCAAGAGTCTTCATTGCCACTTTCAAGTCTCAAATGCAGCTGATTGCCTGGGGTTTCATTCATCACCTTTGAGGTTTCAGGGGATGACCTGACCCTGGGCTGCAGACCAGAGGCTCACCTTCAAGGTCGTGAGTAAGAAATACAATACCACCGCCCCCACCGCAGCCTCCTGTCAATCCCCAAGGCCTCAGACAGCCCACAGGAGCCCAGGAAGGAGAAGCAGACAGCCTGACCAGGGAGGGAAGAGAGCACATAACCCTCCAGGGCTTCTCATGCCACCACATAAAAAAAAAAAAGTGATAGATCAAATTTCATTCATTTCTTCTAATTTATGGAAAGCAAGTCTGAGAGTTTGGGTGGAAGGCAACACAGAGAAAGGTCCCTTAGGTACAGAAACCCAGACAGCTTGTGTGTACAGGGGGGAGGGTGGGTGACACACTGTTTGACAAAGGTGTCATGTGATATTAAACATGGTCTCAGACCTGTGAACACTGACCTTTGCCCCCTTTCAGCCCCACCCCTTTTTCCCCCAGCTTCCCCCCATTTCAAATCTGAAATGTAGATTTGGCTTGAATACAAAATACCTTTCACCCACCAGAACTGAACATTTGCACACCCGACTGCATTGAAATGATACAATGCCGGGGTCAGAGTAACACAAAATACTAGGACCGCTAGACATAACACAGACTCTTTATTTCTAAACACCATCCTAGCACCTCACAGTCCCCAACCCCCCAACCCAAGGCTCAAATGTAAGAGAATTTCACTTTATCTCCTCAGGCTTGTTTTGCCTTCACTTTCATTATTCATTCAGTGCCTTGGTGCTTTCTTTTGGCTTTTATAAAAATATATATATATATATATATATATATATATATATATATATATATATATATATATGTGTGTGTGTGTGTGTACACACACACACACACACACACACACACACACACACACTTTATTTAGAGAGCTTTGTCCAACCTCTTGAAAATAGCCCCAGTGTAGGGGAAGGCACCTTCAGAAAGGGTGTGGAAATCTGCTTGCAACTTTCTGGAGTGTAATTCTAAACCACAAGGAAGAATATCCTTCCGCCCTGTGCAGCTGAAAAATTTAACACAACTGCCTTTTCCACTCAGAGGCAAGACATCCCCTCCAGCTGAAAAACTGGATTTTAAAAAGGACCTATAGTAAGATTAATCACAAAGAGGGTATCTTCTCCTCCAAAACTTTCACCTTTAAGTTCTAAGTGTGTGTGTGTGTTGTATTTAAGGGTATAGACATGTGTATGCATACATACATATTTGTGCAAATATATATAAATGAATAAGTATTCACAAGTGTGTATATGTGACTGCATGAATTGTGTGTGCAGGTGTGTGTACATGCATGTGAGCGTGTGTTGTATGAATGTCTTCGCACATACAAGAGCACATATAAGTATATACGTATGTGTGTTGGTGTGTGTTCACGCATGTGAGTTATAAGTGACTATGTGAACATGTGAGTGCATGTTCATGCAAATGAGTGTATATATGTATGTGTGAATGTGCTAGTGTGCGTCAATGTGAGTGTATTTGTGTGCATGCGTGTGTGCACGTGGTAGCATGTGTGTACATGCACACGTGTGTGTGTGTGTGCCTGAGTTTTTAATGGAGTAACCCAGCATCTAATTAATCAGCTGGACTAGGCTTGTTGGCTCCACCTTGCTCCTTCAGTCAGGGCTACAATGGGGTTGAAGTACCTGAAGGTGTGTGATAAGCCAAGAGCCACAGAAACACAAAGCAGCCAACACTCTAGGGAGCCACTTCTGTTGTTGAAGACATTCTGAAGTTTGTGAACTTGACCTTAAGTCCCTGGAAAAGCCTGCCACGGGACGGAAAGCCTATGGCAAGATGAGGCCACGTCCTAGAACAAAGCAGGGGAGAGAGCAGGATTCAGCATCGCTGCTTGCTTGCCCAGCTCCCTACTTGGTCAATCTGCCCCAAGTTTAGTGGATCTCCACAGGAAAAAACCACCCTAAATCAAAGGAAAGATGCCCAGGCACGCAGCCTTCTACATTTCTACATTTGTGGGGTAAGAGACTGACACATCCTGATACATCCAAACTGGCCCAACCCTCCTAAAACCTTCCTCATCCCACCTCTTCCCAAGCATCTCCTCCATCTCGCTTATCCCCAGCATTCGACCCACCAAGTGACAAAAGACTCAGAATTAAATTTTCCTTATTTCCCCCTAAATGTATGCTCTTCACTACCCCCTTATATTTCTAATCTCCTAAACTCATTTAATTATGTCCAGAGTAATTAAACTTGCTATCAGGGGGCATCTGGAAGGAAAGTTAATACATTTTAATTTGACTTATACAATGAATATTCGATCCCACATACAGTGTTGGGGGGAGGTGCTTGTACACACACATTCTTGTATAATACGCTCCTGGGGATCATGGGTTGCAGGAGGTTCTCAGGGTGGGAGCTGGGAGGATTCACCCAGACAAGCTAGGAGACCAGGAACACCATGTGGACAAGGCCTTGGGGTGAAAAGGGATTAGTGGGGAGTATTGAAAACCGGGCAGGGTGGGGCTTCCAGAATCTCAAACACCCTTTTGACAAAACAAAGTTCCTAAGATTTAAACCAGACAAAGATCTTCCTCACTGAGAACTGAGGATTTTTATTTCCTTTAAAAGCAGAAGGGGGTAGGGCTTAAAAAAAAAAAAAGTGTGGCTTGTATTGAGCCTGCCTCTCAAAATGAATTTTCAATGAGGTTTTTTTCCTGAACTAGAACTAGCCTGGCAGGGAAAGGTGAGCACATGCAGAGGTCCTACGTTCCCCTCCTGAAAAGGAGTAAGAGGTAAGTGATAGAGTACCTGCCTGCCATAGGTACAACACTGTGTTCCCATCTACACACATGCCAGGCCATGCTCACATGCTTCGTAAACCAAGAGGAATAGGTCTGCATGACTTAGAAAGGACCTTGAGGCCCAAGGCACCAGGTCCTACTCAACACTTAACAGGCTGTGTGACATTGAGCAAGTCCCTTTCCTACTGGGTCCCTGTGACCAGCTAGCCTCAATTTTGTCATCTGTGAAGTGCAGGGTTGAACAGGAAGCTTGCCAAAGTCCCTCTAGCCAGGATTCAGATTCTATCCCTTCTTGCTTCAGACCTCCCCAAGATGTGCCTCCTGGTGAGAAGGGGTTGTAGGCCAAGATCCGCTGGCAGTAGAGTTCCCCAGCAAGGGCCATCAATCCACATGGGGACAGTTAGCATAACTGAAATTTAATCAAATAAATGGCTAAACCGTAATTGTTAAGTGGGAGCCTGCCTATGCCGTCTGGCAGATGGCATACTCCCTAATCCTACAGCTTACTGCACTGCTGGATGCCATCTGAGGGGTAGGGTGGGACCAAAGAGGTTCTTGCTCACCTCCCAGTTGGCCCCCGACCACTCATGCTCACACAACGGTGAGGCCACTTGTCACCAGAAGGCCCCATTATGCTAACGAGCAACCAAGATAAAACATGTAACTATTTGAAGGGGCAAAAGATCCCTGGTGGGAAAGACTCATGGTAAGAGAACACGCCTTCCTGGAAACAGATGTCCTGATCCTATAACACAAATTGCAGTATCACATCCCCAAAATACAAGCCCTCCCATAAATCATTCAGGGGAGCCTGTTTCGTTTTCCTGTTCTGATGAAAGTGACCTGCGTGTGGGGCTCAAGGCCAAAAGTGCTGCCACACTCGAGCGACCCCACACTTCCCCACAGCTTACTGTAAAGGTGCTGACCAAAACCACCACAGCCGGAACCGCTTCCCCTGCTGCCCTTTAGAGGCTGGCATTCCCCGGGGTTTTGTCCACTGCTAAGCCCCTGCCCTTTCCCTCCTCCTGTGCCAACCGGACCAAGCCCTAAGTAAGGCTCATCCACATAAGGCTCCTTTCTCCCCACCTTCCCAGGATCATCCCACATACAGTTGGGAGCTAGGTCTCATCTTTACATGTCCACACTGTGCCTTCTGCCCCTCGTGTTTGGGCATTGTCTCTTACTCTCACCTGGCACTGTTTGTTTCATGCCAACATATTTTCTCTCCCCGTTATATTTTCTATAATCAATTTTACTGAGGTGTGATTTATGTAAATAGAGCTCACCAATTTTCAGTGTGTTTTCACAATTCAGTGAGTTCTGACAAATGTATACAGTCATGGAAACACCACCACAATCATGCATAGAACATCTACATTCTCTCTCATCCCCTGGCAGTCAACCCCTTATCCCGGTGTCCTGACTCTTGGCATCCTGTGATGTTCTCTATCACAATTGTTTTTTTTATTTTCTAGAATTTCCCTTAAATGGAATCATTCAGCATGTACTCTTGTGTCTGGCTTTTTTGCTCAGCATAATGTCTTTGAGATTCAGCCATATGGTCACAGGCTTCCACACTTTTTATTACTGAGTAGTATTCCACTGCATGGCTAGATCACAATTTGTTTGCCCATTCACTAGCTGATGGATATTCCAGTTGTTTCCAGTTTTTCACCATTACAAATAATGCTGCCATGAACACTTAAGTACAAGTCTTTGTGTGGACATATGTTGTCATTTCTCTCATTAACAGAGAAATCGCTGGGTCCTGTGGTCAGTCTGTCTTTAAAAGAGACTGCCCAGGGGCACCTGCCTGGCTCAGTAGATAGAGCATGCAACTCTTAATCTCAGAGTTGTGGATGTGAGCCCCACGCTGGATGTAGAGATTACTTAAAAATAAAATCTTTAAAAATTAAAAAAAGGAAAAGAAAAGAAAAGAAAAGAAGAGAAGAGAAGAGAAGAGAAGAGAAAAGAAAAGAAAAGAAAAGAAAAGAAAAGAAAAGAAAAGAAAAGAAAAGAAAACTGCCCAGCTCTCTTCCAGAGTGATTGTACCATCTTGCATTCCTATGAGTGAGTTTCAGTTGCTCCACCAGTGCTTGTTATTTCCTGTCTTTTAAATTTTAATCATTTGATTGTATATATAGTGGTATCTCCTTATGGTTTGAACTTACATTTCCCTAAAGACTAATGATGTTAAGTATCTTTCCATGTGTTTATTTGCCATTTTTAGGTCTCCTTTGGTGAAATGACTGTTGTACAAATCTGTTGCCCATTTTTATTGGTTTGTTGGTTTCCCTTATTATTAAGTTGTAGGTGTTATTTAATCTGGACACAAGTTCTTAATCAGATATATTTTTTGCAAATATTTTTTTCTCAGTCTTTACCTTGTCTTTTCATTTTGTTAAGTGTCTTTTGAAAAGCAATTTTTAATTCTGATAATGCTCAACTTATCAATATTTTATTTTATAGTTTGATTACATGTATGTGTGTGTTTCCTATTTAAAAAGTATTTGTCTAACCCAAGATCACAAAATTTTTTCCTATGTTTTCTTTTATAGTTTTAGCTCCTACATTTAGGTCAATCCATTTCAAGTTAATTTCTGTGTATGGCGTGAAATAAAGGTTGATTTTTTTTTGTATATGGTTTCTAATTGCTCCAGATCATTTGATGAAAAAGTTATCTTTTCCCCATTGTATTGCCTTTGTGTCTTTGTAAAAAATCAGCCAATCACATGTGGGGATCTATTTCTGGACTCTATTCTGATCTACTGATCCATATGTCTATATGTACACCAACACTACAACATTCTGATCATTCTAATTTTACATTAAGTCTTGAAATAAGGTAGTATAAATCCTCCAACTTTGTTTTTCTCCTTCAAAATTGTTTTGGCTATTTTAGGTATTTACATTTCTATATAGATTTTAGAATCAGTTTGTCAATTCCAACAAAAAAAATCCTGCCAAGATTTTGACTGAAAATGAATTAAATTTATTGATCAGTTTGTCTTCCAATTATGTTTTAAGGTCCTGAAGGACAGGAAACTATCTTACATTTCCACGTGGTTCCTGAGTGATGGTCAGATATCCACCTTTCTGTGGAAATGTGGCTATGGTTGGGGCAGGGAAGCCTGAGGGCAGACTGGGAGAAAGCACTACTGAAGGAACACAAGTCAAGAATGGTGTGTAGTCAAATGCAGACATCAGGACAACGAATGGGAACTGTTGCATGGTGCCATTTATCCTGGGACTGGCAGAGGAAGCTGGTGACTAGAAAGAAGCCAGTTTCTCTCATAGCCTGTGTTTACAATCAAGGAAAGTGACAGGATGTCCAGAACTTAGAAATTCTAAAGGGAGAAACTGGGGTTCCTGGAGGCTGGGATCTGGTAATCAATCACTAAGAAATGGAATGGAAGTTGATTACATTTCTGTCTGACTCCAGCTTCTCCCTAGTAAGAGTTAGAAAGGGCTTAGATACAACTAGTCCATGTTTTACAACTGAACAAAATAAGAACTAGAGAGATTAAGTTCACACAATTAAATGATGAATTAGTAGCACAAATAGGACTAGAAAACAATACAGGTCTTCGATCTCTGAGGTCAGAGACCTTTCCATCATATCTCAGCCTCTTTTTCTGGCGATGTGTATCCTTTCCTATCTGTTAATTAACAGAGCTATTTACTTCCAGAGCTAAAGCTCTAAGAACTTAATCAAGTGGTTGTTCCAAAAAGTCAGAGGCTGGTCTACAGGTCTCCCCAGATGCTACCTCCCTTTCTGTCTGCCCATTAGCAGAAGACAATTTCAAAAAAACTTAGTGGTTTCTCTTCAAATTCTCCAATACAACTGAGCTCCCTTTCTCTGCCCTTTGTTTCAAGGCAGGCTTGGCTTTCCCAGGTAATTTGGTGAAATGGGAAGGGCTCCTAGCCAGAAGTTCAAAGGCCTGGTCTCTGGACCACCTGTCCCCAGCTCACTGGACAAATCACTGAACTTCTCCAAGCCATAGTTTTTCTCCTCTGAAAATAAGAATGATAATACTCACCCTACTAGTCTAAAGACATAGTGAAGATACAGTGAAAACAGAGCAGAAGTGTCCTCCAATACTTATAAGCTAGCATACAGTAGAAAGTACAGAGATGAAGACCACACACACCAAAAACATGCTTTTTCTGAAGCCTCACTGCCAGAAGCAGTAACTACAAAGGATGTTAGGGGTATGTCCTGCATACACACTCTCTCCCCACATGGAACTTCTCTCTGCTTGTAGGGAAACCTGATTCAGTCCTTTAATTCCCAGTGTCTATAGAAGTTTTGTGTTTATGGATGAGTGGGCATCCCAACTCTGCTAACCTCCCCCATCTCCCTCTCTCCATCTGGAAATAAGATCCTCACAGAGATGTTTGAGTGTGTCTTTGCTCTGGTCTTGGAAGGCCCTCCCACTCCCAGATAATTGTGCTGCTCAAGCCCTCAATTTGCAACACCCCTAGTCCACCTCCAAAGTCAGGCCAGTGTCCTGGCCCATCTCTTGAGAGGCCTCTTGTCATGCCCTTGCTTTGCCCCCTCAACAGCTGTCTCCAACAACCCAGGGCTATATTCCCCTGTAAGCCTGCTATGCCTAAACTAAGGTTGTCCATTCACTGAATAGAGTTCTCAGCCCACCCAAGTACTATTAAGAGGGAAAGAGCCAATAAGAGTCATCAGTGATCACCTCCTGGATACCAAACACTGTCCATAGTAAAAACTCCCAGATAAAATTCCATCTCATTCCCAGAGACATGCTCCTTTTGCTTGCCTTTCTCTCCCCACAAAGGACATTCCTCTGTTTCTGTGGAGACTAAATACTGCTCACATGGAATAGCCTTCTTCCTGGTAATGCAGGATTCAACTCCCATTCCTGGAAGGCCCAAAATTCCGTGCAACTGCAACTGACTCTAGGCTTTGCTTATCTCTCCTGCTTGGAGCAATTTAATTACTAAATTAAGGTAATATCATTGTTTTTCTAACCATAAATGGTGTTAAAATGATCAATGTCACTAATGGGTAGCTTGATCTCCTTCATCTCCCCCACCTACCTCCTAAGCCCCCTCCCCCAAGGAGAGCCAGTCTCCTCTCCTAGTGAGAGTGCCACATTTCCATGCAAATTGAGTGTCCAGAGTGAATGGGGTGGGGGCGGTGCCCAGACTTTCTCCATGGCTGAGCTGCTGGAGTATTTGCATAATAAAATGTGTTAACAGCTTGGAATTAATCATCTCTGCTACCCTGGATGGCCTAAAGAACTCTTTTCCAGGCCCTTATCTATGAAAACTCTGGATGGCATTTGTAGGTAATGGAGTCTCTGTATATTTTTTCTAATTATCATTACATTTTTCTATTATCTCCAAAATGTGCCCCCATCCTAGAACATCATAAAATGTTGTAGGTTTCTTAGGATATTTTTATTACATAAAATTCCTTAAGCACTCAATAAATTACACCATGCATGCCTTTATGCACAAGGATTACACTGGAATAGGATGAGTAGAGATTTACATGATAGAGTGGACAGAGTATAGGCTTTGGAACCTAAATGACCCTGGTTTGAGTCTTCCTTCATAGATGATTTAGGGAAAGTCACACATCCTTGCTGAGACTTGGTTTCCTCTGCTGTAAAAAGGGGATGTGGTAGGCTGCCTTCTAAAATGGCCCCCAATTGCAAATTGGTGTAGCCAATTTGCTGGAAAACAGTGTGGAGGTTCCTCAAAAAATTAAAAATAGACCTACCCTATGACCCAGCAATAGCACTGCTAGGAATTTACCCAAGGGATACAGGAGTACTGATGCATAGGGGCACTTGTACCCCAATGTTTATAGCAGCACTCTCAACAATAGCCAAATTATGGAAAGAGCCTAAATGTCCATCAACTGATGAATGGATAAAGAAATTGTGGTTTATATACACAATGGAGTACTACGTGGCAATGAGAAAGAATGAAATATGGCCCTTTGTAGCAACATGGATGGAACTGGAGAGTGTTATGCTAAGTGAAATAAGCCATACAGAGAAAGACAGATACCATATGGTTTCACTCTTATGTGGATCCTGAGAAACTAACAGAAACCCATGGGGGAGGGGAAGAAAAAAAAAAAAAAGAGGTTAGAGTGGGAGAGAGCCAAAGCATAAGAGACTGTTAAAAACTGAGAACAAACTGAGTGTTGATGGGGGGTGGGAGGGAGGGGAGGGTGGGTGATGGGTATTGAGGAGGGCACCGTTTGGGATGAGCACTGGGTGTTGTATGGAAACCAATTTGACAATAAACTTCATATATTGAAAAAAAAAATGGCCCCCAATGCCCCGCCTTCTGGCATCCGCACCCCTGTATGATCTCCTCTCCTTGAGTGTTGGCTAGATCTAGTGGCTTGCTTCTAATAAAAAAAATATGGCAAAAGTGATGGGATGTCAATTCCAAAATTAGGTTACAAAAGATTGTGACTCTTCTCTCTCTTTCTCAACTCACTATGCTGAAGCTGGCGGCCATGTTGTGAGCTACCTTATAGAAGCCTGAATAGCAAGGAACCCAAGATGGCCTCCAGCCAACAGCCCGTGAGGAACTGAGGTCCTCAGTCCAACAACCCAGAAGGAACTGAATCCTGCCAACAACCACTGAGTGAGCTTGCTCAGTTGAACCTTGAGAAGATTGCAAGTCTGACCTATACTTGATTGCAGCCTCATGACAGACCCTCAACCCAGCTAAGCTATACCTAGATTCCTGACCCATAGGTACTGTGACATAATAAATGTGTGTTGGTATAAATTTTAAGTTTGGGGGTAATCTGTTATATAGCAATAGATAACTTGTATAGGGTACCTAAGCTTATAAGCTACTTCACTGAAATGTGTTGTCCTGTGAGATAATAGGGTTTAAAATAGTGCAGCACCATACAGATGTATATTATCATTTGTTTTCAACCCAATAAATAACTCATTTTCCTAAATGCTTAATTTGCTTTTTTTGAACAGCCAAAGGAAGTTCTGCTTCCTCCAAATGTCCCCTCCATATAGTTTCCAGAAATTCTCCTCCCTGCATCAATTTTCACTTCAGGGCTCGGGGTTTATTTTGTCTGGATTATGGGCAGGACTACCTCAGAGAAGATAGTGGGTAGACAACAATGGGAAGTTAGTTGACAGTAACAGGAAGACTGTTCCCACAAAATCATTCTTTCATGAGCTTTGTCATGGACCAACTCTTACCACTAATAAATAATAGTGGTAAGGATCAGAATGATAACAGTTACTACCATTAACTGAGCAACCATTATGTGCAGGAAACTGCAAACATTCTTTCAGATCCTCACCACAACCCTGAAAAAAAATTCAGAGTTTAAGTCATTTCTTCAATACTAAGCAGTTAGCACACATCAGAACTGAGGTTAGAACAAAACTCTTCTTATTTATATTTATTCCTTGTGTTTTATGTATGTGTGACGAAATAAATTGTTTTAAATAAAGTGAGAATTTGTTTTCTATCCTTTTTTTCCTACTTAACACTTTATCTTGAGCATTTCCCCATGTTATCTACTTTTTTAAACACTATTTTTAAAGGCAGCATAATATTCCATTACTGAGCAGATCTCCCCTCCCCTTATTATTTGGTATTTAGGCTGTTTCCAGATATTTTGCTTTCATAAATTTTTCTGTGATAAGTGTCTGTGATCATATCTCTGATGATTTTCATAGAATAAAGCCCTAGGAGTGGGACTGCCAGGTCAAGTTTGTAAGCGTTTTTAAGGCTCCTGATGCATGTTGCCGAATTGCTTTCCTGAAAGGTTGTACCAATTCATTTTCCCAGGGAGATAAACACTTAACTTTGAAAGCAAAGGGAATTTAAAAATGTGAGATAATCTGGCACCTTGTTTAAAGGAACAACTCCTTAAGTTCCCTGCAAAGGCCCTCTGAGAACCCCTGTGAACCACTGGCCGAGGAAACATTGTTCCGCCTTCCTGACTGGCTGGTTAAATTCCCAACGTCCCAGATGTCATTTTATTCATGGTTATAGGAGGGGATGGGTGGGGTAAGAGGGGAAATAGAAGCATTTGCATGATAATAAACCTGAAACTTAATAATCATGCTTTTACAAAACATGTATATGGTCCTTTCTTGAGGCTGCTTTTCCAGAATAGGATGACCTTCTCCAAGGGGATAAGAATATTTTTCTCTGCCAGATCTTAGGCTAGGGCATTGAAATCATTTCTATACACATACACAAAGAGAAGGAAGGAGCTAAGGTACAAATATTTAGTCTCCCAAAGAGAGGAGAAAAGATACCATGATGGCGTTAATTATCTAGATGGTATTTAAGGCCAAAGGAAAATTCAGAAAGAATTTTTTTTTAACTGTTAAAATTCTCCATCCCATTTTTTTATGTGATGACATAGCCAAAGAACCATTGGCCTATTTTAACCTATGAACATTTCCATTTTACTTCTACAAATTGGGAGAAGGGAAAAGAATATTCACAAAGATGGGGAGGTAAGGATGGTTATGGGAGGGAGACAGAGCAGATGAAAAAAGGTTATCTCAGTTCTCTGCAGTTACTTGGGTTTTCAAACCACGGGCTGGGTCTTAAGAAATGAAAGTCAACTTCATATACACACGAGGTAAGGCAGGGCCTAGATGGTACGGTTTTAAAAGATCAAAAAGATGTTGGTATTCCGCCATTATTTGCAATGCCCTGCATTGATCAGGGTTGGCCAACTGCTGTAGCAAACAACCCCAATTTTAGTGGCCTAATACAATAAAAGACTACTTCTTGCTTATATCACAGTCTGGTGCAGGTTATGGCAGGGGGAGGGGTGAAGGAGGGCCTATTCCACACAGTCATTCAGGAACAAAGGGAAATGTGAAGTAAACCAAGGACATACCCTTCTTATCCATCAGACTGACAAAATTTGAATTTTTGCAACAAAAATATATCTGTACATAAATTGTGTAATTTGAATAGATTTTAGAAATTATAAAATGGCTGCTTAGTGTTCTATCCCCCCAGAGAAGATAGAGAAGGTAAATAAAGCTAAGAGTAAAAGAAGGGTTAGATGAAAGCAGAGGGACTTGGAGGAACCACCTGCATTGCTCCCTAACTCAAAAGCGGTTTAGAAGAAAGGGGAAAAGGAATCCAAGTCCTGGAAATAAGTTGCTCTATCTTACAAAGAATAGTTATTGGCAACAGGATACAGGCTGTGCCCAAACAGACTCTTTTAGACTTTTACGGCCACTCTCAGAACCCTCCCTCCCAGAATAAATCACCCAAATCAGGATATCTTAGATACTGGGCACAAAATATCTAATCTTTTATGGCTCCTGCTCTCTTGTGGCCACACATTTCTAGCCTAGCAGCCCAGTCAGAGCATTAGTTTGGGGAGAGAGGTTATTTATTCCTAGGCCCACAGTGAGAAGTGGGAGGGTATGTGGGAATTGGGGCAAGGCTTGGCCATGGTGCCATCAGATGCATCTGGAGCAGCCCTCCTGCCCTGAACAGGTGAAGTGAAAAGGTAGTTTCAGAGACATTTGGTGCAAGACCCTAGGATAGGCTGCTGGGATAGGAAGTATCTTGGTTACACAGCCCTCGGACCAAGGGAAGAGAGCACTTCATCATTTAGATTTTAAAACCTGGAGAAAATTTTAGGAGATACAATAATTACCAATAGAAATTGGATATTTTTAGAATTTTTTTTACATTTCTCAGTGATACTTCCACTGGCCCTGGTTGAACAGCACCTTAATGCTAAATTGGTGGGCACTTTCCCTCTTAGGGTGACCAACTTATCCCCGTTTGTCCAGGATTTTACCAGTTTTAAAAATGAGGGAGTGACGCCGGGGTGGCTCGGTAGGTTAAGCATCTAACTTTGGCTCAGGTCATGATCTCATGGTTTGTAAGTTCGAGCCTCACATCGAGCTCTGTGCTGACAGCTCAGAGTCTGGAGCCTGCTTCGGATTCTGTGTCTCCCTCTTTCTCTGCCCTTCCCCGGCTTGAGTGTTCATGCTCTCTCTCTCTCGCTCGCTCTCTCTCAAAAATAAATAAACATTAGCAAAAAAAATTTTTTTAAATGAGGGAAACTCAGGGGCACCTAAGCTCTGAGCTCTGCATATCAGGCTCTGTACTGAACGTGGAACCTGCCTAAGATTCTCTCTCCCTCTGCCCCTCTTCCCCCTCTTCACTAATATAAAAAAATTAAAATTTTTTTTAAAAATTTAAAAATAAGAGAAACTAAAAAAAAATTTTTTTTAAAGAAGGGAAAGCCCTCCATAGCAGGCAAAGCAGCATGATTGGTCACCCCAGGCCTTCTACACAATTTTGCTAACAGCGTCAACTGGGAATTGTTTTACCCAAAATAACAAGGGATTTGGGCTGAACCACCAACATTCTCCTCTCTAGAGGAGTCAAGATGAGGGCAAGTCAGGGCTGTTGCCTATGACCCTGGCACAAGGCAGCATTACCTATCCCATGAGGAGACTGAATTTACAACTTGGCTTCAAGTCACAGGTTTAGGAGGGAGCTTGGAGATTACGTAGTGCAACCATAAGGGTTATCTAGTGCAACCATAAGGAAATCAAGATGAAGAAATTTTAAGAAACACACTTCAGGCCACATAGTAGAAACTGTCCAGGGCAAAACCTCTTCTCCAGTCTGGTGTTCTCTCCACTGCACCACACAACTCTGTCACTAGAATGCCCAAGCAACTGAGTTAATGGGCCCTAAGAGATTACCCTGGACATCCCTCCTAAATCCTATGAGAAATGCTCCCAACAGTCACCACCAGTGGCAAAGGAGAGGATGATGGTGACAGTTTTCCCTTGGGGAGATTCAGGGTGGTACCTGAGAGGCCACACCACAGCACCATGAGCTGCCATGTCTTTCTGAGGCTCCACTCCCAGCCTCCAACTTCTCCTGACCAATATCTGGGCCCCAAACCTTCCTGTACTCCCTTTCTATCCCACCATCTCAGGCTTATATGGGGCTGGGAAAGAAGACAAAAGAGGGGCAAGGAGGTGCATGGGATGCAATAAATCAGAGTCACCACAACAGCCTCATCCAGAATCTCTTTAAAGTTTATTGGCAACTTTTGAGAAGCTGAATGAAATACACTGCTCAACTGATTCTACAAACATGTCACTGCTGTTCTCAAAAACCAAACCAGCAGATACCTGAGCGGGGCTCCTGGGTGGCTCAGTTGGTTAAGTGTCTGACTCTTGGTTTTGGCTCAGATCATGATCTCATGGTTCCTGGGTTTGAGCCCCACACTGGGCTCTATGCTGACAGTGCAGAGCCTGCCTGGGATTCTCTCTCTCCCTGTCTCTCTGCCCTTCCCCTCCTCTCTCTCTCTCTCTCTCAAAAATAAACTTTAAACAAAATTTTTTAATTAAAAAAAAAAAAACCAGCAACCAAACAACTACTTTTTCAATCAGTGAAGCACCTACTTACAAATGTCTTATTTTTAAAGGGAACAAAAAAGGTTTTGATCACACTGAGAAAAGTCTGTGCAGCTGGTAACATATGCCCCTTGGGAACACAGGGCTTTTAAAATCATTACTCTTATGGCTTCTCCCATTATTATTTCAGATTTATTAAGGCTCATCTGTTGTAGATGTACCCATAGAAAAGGTAATTCAGGTTGGATATAGGTTTAGGAAGCATGTGGAAACTGCCATCAAAGAATAATTATTTTATATTCTCACCCCTCCCAGTTCTCTTTTCTGGACTTAGAGATAGTTGCTATTCAGGTAGATGAAAATAATACAGTGCAGGTTACTTTTAGTCTCTCCAATACTTCAGAGATTGGAAGTCAGCTTCAGGTAGATACATTTGAACCCAAAATGCTGTGACATTGCAAACGTAAACAATCTGTTCTGGTTTACCTCTGAACCTCAATGTCCCCCAAGACACATCTCATTCTACTGCTCTGTTCTCTATCCCTACAAATATTTTCCATGCTCTGGGACCCAGCTTAAGATCTTCCCAAAACATCTCACCAAGCCTCTACAACCCATATCATTCTCCCTTCTCTGAGTTCATGTAGCTCATAAAGTAGCACTTAATAACAAACCATTTTTTATTGTACTTTTGTTTCATGATTCAGGTATACAGAATGACCCATGTAAAGGCAGTATGCTAATGAGAAATGCTCAATTAACATTTGTCAGATGAATAAGCAAATAAAAGCATGGATTTTGGAGTCAGAAAGATCTGACTTTACTTCTTACTAACTAGATGACTTTTAGCAAGTCACTTAACCAGTTCAAACCTCAGTTTCTTTCTCTGAAAAGTGGCAATAATACAACATGGTTCAGGGAGGAATCAATAAAATACACATAACAGGTGGTCAAGGACAGAAAGTGCCCTTTACCAAGTGACCAGTGAGTCAGCATTCATTTCTTGATTGTCTAAACCAGTCTGTATTCTTCCAGAGTCTTCTTTTTTTTTTTTTAAACAGTGTTCATGTTGAGACATGTCTACCATATTTGATTAGGACAAAGTTTGACCTATCAATTGTGAAACAGTTTTCAGAAACCAAGACCAAGTACTATAGCAAAAGGATACATGAAGGTTGTGGTATAGGTGTGGGTTGATATGCCTTCTTATTTGAAAAGAAAAATTCCCAAAACTTTTTTTTTTAATTCAGCTCTATGTCCAACATGGGGCTTGAACCTATGCCCCCAAGATCAAGAGTCTCGTGCTTTACCAACTGAGCCAACCAAGTGCCCCCCAAAACTTATTACAACAAAAAATGTTTAAGTCTTCTGCCATGCCCTTAGTATCCTTCACTGTTGTTTCCTTCAAAATACCTCAAAATGTGTCCTGCATGTAGCAGGCACTCTATTTGTGTTTATAAACTGAATTATAGCCATGATTCCAAAGTGTTGGGAATTTAACTAGTTGGAGTGGTAGGGAAATATTTTCAAAAGCCATTTAATTCTCTGTGTCCTAAACTATATTTCAAAAAAAAACAGAATTCCAAAAGATTGTCCAAAGCTGCAGCCAAAACAGCCCTGGGCCAAGGATTGTTGAATGGTATCCTTTAAACCCTGCCCCATAAATATTCTCAGCCTAATGAACCCATGCCCCCAAATAGCCCCTGAACTGGTCTAGTAACCCCAATACATGTTAAATTTATGATTTCTAAACAAGATAAAAGACCTGTTGGATTTATTTCCTTAAAGAAAAAAAAGAAAGAAAGAAAGCATTCCATTCCTGACAAAGTTGAGACCCTGAGCTGGTTTATTTGCTACCAGCAACTACTTGCCCGTCACTTAGGCAAAACCTCCTTATATAGCTTCCCGGGGGTGTGTTTAAGAGTGGCCTTCCTTCCCTGAGCCTATTCCTCTCACCACAGATTGCTCATGGTACTGACTCCTCAGTCATTCACTGATTCCTTCTATGGCTGTTCCAGGTGACTTCCTACCTAGCCATCAATGAGCAGCATTCTCCCAGGTTACCCTCCCACATCCTCCCTTCCAAGGAGAGTCACATAGAATCTTAGAATCACAAGTGTTCTTGGAATTCATCTACTCATTTTACAAATGAGAAAACTAAGACCCAGAGAAGAAAATGAACGGAAAGAGCAGAGACTAGAACCCAAGTGTCTTGATTCTGAATATAGTGCTGTGCCACTAGGCTCATGACCTGAAGACATCCTCAGCATCCCCTCCCCCAGCACACATTCCAGGAAGGTCACATATGAAGTCCAGGGAGTTTGCCTTCAGTGCCTCAGCTTGGCCTCCAAAATATCTGCCTGGATAGGCTCCCTGTGGCTGCTATCCTTCCACCAATCACCCTGTAGACTCCAATCTTGTCTTAGGTGACTTTCCTATACCTCATCTTCTCAAGATCAGACTCTTTGTTTCTGGAATAGTGAGATGTGTAAAATCTGACAAACCAGTCCACCTGAGGAAAGGAGGTTAATGACTCCTCCCAGATAATCTGAGAATATTAAAACAAGAGCCTTCTGAAGGTTTTCCTATCCAGACTAACACAGTATCTTTAGAAGAAGTCATTTGAACTCAGAGGGTGATGGAGTAAGCTGTCCTTTTAGGGGTAAGGTGTAGAAGCTGGCCAGGCTCAGAAGTGTTCCAGAGAATACAGGTCATATATGGATCCACCTGTTTTCTTGGCCTGAATGGAATTGCTGAGAACCACCCATTGGTATCATGAACCCAGCACTCACATTCCTCCCTTCCAGAAAAGTCTGTCCTCAATCCCCATTACCTCACCATGGCAGGGTTAGGACCAGCTCCAGCCTGAGCTGAGCATGTTAGCATGTTCAAGAGCCACCCCCTATACCCACATTTATCCCACTATCCCCAATACCCTGTCACCTAGACCTAGCATAAGTCCAAACCCAGGAGAGAGCATGTCCAGAAAAGACAAGACTAAAAACCCCATGGAAAGTCTGCAGAATGGGTCACCTCTGCATGGGTCCTAAGCCCTGCCTACTCTCTTAACCAGTTCTGTGGCCCCCACTGAACCACTAGACTGCTCTGTGCCTGAGTTTGCTCACTGGAGAAATGAGATTTAATAGCAATACCTTGATAGAATAGGGACAAAATAAGAAAATAAAAACTGCTCAACAAAGGTAGAAATATTTTTCAAAGGGATGATTATCTCATTATGTTATTAGTAATAATACAATCACTTCCTTGTCCTCCTCCAAGACACTTACTCACATTTCTTTAGAACTCTTTCAG
Source organism: Leopardus geoffroyi (assembly GCF_018350155.1). Classification (NCBI taxonomy): domain Eukaryota; kingdom Metazoa; phylum Chordata; class Mammalia; order Carnivora; family Felidae; genus Leopardus; species Leopardus geoffroyi. The sequence goes on from NC_059336.1 coordinate 78,544,287, forward strand.
AGAACTCCCAGATTTACCAGATAGCTTGTAAGATTTAGCCTCTCCTGTTTAAATTCTCTTGCAGTTAAGCCGTCTATACCAACTGCTTTAAAAAAAAAAAAAAAAAAGATAAAAAAGGGAAGGTTTGACGAGGGCTCAGGACTCAGAATTCTAACAAAACCATTTGGTAAAAAATGAATTCTAGTCATTTGCCTCCATCAGCAGCAAATACATGCTGAATGCTTCCTGAAAGCAAGTCACAGAGTTGAAAACTTGGAGTCCTTTGCCCTGATCTCAGAATATAACTTCAAGTCTCTCAAGTTTTGCTTTTGAGGCCAGTTCTTGACCTTTGAGTTCTTAAAGTCCAATAGCAACCAGACAAAACTCTTGCCCACATTCTGTTTTATCTCAGTATTCACATCTTGCCTTCCAGCCTCTTTCTATCCACAGACTTGAACCTCCAGAGTTTGACAAGCAGGGAGTTCTACAGGCAAGGGCTATGATTATATCATCTTGTGGCTTGAGGAGAAAAAAGAGGGGGAGGGAATCCTAAACAAAGACTGACCATACAAATTAACAGGCAAGGTGAGATTAGAATCTGTCTTCCCTGATCTAGCTCAAATACATGTTTGAAAGTCAGATCTTCCAACTTTTTTTGATGGGTAGAATGGACAACAGGAAACTTTTAGAATGATAAAAGCAGATTTCACAAACCAATAGTAGAGTCCACCTGGGGTAGGAAACATCTTACCTGTCTTTGGAATGTTCCAGCAACTTGACGGGGTCCCCCTTCTTGCACTTTCAAAGTGCTCAGAAATTATTCAAAAGTGAGATTATAATTAGAGGGAGCAGCAAGCATGGAATCTGATGACTTTTCCCAGTCCTCCCCAACAGAGACCTTCCATAAAGTAAATGGCTTTGCGGGCACAGTTCACCTGGAATGCACTCATATCAACCACCAGCCTTAAAGTGGACATAAATATCAGATCAGCTTCCCAGCCATTTATCCTACTCTTGGGATAAAACACATAAATAAACTGGAAATGGACACTTCTCCCACCCCAGGGAGGTGATCCTGCCCCTAGGCTCCAGGCACACTGTCATGTAATAAAAGAAAATCAGCCCTACTCTGGCTGAAACTGGCTGGACAGTTTGCAGGAGCCCCAGGCTCCAGAGAGTGCCTCTGTCCCCCCACAAGATTGCTTTCTTTCTCCCTCTTCATTTCCATGCCAGTCTCTCCCATACCAGCCCCCATCCTTTATCCTTTGCTTTCTCTTGCTTGCCTCACGTCCTCTTTTGTTTTTGCTTATTTTGTTGTTGTTTGTTCTTGTCATTTTCTATTTGGGTTTTGTGTATTTGCTTTCATTTTTAACAGGGTTTTTTTTTAGTTAGTTAGGGTAAAATCTATGTAACATAGCATTTATCATTTTAACCATTTGTAATTATACAATTCATTGGCATCAAGTACGTTCCCAATTCTGTATACCTATCACCACCATGCATTTCCTGAACTTGGACATCATCCCCAACACAAACTCTGGGCCCATTAAACAACAGCTCCCACTTTCCCTCTAGCCCCCAGCCCCTGCTTTCTGTCTCAATGATGTCACCTGTCTGGGTACCTCATATAAGTGGAATCATACAACAGTTGTCCTTCTGTGACTGGCTTATTTCACTAAGCATAATGTTTTCAAGGTCCATCTACGTTGTAGCATGTGTCAAAATCTCATTTCTTCCAATGGCTAAATAGTATTATATTGTGTGTGTATACTACATTTTGTTTACCAGTTCATCTGTTGATGGACACTTGGGTTGTTTCCACTTTTTGGCCTCAGTGAGTAATGCTGTTGTGAACACAGATGTACATATATCTGTTCAAGTTTCTGCTTTCAATGCTTTTGAATATATACCTAGGAGTATATACTTGGAATTCCTGGATCATACAGTAGCTACCTAGCACCAATGAGATCCTTCCAAAGTTTGCCAAGAGAAGCACTGAACCAACTTATTGTCTTGGAAGGAGGGCAATGCAAAGCAGAGGACTTGAACTTGTCAGAGAAACAGTGGTCTACAGATCTCTTTTTATGCCATCTTCACACAGTGCTGACACATCTACGCTGGAACCTGAGTTGACTTCTAACTAGCTGTGTGACCTCAGGAGAGCCCACACACTGCTCTGAGCCTTAGCTTCCCCATCAGTGAAATGGAGGCAGTCGCACCTGTCCTGCTTATATCATTACTACAGTGTTGCTACAAGCATCTAATGAGAGAATGCTTGTGAACTTGTGTATAGGCCAGTAGTTGCACAAATGCAGGGAATAGCAGTCAAGAAAATGGCTGGGAATCTAAACAGAATTAAATCTCTCCATGAACTTCTCATGTCTCCTCCAAAAATCAGGGGCTGATTCCCTAGCAAACCAGAGCTGTCACTTGGACGTTTTTCTCTCAGGTGCCCAGGAATTGTTCCTTCTGATCCCACATGGAAGTCAAACACCTAGGACTCTCCCTTTCAAAGAAGCACCTGGAGAGATGGCTTCTCAAAGGTCAAACAAGAAACTGAGGCTAGAGATGGCTTCTCAAAGGTCAAACAAGAAACTAAGCCTAGATCTGAACCACTGGAAAAACACAAGCATCTTAACCCACACATTTGAAAGCATTAATTAACAATACCATCCTCTTCCCACCTCAATCCCCTGCCCATCTGAGAGCATTTAGATCAATCTGATGGTGTCACCTGAACTTTGAGAGGCTCATGAAAAATATCCTCTTTGCTTTTAAAAAAATGGAAGAAAAAAAATAAGCAAGTTACTCACTCCAGAGACCTCGCTGTGTGTGGACTGTCCTGGTGATAACACAGGAGTAAAAGCCATCCCGGGAGAGGAAATTACCACACAAAGTTCTTGTTGGCCCTTAGAAAGGGCCACATGTAGGCATCTGTACAGAGAATTATGTGTGGGTACTGTCCTTGCTCCAAGGAAAGCCACAAAGTGTAGGCCAGGGGCAGATGGAGAGATAAGATATTTAAATATAATGCTCCACGGGCGCCTGGGTGGCTCAGTTGGTTAAGCACCCAACTTTGGCTCAGGTCATGACTTCACGGTTTGTGAGTTCAAGCTCCACATTGGGCTCTGAGCTGACAGCTCAGAGCCTGGAGCTTGTTCGTATTCTGTGTTTTCCATTCTCTCTCTCTGCCCCTCCCCCACTAGCACTCTATGTCTTAAAAATAAATAAACTCTGTGTTATTAAAAATAAACATTAAAAATAATAACAAATAAATAAATATAATGCCCCAATAATAAAACCTTAGGAGATAAGCTCCTCTACACGAAATAACCTGGGTTTAAAAACAAAAAACAAAAACATTCATTGCATTGAATAATGCAAAGTTGAACTGTAGCCTTTGCAGCCGAGTGACTAAAATACTTCCTTAGATGCTTCCACCTCTCTTGCTCAGTCTGGGCCCTACTCATGGCTGAAAGAATGGAGTCTCCAAACTTCATGTTCTGCACTCAGCCCCCTTCTTGGTTTTAGCTGAGCTGGCCATGTCAGCCTAGCAAAACCAGGACAGGCACATCTCTTTTCCTGTTAAGACTTATGAATTGATTGGCTGGTTATCCTTTAACTCATTCACACTTAGGTATTCCTTCAACCCGGCCTTCACAGTGTAAGCATTTTCCTAATTGTGTTCGCTGGCAGACTAGTGGGAGCAGGGTTAGTCCAAGAAACCCCTGAAATCACTGAAGACTGATCCAGCCTGCCTGGAGGCAGCAAGTTTAATCATCTAAGGTTGCCTGGGGTGGGATGGGGTGGGAGGAGGTCCCCGCCCCATCCCCCCGCTCCACCTCCCCCATTCCTTTCCTCCTTGTCCTCCTAACTCCATTCTCAAGGACGTTGTTGGCAACCTATTTTTGGAAAGGGTTAGGTAGTGGCAGACGACCCTTATGTCCATAGCTTCTTCTAGGGCTTTAGTGAACACTATCATAGCAAATGTATCCCTTCAGCAGACCCTCCATGCCCTCATGAGTTACACACCCCTTCCCTCCCCAACCAACATCAAGGTGACCTTGATGTTATCTAAGGTAGCATCTCACAGTGTGTCAAGCTTCTGCCCTGACAACTTCCATTGCATCCCTATGCTTACTATGATACTTTTCCCTCTAATCACAAAGATTTGACTCCCCCTCCCCCAAAAATAGATGTTTGGAGAACCCTCTCTTAATTATATAAACACTGCCAGCCCTAAATGGTAAATGACAAATGAGGGGTTCATGCAATAGTTCAGAGGGTGAGGTTGGCCACACTTGTCAAAGTTAATTCACATTGTTAAAATGCAGATCATGGGGGCACCTGGGTGGCTCAGTCGGTTGAGCATCTGACTCTTGATTTCAGCTCACGATTTGTGAGTTTGAGCTCTGAGTCAGGCTGTGTGCCGACAGCTTGAGCCTGCTTGGGATTCTGTATCCCTCTCTCTCTGCCCCTCCCCCATTTGCTCTCTATCTCTCTTTCAAAATAAATAAAATAAACTTTTAAAAAACGCAGATCATGACTCAGTCACTCTGGGGAGGGGCTGCGGGTTGTGCTTTTTACTGGGTTCCCAGATGATGCCCATGCTCTGTGGTCCACTGATGGCACTATGGGTCTTGAGGGAGAGGTCCCTTTCCCAGAGGCCCCATGTGAGGAAGGCTTCTGAAAGGAGGTGACAGCTGGGGAACAGTTCTCTTGTACGCGAAGCCCCACAGGAATGGCCACCTGGGGAGACACAGGGTACAACCTCACCACGTCACCCCATCACCCAGAGAGGGAAGCATAATTCACCTACTCAGGGGTGGAACTGGTGGCAGGAAGTCCAAGCACACCCAGCAGGCTGTTTGTGCCACCAAAGGAAAGAGGAACTGACCTTTTTCTCATGGGGAAGTGTATCTTCTCTTCTCCAAACCACAGGCTCCCAAACATACTAGCTCGAGTGAAGTTCCTGCGATGACCACTGGGCGTTGGCCAGCCTCATGTGGCCCCCACCCCACAGGTTACGTCCCCACGGGCCCCAGGCCGGCCAACCAGGGCTGCCATTCTGCGGCTCTATGGCAGGACCCCAGCCTCCCCATCCAGGAATGCAGCTGCACTTGCCTTCCCACACCAATGCCACGTCTCTAAGCCCAAGCCAGGGAAGAAAGCTGTGTACACTGACACTTAAATTAGATCCTTGCAATTATCTCTCAATCCTGGCTTGCCCTGTGCTTCTTTATCACTTTTTTTAATAGCTAAAGTTACTCGCCCTCGTTTTAAGTACATTGTGCAAAAGGCATAGGCCAACTTCTGATATATTCCCACAAGCAAAATTAAATACCAGTAACATGTGTTTTAGTGAATTGGGTCCCTCAATTTGCATCTTATAATAAGGATGTTATCATACTGGTTTATAGCTTAGCTCTTTAGTTTTTATCTCTCTGGGGCTAGATTCCCCCTCATGAGTTCAATGTAAGTCTATGAACTAATGCAATTTTTAAAACACTTTTCTTCTGTGTTAACATTAACACCCTTATGAGTGAAGAGATTTTACTCCCCAAAGTGTACAGAATGTTTGCATTCACTGGAGGATGGGGCGGGATATTAGCCCTTAGTGATATCCGTGGCTGCTCTTAAGTGAAAGGAGTTGAGTCAGTAATCCGGTCTGCCACTGCAAAAAAGGCTTTTTCACCTCTTTGCACTGAGACATAATCTCTGGTGTGTTCATTCCCTTACATTTAGATTAATTATAAAACATTGTCACCAGAATATTAAAGTAATGTTTAATACACAGAAGGGAATAAGGTATTCTGGAAAATGCATAATTTCCCTATGATGATTTTGCCAGTTGCATGCAATATGATCTTTTGATTGCCAGCTATAGAAATATTGTGACTAAGCTTTCACTAGCTTTTTATTTTTGCAACCATCCTGTCATAGCACTTTGAAAACTGTAAGCTTGGCCCATCAAAAAAAAAAAAAAAAAAAAAAAAAGAAAGAAAGAAAGAAAAGGAAAAAAAAAAAAAAAACTAAGGGTGCCCATGATAGAGTTCTCTCAGCTTGGTTCCAAAAGAGGGTGGTGGAAGGAGAGGGTGTGCAGTGTACAACAGCACCTTCCGTTCACCAGTCCTACGCGAGTGGGGTGGTGGAGAAAAGGACTGACCCTATCCTTTATACAAGTCCAATATGTGTGTGCACATGCACACACACACACACTCACACATTCCATGTCCCTTGACTAGAGGAAGGTGTCAACATTCCTAAATGGAAATCCCAAGTCCTCTAGCTTGCTTCAGATTTTCCGAGCTCTACTACAGCCACACACCCAGAAGGGATGGTCTAAATCAACACAGAACAGCAGCAAGTAGAATGTTCCTTGTTGGCAGTGGCTGAAATGGGACCAATACTCCTCAGAGGACCACTCCAGGGGATTGGTTACCTCAGCCATCTCCCTCTAGGTCACTGGGCTCAGTCCTTGGCTGTGTTGGTTAACAACCAAGTGTCGTTACCAACAGAGGGCTCCTGTCCTTCGAGGTCTTACTTCAGGTCTCTGCAGGTGGAACTTTTCCCCTTCAATAATGTATATGTTTTAATGATGATGATGATGATGATGATGATGATAATGATAGCAGAAGGGGCACTCCAGCCCCCTCTCCTTCCCAAGAGCGCTCTCTCCATTCCCCTGTCACACTACCGAGAATGCTGGTAGAATTCTTTGAGCTTTTTAAAACTGGAATTAATTTTTAAATATGTGTTCTATTTTTCCATGCCACCTAACAGCAATACGTCCAACACCTGTCATCTTGTTTCCATTCTCTTCAAGGCTTCCTATGCCTCTCTGACCCCAACCCTCTGCTCTTCAAAAATATACTAGATGTATATATGAAAAACTAAGCCCTCTCACCCCAAAAGGCTCAGAGTCTGGATGCTTAATTACCTCTCCATTTGCAACACAGAGGCCCCTTGGGTTAAAATTAAATGTGATTTCCAGTAGGAGAGGGGATAGGTTTACTCCAGTCCTGCCCATCCCACATCTGTTCTGTAGACACAATGACTCCTTAGGCCAGGAAAGGATAAATGAACCTTCTCTAGCCCAGCTTTGTAGCCTTTACTTTTAATGCCTGGAGAAGAGTGGGGGCAGAGTGAATACAGTTTCTAAAGACAAGACTCTAGAAACTAGGGGGTGGTGAATATCAAAGATCAAAGCCCAGTAATGTCCTTGAGATCATCACAATCATTACAGATGAGGCATATTTTCCTATCTGGTTGTGTACATACTGGCAGCATACACAAGACATGAATATGCATATGTTATAAATAGGCGTATACATAAGAAATTAGAAGTGTAACTGTGCATACATACACCCTTCCTGCACATACACCATAACTCTGTCTCACGGAGAAAATGTAAAGATTGATCACGTGAAACACCTCCTTATCCACTGGGGATACATTCCAAGACCCCTAGTGGATGCCTGAAACCACAGATAGCACCAAACCCTACATATACCATGTTTTCTCCTACACATATATACCTATGATAATGTTTAATTTATGAATTAGACACGGTAAGATGTTAACAACAAAAACTAACAATAAAATAAAACAATTATTAAAATATACAGGCATACCTCGTTTTATTGTGCTTCGCTTTATTATACTTCACTATGTTTCTTATAGATGGCAGATCTGTGGTAACCCTGAGCTGAGCACCTCTACCAGTGCCATTTTTCCAACAGCATGTGCTCACTTCATGTCGGGGTCACATTTTGGTAATCTTACAATATTTCAAATTTTTTCATTATTGTTGTATTTGTCATGGTGCTCTCTGACCAGTGATTAGGACTCGTGGAAAGCTCCGGTGACGGTTAGCATTGTTTAGCGATAAAGCGTTTTTTAATTAAGGCATGTCCTTTTTTAAAAGAATAATGCTACTACACACTAGACTACAGTGTGGTGTAAACATAACTTTTACCTGCCCTGGGAAACCAAAAAATTCGTTTGGCGCGCTGTATGGCGGTATTCGCCTTATCACGGCGCTCTGGAACGAGACAATACCTCCGAGGTATGCCTGCACTATGTTAAAGTTATGTGAATGCCATCTCTCTACCTGAAAACCTCCTATGTACTTCTCTCCTTGTGAGGCTGTGAGGTGGTAAAATGTCGGCACCGGGAGATGACGTATGAAGGGCGCAGACGTTGTGACGTAGCGCTGGGCTGCTATGGACCTTCTGACCCTGAATCAGGAGCACCTGCTTCCCGACCCTGGTTGCGGATGGGCAACTAAAACTGCGGGAAGCGAAACTGCAGATAAGGAGGGGCTCCTACGTGCGACTTTCAGTGATTATCATTTTGCTCGAGTGTCAATCGAGCCCCGTGCTGCCATAGGAGAGGGGGAGCTGAGCTGGAAAAGGGAGCTTTGTCTTGTGCTCCACAGACTTCCTCTCACAGAGGTCTTACTTTCTTCCCTGTCCCCCATCAAGGTCTGTAGGGAATACTTAACTTTTTCAGTTAACTCTATTTCAGTGGGAGGGAAATATGACCCATACCTGTAATGTCAAAGTGTTTTCACACCTCAGGGGAATGTTTCCACATGTGCTGAACCCCTTGGGCAGCTCCCAGCCACTCGCTCATGACTGATCTTTAGCTTGTATTTACATCTTTGACAATCCTCCTGAGAAGTGGAGCCAGCACTGGGGCTTGTAGCTATGGACAGGTCACAGGAGCCGGGAGGAGGCTCTGAGGGAAACTCAAGGGTTTCTGAAATGCATTCATTTCAAAAATGAATTCTCTGGATGCCTTAAATGTCCTGATTTATGACACTGGACAGTCATAGACCAATCCTGCTTCCAGGAAGAACAGAATGGTAGCCAGGGGAGAAGGGAGGTGTGGTGGGATACCAGATGATATGACTGCCATACAAAAATACAAAGGTTTCTTTTTTTGAAATTTAAACTCCAAGAGAGTGAAGCCCTAGCCTGCTCAGCCTTACTTGGTACAGAGAACATTTGTGATTCCATGTAAACATGCTTGCTTACTTTCACTTCATGCCTTCATTATGAAATTCGTCTAATGCTGTGGCCAATGACAATAAAATCATATTACAGTATCTGGCATGTACCAATAAGCATATTGCAAAGGAAAAGACAACATAATTCAACTTTTACAAATAGTGAAAAAAAATTATTTAAAAATCTTAAATCTTTCCCCCTCAAAAAAGAAAATCTTTTGGGGTGCCTGGGTGGCTCAGTCAGTTAAGCGTCTGACTTCAGTTCAGGTCATGATCTCACAGCTTGTGAGTGTGAGCCCTGCTTCGGGCTCTGTGCTGACAGTTCAGAACCTGGAGCCTGCTTCGGATTGTGTCTCTTTCTCCCTCTGCCCTTCCTCCGCTCGCACTCTGTCTCTATCTCTCAAAAATAAATAAACATTAAAAAAAAAAAAAAGAAAGGAAATCCTTGGAGCCCACTGAACTCCAAAACTCCTGTATTCTTCTGTTTTTTCCAGTTGAGTTTATCATTGTGCTTGAGACTTGTTGCTAAATTGTTAAATGCCTGTTGAGATATGGCATTTTCCCTTTATACTCTAAAAAACAGTTCCTCTCTAGGAACTGTTCAGGCTCCAGGTCTTTATCTTTAGGCTCTTCATTGTGTGGACTTCTAACAACAATCAACACATAAGGAAGATCTTTTGTTGGCTTCCATAGTCAGTCTGGGGTGGATCTAGATCAAGGCAAATGGGGAATTTAGATATACCATTGAATAAAGGCGTCATTGTGTGCTTGAATACTGTGAAGATGACTACATAGCTTGACCCAAATACTATACTCATGGCAGAGCCCTCCCTCCAGGAAATTGCTAACACCCTCAAGGATCAGCCTCCTATTGGCCTCTTGGTCAGCTCTGAATTCCCCTTCAATCCATTCCATACTCTACTATACTCTTCCTAAAACTTCTCTCTGGACACAATTTTTATTGTGCCCTTTGCCTATCATTAAAGAGCCTCCATAATTGGCTCCAAATTAGTTTCTAACCTTAGCTCCCATTATTTTCATAAACAAACTTTTTTCTGCCACACTGATCTAGCCACTGCCCTCCACAAACCACAGCACTGCCTTGAACTGGTTCGCCCTCATCCTTTCTCGTTATGGTTTAAGTCCCAGCGTGCCTTTGATGACCAACGAAAAGCCCAATATCTCTGTGGACCCCAGAGAAATCTTCTTCCTTCATATTCCTATAGTTTGTATCTCTCACTTCTGAATTACTCATATGTCACCCTTTCATTGTTAATTACCTGCTTTTATGCTTATAATTTTATCTTCCTAATAGGACTAACTATAATCCCTTTGAGAGCAGAGGTTGGGTCTTATACTTCTTTTTTTTTTTAATAGTTTTTTTTTTTTTTACATTTATTTATTTTTGAGAGAGAGAGACAGAGAGAGAGTGTGGGGGAGGAGCAGAGAGAGAGGGAGACACAGAATCCAAAGCAGGCTCCAGGCTCTGAGCTCGAACCCACAAACTGTGAGATCATGACCTGAGCCAAAGTTGGACACTCAACCAACTGAGCCACCCAGGTGCCCCTATACTTCTTTATAGTTGCCCACAGTGCCTAGAACACCACCTTGCACACTGTAGGTGGGGAAAACAAACTTGGCTTATACTGACATTCCAAAAGAGATCATCAGACAGCACATAGCAGAAGTAAAGATTTCTTCGTCGTGTTTCATTTAGAATGAATTAGCAGCAGGTAATCAGTCACAGGTCAGCTCAGAGGGTGGATATGCATGGACTTATCCCTTATATAGGATATACCCACAGGATATGTAGGATATAGGTATCACTTATCTTTGATTTACAGGACAAGAAACTGTGTTTCCGTTGCTACTCTCATTCTAAATTTTCTGCTGTTATTATTTACAAGAAGGACTAGATCAAATACATGAGGAAACATCAATGTAAAATCATCCCCACCATTTGAAAAACAACTTTTAAGGGACACCTGGGTGGCTCAGTCGCTTAAGTGTCTGACTCTCGATTTCAGCTCAGGTCATGATCTCACATTTTATGGGTTCAAGCCCCGTGACTGGCTCCATGCTGACAGTGCAGAGTCTGTGCTGTCTCTCTCTCTCTCTCTCTCTCTCTCTCTCTCTCTGGGGTTCTCTCTCTCTCTGCCTCTTCCCTACTCTGTCTCTCTCTCAAAATAAACAAATAAACTTAAAAAAAAAAGAAAAGGAAAACAACTTTTAAGTATGTCCTACTGATAAGGTATAAAGAATAACATTCCCATTCATTTGGGAGTGCTGACGCCCCTGGCCTGCTGTCTACCTTGGCAAAGTGAATTATATATTAGCATTTAAAAAGGCCCACTGTTCTCACCACGTCAGCTTAACTAGTTATTCAGTAGGATTCTAATTAATTTAATTCTCCACTGGTGGCAATTTCTGATGGGCAGTAACTGTGTCCTTTACCTCTTTGCCTCCTTTCCTCAGCACTAAGCTCAGTAGGTTGCATATAGCAGGGACCTAATAAATATTTGTTGACTGAACAAATGAACGAGTCTTACTGCAGATGGAGAAGATGCATGAGTAAATTTCTCAGATATGCCTCACAAAATCAAACCGGTTCTCCCAATGCCAAAGACAGACAAAAATGCACGCCCCAACCTTGCTCAAGAGTTAACAAGACCAAAACCCTAAAGGCATGGCCCCTTTGAGTATGCTTTCTAATCAGTTTAATTAGCGCTGCCCTGTTGTCATTGTTTTTTCATAGGGGACCCTCCACGTTGGCATTATATATGATGACAAAATTCTAGAATGAGACAGAACCTGGAAGTCAATATGTAGAGGTTAAGAGTGAGGATTCTAGAGTCATATCATGGCAGTGCCAGTAGTTCAACCGTGGACATGTCATTAGTCTCTCTAGGCTTTGGTAAAACGGGAATAATGATAGCAGCTACTCCACAAGATGGTTATGAAGAAGAAATAAGAATGGGCATAGAAACCTCTTATCACTATGCCTAGAACATAGTAAATTCTGAATAAGCATTAGCTAATATTATTATGATGATTTATTTTAAAGTTTATTTATTTTGAGAGAGAGAAAGAGAGACAGCACATGAGCCAGTGCAGGGGAGGAGCAGGGAGAGAGGGAAAGAGAGAATCCAAAGCTGGCTCCATGCTGTCAGCGAGGAGCCTGACTCAGGGCTCAATCTCACAAACCGTGAGATCATGACATGAGCTGAAAACAAGAGTCAGACAACCAACTGAGCCATCCGGGCACCCTTATTGTTTTTATTTTAACCTCTATTTTGCTCTTTCTCCAGCTCCCGGCAGTCTGCCAGCTGAGATGGGTTTGGTGTTCAATAGAGATCAATTTCAGACGTCCTGGCTCTCTATCTTCAGGCAACAGATGTGTGGTGCCTTGCAACCTTCAGTAGGTACACAAGGCCCTCCGTTGCTATCCATTAGCAGGGTAAGGGGTAGAGAGAGACCTCCAACCTTCAGGGGTACCCAAGTGATAAAATGCACCCTGAGCACTGCAAATGTAGCCATTTCAAAAATGCTCACATTTTTGAAAGATGATGACAGCTTTAGATTCCAAACAAAAATTGCTTCAGCTTTTTTTTTTAATCTGTGCCATAAAGTTATAAAGAAAATGGCCTTACTAACCAAAAGCAAAGAAAAGCCTGCCTTTAAGATGGACTACAACCCCACTTGCCCATAGTCTTCAAGACCGGATGTCAATACCCCCATTCTTACATGGAGTCTAGAGCATTTGGGTGGTTCATAAAACTGACCGGTGCGTGCTGCTGGGTAGTAGGAGGTAGGAGGCAGGGTGTGCCCTTCCTTTTTCAGAGGGAGGAATGGGCTTTGTATAACGTCAAGTGCAGAGAGAGGGGACACCAGGTGGGTGAACACGGCAAAGATAAAGCCGAGATCACAGCCCAGAGATGCCGACTCAGAGACTGGCACCATTTGCTGGCCTGCACTATAACCCCCAGGAGTCCATCCTCGGTACATCATCCCATCAGAGGGAGAAGAAAATGTACTCTCAAAGAAGCTGAAAAATAAAAAGAACTCCACAAATAAGGCGTAGTGGCTACAGGCAAATCCACACAAAGGGGATCACTGTAAAGGGAAATCTCTCATGTTCAGAGTTCTGAGCTTTGAGTGAGTTTCTGAGAAGGAGTATTTGCATTTTGGTTTTTCCCCTTCATGTGGTGAGGTAAGCAACAGGTGAAAAATCGGGCACTCTGAAATAGGGCAGGGCAACTCTGCAAATCTTAGAGTCCAGTGGAAGCTAATCGCCTCGGTCATCTCAGCAGGCTTTCTATGTGTCTGAGGAGAGAGAACAAGTCAGCCAAGACACAGGCGCAGAAAGGGACGGTGAAGGCAGCAGAAGTTGCCTGTTGGCAGCGCCATTTCAGGAAATCCAGGGAACTATCACCAGGGGGAAACAAAACCAGGCAAATTACTTCATCTCAGACCATCCTCAACAGGGATATTTGATTTGCTGTTGCTCTGTGAGACCTCCCGCCATCCTGCTCCTGTTTCAGAGGTGACTTTGTCCGTGCGGGCTCTAAACAGCTGCTGCACACGACTGCAGCCCGATCAGGCCCAGAGACATTCAAAGTCAACCCATGTCCATTCAAAGGAGTGAACGTGAATCAAAGGGTGGCTGGCAAGAAAAGAAATGGCGGCAGAAGAGCTGAACACGGCAGATCTAATAAAAGGGTGAGGCAGGACTTGTACATCTCTAACAGTCAGGAGCCCCTGATCAAAGGGGGGAGTAAGATTTCATCTTTACAGAAAAAGAATGTACGGCCTCAATAGCATAGGAAGTTGATCAGTCCTCACAACCCAGAGTTGTAAACCATCTCGGTCAACCCTCCCTGTAGGTCATTGCTATTTCACCACCTTTGAACTCAAAATTAAATATCCCCAGTAACAAGATTCAGGTCATGCTATTGGCTAGTTGGATTCTCTAACAGGATGTGATGCGGACTTGAAATTCAAATTAAGTGGGTGTTTCTCTTAAATCCTGTCGAGAATGGAACAGATTGTGAAATCTATTTAAGTCATTTGAGATGAATTTGGTTTGATGAGTAGCTCTTTTTTATGCCCTTTTAACTTTAAAAGCTGTCTTGCAGCAATTCTTGGTCCCTAAGTTTATTTCTACCATCGGAGGGGTGAAATGAAGAAGGAAGGCTTCCAGGTAGTGACCTAAATGTTCTCTGCCATCGGGATGCTGCTTAGAAACCCTTGAAATATGGGACATGCTCACATGCTCCCCACTAGGACTGGCACCAAAACAAGCTTTCGATTTTATTCTTAAAACCTTCTGTAATGCACACTTTTCTGCCACTCTTGCTTCTGAATTTAGTAGGTCACAAGGGAGAGACTGGCCGCTTGAATTCCTTTCCAAAGGTGCTGGAGACTTGAGTTCCAATTCTGACTCAGCTACTAACTGGGTGGTTTGGAGCTTGGCTCTCGAGGTTGTTTTTTTTTTTTTTTTTTTTATTATTTATTATTATTTTTCCCCAAGCTGTGTGATCTTAGAGCCATCATTTAATCTTTGGGACTCTCTTGCTCTGATCTGTAAAATGAATGATTGCAGTGGTTCCTTTCAGCTTTAGTCTGATGGCTTACCTTTCTAGAATCTCTAGGAAAATTAATTCTACCATGTGTATAAAAGTGTTCTATAAACCTTAGGTATTTTCTGGGAGCATTTTTTAAAAATAAAAATCAGGGGAAAGGTAATGTGATTTGACAAGGAAGTATCTTAATTACAGCAAGACAGGAAGGAAAACAATTATGTTTCTGGATTTTTCTGGAATGTGTGAAGTTCGTCATCTTAATGTAAGTGCGAGCTGAAGAGTACGGTCTCTGCTAGAGACTCTGAGAAAAGAAATAGCATTATTGTTTCCCTGTTGGTTAGGAACTCAGACAGGATGGATCCCTGGAGAAGGAAGGCGGGCTTGTAACTTCCAGTTGAACCTCATATTGACTTTACAGCCAGTATGCAAATTCCTCAAATCTGTTTCCTCACACTATATCCCAAAAGGAGCCATAGCTGTATGGCATGGGAAAAGAGAAACAACAGCCTACAAAATACTTCACTTCTGATCCTCTTTACCACTACTTCCTAGAGACATTGATTTGTAAAATAAGAATTCTTGATAGAATAAACATTAACACAGAGGAAAAGTATGTTAATGTTAATAATCATCTTCTTCAATCTAATCTCAACCAGGCCTCAAAAAAAGGAAAATCATGTCAGTGCACACAAAACTTGAAAGACATCCCTCACCTTTTGCAAGACTTGACTCTGATACAAATATTATTGAAAACTCTAAGCAAAAGTGCCCAGGAAACATTCTGCCCAAGTTTGGGGCACTCAGTGACACCTCAGTAGAAACCACGTTTGCTCTCCTTGCCTAAATTAAACTACCTTTAGTTTAATTTCTTTGAACTACCACCAGTTTTTGATACGATCATTTATTTCTCCAACACTGCCAGTATTCAAAAGCCTGGGTGCTGTCGTGGGAGCTAAGTCTTGCCATCACGGACTCAGAAGCCGAACCAGACCTTTTTGTTTAGTGTGACAGTCTGGACAGACCACAGAATTAATGTTTATAGACCAGGCTTGGGAGGGTAAGCACAATGTCCCGTATTTGGTCCCCACCCTCCCGAGCACCCGAGACTGTGTCCTCTAATCCGTGCTCAGTACATGCTGGGCAACCAATTAATCTCTCTGCAGTTTGAAGTTTCACTCTCAGGAGAGGGCACAGTGAGGACCCCGATCAGATTTGTCAGTCCTTTCTTCGGCTTCCACCATTCACGGATAACCACGACCTTGACATATCACACAGGGAGATGTCTTCCCAAATCATCAATCCTGTGTGGGTTTTCAAAAGTTCTAGCACTAGCACAACACGGTCATTTCATAATGAATCTCATAAATGAACTCTTATTCTCTTTCAGCTAAAAAAGATAGGGGAGAAAGAGACGGTCTTTTCTTTTTTTAGTGAAGCATCTTGCTTTTCCAGAAGGGGGAGGAAGGAATGATACCCTGTACCCACTCCCTCACTCCTCCCCCACCCCCTCAAAAAAACAAAAATCCCACTCCCAGAAATATCCATTTATTTACAATGGGTCCAGTTATTTACAATTATCCAGTAACTTGCAATTACCCAGTGGCTCTCTGACTCTGAGAAGAAATAAGAGGCAGAGGTAAAAACATAGACCAGAAATGAGAGTGTAGTGAACACCAACTGCAGTTCCCAAGGCCTAGTTGTCCAAAAAAACACCTGATAGTTCTGTGTCAGTCGGGTGTCCCTTTTGAAGGTGTCACTTTTTCTAGGTATCAGCAAGGAGCTTAGCACATTCAGGGAGGATGCTGTCACAGAACCCCTATTGGTCTCAGGTTTCAGCAACACAAAGGCAGAGCATAGGGCA
This sequence comes from Leopardus geoffroyi, assembly GCF_018350155.1. Taxonomy (NCBI): domain Eukaryota; kingdom Metazoa; phylum Chordata; class Mammalia; order Carnivora; family Felidae; genus Leopardus; species Leopardus geoffroyi. The sequence continues at coordinate 78,560,722 of NC_059336.1, forward strand.
GGGAGAGTGTTGCTCCATGAAATGACGCTTGTCTGGAAGTCCCATCTCACCTAGGTGGGAGGAACTCTCAAAAACTCATCAAGGCCACCTAGTCAATCAGGGTTATTTATCTGTCGTGGAAAAGACACCAGGGAGAGATGGCAAGGAGGGACCCTTGTTCCCAGCCCCTCCTGCAGTGCACACAGCTGTTGGTAGAAAGAGACAACTTTGTGTGCCCTTACCTATGGACATCCTTGATGTGTGTGTGTGTGTGTGTGTAAGCCATACTTGGGTATGTTCATGAACATCTATGGCTTGTGTGCTAACACAGGGAGAGACACGCTCTTTGATAAGTTATAGAGTTCAGTGAAATCAGTTCTGGACTAGACACCAGAACACCTGGCTTCCCTCCTCTCCTCCCTGATTGTCCTGGCCTCGATCTTCTCACCCACAGAGTGCAAGTTGTGAGGTCTGTCCCAACGAGGATCAGATGAAATAAGGTACATGAAAGCACTATATAAAGTATAAGGCAATAGAGTACTGTAAGAAGTCATTATTTATGATGAATAAGCAGGAAAGAATCCAGATGCCAATTATCTTGCTAACTTCTCATGAGGCTAGGCAATCTAGCCAGAGGGTGGTGAGTGGGTAAGATTTTCCTCACTTACGTTCACAGCCAATATGTAAATCTATAATACACAGGTGTCTGAGTTCTATTATTTATAAACCTATTTTAATATGCTATATTGTTTCTAGCTCTCTTCTGGTTCTCCAGGCAATAGGAAACACCAAATTGAGAAAAGTTCTTTGCAAATTAACTGGACCAGAAGGGATTTTTATCACCTGTTTGTAGACCTAACTTATTCGTGTCACTAATTTCCAAGCAATGGACGTCACAATTATAATCGTGTGTTCTGATGTGAACCTCTTTCCTCCTACAATTTTCCCCCTTATAAAATCTGCCCCAAATTTCCTGGTGTTAGTTAATGTAAGTAATAAAGAAGTTTTACGTGTGTTTGTTTGTCTGTATTAAGATATATTTGCCAAAGGTTTGGGAACCTAAAATTGGAATATTTAATAAGCCGCTACTGACATTTATCACCTTCTTTGGGATTTACCACTAACCCAGTGACGTTATCTTTCTTGAGCTAAATTAAAAGACAAATTCAAATCCTGCATGGTAGCCACCAAAAGCATATATTTGAAAAACAGAATTCAGCGTGCCATATTATGCATTATTTAATGGTATGCAAATTATAAGTCAGACAGTTAGGAAAACCACACTTCAGCATTAATAAACAGCAGCACTACTACTACATTAATTATGATATTGCTATGATTTATTCCCAAGTTTTGCATGTTGATTCTCCTTGAAAATTTATGCCATCTGATAAGCAGTAACCTCCTTCCCCTCCTACACCTCCTACCCATTCCTCAAATCTGTTCCTCCTACCCACCCCATGGATGTCTGCAGGAAACGGGTACAGAAATACAAAGTCATAAGCAGCTGCATTGTCTTATAAGCATCAATAATTAAAGAACAAGCAAACACCACCTAAAGCTCCAACATTTATTGTGTCAATGTTAAGCACACTTTTTAAAAGACAACATAGAGTGTATAGAAACAAGGGGTTGGGGGACTCATGCTCGATTCCACAATACAGGTAATTAGGTTGGCTGGTTTCAAAAGGGCCAGGACGTCACTCAGGACAGCGATGGTCCATCGGCCCTCTATATGGGACTGATTCACCGTTCCAATGTGGGTCTGTTTTTTTGCTTTTACTTTTTTTTAAAAAATATAAATAAAATGGCACTGCAGGCCTGGGCAGGAAGGACTCTGCAGGACTCTGTCTTCGCACAACGGCTTCTTGGAGGCTACTGTCGGAAAACATCACAAACTAGCAGGATGACAGGCCACGCAGATGTCGGCTGGGCAGCACGCGTCCACCCCGCCCCGGGGACTTCAAATTTTCTCAGAACTTAAGGGCTCTCGAGCTTCCATCCGAAAACTGCCACACATCTTGAGCTCTCTGGGTACTACGCCGAATGGGGGTGTGTGAAGAACCTAGAAGGAGGTTGGAGACAGAGGAAGGGGAAAAAAAAAAAAAAGTACAGGTGTGACTTGGCCCAGTGATTTTCTGTTCTCTAACTAGCTCTTTAAAATTATAACTTAAATCAACCACAGGTTGAGCCACTGGCATCTTTAAACATGATTTCAAACTCTGTCCCCTCCCCCCAAATCTCTGCCCCCTGAGTACCTTTCCCATGCCTCCCTCCCTGCCTTCCCCGCAGAGGACCCAGACCCGCTACCCGAACCCAATCGTATGGTAGTCCTAATAAACTTGGGACACACCTGGAAGGAAACACTTTCCCTTATGACTGAGAAAACTGAGTAGGAAACAGTCCTTTGGTTGAGGAGAACAGGGGAGGGAGGAGGGAAGGGGGACATTTCCTTAAAATAATAATAAAATTATAAAGAAACAAAAACTCAAAATTGATGTAAAAGCAGCACAACGAAAACATGAAATGTCATCAAGTTCAACGTCAAAGCAGCCAACGATTTACAAGAGGCGAACACATCCCTGAAGAGGAAACCAGAACCCAAAATAGTTGCTCCCAAATTGCACCAAAAACTGCCTGTAGTTTCTTTCAAACATGCAGTTTTCTTTTCTTTTCTTTTTTTTTTTTTTTTCTTTTTGGTAAAGGGGGAAGGCAATGGTGAAGGGAAGAAGGGAGTGGTTATTCTCCTCCGGGGTTCCTCCCTTTGCTGTGTTACATTGACTTGAAGCAGCAGAACTGGGAGTCCGGATGTGCCGAGGAAGAGGGCTACCACTGTGGCATTCCAGGGCTCGTTGCCATGGCGACCCGAAGCAGGGGCCTGGGGCCTCCTCTCCCCCGACTTGGCGCCGCAGGAGGCCCAGGGTCTGGAGCTCAGCTGCTCTCTCGAATGCCCCCTGCGCAGTGGAGACCAGGGCTGAGGGGCCTCCTGTGTCCAGGTGGGCTCTGGGGAACCCCGTTCCCAGTCCAGCCCTGCCACTGTCGTGGAGGCCCCTCTGGCTGATACCCCCATCGAACCCCTTTGTCAGACCTGCTACCAGTATTGAAAGCTCTAACAGACAAAATACGGCCTGGGCATGTACCACGCTCTACGTTATTGAAAAGCACAGCCCCCTATGGGTTTGGCGGGGGGGGGGGGGGGGGGGGGGGGGGGTCCTGCGTTAGAGGAGAGACATTGGGGAAATCGCTTAATTTGCCCTTTCTGCTGAATCACAAGGACCTAATATATATGCTCCCTTTAAGTAGTCTTTGCCACTTTACAGAAAGGAAAAACAGTATTTGGATCAACCGTTGGAGTTGTTCAGGCAAGTTTAGGATCTTGAGTACAAATGACCCAGGTGAACTGTACTGATCTCCTTTCCCCTTTTGGAAGGGAGGAATTAATCGCTTCCCATGACCACAGATGACACTGGGAAATAGAGAGAGAGAGAGAAACAGACCCATCCCCCCTAAAGGCTGATTCACTGGCCATGTGTTTTACTCAATGAAACAGAGGGCTAATGGGATAACAAGATGACAGCAAGGAAAAGTGCACACCCAACAACCCATGTCTACAATTTGTAGCTAGAGCAGCCCTGGAATAAACGTCCAGAATCCCAATTCTGGCTGTGTGTTCTGATGTCCGTTGCTCTAAACATGGGTTCATTTAGTTTTAATTGGGAAAGCGGCAGGGCCTTAGGAGACACTTAGGAAAATTTGCTAAGTGCCTCGTGCCTGTTAAAAAGTTAACGGTCTTTTAAAAAATATTTTTCCAAGCAGGTTTAAAGAACACTGACAATCCCATCCTCACACTGGCAAAATTCCCACATTTCTTTCGTTTCTTTCTCTCTTTTTTTTTTTTTTTTTTAAATGGGAAGTTGTCTGAAAAAGAAAAGAGAATGGGATGGGTACATTCTTGAACACACCAGGCCCAGGGACGATGGAGTAACAGAATCTTAATGAAGAGAACACGACTACAACACAGTCCTAAGAACTCATGTTAGTGTGTGCACGCGCGGAGCAGGGGAAAGAGGTAGAAAGAAAGAAAGAAAGAAAGAAAGAAAGAAAGAAAGAAAACACCGTATTTCCTCCCTCTCACTCTGAGAGTAAAGTGTTCGAAGCAGGACAGGATGGGGCCTGAGGCTCCTCAACTCCTTTTCAGGAAAGCCTGAAATATCCCAGCACCTTTGAACAAACTTTTAGTGTCTGTGAATAAACCTCCTCATTTCCTTATTTCTCCAAATGAAACGATATCTAACTCCCACTGCCACTGCCTTTCAAATCCTCACTTCCAGCATCATGAACATATACAGTATGGACTTATTACACACACAAAAATGGTATTTAAATAAACAGTTCTAGCACAGAATGCCCTGGGAAAAACTCAACTACTCCACACTTCCTGCCATGGCTGGTACAAATGAAGAAACAAGTGTTCACCCCACTTCTTAGCCACCTTTGCAATGATTTGGCTTCGGTCCTTTTGTAGGGTCCTAAACAAAGAGAAGATAGGAAATGGTCTCAGGATGGGGAGAGCCCACGCACTGGGAGGGTTTCTAAGTTAAAATCTGTGAGAAATAGTATTTGCTGTACTCCTGTTTATTATGAAGCTGTTCTCAAAATGAAGATAAAAAGGAACATTGACGCGTTAAGAGTTCAGGTGGGTAAAGAACATTGCATCAACACATCTGGGGTGTCGCATAAACTTGAGAATTCTGAAAACTGTTAATATCCTTAGCATTTCCTCATTTAAAAAAAAATCTCGAATTCATCCTCTGTTGGAAATGTTTTTTGTTATTTTGCATTAAGATTTTTAATTTGGGGGTTCCAGATACAGATGTCAGTTATAAGTTATATTTTTATTGCCTAGATTTTCATGCTCGTATTGTTCACTCAGCTTCAGAAATCATATTTTATAAGAGGGCTTCAATAAGCCAGGAGACTGAGTACCCTGAAGAACGTGTCTCCCGATAAATTTATTTAACTTTGGGACCATGTAAATCAAACATAATCTGTGATTTATCACCACATGTTTGCACCCCTCCCCATTCCCCATTTGATTTAAGAAATTTGAACATACAAGTAAGTATACAGTATCTACCATTAATTCTGTCTGTCAGGATGCAAAACCTAATTATGCTAAGAGCATCATATATTGAAAAATTAAAATGAACACTGTATATAAAACTTGCACAGCTGCACTCATAGCTCCTAATAAAAGAGTAATAGGGACACACAGTGGTTTTATGGACATTTAATACGGTGGAGCAGAAGTCACCACATCGCAAACTGGCATGGCACTGGAGAATATTTCTATCTTGAATAGCATTCTGGATTCAGTTGTGAAGTAACCTAATTCAAAACACAAATATCTCCTCTCAGGTCACTGCCAATTATCAAGTTCTGCGAGATACATCCATCTGATCCCAGCCCCTGTACCCAACCCCAAATCTTCTCTCTCGGGATTCCTCTCTGCCTCCACTCTCTGCTTCCCACCCAAACTGGCTTTAAAAAAAATACACCTACTTTCTGTGTATTTTAGAAGGATAAAACTATTCCTGTCTCAGATAAAAGGCATTACATGAAAAGGCCACCTCACAGGCACCAGGGCATAAGAACTGAGCAACGAAAATGCTACCACAAGAAGACAACAGAACGGCTTTTGTTTTGGTTTTTACAAAAAGAAGAACAACGTTGTATCCATTCATCTACACTGGGAACAGGGAGACAGTATCACAGAAGTATGTGTTTTAATAAAGCAAATAGATGCTGCAGCATGCAGTATTTGTAAAACTGACAACACAGATTTCTAAGGAGGGGTTTTTATCATGGACCTAACTTGCTTTTCAAAGGCTATGTTTCATTTCATAAATCTGTTGGTTGGGCAAAAGATCACTGAAGCATATTCCCCCCTCTCATTTGCTACCAGTCAGGAAGACACTATAAAAAGTTCTAAAAGATCTGTCCCATCTCTGGTCCCTAAGATCACACGATCACAAGGCAAACCACCATATATCTCAGGAAATCAGTGGCTGATTCCACAGATTTGCCAAATCTGGCTGAACTACTGGTTACTTCTCTCTCTCTCTCTTTCGTTAACATGATGCCTTTGTTTCTGGATATTTATGGAGGGGGGAGGGTGATGTTATTTTTGGTATGAAGAAAGACTCATATGGAAATGAAAGAGCTAACTTTTTAAAAAATCTTTTTTTACATTATGTTCTAAGATAGGGCAGGGGAGGGAGAATAGAAAAGAACTTTCAGACAACAAGAACAGCAAAAAATCCAAAGGAAACAAAAGTTTAAGATGCTATTACCAGTCAATTTTTCATTTATATCTAGATGGATTATTGTTAAGACATGAAGGGAAAGTTTTTAACATCAGACTGAAAACACTTTCCATTTCTTGAAAATTATTCTAGAACTATAAAATCTAAAAACTATTTCCATGTTTTGAGATATGTCTATTTTAATATAGTAAGCACTTTATGTTCCTTTAGGGTATAATGCACGCATCAAAATGCCCATAGAAATAATCCTGAAAAAGACTGACTGGCCTTCTCTTAAAACCTGTTATTTTCTTGAAAGTAATTTACAGAGTGTGTCAAATGAGGACACAAGAAGCTTACATTGTGTACTTTAATTTTTTTTATTTTTTTCAATAAAGGGACAAAATGGGTGTATGAACAGGTTAATGCAGACAACTGCCAAAAAAACACAGACAGTGGTTTTTCCAATAGAACTTAACAAAGACCAGAAACAAATACAATAAAAAGCCAGGTTGTAATGACCTTTGGTCATCCAAATAAAAAAAAAAAATAAAAACAAAGAAAAATAAAAGATCAAATTAAGTGCCTCTGTTTTGAACAGGGCACATAAGCAATAATAAATAGTGACTCCCATAGTAAAAGATAAAATTTCAAGTTACGACAAACAGCTTTCATTACAGGAATAGAAAAGGCCAATAACAAAATATTCTGCATTGCCATTTACAAAAAAGTATTGACTAAAGCGGGCTTTCTCTTTAATATGCTTTGCATATGAAATTCTTTCCAATCTAAATATAAAGCACCATTTAGTTTTTGGCAATGAAAAAAACTGCAAAACATTGTTTTTGTTTTTTTTTTTCCTTTTTTTTTCTTTCTTTCTTTTACTGCATATGAAGGTAAGATGCTGGAATGTAGGGTGATAGAAGGAAAGGGACAAAAAGCACACTACATAACAAACCAACGTTATTAGCTTGCAGTACTGCATACAGTATGGCAGCAGGAAAAAGGAACGAAAAAGGATATGTACAACCCCTATGACAGCCATCCGTGTGACATTCTAGCAGGCTCCCCCAAACCGCCATTATATGGCTTCTCATCTGTACAATGTCACACTTTTTTGTTTGTCTCTCTTTTTTTTTTTTTTTTTGAAGCATACAAATAATTTGCACTATATTATCCTGCCAAATTAAAAAAATATACTGTGGCAGCCTGTCTTTTTTTTTTTTCCACTACCAAAAAAGGTACATTGATACCTTTTAAGAGAACAAGCAACAATTAAAAATACAAGCTTCAATATAAATACTATAGTGCCTAACACTAGATGAACATTTAATTCAAATACCATTCTAGAAATACAGAAAAAAGACCATAAATGTGTTTTAGCATAGGAATCAACATGAGTGTGCATTTTCCTATATTTAAGTACTATATAATCTTAAACCTTTCCCCAATGTATGTTTTTTTTTTTTTTACAACCTGAAGAGCGGTGTGTATCCAAGGCATAGAATTTCCACTACCATTTTTAAATGGATAACAAGTCTTGTAACACCACCAAGACAATGGAACCCTAAAATGCAGTTCCCCCCTAAACATAATGAAGTGTTTTTTAAAAAAATTTTTTTTCTTAACATTTATATTTAAAAAAGTTTTGTACAAAAAAATCCTTGCACTGTAGAAGCGAAAGCAATCATTCATTTCTATGTTAAGTGTATTCTGTTTTCCATTCACAGCGCTTGCAATGTTGAGTCCGAGTAAGTAAGCTCATTAGTCAAGTAAATGGCTGGCAAAGTTTTTTTTTTTTTTAGTTTTTTTTTTTTAAAAATGCTCATCAATGAGATTGTGTTCAATTTTTTTTTTTTTCAGCATTCTTGCAACTTTTCCCTTAAGTATAGACCTGTAAACTGGGAAAATTGTACAGTGCACTTAATTGTCCTATCTGAGCAGGTTTATTTTATACTCAACCTCTGTATCTCTGATTAGAGAAAAGATACAGATATTACAGGCAGAGTCAAGTGCTATTTGAACACCAACTGGGGCAGATGCTAGCTTAATAAAAAAGAAAAAATTAAAAAAATAAAATAAAAACAATGAATCCTCTTCCATGTTAACACAAATAGCACACAGTGTATGGAAAAGAAATGAAGTACAACTTTTAGGGAGCACAGACATATATACTGCTACTCTTAAAATTCTTTCTCTTCTTTTTTAAGAATGTCACATTTAAACACAAGTCTTAAGAATTCATAGTTAATCATCATTGTATCAATATTAGCTTATACACCTGTTCTAGTTTAAAATGGCAAATAGTACCACGTTGTGCTAAAAGATCACGTATTTTCTTCCTCTGTTACCCTCCTGTCAAACCTTATTGTCAGTCTCTTCTTTTTCATATGGTCTACGAGGTCTTAAAGTTTATCATTTGATTGTCCCTTCGACAACCAAGTAGATCTGGATCTATTTCTTTTGGTGCCAGAATTTTTTGAACAGACATTATTTAAGTTATCTTCATAAAATGAATTCCTTACTAATGTATTTAATTGTATTCCGGGGCTTTTGCACGTTGCACATTCAATTTAATCATCATTTAAAAAAAAAAATAAAACTTTGGGCAAAACAGCCCATTTCTTTTAAGCTCTCACCAGGAGCAAAATAGCGTTTATACTGGTATAATCAGTTTTGCTTATAAGATTAAACTAAAGGGAAAATGATGATTAACTAGGACATAGTGGGTCATATTTTTAGGTAGCCATTGTTGTGAGAAATACAATATAGAATTATATGCTAGGTCCTAAGATTTCTTACCTCACCCAATGCTGAATTAAGCTATAAGTTTATAACAAGTAGAAAGAACCATCAACGTGGTTTTAATAGATCCAAGGCACTCATATTTTAAAACCAAATGATAGAATAAACTTGTTTTGTTTTTCTGTTAAAATTTGTCAATTCAAGGCCTTTTTTTTTTCCTCTCCAATTGATACATTTAACCCTCTAGAGACAGACATTTAGCTCATAGAGATTTTCTTTCAGTGCTGTCTATTCTGCCTTTAGAGGGTTAACCCAAAGACTGTTTTTCCTCCTCACGTTATAAAATAAAACTGTACATGATATGTATTACAGAATGTATGCAGCATGGTCTTTTTCTCTCTCTCTCTCTTTTTCTCTCAGAACGGAACTGGAAACAGCAACATGTTTGCTCAGCAACGAATCGGGGACAATTTAAAATAGCCATAACATACCATACATGCTGTCTAAGTTTAAAAAAAAAAAACATACACAACATGTAAATTATTGCACAAGAGAAAGGCTCAAAGTTTGCGTAAAATGCAATAGTATTGCCCCATACAGATCATGCATTCAAACGGTGAGAACATAAAGGAAAAAAAGAAAAAGAAAAAAAGAAAAAGAAAAAAAAAAAACAGGTGTGCTGGTGACAAGCACTCTCATATTCTTAGCTTCCGTTACTTCTGTTTGTTTGTTTGTTTAATCACATGGGACTAGAAAAAAATCCTACAGGGAGTGGGGCTGGAGGGCGATGGGGAAGGGGGGGTGGTGAAAAAAGGAGGTGTCAGGTGGGAGTGAGGGAGGGGTATTAATATACCTCTATTCAGTTTTTATATCATTATTCAACACTCGATCACTGTGCCATTTTTTCATGTGTTTCTCCAGGGTACTGTACACGCTAAAAGGCATCTTACAAATTTCACATTTGTAAACGTCCTTCCCCACCTGGCCATGCGTTTTCATGTGCCTGGTGAGCTTGCTACTCTGGGCACAGGCATAGTTGCACAGCTCGCATTTATAAGGCCTTTCGCCCGTGTGGCTTCTCCTGTGGACAGTGAGATTGCTACAGTTCTTGAAGACTTTCCCACAGTACTCACAAGTGTCGCTGCGTCTGCCCTCTTTTGAGCTGGGCCTGCCCGGGCCCGGACCACTAATATGGGGCGTGCTCCCTCCACTTCCCGTGCCGCTGCGCCCCGAGATCCCTCCGTCCAGCTCCCCGGGCGGCGTGGAGAAGCGCAAGCTCCCGTTCTCCGAGGAGTGCTCCGACGAGGAGGCGAAAGGCGATTGTCTGGAGTCTCCGAAGCTAAGGAAGGGATCTTTGAGCTGCCTGGAGGCCGCGTAGCCAGCGAGCCACTGCGAGTACACGTTCTCCGTGTTGGGCATCGCGGCCGGGGGCAAGTCGAACTCCTTCTCGAGCTTGATGCGCTTGGAGAAGGGGCTCAGCGAGCTGGGGCTGCCCAGCAGCAGCTTTTTGGACAGGCCCCCCGAGGCCGACTCGCCCGGGGAGCAGCCGCGGCCGTTAACAGTGCCATCGTCTATGCGGTCCGACTCGCCGGCCACCGAGTCTTCGTCGCAAGTGTCCCTGTGGCCCTCGGCCTCGGCCAGGTGGCCGCGCTTGTGTTTCTCGCCCAGGACCTGGTGGAAGGCCTCGCTGAAGTGCTGCATGGAGCTGAGCACCATGCCCTGCATGACATCAGGCAGGGCGCGGCCCTCGTCGCCCACGCCCACCACCGCGCCCCGCGAGCTGTTCTCGTGGTGGCGCGCCGCCTCCAGGCTCAGCCCGAAGCCGTAGTCCACCCTCTCGCTCTCCGTCAGCTCCTCCTCCTCCTCTTCCTCCTCTTCTTCCTCTTCCTCGTCGTCCTCCTCTTCCTCCTCGTCCCCATTCTCCGGGATCAGGTTGGGGTCGTTCTCGCTCTTGAACTTGGCCACCACAGACTTGAGCGCGCTGCTGGCGCTGCCCACCAGGTCGCTGGTGCCGGGTTCCGGGGAGCTGGCGGTGGAGAGGCCGTCGTCGGACTTGACCGTCATGGGGGATGACTTGTGCATGTGCGTCTTCATGTGGCGCTTCAGCTTGCTGGCCTGCGTGCACGCGTGGTCGCACAGGTTGCACTTGTAGGGCTTCTCGCCCGTGTGGCTGCGCCGGTGCACCACGAGGTTGCTCTGAAATTTGAACGTCTTGCCGCAGAACTCGCATGACTTGGACTTGACCGGGGGCTGGGAGGGAGGAGGGGCGGATTGCAGAGGAGGGAGGGGGGGCGTCGCCAGGAAGGGTGGCTTGCTACCTGGCTGGAATGGTTGCAGTAACCTTTGCATAGGGCTGGGCCGGCCTGGGGACAGCGGTGGGCTAGACGTGTTCCCTGCCAGCTCTCTAAGTCTCCTAGAGAAATCCATGGCGGGAGGCTCCATAGCCATTGGATTCAACCGCAGCACCCTGTCAAAGGCACTCGGGTGATGGGTGGCCAGGGCCATCTCTTCCGCCCCCAGGCGCTCTATGCGGTGGGGGTCCAAGTGATGTCTCGGTGGTGGACTAAACAGGGGGGGAGTGGGTGGAAAGCGCCCTTCTGCCAGGCCGGAAGCCTCTCTCGATACTGATCCTGGTATTCTTAGCAGGTTAAAGGGGTTATTGTCTGCAATATGAATCCCATGGAGAGGTGGCTGGGAAGGACATTCTGCACCTAGTCCTGAAGGGATACCAACCCGCGGGGTCAGGGGACTTCCGTGTTCGCTTTCTAAGTAGATTCTTAATCCATGAGTGTTCTGTGCGTGTTGCAAGAGAAACCATGCACTGGTGAATGGCTGTTTGCAAGTTGTACATGTGTAGCTGCTGGGCTCATCTTTACCTGCAAAATAATACAACACCAACATCAATGTTTAATCGCGGAGGAGGACGTTAGCAATTGCTTATTTATGGTTCACCTCCAGCCTTCCCTACCCCCAGCCCTCCACCCCACAGGCCTAAGCCCTCACTGATCTATAATATTCCCTGTGCCTAGAATTGGTGCCTGGTTCATCTGGTGGCTGGTGCCCAATAAATATTTGTCGAATCGGTCTTTCTGCCATTTCATTCCGTTCTAAGAATTTTAAATCCGATCTCCAAAGCAGAAAAATCTGCACCAATTCAAGCTTGAGAATGAGGATCCCTACATTCTAAGGAAGCTCAGCAAACCTCTTCTGAACTCTCCAATCTGTCACCAGCTGTGGTTTGGGGCAAGCTATTTCATCTCTGTGCCTCTGTTTCCTCATTTGTTAAGTGAGGGCCTTGGACAAGGTGACCTAAGGGAAACTTTTCTGCTTCCTAAATCCCATCGTTCTATTCTCCCCTGGGTGGCAGGTGAACTTTCTAAATAGGCAATCATTTCATTGGGATATCAAAAAAGAGAAGGTCAACTCGTTACAATTCTCTATGGCTCTGGAGATGCTTTTAATCTTAGCCTGAAACACACTAATTGTTGATATTGTTAAAAATGGGAAGGTACTCCTAAAATAATTCCAAGGAAGAGAGACTAGCAACATTCTCACATCCTAGCCTTGTGTGAGGATCAGTGAGTCCCAATCCTGGTTCCACAACACCCTATGGGGACTCCCATTTTTATCTCAAGGGATGTTGCAAAAAATCTCAAAAGAGAAATTTAATTTGGACTTAACCAACAGGCCGTATCAAATCTTTAGGAGTTGTTCCCCCAGTCAAACAAATGCAAGTCTGGAGAAGTTAGGAGGAGCGGCTGGTGCCAACTTAAGCAGACACAGCATCCTAGTTTAAGAACAGTTAAAGCAGCCAGCACCATGACGGGCAGCAGGCTGAGAAATGCTACACTATCCTCCTCCTCATTATTTTGAGAGGCTAACAACGAGAACCAAATTATACAACATCCTGCGCCCTCGGCTGAGCCTCAGCTCCAGTTGAGAAAGAAACAGAAAGATACAGTTCAGCTAGTCAACTCTTTGGCCAGTAGCCAAGCCGTCTGGAGAGGGGCCCTGCTTAAGTCACATTATTTCTCTCTCGCTGAAAAGAACCCGAGAGTGGTAAATGCCACTTTGGCAAAGAGGGGGCCAGCTTGACTTCACGATCATTCATTTTTGGAGATAGCTAAATTAAAAAAAAAAAAAAAATTTATATATATATATATACATATATATACACACACACACACACACACACATACACCAAGGGACTAACTAACAGTTTACCAGTCAACTACAGCATTAAAAAGGGCCCAAATATTGGTGGCCAAAGGACAAGGTTGAGGAAAAAATAGATGAACTTCCCAGGGATTCTCAAAAAGCCAGTGCATAAAGTACAAATGAGAAATAAACTTTAGCCAGTCTTTTAAAAGGGGGGACTAGAGGAGTCGCTTAAGGCCCCAGCTAGTATTTGTCAGTAACTTTTTTAAAAGCAAAAAAAAATCCACCATGGAGCTAAAGAGTGGGAATGAGGAATTAATCAATTACGACGATTCCTCCATTTAGCAAGTCAGAAAGAAAAGCTGGCAGGGTCTTCTCAGGAGCCCCAACACTTGCATTCCCAAACAAGCCAGCCTTGCTCAGAGCACTTGTCTGAATAATGGACTCCCTGCCCTGACCTTGTGATTTACTTTACAATGCATTTATAATCTCACTCAATATATCCCACTCCTGGGTAAATCTCTTTAACAAGATTAGATGATAAGATACCAAAATTAGGTTTCCAACATTTGCCTAATGTGGAGGGAGGGAAAAAAAAAAGGCAGAAAGATTTTGAAAGAAAACGCTGACATTAGTATCACATTATCTGCCTATTTTTGTTTGCCTCCTTTCTTCAAAGGGAAATAAAAAGCATCATTGAGAGTATTTTCATAAATTTTTTGTTGTTGTTGAACAATGACTTGGGTTCTAAATAGGCAGGGAAAAAACCTATCTGGTTCCAACTAACATGACCCTCTGTGGCTTTCTCCTTTGCCTCTCTAGGACTCTGTGTTATTATCATACATTTAGCCTGACAATCCGGATTGGGTAAGTAAAGAGGAGATTTGTCAGCTGAAACAAGTCCTTAACACTTTCACCACTCCAAATGCCTTAAAATCATATTTTCGCTTATGATATCCTACTGAATCCCAGGACTGGACCCATAATTAGCAATCTGGTTTTGCATGCACGTTGACCACGGCTACGGATCAGTGCCAAAATGTGCACAGCCCTGCATCAAGGGTCTCACCTGTATCCTTTCCAAAAGGCTTAAACAAGCAAAGTCCATTTTATTTTGCTGCTCTGAACTTCCTAAAATTTTGTTTTCAGAGCCAGTGATGTGATAGTGTTACACTATGTTCACACTGTGCTGTTACCCTCCCCTCTCAGACATCAGGTCAGAGAAGATAGCATTTTATCTTATAATGAGCATACAACATACAGTTTTCACTATTGCATTTTAGTATTCCTATCAACTAGATATTCTAGATCATGAGGGCAGCTAGTGTAATCATAATGTCAATGAGAAGGGCTGTTACGATTGAGACTAAAGATTACATCAAAAGAGCTGCTTTGAAACTGGTAATTATTACCAGTCCACTAATAGCAAATGATGCATTACAGTTTCACCATATAATCTGTATTTCACTCAGCTCATGCCAGTGCACCATATTATATTACAGTGCGCACAGATTCTCAATTCCTAAACTGCAGTCATCAATAAATGTGTTACTTGCCATAATTTGTGAAATTACTTTGTTCATAACATCTTTGATGGTTTAGAAAGACCAGAATTGATTTCCTGCGTGGCAAAATTAGGGCTACATTGATTTATTGACGTGTAAAATATAATAATATTCTTCATTTACTCTGACGAAAATCAACTTCTCAATTTGAGAGCCTCATTGGGCATTCACGGGAATTGTTTCGATTTAGAGCAATAAACTGAGTCCTGGCCCCAAGCATAGGAACTCCAGGCATCAAATAGTTAAAATCAGCCATTAGTTCACCTACCAGCTTTTATTTTATTTCATTTTGTTGTATGGGAAGGAATAACCCCATTTTTAGTTTGTCACCAATGCTAAAGAGTCATGTGATCTAAGCCTCAGGATTGAGAAAAACAAGGAAGTCTGACACCAGAGGCCTGGCTCTACTATTTGCCAGCTTACGGGCTCTGAGACACTTAATTTCTTTGAGCCTTAGGTTTCCTATCTGCAAAATGAGCATAAAAACAGTACCTTACAGAATTGTGAGGTTCAAATGACAGACGTGTATAAAAGCCATTTGTAAACTACCAGGTCCAAGGTGAATGTGAGTTTTCATTACTCCCAGGCTTGATTAGTTACCTAGCATGATGACTGACCAGGTTGTACACCCAGAAAGGCTTCCAGAAGAAGGCTGGAATCCAGAATCTAGAATCCAGGCCTCAGGCCAAAGGGAGGGAGGTCCTGGCTAGAGGGTGGCAGGAGGGGCCATTTTAAGGCCCATGACTGTGGTCCACCAGCAGGGATGCCACAGGGAAGTGCTAAGTGCTCAGTGCTCTGAAAGCCAAGGGCAGCTGGTTAAGGCAGCTGAGTGGCCTGGGGGTCAGCTCTGCTGAATGCTTTCTGGAACTCCACAACCCATTTCCACATACCTTGTCGGGTCACTCCTAAACTGGTCCTGCCAGCATGGGCACCAGCAAACTAGGTACCCTCCCTTTGCAGGAAGAGGGGGAGAAGACATGGATTCTGCAGCAGGCTCCTAGTTTCCCACCCCTGCCCTCAGGAGGGTCAGCGGAAGAGGCAGAGACCTTGAACTGATTCCCAGGCCAGCAGCCCTTGGCCACTCAGCTCCACCCTCCTCTCTGCTGCCCTACTCCCTTCTCATCCCTTTCCTCCAAGGGGGTGGCTCTGTTCCCACAGCCCAGTGCGGGGCCCCAGGCACCCCCAGCAAAAGGAGGAGAGCTCTCCCCACCCAGCCAGCATGTAGGGACTCGAAACCGTGAGTCCAACCCCCTAAACTCTGCAATCGGTGACCTAACCCAGGCTTAGGCCCAGCTTCGTGTTGGGGAGGGGATGGCAGAAGAGGTGCTTTTAACCCCTGCACCGCCCAGCCCTCAGGACTTGAGGACTTGTGAAATTCACACAATAACTCTTTGTTACCTAGGATTACCTAGGAGTTGACAAAATAAACAACTGGCTTCAAATTTGGTCTCAGGGCGCATGCCCTGCCCTGCAGGCAGACACCATTCACAAGATGGCTGGGTGTACTTTATCTCTCCCATCTAAAACCAGGTCCCCTGTATGGCTGAACTCCCCACCATTATGCTCTTCTTTATGTTCTTTCTTTTCTTCTTTCCACAACAGGTAACCTTGCACTGACTTTCGAAATAAAAATTAATTCCTTAAATAAAAATGAGGTAGGTGTCACACTTCTTTTTTTTTTTTTTTTTTTTCCTTGAACCTGCTTTCTTATGTTTGGGGCAGAATCGACCCCTACCCCCACCCAACTTTTTAGCCATGCATGACTCATATCATTTATTACTACACAGAAAAGCAAACTGTATTACCTTCTAGAACAACATCTTTCAAAAACATTTTCATAAACATATAAATCTGAATTTCATAAAAAGATAAAAGTCGGTTTGCACACATAAGCGGATGGTGTTAATGGTGGTGATGGCGGTGGTAGTGGTATCTTTGAATTTAAGCAACAATGCTGTGCATTTTTCTCTAAAACTAGGAGAAAAACACGTAGAAATCGTCTGTGTGTGCACATATATAACACGCCATGTATATATACAAATATACCATGTTTAAATACACATGTAAATGCATCTATAACATGCATGAGAATAACTGTAGAGTAACTCTAAACTGACCTCTTTTGATTCTGGCCTCTGCTAACAGGTACGCCATGGAATACACTCAAAGTCCTAAATGAGGCCATGGAAGTGAATGTCCAGCAATAAAATGGGCCCTGGACACACAGAGATCTATGGTCACCAGCTGTGGAGCCAGGTTAAGACCCTGGGGAGGAGACCCACAGGGATGAGCTACTGTCAGCTCCATGGGAATGACACAAAAAAGAGGAGGGGGTTGAGTGGAGCAGGGAGAGGGTGCCAAGTGAGTAATGGAATAGTACATATGTGGATGTCAATCTATTTTGGAAGTAACTCCTTTCAGTACTTAAAAAGTAAGGGTAATTTCCAGAAACTCTCATCTCTATACACATGGACATTTGTAGAAGAAATAATGCTCAACTTACAAATACCCTGCGGGGTATATTCTGCACTCATCCCGGGCGTGGGGATTAGAGCTCCATGTGCAGAACGAGGGGAGGAGAGGCCCCTCCAGTGCAGAAGTTTATCTGTGAAAGAAACCCAAAATCAAGCACCAAAGCTATAAACAATGTGCATCGTAAACCACAGGATATCACATTTCAATTCCATTAAAATAGATTAACATCATTACAACAGCCTTGCAGATAGTTAACAGGCCCAAGGCCTATATCAAAAAAATAAATAAAAAAACAAAACAAAACCCAAAAAAACTGTGATGAAGTTATTTCCACAATTTTGTTTTGTTTTTGATTTTAGTCTTTTTCAACAAAACAGAAGGGGTTTGTTTTTGGCGAGGGTGGGGGAGTCTTTGGTTCCTTTGCTTGATTGTTATTGTTTATTGTCTTATAATAAGAGATATGTAAATAGCAAGGGGGAAATTGGCAATATTATGGGGTAGACTGGTAAAATGGAGGGATTTATCTGCAAGGCTGGTTTACATGCATACATTTACTTTACTTGACACGCCCAAGCAAAAAACAATATGTACTTCAGATAGCACCTCCAAAGACAGGGAAATCTTAGACATTCGGGACTTGGTTGGGCCACACTCTAGAATCCCATCAGCAAAATACCCCATATAGACATGGCTTCTTACAACACAAAGTAGTGGAGAATAAATACTAGACTTCTAGGGTTACGATAACTTTGGCCAGGTCCCCATCTTCAGGGTGAGGAATTCCACTATTAAATAACAAGGATAGACCAGCGTTCTGATAATAGCAGCACCCAGAAAAAGTGGCCCACCTTCTCCCTTCTACTGCATTTTGTTGCACTCTGGTGAGGAGAAATGACTTCTCACACTAATAAACATAATACTAGCAATAAATCAAGCATTTCTAGCTCTGAGACTTCGGTGAAAAAGGAAATGTTTGGTTTGTGCAACCTGGGGATTATATGGTTTGTGTGGTAAATTCCTAGTTTTTCCAAGTCCACCTTGAGCTAACCAAGCATGTAGAGGTCAACCTTGAGACAGAGGGTAGGATAGATGGAGCAGGAGATACCCAGCGTGTTCTAGAGGCCTGGAGTTTGTGATGATTGGGGGAGGAGGGAGAGAAGAAAAACAGACTTTGATGGTGAGTAAACAGAGTATGTTTTCCATTAGCTTAATATTAAGAGCACTTGAAAGTGTTGTTGTTATACTCTAGGATAGCAGGTCCCAAGTGTAAAATACATCCTGTTCTCCTTATATAGATTCACATTGCCAAGAACAGCCAGGGCAGTCAGCACAAGGTTTCCTTTCATGAGAAGCATGGTGGGTAACAATGGCATATTGCTCATGGAAGCTCTTATGCTCTGTTGTTAAGCTATGTTGTTACCAGGCCTGCAAAGGGAGGCTGCTGTGGAGGCCCTGCCTAGCCTGAGTCCATCTACACAGGCATGTCCTTCTCTCCAGCCCCAAACAGAATTAATGACACAAAATGAACCAGCAAAAGTGCAAAGACTGGACTTAAAAAACAAGCACGTCTTCAGTTGACTGTGTATATTACAAACAGGGTATTGAGAGTATAGGGCAAAAGTAACTACAGATTTAGTCATTGTGTTTTTCAACAAGAAATCTGAGAATCCATTTTTGCACTTGTTTTCGTCTTAGCCATTTCAGAAGTTGGTTTGTCACCAAGACTGAGATCCTTTTCTTAGAGACCCACACAACTGAGGTAACTCCGTAACCCTAGCAGAAATGCGACAACGGACTTGGACACCTGCACAGGGACAGTCTGATTTTAAATTCCCTGCCATTTAGTCTGAGAGGAGAAGCTGAGGTGCCTTGATAGGCCTCCAGCAAGAAATGAGAGGAATGTTAACCTAACCGAGGCCTGACCACTTGCATTTATGTCTGGTTGGTAACCATGTCTACACATGGCTGAGTTTCCAGGGGCCCTGTGGGGAAGTGGGCCAGGCCACATGGCAAAGCAAGGGCTCTTCGAGGAGACTATCTGGGTATCTGGTACCATGACCTGTTTTTGGTTTTTGAATTGTGAAAAACTTTCAAGATCATCAGGTCTACGCCTTCATTTTACACATGGAGAAACTGAGGGCTTCTGAAATTAAGTGACTAGCCCACAAGCTATGTTGATAGGTAACCACAAAGTGAAGATCAGAATTACTCTCCGGCATCCCACCAGTGCTCTTTCCTGGGAGATCCATCTATCTCCTCCCCCTGGTTCCTGCCCAAGGAGTGACAGTTAAGAGGCGCTCATTGACCCATTAGGAGAAACAACTTCTCATTGCAACCTCTCGGGAGGGAGTCCAACCCAGGGGTGTTGAGTGGGCCTTTCAAAGGGTCCAAATGAACTGACTTGGTTTCAAAATTGGAAAACAACAACACCTGACCTGCTTCCTGAGCCTCTTGGCTCTCCCCCCTCCCCACCCCCCCACCCCCCCCCCCACACACTGTTTTCACCCACTACCTCTGCTTCCCCTGCAGAATTTGGCCGGCTGAAGAGGGACACACCCCTTCCTATCAGCTTAACAAGCTATTGACATTGTCTTTCTGAGAGACTCATACTTGAATTTCTCTCCCTCCAGGAAGACTGTCAAAGCACAGGCAATGGGGAACCCCAGCTGATTCTGCAGCCTCTGCACACATTCTCCTTGGTAAGTTGTCGACATTCCCACAGGAACTGGAAATGCTAAGTTGTTAATAGCCTCCCTAGGGTTTAACTTCTTGCGATGATGCTTTCAGTGATTTCATCATGTTTTAGGCAAAGTCTCACAATTAATGCTTTGAAGCATCACACTCAAGGAGCATCTCTACCCGCCTGCCTCCCCCCCCCCCCCTTTGAGGGCCTTTTCTCTCCATTTCCCCCAGGGAGTGGTGGGTTCAGGTAGCTGGCTGGAAAGTGGGAAATCTAGTTCTGCTCTCTTTTGTTTCCTTGGTGGTTCTCTTAGGGCAGCCTCAGGCCCAGCATCAGCACAGCACATCAGCATGGCTTGGAGCTTGTTGGAAACACAAATTCTCAGACTTACTGAATAAAAACCTGGAGGTGGGAGACATGCAGCAATCTATGTTTAACAAGTCCCCCAGGTGGTTTGAGGACACAGCCCAGTTTAAGACAATGCTGTCTTGGGGTAAGAGGAGGCACGGAAGCTGGAAGCATGTTCCGCTGGCAGAGAGCCAGATTGGCGATGAGACTTTTGTCCCTTCTGAGATTCACCTCTTTCAGGACAAGAACTGTCCAAAACAGAGCAAGCCCAGGACATCCCTAAGAATCCCTTCATGTGGAATTCCAACCTCCCTCACTGACAGGGCAGGGAACAGACCCAGGCAAGTACGGGGCGCTCTTTGCACTAGACAACATCCAAACCAGTTTATGTCAGACAGATGGTGTCCTCACCACTTTCATAAAAGCTGAAATGTTTGAGGAAGCAGCTGTGGCACACTGCATGGGTGGGGTAAACCTGGCCTCTGTTTCCCTGTCTGGGCTCACAAATGTGATGTGTTGCCCTCTTCTGGATCAGTCTTTTCAAATGCCTGTGCTCTTCTGGTGAAAGGTGTTTTAACCTGTTCTGTTTCATAAAGGTCTCTCTAGACCCAGCATCTCCACTTGGGTATCTCCTCAGAAATGCCTTATGCATTATTAGGTTGCAATGTTTCCTGACACCTGAATGAAAAAGAATGAATCTTATTTTTTCAGGTCTCATTAAAAACCTGCAGTAAATCAGGAATGGTTTTGGTTTAAGGTTATACACTGGTCACTTTACATTTCTATATACAGTGGGGTACCGACTTTTGATGCAGAGCTCTCTAAGCTGGGTGGGATGTCCCTGGAATTTAAGGTCCTTGAGTCAAGTTTTAGGCTTCCTCAAGAACATCTCAAAGACTCCTTTATTATTGACATGCTGTTTGTTTCTGAAATTAATCACTGGGTATGTAATGCAGCCACATTAGAGTCTTTCTCATCGACAAGTAATACTGCTGATCTACACATGTGCCGAAACAGCTAAGCACAAAGCATCATTTCCAACACACTTAGAGACTGTTCTGGGTGCCCAACTTTTTTCAGGTATTAAATCCCCAGGCCTCTCTAGAGGAGAACACTGACATATAGGTGTTTGATGTTTCCTGAAATGTATATAGGTGTATATATATTTCCTTTCTTAAACATATGTTTTTAGAAAACTTCCCTGTTTTTCCAATTAGATAGGGCACAAAAGGAGTACAACTGTCCCCAAGTGGAACGGGTCACCTGGAAAGCCATAACCTCCCATTCACTCTGGGTCTTCAAGAAAAGAACGAATGATCCTTCCCGCCGTAATGGGGAAGGATCTCTATATTGATGATATAGGCCAAAATAAAGGACCCTGACACTCTTTTCCAGCTCCAAGATCCTCAAATCCCCTCTTCCCCAGGCAGTAGCCAACTTACAGAATACACTTAAAACACATCCTGAAAGTTTGTACAGTTTCCTGAATGAACCAATTCCAATTTTATCACTATTATTGGATCCAAATCACAAAAATAACGAGTGCAGCTAGTCTGGGATACAGGCTTCTTTAACCGGAAAGCAAGTCCACCAAATGCCCTTCTAGCTCTTAACCCTCCCTTTACAATAGATACCAGCGCCTCTCTCTCTGATTCTGTCTTAACACAGTATTATACAGCAAACATTAGCTATGCCTATGTCTTGAGTCATGTCAATCTAAACTGAAAATGTGCCAGCTTTATCATTGCTAACAGACTTCTTAATTAACCTTCTGATATTGTCAAAATTGCATTCCCTTTTGTTCTAGAAAATGAGCATTTAAATAAGCATTTTTTTCCATCGTTTTTTTTTTTGTTTTGTTTTGTTTTGTTTTGTTTTACTAGCTATGGTTTTACCATATTGTGATGCTCTTTAAAAAGTGTATCTTGGGGCACCTGGGTGGCTCAGTCGGTTAAGCGTCCAACTTCGGCTCAGGTCATGACCTCGCGGTCCGTGAGTTCGAGCCCCGCGTTGGACTCTGTGCTGACAGCTCAGAGCCCGGAGCCTGTTTCCGATTCTGTGTCTCCCTCTCTCTCTGACCCTCCCCCGTTCATGCTCTGTCTCTCTCTCAAAAATAAAATAAACGTTAAAAAAAATTTTTTTAAAGTGTATCTTGTACAGATGAAAGCAAGCAAGAATTCTGGAGATATCACACTTAACAAAACTTCTTTGCTGAAATTTGCTCATGATCTCTATATTCCTTAATCCTTCGTCGGTGACTCTAATTTCATCAATCACTCACTTAAAAATTCTTTTTCTTTTTTGACCAATTCTATTCTCTCATAACCTTGATTATCTAAAAACTAATTTCACCTTTTGAGTTCTCCTAGAAATTCACTCTGTAAAGGGAGGAGAGATGACACCTTTCATGCCCCTTTATCTATAAAAATGCAAAAAATGCAAGCCACCAATCTGTCAGGCCTAAACAAAATTTTCTGCAATCTGTGTCTTTAACTTAAGCAAAGCATGTAATTCAAAAAGGGAGAGAGAGAGAGAGAGAGAGCTTAGTTTTCTGAAGAATAACTAAACCAAAGACATTGTGTTCCATCTTTGTGTTGAAATGCAGATTTCCCACTAAAAGGCAAATCCTTCATTTCAAAAAGGTTGAATAGGATGGTACTTTAAAAAAAAGAATTCCAGCTGGTTAAATTTAGGGTGTTGAAAAAAGTGCGCTCCAATAATATTCTTTGGCTCTGGGCCCAAAGTATTTTCACTTGATTGTGAATTAGATAAATTTTTATTACACTTTAAGCTTTTGCCTTATAATGGTGGAACTAATCAAGGAGACTGGAAGGGCAACTCTATAAAGACAAATTGTCTTAGGACAGATTTTTTTTTCTTTGTTTAACTGTGTACCTCACTATGCAAAATGTGTTATTCAGGTTAATGCCATTCATTCACTCTTTCATGTGTTGATTCAACAACTATTTACTGAGGGCCTGTAATGCCCAGAGCAATGGGCCAGCATCTGGGGGTAACACAAAGAAAACCCAGACAGACTTGCCAGTAAAGCCCTCAACGAGGCAGAGAAGAGAAGGCCTGGACACAAATTGCTCTCCTCCAATGCAGAAAGTGTGTCATGAGAGAGGCACAGATAAGCCGCTATGAAAATTCAAAGGAAGAGAAATTACTTCCACTTGAAAGGCAGGAGAGCGGCTTTCAGGAAGAGGTAACTTATGAACTGCACCTGGAAAGCCAAGAGGAAGGACTTTCCAGACAAAAGCAAAAGCAGGTACAGATGCTCAGAGGAGCAAAGGCCAAGGTGTGCACATAGCAAATGGGGGCCCAACAGGTAGTTACATTTAAATCAAAATATTGTACACCGATTCCTTTAGTTGACAACGGAGGATGTGTTCGTCTAAATAAACCCTCTGAGGACGTCTGTGAAGTCCTCAGCTTTCATAAGTTCCTATTTTCAAATATCACATTTTCTTAAAATAAGGGACATAGCCATGCGGATGCTTGAGAAACTCTTTATGCAAGTTCATCCGTCCTGTTTTGCTTCTCCCCCACCTCCATTTTTGTGCCCTGATGAATGGTGGGTGGTCTGCTGAAGCAGGATTCAGTGTGTTTTATTCCTCTGAGTCAGACAAACAAGTGTTGATAGCCACATTCTTCTTTGCAATATTGCCTCCCTGGCTTAAATAATCTATTTCAGATGTATCATTGCCAGTTTCAGATGGGCTTGTACTTGCTGACACATTCTCAACAAATGACTGTGCAAGAAATGTGCAGATTTTCCTACACTGCTTTGTCTCTTCAGTCATCAACTTGACCTGCCCTCCAAATTTCCCCCCTTTCTTCTCTTCAAAGCCATGGGTAAGGCGGGGCTACCCTCACCCCTCCTCTGAGTCCTAATGTGAGGATTTTGTTTGTGTGTGGTGGGGTGTGCGTGACTGTGAGAGTATATGCGTGAGTATACGAGTGTGTGTGTGTGTGTGTGTGTGCGCGTGTGTGCAGGTGCACGCATGCACCTGCACACACATGCATGTTTGCCTCTACCTGGGGTCTTTTTCAGGTAGAATTTGGGAGAATTTGGGAACGATGCCCATGCCCAATGCATTCCCCTATAAACACCACTGACCCTCACTCTCCAGACTCTTTTCCTTTAGGATGTCAGGGACTCGCGCCTTTGGAGAGGCTGCTGGCACAAAGTCAGGAATCCAGATTCTTCAGTCCCAACTCTGCCACGCACCAGCTGTGCATGACCTTGAGTAAATCCCTTCCCCTTTCTGACCCTAAGTTTTCTCATCCTTAAAAAGAGAAGACTGGATCAGATGCATGATGACTTCTCCCTCCTGTTTCCCATGCCAGTCAAAGTCTCCTTGAGACCAGATATGGAACAGGAGTTTGGGATGCAGTTAAGAGACCTGGTAGGGGCCATCTTAAAAGCCGGCCAGGATGGGCCTGTGCCCCAGTGACCTTGCAGGGACTAGGATGAACCTCCAGGCCAGTGTGGGTGGGTCCAGCTGCCAGGCTAATTCTTAGACTCAGAAAGTAGGCCCTGGTGGTGGATTTCAACTTCCTGGGGCACAATCTTGCAAATCTCACCTGTCTGAGCTTCAAGGAGGAAACCAAGGCAGGTCCAGAGCCAAAGAGACTGAAGGTCACAGAGGACCAGGAAGAAAGTTTCCACAAACTCAGGCTAAATGTCAAGGGAAAAGGTCTCTGCTGTCTGTGCCAGAAGGCCAGTGGCAAAGCTCGGCCTCATGCCAGAGCCTGGCACCCACGGGGCTCTAAGGAAGGCCAGAGTCCTCTCCAGGCCACCTCAAACCAGGGTGGCAAGGCCCCAGTGTCCTGTGATCCCTGCCCTCAACCAACTTGAAAGGTTCCTGGAAAGCCATGTGTAAAGTGAGTTTCTGTAAACTGAATCACATTTGCTAACCAACATCATTTCAGAGATGTTTCATCACCCTTCCAGGCCTATCGAAAATTGGCAGGGCTTCTAACATTTTACCTTTTAAGTGCTTCTTCCTCCACCCCCTCCCCAACCTCTCTGTCAAGTAGTTAATGATCTGTAAACAAACACTTTAAATTCAGTGGGGGAGCTCACTATTTAAAGGAACCCTGTGGCGAAACCTTTTGAAAAGTTAACAATCTTTCTGTAATGTGAAAAATCACCCTCTAATTTATCAGTTGCCATTGATGAGATTTCGTGCGTTTTGGGGCTTTCTTAAGGTGGGGCTCAACTGCAATACCTTTGTGGTTAGAAGGGGGCAGATAAAAAGAAGCTGTTCTGAGTTTGTTTCCACCACCCCAACTGTCCAGCCTCACGCAAATATATTCACAGATAGCACTCACGCCCCGCTACCCATAGGAGAAATGAAGAAAAGGGTGGAAAATCATAGTCCCAGACACCCAGAAAGCCTTGAAAACCATGCACTTGAGTTTCTCCTGGCTTAAGTATTAGATGCCTGAGGGGAGGAAAAGGCATCTGGGGTATAAAGATGGATCCAATGAGACTGACCGTTTGCTTAGCAAACATTTAATTCTGATGACACCAGCCAGAGCAGAGGACTGGTCTATCAAAGCCAACAGAACACACAACTCCCAAATTACTCTGAAGAGGCCACCCCGAACCTTTTCATCGGTGTCAGCTCATGACAAATGTAATTTATGCCTCTATACCACCATTTCATGAGTCTCAAGCAAATACCAGAATAAATTTAAGCAAACCCAAGCTTGGCACTTATCAGGAGATCCCTGACGTTTTCAGGTGTTCTTGGGTGTTGCAGGGTGGGGCAGAGGTGCTGCTGGAGAGACAAGGGAGGGGAGAGGCATGGTTGACCACCCAGGGAGCTGGAGAGTCTTCTGGTCTTATCTTCCAGAACTGATCTGTGCAACCATTCAAGGGAAAAGGGCCCCAAAGAACAGGCAGCCCCGGGAAGGCCGTGTCAGGCCTCCAAACCCAGCCCCTTCTTAAGGAAGTATATCCTGGCCTCTCTGGAGATGTTCCTCTTCTTCCCAAAGCATCCTCCTCACATTCTGGCCCCACAGTGGTCCTGCGGATGAGGGAAGGTATTATCCTCACCTCCCCAGCGAGGACACAGTAGATGTCAAAAGCATCCTGTTGCAGGTCGTGAAGGCAGGGCTGGGAGTCAGAGTCCAGTCTACCTTCCTGGGCACTAAGTATGGCCCTCATCACCACTCACTTCAGGAACCCTCAAGGTGAGCCAAGGCAGAGTGTGTTGTCTAGACACAAGTCTTTTTTTTTTTTTTTTTTTTTTTTTTTTTAGCATTTATTCATTTTTTGAGAGGCAGAGAGAGACAGTATGAGCCAGGAAAGGACAGAGGGAGAGGGAGACACAGAATCTGAAGCAGGCTCCAGGCTCCCAGCTGTCAGCACAGAGCCCGATGCGGGGCTCGAACTCATGAACAGTGAGATCATGACCTGAGCCGAAGTCGGACACTCAACCAACTGAGCCACCCAGGCGCCCTTAGACACAAATCTCTATGCCATTCACAGGCAATCACTTGCCTTCCTGGGACTATAAAGTGGTGTGTGCATGCATCTGAGGCAGTGGGGAAGGCAGACTCTGCAGGCCAAACGCTCTGCGACAATCTTGGCCAAGGGATCCTTAGAACCAGAATTGGCCATTCTCCAGAATGAAAACCTGTTATGTCCTATGGTTAATACAGAAGTGCTCGGAAATTGTGAGAACTAATTTAAGACTTCAAAGCTCTACAAACGAAAAAAAAAAAAAAAAATGGTCTAGCAGGTCAGGCTCTGACATTTCTTCGGGAACAAAACTAGGCTGCCCTCTCGCCTGAGGTGAGATTGAATCAAGGGTTCTGGTCCTGTGAGGCCAGGCCTCATCCCAAGGCAGCCAGTCCTTTCAGAAACAGGCCTCTGCCCGCCCACAAGCTCTTCCGACTTCTGCTACTGTCTCCCCAGTCCCTCAGCACCTTCCCTCCTTCTGGGCACAGAGCGGCCCAGCTGTAGCCTCAGCCCTAACCTCTCTGACAGAGTTCCACAGAACGAAGGCGAGGCAGACACAGCCTATTTATCTGAGGCCTATTTTCTTGGCTTTATAGTTACTTTCCTGGCTTTTTACCCAATTTCTAATCTTTCATTTATACCACTGACCAACCTGGAAAGAATTTCCTGAATAAAAAAGAGATGCCCACATGTATCATCTGCACTCATTCAAGAGTTCCCAATCCAGCCACAGAGTGGGTGTTGCTGGCTGTTCTTGGGTTTACTAATTCTGTTGATTCAGCAGAGGTAACACCCAAAGTTATCAGACACCTCTGAGCCCTTCAAACCAAGAACACACCATCTCATCTCCTTTCTACCCAGTGGGCAGGTTCACTTGGGAGCTCAGCTTGTGGACGCCTGGCCTCCCTGGGCCAAGGGGCCACAATCCCTGTATCCTTATTCCATAGGGATCAAGAGGGGGATAAAGGGACCCTCCACTTCAGAGTCATTTTGCCTTTGGAATCTCTCTAAGACTGCCTAGCAAATATAGGTCTGAGAGGGTTAGCCTTCTCAGCCATGCTCTTATTTCCATGCAGTCCCAACCATGAGAATGACCTGGAACCACCAATGTCAAGATCTCTCATGTCTACTAAGAACGGACACACTCCCCTCTCCCTAACAAGCCCCTCAGGCTGAAATCCTTTTACGTCCAGAGCCTCAACTTTCCACTGCTGGGCAGAAAGCCCCCTCTGTCACAGGCCCACAGATCTCCGCCGCCATGGTTCTCAAACCCTGTCAGGAGGTGGGGAGTGTGGACAGCAGGGCTGACACGGTTTCAAAGAGGCCGACCAGGCAAGAACCGTCCTGTACTCCTGCCCCAGCTCTAACGCAATAAAATGTCTTTTATCAGTGTAATTCAAGGCAAAGAGTCAAGGGTCTGTCACCATTTTAAAGAGGCTTATTACATGGCCACAAAAATTTGCCTCAGGCTCAAACCTGGCATGTAAGGTATCAGCGTGGGACAGGTTCTTTTGATTTGATTTTATTTTCTTACAAAATCTGAAAATGAAACGCTTCTGTCCCTCCCTTCCACCAACCGTTTTTTGATTTATGGGGAGGAGGAAAGAAACCTGAAGTTGACAGGTTGGGACAACTCCACTCAGCTTTCTCACTCAAAAGCGGCTTTTGTTCAACCATACTTTGCATTTATGGCCTGAGGCTCTTGGCTGACACAGGCTGGCTCCTCAGTGTGAGAGGGCTGTGGACTTCCCCGGGAGGAGGCCCCACTGGGATTACTGCCCCCCTTCACCTAGGGCTGGGGGCACTGAGGCTCACGGAGCTGGGGCACAAAGGCCCCTGGTTAGACAATGGAAGGGAATGCAAAGGATACGCCATTCTTGTGTCTTCAGCTCTACACTACACTTCTCTTGGGTCCAGGACTCCATGAGATCATCGCGTACCCACCGGCACTGGTTCCTCAACTAAACCCCAGGGTTCTGAGAACCAAGATGGTATTTGTCCACCTCTCATGATCCGACACCATTCTGGGCAAAGAAAAGTCCCTCAATAAGCACTCAGAAATTGAGCGCTGTTCAGTGGACTCCCCCATGTTCGAGAGCTCTTTATTCCCAACGACCTGGCTGGAAGGAGCTGCCATGGAGCCAGCAGCGACCAAGGGAACCTTCTCTTCCTGAGGCTGTTGAGGTCTCTCCAGTAAATGATTCATTAACCAAGGAACGTCCAGGTCAGCCTTGACCCACGAGATGATTACAGCCCCTTGAAAGTGGCTGCTGGCCCATCGGTTCACTGTACAATTTTGGCAATCTGTAATTGTATATTTACTCAATGGTTGTTATGGACAATCGGGTTAATAATTCACCTTCCAAATGCTGTGTAATTACACAGTTAGAAGAGTTACAATCGATGTCAACCTTTCTGAAGTCTTCTGGTGAATTGGCCCCAATTACCTAATCTGGGTCCCTTTCCTTTCCCTCTCTAAATTTTTTTTTTTAGTAATCTCCCACACTTCCCTCTATTCTCATCCCCCACCTACACCCCTATCTTTCTGCCCCAAGAGAAAGAACAGTGTGAAGTTCTTCAGTTCAAATAATTCTATTTAGAACCCTTGGTTTTGCTCCACTAAAAGGGATTAAACAAGGCTAGGAAGCTAGCCATGGAAGATGCATTGAAGGCTGGCTGGTCTCGGATGCCTCCCTGCCTCAGATGCAGGAAAACACCTGCAGCCACCCAGACCCTATCACCCAAGTTGCACCATCTCCCAGCACAGCCCAGCGGAGGCCCAGGAAACAAAGAAGGCAAAGCCCTGCCTGTGTTCTATGGGGCCCAGGCTTCCCAGCCAAGCGACTGGCAAGGGCCGTGGAGTGTAAAACCATGGCCATGGGCTTAGGAGACAACCCCGCAGAAATTCCCTTCCTACCCAGATCCCCATGCCCAAGCCCAGGCCCCCACCTCTGCTTGGGACATGCTGGACGGCATGAAGAGAAAAACATACCCCCTAAAAACAGACATAGAACAGGAATCCCAAGAACGGTAAAAACATTTAGAACCTAGGCCCTCTCTCCATCATTCAAGAGCTAAACTAGGCCCTTCACACCTTTGTTGTGTGGTTTTAATACACTACACCTCACCCACCACAAACAGATAACCCACTTTCAAGGGTCAAAGCAGTATCTGCTCCCCCCACCCCCACCGCCACCACAAAAGGGCAGTGTGGTCAGCTGACCTCTGTCACCTCGGGCTGGAACTGAGGCCACCCAGGCCACAAGCTACAGGGCCTGGCAGGGAAATCCAGGTAAAGAGCATAGCCAGTGAAGGAGGAGAAGGGACAAAGATGACAGGACTGTCCACTGCCAGCTCCTGGCTATGAGTGATCACAGCAGGGGCAGTGCTTTTTCTCCATTTTAATGGGTTGTGACTTTTTTAAAGTCATGTTTTTTCCTGATGTTCCACCCCCTACATCTTGTTCTCTCCCACAAGCGCACACAACCCAAGGCTCCAATGTCTTAAAAGGTGCTTTTTCTATTTTCGCAGACGAAATTAATTTCTTAACAAACCCCCCAGGGCATTTTATGTTCGGGTGGGAGAGTCTTTTGACCACCAACGTGTCATGGAATCATAAGAGCTCAGCCTGCACAGTAGGAAGTGAATTGGGAAAAGCCCTGCCAGCCAGCCCACCATGTTCTCTAGCTCACGAAACCCACCTAGACACAGAGAAACCTCTGCAACCTAGAGTCAGGTCTAAGAATGGGGATGAACTAATGTTTCCCAGCTGAAGGCTTGGCTGTTGCTTTCAGACAGAAAATCCTACTCATCAGGGCACCCCTGGTGCCCCAAAACAGGGTCAGACTATTAAGGAGGAATTTCTATACATTTGGGACATTTGGGACCATTCTGTCTAGAGTTTAGTTTGGTTGGAGGTTTTGTTGTTGTTGCTGTTTGTTCAGGTTGTGTTCTCTCTTCCTCCATCAAAAAAAATAAAATAAAAAATAAATTTGAAGCTGCATTTGTTTCCTGTTGGTGGAGCGGACAGAAGGAGGGTGTGCAGTGGAGGAGGTGTGTGGGGAGAAGGCTGATAGATGGAGCAGGGCCGAGAATATCCGGAATTGGAGAAAAGTGAGAAATGGAGCTTTTTCTTGGCTTCCAAACAGTTGTAATTTCTACTGCCACTGCTTAGATCCTGGGCACCAGGCATAGAGAGTGGGAAAAGGGGCATGTGACAACGTTGCCACAAATCAGGATTTGGCATTTAAATCCACAGGAAGCAAGAAGAATAGAGGGACTTCTTATTTATAGATTTGCAGATGAACTGAATGAGATAACCAAAATGCACTTCTCGTGTATCTGAAGGAGCAATTCCATTTTCGGACTTGGAAAGTTTCCCATAATTGAGTATCACCCGACCCCAGCAGCGCACTGCATCCCAAGGTTAAGATCAGCTTCCTGAAAACCAGGCAGAAGGCGGCTGCTCTGGTGGTAGCTCAACAATCATACTTTGAAGGACAGGTTGGTCCCACACTACATTTAACAGGATTCAGTTCATCTGATTATACAGTGCCTTGCTTTCTGGAATATGTAATCATCTCTTTCTGATGACATTTTAAATATCCAACTAGACAAATAATTGCAGCAATAATTGATAGCAGAGTCAAGCTGGAAGATCACTGATTGGCAGAGTCCCCGCCGAAACAAATCTTTCTTTCAAACATTACAGGAATGATGCTTAAATCTAACTTTTGCTGATAAAGGCTCAAAATCTGATTTACTGATAAAGACTCTGCAAGAAAACCTGCACCTCAGCCTGTGATTACTTTGTAAGCTGTTTGAGAAGAATCAGGCAGTGTGATTTACATTATTTTATTGCCCATGAATAATTGCAAGGATAGTGTGGGTGGTTTGGGGGGAGCCACACGAGCAAAAGAAGTGTTGCTCCTAACGCAACACTTCCTGAACAACTGGGAGCCAACCATCAAGGTTTACGGCCCTCTCCTCCTCTAATGTGTATCCCATGGTAGAGAAAGGGTCTTGTGAGGGAAGCACCCCCAAAGGAAGGCACACAAACGATCAGCTCCATTCAGGCCTCTCAAAGCTGGTTTAAATCAATGCCTCAAACTGGAATTCAAATCCCCCTGCCCTGTGCAAAGAGCACTGGACAGGATCAGGAGGCCTGAGCTCAGATGAACCCCAAGTGATCTCAGGCAAGTCCCCAGGTCCAGCTGCAGTCCCCTTCAGCCCCTAGTCTGTTTCTCCATCCAAGGTAGAACCCTAATCAGTTGTTGTCTGTATCATGTGTTTTGATTGTAATGTTCAAGTTGTTTAGTTTTGGGGCACTGCTTTCAACAATTCAGACCCCATGGAATGTGCGATGGTCAGAAATAACTCACAGAAGATGCTTGTCTCTGGGAAACCTCAACTGAACGTGCTGGCATATTAGCAGACACAGATTACAGTAAGGGAAAACTAAAACAGAAGATGTATCTGAATGCCTCAGCTAGCAACAAAGGCAAGAATTCAGGGATGAGATCTGAGCATTTGCCCAAAGTACCCACATGAGACTCTCTTTTCATTCCCCCCCCTTCCCGTTTTCTTTCCTTCTTGTTCTTTCTTCCCTTCTTTCTTTCCCGCTTCCTTTTTGGAGAGGGGGTGCCATTTTTTCCCCTTGAAACTGAACCATGATAAGCGAGTTCACCTCGTAGCTTCTGTTAAAAATCAGAAGCTTGTTAGATGTAATGATTATCTGCGCCGTGACACTTCCCGCATCTGAGGGGGCTTGTCGAACAGCTTTACTCTAATTTAGAGCTCCTCCGTTAATTAGAAAGCCCTCAGATTTTCTGCAAATGCAGGTCACTATTGACAGCTCACGCTTTTGATGCTTTGCCTGTGACAGTTGTTGTGCTGTCCTTCCAAGAGCTGGCAGGGTTGTCCAAACTCTGACAGTGTCAGAAAATTTAGTCACCATGGCCGCTATGCAGGAAGTTACACACAAGGTGACTGTCCCCACACAGTGTTTCCCCACAGCCAACAAGCCTGAGGAAATCTGCATGCACATTCAGCTAAAAATAGCTCAAATTTCAATCCCCTTTCCTGCCTCCCTCCTTGCCTTCTCTCTTCCCCTTTTCCTTCTCCTTGCAACCTCTCGTCTCTCTTCCTTCCATCCTCTTTCTAGCATCTCCCTTCTGTCACCTTCCCTCCCATTACCCCCACCACACACACACATCAGGGTCCTCTGCTATTGAAAACGGTCACATTCACAGAAAGGGAAGTAGGTTTTACAAATAAACCAGGTTGCTTTTTATTGAAACAGCAGTGATTGTGGAACAGAAACTACCCCCCGCCACCCCCCAACCTTCTTTTAAAAAAATATTTCCTATTTTTTGCGCTGGTCAGCAGCTGCACCTGGTGAGGTGGAGGTCAAGCCTGTACTTCAGCATGGCTTACTTGTTTTTTCTTAAGGAAAGGGGGAACTGGAAGGGGGAGGAGAAAAGGAGGAAGAAGTAAGGAAAGGTTAGCAACTCAGGCAAAAATGCATATGGGGCTAAGGTTTTCTGCCCCTATCACCATTCCAATGGAAGACCTCAAAATTCCGGGAATTCTCACTTAGGAATAATAGTTCATTTTGGGGTATGTGCTGGGGTGGATAAGGGGATGGGTGATGAGTCCATGACCATGTGTGTGTAAATTTGTGCTTATTTCATCAAATTCATCTAAATTTCATCAAGTTTAGGCCAAGAAGGAATGCTGTGTGGCACTTGCCTAAGACTTGGCCAAAAAAGAAACCACTATCTAAGTCAAAATAGGATACATAAAAACTATTTGCACACCCCCACCAAGAACAAGGGACAGCCCTGGAAGAACAATATCCCTTGCTGCCATGGTTCCCATGTTGACTCCAAGTTTGACACTGGGCCCAATTCCCTAAGAAGACCCAGTTCTTCCTTGAGGTCCTGCAGACAAACACAGGCAGCTAAGGGTAACAGAAGCCTGGCCCTGCAGTTGCTAGCTTATGAAATGCAACGGAATGGGATGGGGTGGGATGCCATAGGCTAGACTGATGAATTCACACAAACCCAGAATTAGATAATGTCAAAGCAACCAGGCAGGGTGGGATAAGGCAACCCCAGCAAGATTCCCAAGAACAGCATCCCCAATAGATGCAGCGGGCCTCTAACCCCAACGGGGCCCACGCCCCCACCCACATCCTGTTGTTGTCACTTTGGCCATTGGCTTCCAGACACCAGTCCCAGGAAAACCCTCAGGGCCTTTAAAGCTAACTGACAAAACAGGATCGTGTGAGCCACGGCAGACTCTGTATTCCGTTAGACACTGCCTGTGTGGAAAAAAAATAAGAAAACACCTAGACCCAGAAAATAACGTGGAAAGTGGCAAAAACCAATCAACTCATTTCAGAAGAAAAACCCTTCATCCAACATCACCAAGCTCCTAGGAAGCTGTCCCAGCAACCTAGATATAAGAAAGGCTTGCTATTCTGAGGTGAGAAGTGCAGTTGCCTTTCACTCGGGACTGTCAAACATGGTCTATAAATACCAGCACTGCCCCTGGTGAACCAAGGACTGAGCTCGACCCAGAGAAGGCAAGTGTTTCCCTAAGGTCACACAGCAATTCCAGGTCTTCCGGACAAACTCCATCTCCCCAACAGATGGCTTTGTCTTCTCTCGGAAACAGATACTGATACATCCCAGGAAGGCTAGAGAGTAAGACTGCATATTTTATTGTGTCCTCTACTTTCTTTCTCCAACCTTTCACTCCTGCCCACCCCCAGCAACACACAAAGTCTGTTTAGTGTACTTAGGGATCTAATTCCATATCTACCCAAAGTTTCTAACACTCCTGTCTATCAGCAGGTCAACAGTACAGCACAGAGGCAAGCTGTTCTCCATTCTGAAGTGGTTTGACAAGAAGGCTGCTGAAGGTCAAGACATCCTGGGGAGGCTGGTGCTTGGGCTTTCAGGGTCACTGCTCTGCAGGTGGACCTTGGCTCATTTCCAGGGAATAACTTGTGATTTGTTCTCTCCCCCACCCATCAAATCAAGACACCAACCACAGCTCTACTGGCCCACCCTGGCAACCACGGCTTCTCACACAGCAAGAGAGACAGAGTGGCAAATGCTGTGCTTTACACACACATGCGTATTAAGTACTGAAGTAAGAAATTCAAGAAACCTACACTTACTCTACACACGCACACGCACACGCGCACACACACACACTTTAAGAGATAATTTCTAAAGATTTACCCATTTGCAATACACCTGACCGGCAAAGCCTTGAAATTGTCCCTTTCTACAAACCACAAGCCCAGGTTTTGAAATAAATAATGCACAGAAATGAGAGGCATGATGGATTAGCTGGCAGATTATTATCAGACGCGTGGAGCTTCCAACTCAACATCAGGATTAGGACTGAAATTTCTTTCAGGAAGAATTTTATAACATTAGACGGTTGACCAAGGCATTGTGGCGTGACAGTCACAGAGTGATCGCGTCCCTTGACAGAATGTGTCCACTCAATGCCCTGTGAACGCCACTCGTGGGCAGACTGGGAAGAGTGACCCATCTCTGAAACGTGGCCACTGCTCTGGCCACCACTCACTCTCTCTTTCATGTCTTCGCCCTTTTCCCTGCTAACAGAAATGGAATCAGAACAAATTAATATTTAATTTTGAGAGTCTATTCTATCAGAATCAAAAAGACTCAGGACATTCAAAGCTAAGGCAAACGCCCCTCCTATAAATCTAACGTCTCTATTCGGACGTTTCACATTTCTGTGAACAGTGAGTCTCCCTGCCATCCGTCCGCTACTTGCCACGGGCCTCTGCCACATGGCAGTGGTGGGGGAAGCCAGCGCCGCACCTCTAAGTGTGTGAAGGCCTAACCTTTTACCCATGTAATGATCTACTTAATATAATATTTTGTCTTTAATCAGAGAAAGAGTAAGATAATTTGATATCCCATAAAACTCCCTAACCTATATTTTGCAAGTCAATTAGCCAGTCCTTTCGCGTTAATGTCAGCACATCCCATGCTGCACCTCCAGTCAGGCTTTCGGGTGTCTGCGGCCCACACACCACACACCGAGAGTGTAAGAAGAAGACTCGGGAGGGAGGCCATGGAGTGGGCAGTTACTGTTTCATCATCTGTATGGAAATTGGGAAGTCATCTCCTCAAATGGAGATTATCTTCCCCTGGGATCCTTCTGGAGGGCTATAAATAATAGAACATACTAATCAACATTATATATTAAAAAATGAATACAGAATCAGATTAAGGAAAGACTACATTATACTGTAATAAAATCCAAAGCAAAAAGTAATAATAATAAAGAACAAAAAAACAAAGAGGCATGAGAAAGAAGTGTTAGCTGGTCCCCTTAAATTTAGCCCTATTCTCTGGCAGCCAAGCTAGCCTGAATAAGGGTGCTTGGGTAACCATTTCTCACTCCCTTATTTATGAGCAATGGCATGCAAAAAGCAAGAGGCTTAATTTCAATGCACTCAACTTCCCATCAACCCATTTACCTACGGACACTGCAGAAAGGTGAGTACCGGAAATTTATGAACGTTTTATGGATAAGAATCTGGTCTAAATATATAAGGAAGAACAGGGACACGTGGCACAAATCCAAAACACAAATGTTCCCAACTCCAGCTGTCCAGTAACATCTGCCTCTCAATGTCTTATGACTCAGTTTCCCATCTCTAAAATGGAGTCTCCTACTCAAGTCTGGGAAAACATGATGAGAAACGATTGGATTTTAAATTCTTAGATAGAGCCCTCTCTTTGTTATTACTTTTGACCTGGTTTTGAAAACACAATAATAATACTTATAAGGAGTTCTCGTTATGCAGAAACATTAACATTCCCCTTGAAGAGTGAGTGTGTCTCATTAGCTGTTAAAAGAGAATGTTTCTTTCTTTCCTTCTAGGAACATGATGAGTGAATCTGGCTATTTCATCAAAGCTTGTAAAAGACATCTGAGTCATCATTTTAACTAAACAATTTCTCCAAGAATTCAACCTATGGGATAGGAAAGAGCCATCTCTGTGGTGTGTTGGGAAATGCCATTGTGTTCTCTCTGATTCCCCTCCTCTGTCCTTGGCAATCCAGTTACAATCTGACAGCATTTAAAGATGACAGTACTTGGGGTAATAGGACAATGCCATAACAGGATTACAGCAGATGTGAAAGAAAGGACACACGTAGGTACTGTCATTTAGGTAATGTCATCTATGATCAGTTTTTGTTTCATTTTTTGCTGACACAGAAGTCAGTATCACTTATACAATTCATTGTAAACCCTGTTAGGGCTGTAAATAGTTTGCTTCCCCAATGAAAGGAAACACTTATTATACTGCAAGGGGATTCAGTAAAACTTTCTAGCTTTGGTTGATGTAAAAATTAAAAAAAATAAAAAATAAAAGAATGTCAAACCATAGCCAAAGATTCAAAAACAGCCTGAAGTCACTACCACCCAAAATGAATTTATCTTCAAAGAAAGAAGAAAAAATTGCTGTTGGTTATAAACAATAGGTGGCCAAGAAGTTTCTGAAGGATGTCTCAGACCCCAATAACACTGTTGCTTCCGAGAGTTTGGGGAAGATAAAGTGGAAACACCTCACTAAATTCACATTGGGGGAGCGGTCAACACTAGTCTACCAGCCAATAGGGTCCTTGCCAGTCACTTACACTATTTCTCATTCCATTTCCTTTATGTCGTTTTGCCCACAGCACATCCAAATCCACATAATACCAGCCTTTGGAAGTCAGTTCTACTCTACTTTCCAATTAACTTCTGCCACTGTGAGTTTTTCCCCAAAGCCACCAAACTCTCCTAGAAGCTGTTATTCCTTTGCAGTGAAACGCACAGCTGCCCTGACTGCCATTAAAATGATTTCCTCATTGTCCAGGACAAGGAGCCATGCTGCATGCCAAGGGATCAACCATAAACAAAAAAAGCTTGTTTGACTAACGCTTGTCTCAAAAGAAAATTTTGCCTCTAGGAAGAAGTACCATGAAGGAGGCTGAAGAGATGTTCTGTCCATCTCAAATCTGAACAGAGGCTAGTTTTCCTACAGAATATTCTGGGCTCACTAGGGTTTCTGCTTTTTCCAAGTTGGACTTTCTGTGCTTCCCTGGCTAATCTCCTAAGCCCACAGACCTTCTTTCCTTTCCAAATGCCTATCTACTACCCTGTTTCTCAATTTTCCTCTTACTCTATCCAAAAAAGTTCATTAAATTCAGGCTAGCTTACTAACACCCAAAGTAGGAAGATGCTATTAAAGAGAGTTCAAGGATATGGATTTTGGTGCCTACCTTGCTTCCTCACATCTAAATGATAAATGCCACCATGAAAAATTATCCATGCCCTGAATAATAATAATTCCCCAAAACGGATGGTCTGGAGGAGAGGGACAAGAGAACAATATGGAACCTGATGGGCTTTTGCTTCTAAACTTTATTCCTTTCAAGTCCCTAGCCATAATGTGGGCTCAATGAAAACTTTCCAAGACCTCAAAGTTCCTCTACATTAAGAACAGACCCACTCGCTAGTATCCTACAATGTTTGGTTCTACTCTGCTTGCGAAAGGAAACCCTACAGTCAACCAGCTCCATGCTCTAGAACATATATATCAACATAGGAGAACTCAGGATGAAGAACATTACAGAAAGAATTCCAACAACCTGCCCACCCCACCTCTGGACAGAACCCTCAATTCATGTCTCCTAGAATGCTGCCTTCGTCCTCTGCTCAGAACAATTCAATAGTCTCCCATGGTCAACAGGATATGGTCCAGCTCCTTAAGCTACCATTCAAAGCTCCATAATCCGGCCTCACATTTCTATTCTAGGCTTGGTTCCCTCTCTTCCACCAGTGAAAATACTCTGCTCAAGTAAAAATCCTCTCCATTCTCATTTCCTTTCTGGCTTTTCTTCTTCCTCTCTGACTTCCTGGAATCCTGCTCATGTTTCAAGGCCCAGCTAAAGGTCTACTAATCACCTCAGCATAAAAATCAATCTCTTCCTTCTTCAGCCTCATGGAACACTCATTTCCTGCACCACCCTGGCCTCATGTCCAGTCCTTACATTGCTGCTTACCTACGATTCTACTTAACTCCATGTCTCCCCAAAGTGCTTCTTAAGTACAGGGACACTATTCTCTACTTCTTTTAGTTTAATTTCAAAGTACCCAGGATAGCCTGTGATATCTGATAAACATATATCCTAGGAATTCAAAAAATAATGGTTAAATAATTGATTTACCTTCTTAAAAGGGAAGTTATTTTTCCAAATGTCATTTCTGGCCATAATAGTAATTTTAACCATCTCTGTGCCCACAAACAGTTCCCTTCTGATATCTGCTTGAACTTCCAGATAAAAAAGGCAAGCTGCAGTAACACGTTATGCTACACAAAGATTAGCATTAATATCCACCCTCTTTAAACAGCCACCCCACACCCTGGAGAAGAGCAGAAGTGAAGTATGTGTGCCAACCAGAGCATGTGCCAGGTCAACCTGAGTCTGGCTGTCAGAGTTAGCAAAAAATAACATCTTCGCAATGTGAAAACCAACTTTAAGGTTGTACAACTCTCTAGCCGTGTTTTGTTGTTGTTGTTTTTTAAGTAAACTCTACCCCCAACGTGGGGCTCAAACCCATGACCTGAGATCAAGAGTTACATGCTCTACCGACTGAGCCAGCTAGGCACCCCACTTTCCAGCTGTATTTTAACCATGGTCATCTGCAAAGAAGTAAGGCTCAGCAGAAGCACATCCTGCATGAAAAAAGCTAAGTTCCAAAAACATACTTTTAATATTATTTTAAATCCAGCATCACTAAAAAGGACTTCATTTTGATGCCAGAGAACAGCAAGCACGGACATTCTTGGCTTCCTTTAGCCATGGGTGTAGTAGAGGGGAGGCCAGGCAAAAAACTAAGGTAGCAACTAATGTAACTATTATTTGTAATGTTGCCCATAATTCTCCAGGCTGGGCAGGCTGTTCGTATCAAAGTACCCTGGGCATCCTCCCTCTATCCTAACAGCCAAGACCCAGAGTCAGGCCATGTGGCCAGGTAGGGCCCAACAGTATGCGTGCACGGAGGTATTCCATGTTAAGGACCCAAATCTATGCAGCCTTAGCACCAAGCTGGGTTCAGAAAACACACTCCATACAAGTCTGCCAATAAATAAGTTCAGATATCACATTTATGCTACCTTGGAAACTCTGCATGAGAGACAAATTCAGAGAGAAAGATGGATATCAAAAACAAATAAAAACTCTCACTTTACAAGAGTTCCCCAGACAATTACACAGTTAGCATCTCTACCCAAGGAGAAGATCTATCAATGAATAAGACGGACTTGGACACCCTCTCCTCTTTTTATTTATTAAAGCCCAATGGAATTCCATGCAACAAATACCCACCTTTTACTTACTCCTTTCCTCACACACTCACAAGTGCTCATGCATTTCTCACCCAAGTACACATGCTCTGCTCATGGTGGGTAACACCATCTCTGTCTACCTCTGCCTCTCTCCCACTCATTATCAACTCCTATGAAATCTCCCCAGAATCCAAAGAGCATTATGATTTCCATGAAATGTACTTTGGTGCCCCACTCAGAGACAGCTGGAGTCCTGAGAAGACGCAAACAGTTAAAGGCTAGAGATAGACAGACAGCCTTCCATGCTGGTCCAACTCAAATGGAGTTTTTATTTTTTATCTTTATTGAGGCATAATTTACATACAACAAAAGTCACTCATTTTAAGTGTACAGTTGAATGAATTTTGCTCATTGTATACAGTTGTATAACCTCCACCAAAATCAAGCTAGAGAACATTCCCATCACTCTGAAATGTTTCCTCCTTCCCCTTAATCCCCTCCCCTAATTCTGACCCTTATTAATCACTGACCTACTTCTTGTCACTATAATTTTGATTTTTCTAGAATTTCATATAAATGGAA
Source organism: Leopardus geoffroyi (assembly GCF_018350155.1). Taxonomy (NCBI): domain Eukaryota; kingdom Metazoa; phylum Chordata; class Mammalia; order Carnivora; family Felidae; genus Leopardus; species Leopardus geoffroyi. The sequence continues at coordinate 78,601,433 of NC_059336.1, forward strand.
TCAACAGTATATCACCTTTTGTATTTAATTTTTTCATTGAGCAGAATAATGTGGAGACTGCTTCATGTAGTTGAAATGTATTAGTAGGTCATTCTTATACCTGAGTATTCCATTGTATGGCTGTACTACAATTTATCCATTCACCTACCGATGGACATTTGGGTTGTTACCACTTTTGACTATTATGAACAATGCTACAATGAACATTTATGTGTATGTGTTTATATGAATGCATGTTTCCATTTCTCTTAGGTAAATACCTAGGGCAACTCAGGTTTTGAGAACAGAGATAAGGTTTGGAATTTGAAAGTCCAGGGAGCCCCCATTTTATCACCCTGCAGCCAGCCCCACCTTTACCCCATTCCCCTGGGACTTCAGCTCCAAAGCCTGTATCCCAGCCATCTGTTTGGCTCAATTACCAAATGTCACCTTATTCCAAGCAGAAACCTCTCCATTACCCTAAGGAAGTGATAGAGACCTCAAAACTTCAGAGGCCCCTTCTGAGTCAGGGGCAACAATTAAATGTGGTGTTGAGTGGCCTAAGAGCCCCCCACTAGGTTAGAGAAGGAGGTGGTTGACCTCCCCCATTAACTGTATAGTTGAACAGCAGCCAATGGTTCTGGAGATAACTTATACCTTGCCAAAAGGCCCTGGGAAGAAAGACAACATCAAGGCCTCTCTCAGACAACAGCCCAGGGGGAAACAGCTGCTGCCCAGTGCTGTGGACAACAGAAAGCCAAAGGAGGAAATGAAGATTCACCCTCTTCGCCCCTCCCCCACGCCCATCAGCTGTAACAGACCAGGGCTGGGGGACAATGGGTGAACGGGAAGCAGAAAGATCCATGAAGGAGCTAGAGCCTCACAACAGGAACCGCATGGCCCCAGGCAGTGGCAGAAGCAGATTAGGGGAAGACATGGGAGTAGGGGGAAGTGGACAAGAGGGGGAAGCCATCTTAAATAGACAACAACTCAAGAAGAAGAAGAAGCTGAAGAAAATAGAACAAAGACTGCTCCTGGCAATAAACTGAGAAAGAGAAAATGAAGCCCCATGAGTGACCCTTACCTGCGTTACTTAAGACACCCAAGCAAATCCTTATTCCTGGGGCAATAGATCCTTTAGCTAAATAGACTAAGGAAGTGTGAGGTGGGGAGACGGTAGTGCTGACAGAGTAGTATGGGTTAGTGGAAGACACGGGGCTGGGGGCTGGGAGTCCTGGCTCCTCATCTATGCATTGCCACCACCCAGCCAGGTGACCATGCCTGGCCTCATCACCTCTCTAGAAACCCAATCACCCCACTGTAAACAAGGAGGTTGGAATAAATGATCTCTAATTCCTTAAGGTCTTACAACTCTCATGCCACATTTGCAGAGATACACAAGACGAGAGTAAAAACAGCCCTAGCTGAGATGAAATATAAAAAAGGAGAAGTGTTCATTCCAACTACCTAACCTCCATTGGCAAAGCCAAAGCCAGACTTGGGAAGATGGATGCTGGTTCTGTGATGGCAAATAATTCCTGGCTCATAGTGGTGTACCACCACACTTCATTTCTTCAGCTAGAATAAAAAATTGACTCATCTGAAAAATGGGAATAATAATGGTATGTGCTTTATAGAGTTTCTATGAAAAGAAAATGAGTTAATATTTGGAAAGCACTTACAACAGAGTAAGTGCTCTGTGAAAGAAAACACATACCTCCTGGTATTTATTAGTTACACCTCAGCAGAAATGAGGTCATCAGCCCCTTTCCCAAGAGTAATAGAAAAGGATGAGGGAGGGAGAGAACAGAAGAAACCATGTAAAGCTGGCGAGCAGGGTCATTTGAGAATGCAGAGTAGCTGGAACCTGATAGGTGCCTGTATATGACAGATGGATGGACAGACAGACAGATGAAAACTGAATGGACAGTGACAAAGTGGGGAGGATACAGACAAGGGGGCCTTCACCTCCTTTAGAATTTTGGGACGGATGATCTAGTCCACCTGGCAATGCATACAAATCATTTTATTCCCACTGAGAAATAAAACCTAACTTTCCACCACCAAGAGAGTCTTCCGAAAGAGGCCACCTGAGCAAACAGCCACAAACCAGGAGATCTAACCCTCCTCTTCCACCCCACCCTCACCCCCACCCCAATCAGAGGCCAAACCCTTCCTTGGGGCCTTTGATAAAAGCAACTGTTAGTTTGCACCAGACCAATTCTTACAGCGCGTACTTTCTAAGAGTGGATGCCATATCTCTTTTCTGGCCGATGCTGGGTCTCTGCACTGACATCAGCTACCTGTTCTTACTTATGCACCTGGGACACACCAGCTGTGTATCTCTTTTCAGCCACATCACTCTAGTTAACCTCCAAGTCCTGCCTAGCTTCCTTTCTTCTCATAGCAGTGGCTCATCCATCAGTACCTCAAAGCAGAACCCCCTAGAAATGAGTCTGGTTCAGCTAGTGGAAGCAGTCAGGTTGTCTTCCAGGTTGGGGAGCAGACATTACGTGCCTGATGCGGCCCCCTGTGGTTTGAGAGTCTGGGACTTCCCTGAAGGTCAAAATGTTCAAAAGGGAACTTCAACTGGCACATCTACATAAAAGATGCTTGGCAAACTCCAATTCCCTTCCTGCTCAGGAATGGGCAATTCAGTACTCTCCCTTTGCCCCAAAGCCCATGCCGCTGTGGGAGCCTGGGGCAGAGGTGGCACACTGCACGCTCCAGGGTCTAAACGGTACTGCCACTTATCTGAGAGTCTCCACATTACAAAGACGTTTTCGTTCTTCTTAGAATATTTTTTTTTAATACCTAAGAAACACACTACAGATCCAAGAAAGACTGATAGAAAAGTGAGGAACAAACTAGAGAAGGAGGCCAGGGCCACCCTCTGTTGTGAAAACCTGATTGATGATGAAGGCTTTGAGGACCACACAGTGGGGGGTAGGGAATGAATGAACAGTATGCGTATGTGAGGGAATACTTGCGGAACATGCACTTGCTCATGAAATCCCAGAATACTAGGACCAGGGAGGGTCCCTGGAAGCCGGAGAAACAAATTATGACCTCTACAGTGGAGGTCCAATAAACCCATTTACAGAATGCCTTGCCCCGCAAGGTGGTGCAGGCTGCCACAGATGGGGGAAAGGGCGAAAGTGGACTATCCTGAAGGCTAGCCCTGTGAGGCAGGTGTCCAGGCCACAACCAGGAGCTTTTGGAAACCATTTCCCAGGCAGAGACAGAGCTGTTGCTGACCATCTGATGAGAAATCTGCTGTTGTCCCCTGGTCCACACTGCACACACAGCCAAAGTGAGCTCAGGGTAGCAGCAGGCAGAATAGGAAGAGAGAAAGAGAACGGCCCCCTTCCACTTTGCCACTGTTTGGAGACACAGATCTGAGCCAGCTACCACTTCTGGAAGAGCCTGCTGAGTCCATCTCTCCCCTCTCATACAAACCTCTCTCCTCACCACCTTCTCTCTCCCACCATCCATCAGGGGCCTGGGCCATTGCTGGAGTGCCAACTCTGAATTAAAGTCCAGGACGGCCAACCTTCTGCATTCCATCGTGAGCTCTCTCCATGCTCCCAGGAGGAGTCCTAGGCCAAGTCCTTCCTCAAACCTCCCTCACTGTATGCAATAGCAGGAGTCCTGAAAAGCAGTATGTAAACGGAATTTTTGGAAAGCACGGCCCATTTTCCTATCAACAGTGATTAAGAGGTGAGTGAACACAACTTAGCACTTAATTTCTGTCTTCATCATAGTGTCTCTATAGTTACTTCACCAGAAGTCTTTCCTTCCAAAAGGACTCTAAGTTCTCAGAGGGAAGGAAGCATGCTCTCTACTTCTCTCCCAATACAGCACGCACATCTATCTGCTCTGCAGACACCTGTTGGCCAGCAGATTCTAATTCTCTTGAATCATCATCTCTAAGCTAGAGCTATGAGTCAAGTTCCTTGCAGCCTTCCTTTTCCCTACCAAAGTCCTTCCATGGAGTAGTTAATGACCTGTAAACACTTACTCAGCTAGAGAAACATTGCCCTGGAAAGGAACACCACTGTGGATCCTTTTGTAAATTGAAAAAAAAAAAAAAAAAAAAAAATCTTTCGTAAAATGAAGTATCACCTTTTTACTGCTCAATTATATACATTCAGATTTTTCACACTATAGACAACTAGTATTCAAGGATATAAAAACTATCTTCAGGGGCGCCTGGGTGGCGCAGTCGGTTAAGCGTCCGACTTTAGCCAGGTCACGATCTCGCGGTCCGTGAGTTCGAGCCCCGCGTCGGGCTCTGGGCTGATGGCTCAGAGCCTGGAGCCTGTTTCCGATTCTGTGTCTCCCTCTCTCTGCCCCTCCCCCGTTCATGCTCTGTCTCTCTCTGTCCCAAAAATAAATAAATGTTGAAAAAAAAATAATAAAAAAATAAATAAATTAAAAAAAAAACTATCTTCAAGTCAAACCCTAGAAACTAGCCCTCAATTTTGTAAGTCAGGGGAATATCAGAGAGTTTGGACATCTAGACTCAAATGCCAGCTCTTGAATTGAATTGGAATGTTCCAAGTAAACAAACACATGGCCTCTAAAATCAGGCATCAGCTAGAGACTTGGTCAGTTACCACCTACCTCCTCGGCATGGTAATGATAATGACCATGATGATGATAATGCTGCTGCTGCTGCTGATGATGATGATGATGTTGACAGCTTGCCCTGAATGGCTCTTTGCAGCTTAAGGAGCAATTTAACAAACTTTACTTCCTTTGAAGGCCTTCCAGACCAGTCTTCTACTCCCCCTTTCCTTGTGCTACAGCCTTACCTTCACCACACATTTCCCCCAGAGGACCCCATGACCTCTTTTGTTCCATTTGTCCCTTTGCTGATGATGGGACAATCATCTGCTAGAAAATGCTCAAAAGGGTCCTGTGCACAGTCCTAATGAAACTACTGCATCCGCTGAGGGCCATCATGAGAACCCACAAAGGTTTGGGCATTGTAGATTGCTGTACACAAAACCTGACAAGTCCAAAGAGGTGAGGGACTGGGACCCACAGAGCAACCCTAGAGAGTCAGGTCTGGTCCTTTGGGAAAAGACATTGCTCGGAGAAAGGCCGGGGTGAGTCAGAAGTCCTTGAAGGAGGGGGTGAGGGGAGTTGAGTCAGATTCTAAGCAAGAAGGGCCCCTGGGTAGATGGGTGTGTGGTTCTTCAAGGGGACACCGCAGCCCTGAGTGCAGAGGTGGTGAGTGGAGATAATGCCCACAGTGATAACCAGCAGGGCCCTGGAAGAAGAGACCCTGGACACTGGGCACAGCCTCAGGGACAGCTCACAGGACATGTGGCAGTGTGCTCCAAGGAGATCTCCTCCCCACGGCGACCCCCTATCAGTGCCGACCAAGCACACAAGATGCACACCCAGGCTGGGCTGGACACAGGGGTCCCTACCAGGTTGCAGGGTGTGCACTGAGGACATGGGCAGGGACGGCCTGAAGCATTGCACCATCCTGATAGCGGGAAGGCACCACAAAGCACTGGGCTCCCCTCTACCTCCTTCCCTTCCTAGAAGTGGCCTGGGACATTCATAACATAGCCGCCTCTGACACCTGCATGTTTTTGAATTTTTATAGCAAATAGGTTGAGTATGCTGAAGAGAAATGAGCAGAGGCAATCTGACCTACCCATCTATTCCCCTATGTGTATGAACAGGAAAGAGAGGGGAGCAGGCTGATGGGGACAAGGAGGCCAGAAGCCAGCGCACTGCAGAGGTCATCTCTAGGACCGAAGTTGTGCCGGGCCCACCCTATTGTTGTCCAGGCTGCTGATTCCCTGAAGAGCCTCTGAAGAGCAACTTTGTTGCTAAGGGAGTCCTCTCAAATTTATGTACTAATACATATGTATCTTACACATATATCAATATCAATAAACCTTGATCAAACTCAGATGATTGTCCAACTCATGCAGAAACTACATTTCTCTAATAGAACAGGAAGCAGGTAGGGTGAGGGGCGTGAGGCAGGAGCAGCGTCTCTTCCCCATTTTCCCTTCCTTCAACTCTCTCCAAAAATGGGCACTGAAAGGGAAGAACACCATAGCAACCATCCCATTTATCTTTGCCTTTTCTGGGAGATGACCCTGTGGCCTGTCCCCTGGGACTCAGTTTCCCGGGGCTGCCATCACCCTCTCCCATCTGTGGGCCCGAACCAATGACCTAGAGACAGTGTCTGGTCACAGAGTCTGAGGGAGGAGGGGGAACTCCAGCCAGATGCCACGCAGCACATGGTCAGCGGACAGTGCCCTCCAGTGCTGAAGCTGAAGTCAAAAGACTGCCATGCCTCGTGCCTTCCAGAACACGACCCGCGGGGGAAGACACACATTCTTTAACACCTCGGAGAGAGTCAAGCGGAACATTTCTTCCCAGTGGACAGGAAACCTAATTATCCCCATTTTACAGATAAGGAGCCTGAGGCTGAACAGAGTTGATCAACTTGTTTCAGGCCACCCCACCAGCGGCTGAACGAGCTCAGATATACCTGGCTTTAGAGCGAAAACGCCTTCAAAGTGTGGCCTTCTCAAGACATCATTTGCTAACCACTCTGCACCTACTCACAGGTGTCAGTGAACCCCAGGGACTGTGAGATCCCCAAGACCAAAGCATGGACTGTAGTAAGGAAAACCGCTCCACTTCAAAGGGGGTAGCTGCTGTGAAACAGCTCTGGGCCCACACCTGGGCCCCAGCATGTGGCGGGGAAGGGGACGTATCTCAGTTCTGCCATCTCAGTTCTCTCTCTCCGCCTCTTCCCAACCCCTAACCTTCAAGACTCCAAGACCCTGTGTCGGCCGCCCACACACGGCTCCAGCAGCTGGCCGGCAGCCAGCAGGCCTGAGACTCAGAGAGAGCAGGCGCCAACCTGACTCCTCCCAGGGCAGGCCAGCCCGGGCCAGCCCTCCAGCCAGGGCACCCACCCCACTGCCAGGCAGTTTGCGCTTGAGCTGGCTTTTGTCTCTTCTCTGGTCTGCTGCGGCTCCCCTGCTCCTTCTCCTTTCGGCCCTCTGCCCAGGCCTGCCTGAGGCTGCTTGCCAGAGCGATTGCATGTCAGGGCTATACCCAGGGCACTGAGGGCTGGGACTCCCACAGTCCTGCTTCTCTCCCCAGGATGGAAAACCCAGAGGCCGGGGAAGGTCTGGGGGTACCCCTGGGTGGTAGAGGGACTGGTGTGGGAGAGGTGACCCTGACAGTCAAACTCCCAAGTCCAGCCAGGGCAGGGAGGAGGAGGAGGAGGAGGAGGAGGGCAGATGAGGCTCCCTGGGACCAGTTCCTTCAGGCAGAGTGCCTCCGACTTCTGGCCTGTGAACCGCACCCCTGTGGGCTGACAGACATGCCTTCAGAGCAGGGTGGGGGAGCAGCCGCGGCCTGGCCAGGGCACTAATCCCTGGCAGGAGTGCACATCGGAACAGGCAGCCTACCCAAGAGCCAGGCAGCCAGTCTCTGTGGTAGGAAGAGAAGGAAAGGGAGGCCCTGTGAAGGATGTAGGAACAGCAGGAAGGAACAAGGGTACCCCAGTACTCCCCACCCCCAGGACCAAGTCCAGAGGCAGGCTGGTGACGCCACCCATAGAGGTGTAAGGCTGCTGGGCCTGGAACGTCAACCCGGAGCTCAGAGTGGGGCACGTGGGTCCCAGCTCCCGGGGTGGGGGGGGGGGGGGTGCGGGGCAGGGTGAGCACTCAGGATCCCAGAACTAGGTAGATGAAGGCTCCAGAATCATCACCTCCAATCACTTCCTGGCTGTGTAATCCAGAGCAGCTCTCTTAGGTCCCTGAGCCTCAGTCTCTCCATCGGTAAAATGTGCATGACAACACTACTGCCAGCCTCCTGGGGTTGCGGCGTATTCTCACCATAAGCCCCATGCTGGCAAACATTTTCACCCCATAGCTAATTGGCCGTAAGGCAGATCTTGCCATAAAAGACAAAATCACAAAAAATAAAAAAGGGACGTTCATTTAGAAGGACATAATGAAACATGAAAATGAATAATAAAATTAAAAAGACTTTATTGCAATGTACAAAATAGTTGAATACATTCAAAATGTATAGTGTTGATTCACGGCAATACTGTGCAAGTAACTGATTTTATTTTGTGGGTTGTACCTAAACATTTCTCTTCAATGTCTTTCATTCATAGCATTATACATGTTTTTGCTTGTTGATTCATCTCATGTACCATCCCATCTTTTTCTTTTCTTGCTAAAATTTCTTCCTTCACTAAGAGAGGCATCAGTATCCAAATAGTAGGATGCTTATGTATAACTGGGCTTTGCATTGCATTGTGAAACCCTTCTACACTGCTGTTTGTTCTTGGCATATTGTCACTTGTCTGTTGATGACATTCCAAAGTTCTATGGGAAATGTGGGTTCAAAACTCTGTGCCACCATATAGACCATTATGAGAGCTAAGATTTATATCGTGTAAAAATGTGAGGACTGTCTCAATGGAGAAATGAAACCAAACTGTCAACCAGTTTTGTTTTGTTTTGTTTTGTTTTACCTTTTATGGCAAAGTTGCCTTAGGGCCAATTAGTTATTGCAGCAAAAATGCTTGCAGCAACAATGATGTCTAGGCAAAGATGTTTATGGTGAAATTGCCTAGGAAAAAAACCAGTGTCTGGAGCTCAGGAGCTTCTGGAGCTTGATAACCTAGCAGAGGGGGCTCACGAGCACCTCTGGGGCTCGACATCCTTGTGTGAGCCACGGGGAAAACCTGGACTGCTTGGCCCAATCACAGCTGACTCAATCAACAGTAGTGGTCTCCAGCCACCACGTAAGCCTCTCCCATACAAGGTGCCTTTGGTACACGACTTCCAAAACTAGACCTGTTTCTGGAAAAGTGTCAGGAACTATCCAGTTTTGTACTTACTCACATCATTGTTCTGAAAATGCTACATTCATTCTGCTTGAGAGTGAAGGGCAGCCAATTTCATTCATTTGTTCCACACATGTGTTGTCAATGGTAGGGAGAACAAAAGGAAGATAGCTGCCTTTTTTGCCCTCAAAGAGCTCACAGTCTAGCGGCTCTAATCCTCAATGATCTGTAAACAGACATTCAAGTGTCCCAAGAAGCCATGGATACTTCAGGGAAATGGATGCTTTTGTAAGAGAATTAGTCACTTCCAAATGGTCTCTAAGTTCTTTTTCAGGTGCTCACCTGGGTGGCCAGAGCTAAAGGCCTTCCAAAATATTATATTGCTTCCTTAATTCCAGCAACGGGCTCCTCGCACCTGAAAGTTTAAGCAAGGGAGCAGGAAGACAGAACTCTGAGATGTTACACCAGCCTCTCTGCATCCCAGAATGGCCTCATCTGGTTATTTTACCAGTGAATGATGGAAGGGGGTAATGTCACGTTTCTTTCCACAAACTCGTGTTGCACTCACTAGGTGAGATCTCAGGCTACCAGGGTTTTAGGGAGGAAAGGCCAGATCAAAAATAAGCCTCGCTCCACAGAGAAGCTTTACCACCAGAGGTCCTGGAAACCTGACAGCTTTGCATGTTGTAACAACACAACTCAAGACTATCAGAATCATATAAATATTTGTATAGATATTTATCAAGGCAACAATCAGCTATCAGGTCCATCCAAGTGAGCTGATGTGCTTACAGTCTATTATTGTCCTGATCTGTGAAAGTCGGTGCAACAAAGCAACACACAGCAGATCTGCTGAGTTCCAAAGTCAGGGCGTCGGTAAATAGTGCAAGCGCACTGGCTTCCCTCCCTGGCTCTCCTCTGTGGACTGTGAGCAAACGGAAAAATAAACCACTGGAAAAAGTCTCAGCCTAATAAAATTACAGACAGAATAACTTCTTCGTGGAATTCAGAAGAGTAGCACAGTGGGTTCCTGCTAGCACATATTCACGCTTGGCCATCACACACTTTGTACACACAACTCCCAGATCTCAGGTATTGCTCTGGAATTGTCCCCAGTCAGCTTCCTCCCCTTATCCTCCACCTACATCAAAAAATATTATTCACATCCAATCCCGTGCTTTCTTATATTAAAATAGGCGTTTAAGAAATACCAATTTAAAAAAATTTGGTTCTGCTCATGGTAATACAGTAGAGCAGAAAAAGCATTCAACTGACAACCAAAGGACATAAATTCTAGTCCTGTCACTAAGAAGCTATGTGACCAGGAGGAGGCACTTAATCTCTAAGAGAGTCAAGTTTCTCATGGGTAAAATGAGCTGGGGGGTACGGGGGGAGGGGGGTTGGTGTGCAGGGGGAGGCAGGGGGAGCAAGACACAGAGAGAACACTAGTCCGTCCGGGGCTCTCAGAACAGTGAGACCTGTTGCTTACTCTCTTCCAAACCCACCTGTCTTTAAGGGCCCGGGCCCATCTAGGGAAGCCTGCTACTTGCTTGGAGCAAAACCAATGTGTCTGTCATGTTAATATGCATGGAATGTGTTTAAATAAGGATCAAAGCTAGTCATGAAGGTATCTGTAGGGAAGGGAGCAGACCCAGATCTACTCACTGCATTTGCCTCAGGGGTGGGGGCCACCTCCTCCAAACGAGGTTTGGGAGGGGCCCCAGCACCCTCATCACGTTGGCCCCATTCTGAAGTCTCGGCAGTCTCCATGCAAATGGAAGCACAGACTGAAGTTCAACCAGGAGAACCAAGAGACAAAAGGGGGGCAGCTGCAAAGGAACCCCAATCCTCCAGGGATTCTGACTCTCACCATCCACCCCAGCCTGGGCAGCCATTCGAGGGCCCAGACTTCTCCTTGGAGACAGCCAACTCTTGCTTCCTTTAAGTGCTATTAACAACTTCCTGTATACCTTCTCCTCCGTCTGTTCCCAGGACAGGGCAAAAGCCTCCTGTCTACTGGTTAGACTTCTCATGCACTGCCTAAGGCGGGAAAGGAATGTGTGGCGCTCAGGCCTGCTTGCCATCCACGCTCCCACACCAGTGGCTTTTCAGGGTTTATGGTTGGTTTCCACACCCAGGAATTCCAACCTAGCTCTGAAAAACTTCATCAAACACCCAGGTGGCTCTGCCGGGGAAAACTGACATTTTGTAAGGACTCATTTATCCTGCCAGAAGATCTGGGAGATAAGATACAAACCCAACACCCACTGAGAGGGACAGTATTCTGGATCTTTCATCAGAGTTTAATTCTTTTTGCAACGTTTTTAAACATTTTTTAATGTTTATTTATTTTTGAGAGAGACGGAGACAGAATGCAAATGGGGAAGGGGCAGAGAGAGAGGGAGACACAGAATCACAAGCAGGCCCCAGGCTCCGCGCTGTCAGCACAGAACCTGACACACGGCTGTGAGATCATGACCCGAGCCAAAGTCAGATGCTTAACTGACTGAGCCACCCAGGTGCCCCTCTTTTTGCAAAGTTTTTTAAATTAAACAATAATTTGCATTTATCTAAACCTTCTGAATATTGATTATCAACTATTTATCGATTTAAAAAAGAAAGAAGACAGGGCACCTGAGTGACTCAAGTCAGTTGAGCGGCTGACTTCAGCTCAGGTCATGATCTCAACAGCTCGTGAGTTCGAGCCCCGCGTCGGGCTCTGTGCTGACAGCTAGAAGCCTGGATCCTGCTTCAGATCTGTGTCTCCCTCTCTCTCTGCCCCTAATCCACTCACATTCTGTCTCCGTCTCTCTCAAAAGTAAATAAACATTAAAAAAAAAATTTTTTTTTTAAAGAAGAAGAAGAAAGGAGAGAGGAAAGAAGGAAGGAAATGAAAGACACTGAATGAAAGACCCAACCAGACCAAAACCCCACATTTGCCACTGCCTACTGGAAGCATTCACGGCTTTAGGTGGCACATTCTAAGAACTCTGAAAAAGCATCATTCAGCCTACACCACCCCTGTACCACAGGGCTCCAGTCTCCTTTTTGACTTACACTTGCTTAGCAGGACAAGACAGACATGCCCACTGAAACTTCACACAAGCAAACAGGACCCAGGGCTCACACCGCACAGCAGCTTCCCCGACATCACGCACAGCTACCGGCTGGCACACATGCAGGAGTGATGATGAATGCACACAGCCTTCCAGAGATTTGTCTGGTCCACCCTTCCCTTCCTAAGTTGCTTCAGGGTTCACCCAACCCAGCCACCCACTGCAAAGGGAGACGAGGCCACCGATCTGAATGCCAGAGTATTACACACACTTGAACCTTCCACCTTGCCAGCCCACTTTCCCAAAGAGGAAGGTACAATAAAACAAACAAGTCAACCTCTAACTACCTGTGGTTTTCATATTTACACTAATGTTCTCCTTGCAACGGGAGCTCAGCATCCTGGAACCCAGGAAAAGTCAAGTCAATAGAAAATGCAAACGGAAGACCAAGTCTGCTAAAACAACCAGGTTCATGTCTGTCTTCCCCAAACCCTCCTCTTCAGAGCCTTCTCTCGCCATTGCAGAGAGGCAGGTGTGAGCCCAAGAAACAGGTACTGCTGCTCACCAGGAACCGTACCAGAGGTATTTGCTGAGAAGCTCCTCCAAGTTAACATTTCCCCTGGTGCTTAGGGGCTATGGCAATAAATTCTTGAAAGTATATAGAAAGGCTGAATGTCAGGCACATTTCTGCCCCTGCAAACCCTCAAATATCATACTAATTCCCATCACCTGCCTCCCCGAGCAGTGAGCACTCCCACTGACGTCCCTGCTCCCAACTGTTCCAACAGATCTTCCACCAAAGAGCAGCCTTCTGCAAGCCCCGACCGTCTGCCCTGTGGGCGGGCTGTGGAACGGATGGAGAGCCGGGAGGGGGGACGCCTGGGTCTGAACCCTAAGTCCATCCTGTAGCTGTGTGAGATCAGACATGCTCTTTAACCTCTCTGGGCTTCACATACCACCTCTCCTGCCTCTTCACAAGGTCACTCATGAGGTTAGGCTCATATCCGACAATGCTCCTCAAAGGGCTTTTCCAGAACCATAAAAACATACTGTGATTTAATTTCTATTCACATTATTAATAGCACAGTGGATGTTTAAAAGGGATAGGTCCGGTTTTTCATAAACCAAACAAAAAAGCTACAGGGTTGGCAAGAAGGGAAGGAACAGATACTCAGAAACTGCTTCAAGGTCGTCCCTTGGAACCCCATTCTTCCAGATTCTTCCAAATGCCTACTGCAGTAATAACAGCCCCAAAAGAGCACACCACTTTGTCAGGACTTGCAGGTGAAATGTGTTGGAGCAGCTGTCAACTTGGGGAAAATCACTCATCGGGTAGTCAACCAAGTGGGGCTGCTTTCAGCTGGACAAACACCGCATCTGCAACCAGGAATGAGAGCTTTTCTGTCCTTCCCTTGGGGGCCAGATCAACCCTTCTTTACCTTCTTGTCCCAACCAGCAGGCCTCCTTCTCCTCAAAGGCACACCTGCCCACCCTTCCTCCCAGCTCCCTCAGCTCTCTTTCAGTGGACTGAGACCTTCCAGCCACCAAAGCAAGAGTATTTTGAAACTATAACCTGTCCCATCCACCCCTCCCTCCCAGAGGCAAGGCCCCAACATGGCCAGTCTGTGATGAGGAGGGTAATCCTCCATCTGGGTCTTTAATTTTAGATGAAGTCATTCGTGGCTGCCTCCCAAGGGGAAGGGCGGGCTACAGATACGGCCAGAAACAATTCCACCTGAGGGAGGGGGCCGGTGTCCCCCAAAACAACGGTGAGCAGAGAAAGTTCACATCCAGAGAACACCCGGGAGCAATGGCAGGCCCACCTGATTTATCTGCCAGACACTGTGAGGGAGGCAGGGTGGCATTCGGTAAATATAACCCACAAAGGGTGCTGCGGGGCATACGGGCCACCACACTAGTCTCTGCAGCTGGGGTAAAAGCAGATGGTGTCAGAGGACAATGAATTACTCAGAGGCAAAGAATCTGTTGTTAGCACACCTAAAAATCCCTTTTTGCTAGCCACCATTTGACACCCACCACACGAAATCAGAGAGGTGGGAGGGGACACCTGGGCCCCCAAACAGCTTGTCATATTACCCAAATGCCAACGCTCCCATTCTGTCCAAGGGCATGGAGGGAAGGCAGCTGACCACGGACTGGGGCTCTGGCCCCCTCATTTAATTAACTCCCTTTGCGTCATAGGAAGCCACCCTCACGGGCAAGAGCTGTGGGCTGACTTGCCACATCTCATGCCCCAGGGCTCTCTCTGTCAGTGGCTTCCATTCCAGTCTGTTAAAATCCCCTGGAACCCTCAGACAGCCTTCCTCAGATCCCGGACGGAGCCGGCTGGGAGTGCCACAGAGATAAAGCCAAATGTGCCAAGCCTCGACCCTCCAAGGTGACAAAGACCTCACTAGACTGTGTCTTGTCTTTTCAGGCTCAGTGAGCCAGCCCAAGCTGGCATGCTGCCTCCCAGGAAAGCCCTGGCTATACAAACACACCCAAGTGCCTTTGTGTGTCTCTGCTCAGAAGACTAATGATAAAGGCAGCTCACGAAGGAAACGAAGGAAATGGCCGTGCCCAGCAGCCTCCGAAATTGCGAAGGCAGCACTCACCACCGCTGATAGAGCCCCCTCACGTTTCCTCCTAAACGCCCAATATATATCCATTTTTCTGTCAGCAACCTCAAATCATGTCTATAATGCTGAGATTTATACATGGGTACTTATAAATGTTATTTCATTATAGCCTCTGCAAAACTACCTTTCCGCCTAAACGTTCAATTAATGTAATTAAATTGCTACCTGATAGCATTATCTAATTTAACTTGGGATCCAAACTATTGAAAAGCATGTGCCTTTTAACACCCTGACTGGTAAGGCATGTGATGAACAGAGCAATAAACATGTTGGCATAACTGAGCGGTTTAAAAATAAATTAGCAAACTATAAAAATAAACAGTTACATACATATGTACTCAATTATGAACTAACTCTAATTTTTGTTCTGAAATACTGTCTTTGACCTTAGTCATAAACAAGCACTATTAAAAAAACATAATATCTCAACAGACAGGAGGCCAAGGATTAAACACTCTTCCAGTTCAGCAGAATGCAAAACAAGGCACCAAGAAAAAGGAGAGGAGAGGAGAGGAGAGGAGGGAAGGGAAGAGAAGGTAGAAAGGCAGAAAGGAAGGGAAGGAAAGGAGGATGCAAAGAAAGGAAGAAAAGAGAGGGCCTGTTTTGCTTAAGAAGCTCAAAAAATGTCTACAAGATATACAAAGACTGCTATGCTCTTGTTGATTTGAAGCTGCTCCTGTTTGAGCCAGAAAAGTTAAAACCTGGTGAAGTGCTTTTGCATTTTCAGATGTTTGGGAGTCTCTCAAGAAAGAGGGCAGGGAAGGGGAAGCACTATTTCCAAATGCAGCTGTTTGAAAAGCTCTCTGTCTGCATAACAGTCTCTGCCATACAGGGCTGCCTCCCCACCTGAACTAAGCTCGCTGTCCTAAGTCTGCTACTGCCTCTTAGTCCTTAGCTTTTCTAAGACATATGGCAGAAATGTGGAAATTGTCTTCCAAATAGCACAAGACAGAAAAGGGAGGGGGGGTGGAAGGGGGAAGGAAGAAGCAAAATCAAGCTGTTGAAACTGTATACAGGACACGTTTTCACACTAATCCAGTGCTCCTGTAACAAAGGACAGCATACTATGGGATAATTATTATGGATTATTATTACACTTTCTAAAGCTAGAGAACAAAAAAAAAATCGCAAAAGACATATTACACACGCAGATTTCTAAAGCTTTAAAATCAAATAAAATCATATGGCCTTCGGTGTTAGTTTCTATGGGGTTACGGGTAATACCCTAACTGAGCAGGGCATATACAAACACAAAAAAGACATCACAATAAACCTAAGATTCTCTCAGGTCGTGGTGCTTGCTGCCCTTTATTTCACAAACAAAAGTAGTTGAGCAACAGCTAAGTAGTTATTCATCTCAAAGAGCCAACCTAACATGCTAACTACCCTAGGGTCATCTACCAACCCCCCATCCAAACAACGACTACCAAAAATTACATAAATAAAAAATAGGATGAAACTCAAACTCAGCCACACTTGTTTTAGAATGTGGCAGACAAGGCTTGATGTGAAAGAGGAGCCAGAGAGAAGCTTCTTGGGGGGGGGACACAGAATTATGCCTCAGGCCATTCTCCCTGCAGTAGCAAAAGGGGCCAACAGGGCAGCCTAGCCACTGAGTCTGACATTGTCAAAAACGAGGCAGTTGCCAGCTGCTGTGAGACAAACATCCCCAAGACACATTTGTAAAGGAATGCAGTTGTAAGTTTATGGAACAGCAAATGTGGAACTGTGCTGGACTTTTCTCTTTCTAAAGGGGACATTGTTTTCCTCCAGGATGGGACGGATATATTCGATAGGCAAAGGATCTCAAGCACTTCAGCAAAGTGGTCAAGAAGGGGCATAGCTATGAGGAGGGAGATGTCAGGAACCCATCTCCACTTGATTCAGGAAGAGGCTGGTGCTTCCATATCTAGGACCATGGGAAAGGCTGGAGACCTTTGGATTTCCCCTAGAGCCTCTTTGACAACAGGCTGGACCTTTAAGTTGGCAGACTAGACTCTTCTGTGGGTTCTCCCTTGAGCCACCTAGTATTCCAGAATGAGCTGTGCTACATGTAGCAAAGCCAGCACCTTGGAAGAGATAAAGAGAAAACTAAGGCTAACTTGATAGACGTTAAACTCATTGCTCAAAACGCTGCTACTTGAGGCCTTTTGATACTTGAGGGCAAAGGAGCACCACCTATGATAAGGAACCTATTGCTGGCAAAAGATGTTCACCTCTGAGCCCTAAAGCCTAGAAGATGCCCTCAACACAAAAGTGACTCAGAAAAAAATGTTCACTCTTGTTTCTCACCGAACTCTTAACGTTGCCAGCTTTTGCTCTAAAGAATCAAGCTGAGGTCAGTGCAAGAAAGCAATTTGTTTGATTCAGGCCCTTGCAAATTACCTCCAAATAATTTACTTGGTCTCAGCTTTGGCTAGCTTGGGTGTAATAAGAATTCCAAGAATTATTTTACTTTTCCATTAGAGGGCTCTCCTCTCTCCTTTCAAGGAAAAACACTCTATCTGCCAGCCAACTTCTTTCCAGGAATGGGGAAAGGGAGGAGGAGGACCTATGGAAAGGAGGACAACAGATTTCCATAAGAAATTCCAAACCCGGGGCGGAATGGCAGATCTGGGCAGAGCAGAGCCACGGAGACATCTTCAGAAAAGGACTCTTTAGAGGTGCTGATAATCCTCCAGCACCTGGAGAGGGTGAAGTCCAGGGAAAGATGCAGCTTATATACCCATTTCCAAATCCCATGGTTCACCAGCAGCCCCTGGTGATTGACCTGAGCTCTGAGAAAACAAGCTACAGGAAAGAAATGCAAGACACAAAGCACATATTTCTGAGTCAAAAGATCAAGTTGTCTCTGGTACCTCATGAACACTAGAGAAAGAAACTGAATAAAACAGTTCAAAAAAAGCACCTTTTCTAAACAACTACAAGTCAGAGCTTGGCCTAAGTCATCTCAGCTACAAGCAATCTACTGGAGGTCTCCCAACTGCCCCATGAGGGCCACACTCCCTTCCCTCCCAACGCTTCCTGAGCAGGACAGTCTAACAGCCACCTGTGGCCCTAAGTGGAAGAGGAAGGGGAGCCCCACAGTTTGGACCAAGCACCTCCATCCTCTCAGACACCTCCCAGTGCCTTCCCTATCCCAGTAAACAGCAATTCCATCCTTCCAGTCACCAAGCCAAACATCTGAGGGTCCACCTTGACTCCTCTAACCCTCACGCCCCACGTCCAATCTGTCAGTGAATCCTGTTAGTTTCACCTTCAAAATGTGTCCAGAATCCAGTCCCCTCTCACATGCCCATCCCCATGGCCCAAACTGCCATCATATGGCCAGGATTTGGGCAACAGCCTCCTGAATGCTTCTGCCTCACCTCCCCCTACACAAGTCTCAAAAGGCAGCCAAAGTGACCTTCTAGAAACCTAAGTCACATGATGCCACTCCTCCAGTGGCTTCCATCTCCCTTGGAGTCAAAGCCAAACTCCTCACGATGGCCAACAAGGCACTGGTCTCTTGTCCCTTGGACTTCAGCTCCCACCCACCTCCTTTACACCTTCCACTCAGACCGCAAGGGCCCCTTGCTCCTCCTCCAACAACCAGGCAGACTATGCACAAGGTCTTTGCATTTGTTATTTGTTTGGCTCGAAACTCTCTTCCCCCAGAAATCCACATGGCCGATTGTCTCATTCCTTGGAGCCTTTCTTCTCGGTGGGGCCATCCCTAACCATCCTATTTAAAGTGTGCCCACCACACATTCCCCATCCCTCATCCCCGCCTTACTTTTCTCCAAAGCAGTTTGATCACATTCTGACACACTATATAATTCACATTTTTATTCATTTACTATCTGTCTCCCCAGCTAAAATGGGGGCACCCCAAGGTCAGGGATTTTTGAATGCTTTGATCATTGCTATGTGCTCAACACCAAGAACAGTTCCTGGCACATGGCAAGTTTGCAAAAAAATGTGTTGAAAAATGAAGGAGGGAACCTCCAGAATCCCTAACTGCCAGGAGGCCACTCAACGCCATATCTATAAAACCATCAGGCAGCCAGACCTGGGGTCACTTGGGCTTTGGAGTTTGAGTTTCTGCCAAATTCCATTTTCCCCACAGGCCCCGAGGCCCAGAGGGAACAGCATTTTGCATTATAACATAGAGGGGTCCAGCTGGTTTGGGAAAGGGAAAAGAATGGGGAAGAGGGGGCTCTTGAGAGAGGCCAGTCAAGACCAAAGTGGAGTCTTTTCCCTGAGGCTTAAAAGGAGCCTCCGGAAGGAGAAGCTAAGAGCCCACCACCAGCAGCTCTTCCGAGCACCCCCAGCTCAGTGATCCGCACACACACCTCGTGGCAGCCAGCCACTTGCCTGGGCACACTGAGATGCATATGGCCACATACTTACATAGCACTGGACCACTTCCTCCATAGCATCACTCATCACCTTTTGCGCTTTCAGACTCACCCTCCTGCTGGTGGGGAGGGTTGCTGGAGTGGGGGGAGGCATGGTAAAGGGACAAATCCCTTACACCTGAGAGCCCGGGATCAGCCAGAACAGCTAAAGTACCTTTTCCCACCCTGGTGTACATTTTGACAGGTGAATAAATGCTCCCCAGTAGGCAATAACAAGGAGAAGTCTGAATTAAAAGAACTTGCCAATTTGAAAAGTAATGCCATTCTATGTGACTCCACTCTATTCTGTTACCAATAAAACACTTAAAGATGCTATTCATGCAGACATAAAGTGCTAATGGCCACTTGTTAACATGTTTCATAATGCTAATATTTCCCTCTGATTTCCGACAGTTCTTTTTTTTCTTCTTTCTTCTTTTTTGGGGCTATTTTAAGTTAACAGAGCGCTAATCTGATTTGAAACTGAAGGCTTAAAGAGCTACTCTCTACATAACTGCACTATTAATGACAACCATTGCTTTACAAGTTGCACTGTTTCATGAAAACAATCATCACTCAGTCAACGAATTTTCCAAGCCACAGAAAAGCTGTAATAAGTTGAAAATGCAGTAGGCACAGAAGAAGCTCGTAATATAAGACACTGGTGGGGAGGAGTGTCACTAATTCTCTTCCAAGCTTTGTGCACTTTGTTTCCACGGAGGCAAAAGAACAGGAAGAACGGTAAAGGGAGTGAGAATTTTCTTTCAAAACAAACAAATAAATAAGAATATGAGGTGCTTCACTCACTGCCCCCAACTCACCAAGCTGGCCTGCCAGTAACTGGGACAGGCATTCAAATGCCTTAGAAAGGATATGGCTCAGTGCTTAGTACTAACTGGGCCAAAGATACAGTAAGTCTTCCCAGGATACACAAGTGTCTCAGGGCCTTCCAAATGAATATGTGTGCAGCGACCTGGGGCCACAACTTTATCCAGACAACTTGGAAGGCTAAGAAACACTTGATGTGGGAGCTGCAAAGGAAGCTTTATGCTCAACCTTTCCTGGGGAGCTGTGAGAAGAGGAAGCCTACTTACGCAGGATGCTTTAAAGGGGGCAATTCAGAGGCACCTAGATTCCCGCCTATAAATGTTGAGTAGCCAAAGGCAGCCCCTTGACGTGCTAGAAAAACTATGGGTTGGGGACTCAGGAAAACCTAATCGGGATGGTGGCTAAGCTGTGCTAAGTAGTTAGGTGGCCCGGACCAGTCCCTTGTCCTCTCCTGGACCGTGGGCTTTCCATTTTTGGGCTGCATGTCTGTGTCTGACCCTCAGGCAGAAAGAATTTGTCCCCCATGCCTACACACACACTCATCTTCCAAATGAGAACCCTTCATGAGAGGAAACTTGCCTAGTCTTGCTCACCTCTGCAGGTCTAGCACCTGATACAGTGCTGGGCACAGAGCAAGTGTTCAATAAACACATGTTGAATTGCAAAATGAGATTAGATGGTATCTGCCTCTCCCCTCAGCTCTAATTCTTTGGCCCTGCGAAAACAAAAGCCCTGAAGAACTCCATGTTGTTTATCTAATTTAAGAGGCTTCAGTGAGGTAGGCATCAGGGCATCCCCATCACTTGAGATTGGTTCAGTGCCTGGAGAGGTTCACAGTCTGGTGAAGATGGCTTATTTTCTTTCAGCCTCTCAACTATGAGTCACCTTGAAGGAGGGGTAGGAGAACAGGCAGGTTTTACTGCAACACACATCTAAAGTGAAAGAGTACACTTGACCACATTGCCCACCCACATGATGTCCTTTCGGACGACACAGGAGGAAGGCGTTTTACCACTTAGCCACCGCAGAGATGAATTTTACCCAAAAACAGACACCTCAGGGCACAGCTCACAAGTCACATCTGACCACACCACCACCTCTAGTTACCCCTGAGAGAGGCAATGTATGGGCGGCCCACCGGACAGTCACCGTTTAAGAAGAGTTTCAGGGATAGCGAGGACCTGCCCCACCAGCACCAAACTCCACGGGCCACCAAGCCTTGAGGGGTGGTGAATTTGTCTTTCCCACCCAACACAACTCTTTGAAACGCTCTCCCCTGGAAGGAGGATGGCGAGAGTAAGGGACTCAAAAGCTAATTAGGTTTGAGGCACCCCCTATCATGCTCCAGTCCCCAGTCTATGCAGTCGACACCACGACAAGATGGTGGAATGTGGGACAAGGAATTTCATGCTAGGGGTGGCACTAAATGGAGTTCCTGCCCCCCTGGGCTCAGTCCCCAGGAGCGTTCAAGGCCAGGTGGTAAGGGACATGCTGCTTCCATGCCCCCCTTGAGGCTACACTGAAGAAGCCACAGTCCAGGTGCCCTAAGGCCAAGCACCCATAGGGGCACCTTCACCAGAGATGGGTGTTGGCTCTGTCTCTAGCAAGAACTCCTGCTTCTTCTCTCTTGTTGGAGCTTACTTCTTCTCTCTTGTTGGAGCTCATCTTCAATTTCTGCCAGGACCTTCCCTATCCTGCCTTCTCCCTTCTAGATCCCACCTCCCTCTAAGGGCTGGCTGCCTGCTCCCATCCACGATGGAACCAACTCATCCCTGGCCACCGCAGAGAAAAACAAAAAGAAAAAGCCTCCTGCCACAACTAATAATCCCATCATACCAGTATCTGGGAAACAGAAGTAAGACCCAGCTTTAGAAGAGAGCACAGCTGGGTCAACACTGACAAAGGACCGGGTCCTGTGTCATAAACACCTTGGAGTTCAATGAGCAGGAGACCCATTATCTCAACAGGCCAGAGACTCAATGCCTTCCACAGACAGGTACCTCTATGGAAAAGAAGATTTCTGGCCTGTGGTGAAGACTTGGATTCTAGATCCACTATCTTGAATTCTCCTAAATGCCCAAAGAAAGATCAGGGGAGGGGAAGGAGCAGGAGGGGAGGAGGGTGGGTGGGGAGAAGAGAGTTAGGAAGGCAGCCTGGCCTGAGAAAGACAGGCAGGCAGGTGGGCAGAGGCAGAGCACAGGGACTCCTGGCCACACAAGCCATTTCCTCCTAGACTTCCCCAAGATCACTTCCAGCCAGCAGTGCTCCCGAAGGTTCTCAAGAGGAGTGCTCTCATGCTGGACCACCTCCAGTACCATGAGAGGTCACAGGCACCCTGGCCACTGATGGGACACCAGTGCTGAGCCTGGCCCTGCTGAGCAGTCCACTTCTGGACAGCCCTGAGACTCAGAGAACAGGCCATCTAAACATAAACGTAAATTGGAATTTTTTTCTTATGAAAGAAATCAAAGTTGTACAAATAAATCTAGTTGGTCTGGATGACTCTCTTCACAACACACTGAAAAGGGTAACACACTGCCGGAGTCTGTGAATTCCATGCATTAGAGAGGATTTCCCTACTCAAATATCAAAGGTCTTGCATACACATACACAAAAAGAAAGAAAGAATATCACCATTTAAACCCAACCCAGCATCAGCCAGAGCTACCAGAAGAAAAGCAGGACTCACTCCCTTCTGAACACAGGCTATGCTCCCAGCTACCCACACTCCCAGGGTAGCCCTAGCTGCCCTCCTCAGGGTTGGCCCAGCCCTGAGGAGCCTCCCCCACACCGAAGTCCAGGTAAGAAGGGGCAGAGCTACAAAGAGCTCGCTGCTCTGTCAAGAGAAAACGCGCCTGCAGGTGAAGGCCGCGAAGGCATCGTACCCATCCCAACCCCTTCTCAGCTTGTCCACAGAGAGAAAGAAGAAGGTAAACTCACCTAGCCTCTGCACCTTTCCTCAACAGGGAGCCAAGGAATCCAATCGAAATGCTGGCCTTTCAATTTTCAATTAATCAGCCAGAACAAAGTACGAACTAAACGCCATCTATAGACCAACATTATGTGAGACATGAAAATACAAAAAATAAAACCCGATCCCTGCCTTCGAAACGGTTATGGTTTTGGCAGTAGAAAATACCAACCCCCAAGAGGCCATATGAATACTACCGATGCCCTCTCACTAATCCCAGGGCGATACCTCCACCAAAGGGAGCAGAGGGGCTGCAGCCACTTCCTGATGGGGGTCAGGCCTTTGCTGGGTCCCCACTCACACATTCTTAGTTAGCTGGGGAAGTGGCCTTGGAGCCACCCAGCTCGGGGAAAGGCAAACACAGCAGCAAGCACTCGGCATGTGTGTGGGACCAGGCTACCTCTTTATTCCTCGAAGCACAGCCCAGTGCTTTCAGGCAAGGAGAATATGGCGGTGAAGAGAGGGGCACCTGGGAGCAGGGTCTGAAACGGATGCAGGACTTGCCAACCGACTCTTGATCACTCAACTTCCCAGCTTCCTTATTTGTGCTCCTGACTTGAGACTGAAGGCTAAAGTTCCCAAGCCACTTAACCCACTGTGAGGTCATACCGTGGGGATTACCGAATCACCTCTGGGCTAGGCAGAGCGGGAAGTGAACAAGTCAGTCTGAGAAAGATCCGGACAGAGGCTGTTCTCTGGGCTCTGCCAGGCCTACACCCACGAAACGGTCCTGTGCTACAAATGCCCTGCAGTCTGAAGGGCAGGCGACCCCTCTTCTCACCACTCCATATACGTCCTGATTGAACTAGGGTACATAAAAGGGAGGCAGGGCTGAAAATCTAGCCTCGTGGCTATAAGCCTGCCATTACTCATGCCATGTTTGTGTGCTCTGAAATGCTTTCCCATGTCCGTAATGCTTTTCATATCATCCTACACACTCGCTGTCACCTCTCCTCACCCCAGCACACAGAAGGGATGTGCTTTTCGTGTGCACTTAGGTTTTGTTTTACTATTAAACACAATGACCAATTCCTATTACTGTAACACGGATTGTGCTGGAAACTCAAAAAAGACTTGGCTTTGCTGGCTCCCAGGGAATCTGGGCTCTGCTCCCCAAAGCCTACGTTCTCCAGATGTCAGCGGAAAGTTATGAACAGCTCTCACCAGCAGTAAGTGAGGCAAGAAAGGCCACTCACTGTATTTCTCAGCCTCCATGAAGTTGTCACTGGGAGAGGAGCCAAGAGGCAGGATCATAACCCCCTGTCACCGGGTGAAGCAGAGAGGTGGCCATGGGGCTTGGGACACCAGGGGAGAACCAAGTTCAGTATGGACAAGGACAGAGAGGAGAGTCTGGAAAAGGAGAGATGTGGCTTCAATACAGTTGGGAGTGAAAGTTTAATTGCACTCAAAGATGGCTGAAGAAGATCTAGAACTCCTCCTGGACACCAGGCTGAACATGAATGCTCGCTCTTTTTTTAAAAAGTAAGCAAGATACCGGAGTGCAGGTCTCAGAGTAAGGAATGTGGAAAACACTAAAGTCTCTGGCCAGTGCACTGCACAGTAATCAGACCACTGTTTGAGTAAAAGATTCAGGAAGGTTAGAACCAGGAGGTTCTAAAGAGAAGTACAAAAATGATAAACAGGTTAAAAGACAATAGATCCATGAATTCAAGTTCAGGGAACAGAGGTTATTCAGGAATATTCAGGAAGGAGAAGTGGCAAGGAACAGAGCAAAGAACTGTAAAACATGAGGGGTTTCAGCCCAAAGCTGGTGATGAGATACTCTGTCTTCTTTGGAATGAAGAGGAAATGGGTTTAAACTGAAGCATAAGAGATTTAAGGTAGAAAAAAGGAAGGATTTCCTGCTATTGAGAGATGTCTTTAAAAATAGAACACATGTGGAGGAGGAAGAGGTTGAGCTGGTCAATTCTCGAGACCCGTCTAACACTGACAAGGTACAGGTTCCCCCACCACCCCAGCTCCACCCTCCCACCCCATGTCCAGTGATCTGGATAAAAATGCCAAGCTGCCCCATTTGCACACTGTGCAAACCTCAGAACTACCACACTGTGTGAGCCCCATCAGGAAACATGGCAGGCAAGCCTGCCCAAAACAGGGCAGGGAAAGAAGGAGGCCATGAGGAAAGGGCAAAGCACAGGACCGTTGTCTGGAGTCTTTCTCAGCAAAGCTCCAGTTCTGGAAAGCATTCTAGCCATCACACATAAAAGCACCAGAAGCAGCACGAGTCTCTCGGCAGAAGCACAGGAGGGTCACCCTGGGTCCTGCTGGGTGAGGAGAGGCTGTATGAGTTGGTAGAGCGAGCCAGCGTGAGGGTGTGAGGCCTGGGCTCTGTGCCAATTCTATCACTGCCTAGTGAGTGGCCTCAGGCCCATCATCGCCCCTCCTCAGCCTCAACCTTCTTCGTCTGTATAATGAGAGGGTAGATGCTAGGACTTCATGACTCTATGTCTACAAAGAAGATGCTCAGTAAATATTTACTTCCCTCTTTCATGAAGGAAATTAGACTCAAAAACCTGTACTTTATTCTCTGATTGCTCAGATACTCTGGTCAGCAAGGAACAAGAGCTTTGCCCTAAGACTCAATTTTAGGGAAAGGGAGGCATTTTTTAAAAAACACTTTAAAAATATTAGCTATCTTAATGTGAAAAAGCAAAATTAGGCCTAGGTTTTCTCTCTCCAGACTTCCTCCAAAAAGGCTGGGCCTCAACTCTTGTCTGGTTCCCTCCATCAAGGTCCGCAGAGCTCCCCAACTGTATAAGGAAGGCAGCGGATCAGACCTTTACTTCCACATGGGTGTGCTGCAGCCCAGCATGAAGCGAGTCCCAATAATTTTGTTATTACTTAGTATTAATAAAATGTATTTATGTTGTAAAGTGTCCGCGTTAGAGTAGACTCAAGATTATTCCTGTAAAACGACATCCTGATTCACCTGAATTTCAATATGCTTACTCAAGTGGAGAGTAGGAGGTGGGGCCAGCCAGAAACAGCACATGGGAGGCCATCGCACATGAGAATGTCAGTTTCTCACACACACAGACATGGGGGGGAGGGGGGACAAGGCGAGAAGCATCGCACTCAATCTGAGAATCACCACCCACCAGGGGCGGGTGAGAGACGACACAGAAACCCATCAGAGAACGCTGAGGAGATTTTAAGAGCCCACTTATCATTACCCAGTTCCTTTAAAAGTCCCTCCAGAACCAGAATGTAAAAGGAGGTGCCATGGGGCATGCAGAGGACCCAGCAGTTACTATTCATGCTCCAGTCAAGCTGGACGGACCCATCAACATGCCGCTGCTCGATGGGCAAAGATCAGGATGCGGTTGTTCACGGCGGTAGTTCACGGGGTTACTTATCCCTGGCCTTCCATCATTTGAGTTCCGACCCGCAGCCACAGTACCACCAAATCTGTCTCCCTATGACCCACAACAAAAGGAGAGTTCGTTCTTTGAAAGAGCTACAGGACATGTCTCTCAGCCCTTGAGAAAAAATGAGGAGAAGTGGGATTTCTCAGTCCTGACCCTCTGGTAGGTAATACGAAACCAAGAAATTTCTTGTCTCCCACGTACACCAAGAGCCCCTTTCAAATACAGGCTACAAAAAAAAATGTAGGTGTGAAAGTGGGGCAAGAAAGAACCTAAGGACCATGAGAGTTTGGCATACGGATATCAACATCTTTAAAGCATTTCGCAGAGTTTTTGATTCTATAACCTCCATATTGAGAGACATAAAACAAAACATTACACCTGTCAGGTGCTGTGCCCTGAACTATCTGCAGGCAGCTGAAAGTCAGTACATCAGACTTTTAACGACGTGAAAGTTAAAGATTAAAAACATGTTGGAACGCTTACTTTATGCGGTGCCAAAAATGTGTCTGTAACCTGTTAGGGGAGATGGGTGTGGAGCATCGTTTGAGAAAGATGACGGCACTCAGACCACAGAGAAAAGGCAAGGTCCCCTCCCGCCCTGCCTGCTTCCCTTCCTGCCATCCTTCCTTCCTTCTGAGGGAAATTCCTCCTGAAATCTGACAGGCTTTGCAACAGCAGTAGGTTAACCGCCCCAGAGAGTGAGGCTGGAACCACTGGAATCCTGGGCAGATTTCTGACGCCAATTCTGTTCTGACACATGAGGTCAAAGCCACTGGTTTAGACATTCACGTGGGCATTGGGAATGTGCTTCTAAAGACAAGGCCTCGAGGTCACATCCTGTATTCCCCTGAATTACTCCAATGACAATAAAAACCCACTGAAAGCAGAGATACTTTTGCAGGGCCTTGCCATTTGCCAATCTGGAACTGAAGCATTCATGGCTATGCTTAGTTAACTCTCTCTTGACAAGAGTTATCAAAAGTTTTCATCTCCCTCCTTTCCCCTTTCTCTACCAGCAAAACCAGGTCACTGGTAAGCAATTTTTGTATCTCCTTCAGTTTCCTCCACTTAACTTTTCACTTATGGCTGTATGTACATATGCACAAATATGGATCTGATGTAGCCACTGCTTTTTTCTGAACATTGAAAAATTCAGGAAGCCAAAGATAACATCATATACCTTGAACGGCACGTCCTATGCATAGCAGCCAAAAAAGAAGGAAAAAAAAAACTTTGCAAGATTATGTATGCACAAGTATTAGAATCTTCCTCAAAAGTTCTCAGGCAAATGGGTGCCTCTCTAATTTTCACCCTTACAATAAACTCTTCTGCAGGTTTTGTTTATTTTGAGGAAAATTTCACTTTTTTTTTTCAAGACATGAGGTGTGAATGATGCAAAACAGTATTTGGATATGTAAACTGAATTATTTGCATAATGCATTTCTAATCAGTGAGTATAAATTCTGGAGTCTGAGGAAATCGAGTGCCGCAGAGTTTTTTAAAATCCAGATTATAAAAATAAAGAGCATCGCCCTTCGGTGCAACAACGTACACATTTGTGTTCTGTTTATAAGGAGAAATTATCCACACAGTTTTCTGAAGAATCTTAAATAAGTGATGTTGACGTACATGAGTTTGCTCTGACTCAATAGTAGAAGCACAAAGGTCCCAAATTCACAGGCACAAGCACACCAAGTGCCAAGGAAAGCAAAGACATTTGCCTCTGGAAGAGAAGATTTCCCCGCAACCTGCTGGACCTACAGGAGTCTGAGGTATAAGGCAGGACAGGGGAGCAGCCAGACTTTCTGCCTATACCAGCCATCACGTCAACTTGGTCACCATGTTGGAATGAGCCCAAAATCACCTACACCCTTCCGTTGGTTCCCATTGGTGTTTTCATGCAAACTTAACCCCTTTGCAGAAAAACAGTGACATGGATGTGCAAACAGCAGAAAGATTATTCCAGCTTCACACACTCCCTTCTGTCAACAAGCACAATGAAACCAAGATGGAGAAACAATCTGTCTGAACAAACAGTTTTTTGGGAAGGGATGAAATGCGGAGAAGAGAAAATGGGGTGGTCAACCCCAGACAATGGCCCTCTCCCCATTCCCACAATGGTGGCTTGTCAGGTCCTTAATTGCCCAAGAGCCACCTGCATGCTCAGAACTCCCACAGGTGCATGCGTTGAGCGCCTGCGCACACACATAGTTTCTTGAGGGTGCCAGGTTACATTTCTACAACAGCTGGTCCCATTGTCTACTGCCAGTGAAGCCAAACCAGCCTAAAATTTAATTTAATCTGCTGTAAACCCAAGTGTCAGGCACTTCGATGGCAGCTAAAAGCGCCACTCTCAGATAACCGAGTGACACTTGCTAATAATAGCCTCTGCATGAAGTGAGCAGGAGCGGACATTTTGTGAAAGCAGAGGGGCCTGTGCCTGAGAATGGCTCTGTGAGGCTGCTCTCAGCTTCCAGGCGGTAGACGCGCCAGAGACCGGGTCCACCCCGGCTCTAATGTGTGTCCAGCCGCACGAAGCCCACCAGTGACCTCGCTTTCAAGCTGAGCTGAGACAGCCCTGGCTTTTGCTAAACAGAACAAATGCCCCTTTACAGCGGTTCCACCATTGCCCTGTGCCCTCCCATCTTCCAGAGGCTGTGCCTCAGCACTCTCTCCGCTGGGCTTCAGTCCCCTTCTCCCTTAGAGCACGGCCAGCCTCCTCTCAGGCAAACCATCTTTCTCAAATAGCCAGAGCTTGATGGCCACAGGAAGGCCCAAGAGCCTTATCTTCCTCGACACTACCAGGTAAATGGGCACTTCCCACCTGCTCTTCCCAACACCCACCAAGAAAGGAGGCACTGGTGCCAGAATTCAATTCAACTCCAGCTCCAACTTCTCTTCACGTGCCAAAACAAATTTGGGCAGTCCTTTGCTTCCAGAAGAATGAAGCACGGTGCATAGCGAAGACTCTAAGAGGATCCCCTTAACGATGAACTTTCCAGATACAAGACTTGAGCTCACAAGCACTTTCTTCCCTAAAGGATACCTGCCTCCATCACTACCTCTGAGCTGAATCCTTAGTGAAGAAACAACATCCATTGGGCAAGGCCATTTTGCTCTTGACCAGTCAGGCAGCACCTTTATTTTCAGGAAGATCTCACATACATACAGATGTACAGAGAACGGTATAAATCATCTCCCAAGTGTGCGTCATTCGACTTCAATCACTAGCAACTCATGGCCAAACTTGTTTTATCTATAACCCTATTGCCAACCCTACCCACTGGATTATTTACATTGATTCCAGACATCCCATCATTTCATCACCAAATACTTCAGTATGTATTTTTAAAAGATAAAGACCTCTTTTTTAACCACAAAACCATTATCACACCCCAAAAAATTACAGTGACAATAATTCCTTATCATTAAATAGGGGAGTTACTTTAAACTCTGAAATACTTCTTTGCATCTAGGTCCTGCTTTGGAGGATCCCTTTTACCGTGGTTCAAGACAAAAGGTGCCAAGGAAAGCATTCAGGGAATCACTCTCTATAAAAAGGGTCATGGACCTTGTTCAAAGCCACCTGGCCCTTCAGCTCAAACTCCTCCTGTTCCTTTGCAGTCCCCTGCCCTATTGGGGACAAGATGCACCCTCTGAGAGTCCTCTGTGAGGGTTCTCACCCCTCTCAACAGCTCCCTAGTTCCTGAGTCTTCCTCATTCCCCACTGTGTGGCCCATCACCTCTCTAGGCAAGCAGGTACACTCCCAGTGTTCAGAACTGGTATTTATTTTTCTTCAAAGAAAGTGTTCTCCCGGACAGTTCTGCACAGAATTCATTCACAGAGCATGTCTTGGATATACAGCTGACTAGATATGTCAGTTATGTTCCAAATGGGTTTTCACAGGTCAAGGTTCTGCAGGCAAGAGCAAATACTATTTTTAGACAGGATAAGGTCACAGTGCTTTTAGAGGCAGTGAGGTCTACAATAAAACCTATTGATCAGCCTCTGGAACTAGTGCTCCAGAGAGACACGGAGATTGAAACAAAAATTGCCTGGCCGTTTTCTCTGTAGACTCAGTGGGTAAAAGCTTGTTGGACTTAATATCTTTCAGGATATAAAATAAGTAAGAAGTAACTGCACAGATTACTGAAGTCCATTTAACCAGATGCAGAGGCGGGTCAGGAAATATACTTGCAGCAGAACTGTGAAGAAGAGGACTTCAAGGCAACAAGTGTTACTGCCACCAAGAGAAAGACTAGCCTCCTAAACTCAGTGAAGGCCAAGGGTGCAGGCTGCCATCCATGATTTCAGCTTGAAACTGTTGTCCCTAAACTTGAAACTCTGCCCCTCAATCAGGGCTATGTGAATAGCAGACCCTCAGAGACAAACAGTGTGAAACGGATTTGCCTAAGTCAGAATTTGATGAAAAGAAGTATTCATATGGATGACTTTTTAAAACTTTTATATTAACTTAATGGAATCATGGTAAATCTGAAGATCTTCCTACTCTCTCTCAATCTCTCTCTATGTATAGAGACAGAGAGAGTACGCAAATATATATTCACACACACACACTACGTATACAAGCACTAGATATATTTACACACACACACATTATATGTGTGTATGTATATATGCACATATGTATGGTACATACATATAAGCATGTGTGTGTGTGTGGGGGGGTATATCTTATGATGATAGTTTCACTGTATTTGGGTTTTTTTTTTTTCCAAAAGAGAAAAGTCTTTTATAGGTGTACCTCACCAGTAAGAAAAATCATTCGTTGCCACTGAAACTTGAGAAAGAAATTTAGAAGTCATATAAACACACAGGAAGGAGCCCAAGCAAACGAATCGTGAAGGCACAGAAAAGCCACTGGAAAGTTATTTAACTAGCCTGAAGGTTCATGAGTTTACCAAGGTGCTGGCAATAAACCCTAAATAATTTATTTAAGTCAAATAGGAGCTTTAAGTAAAGACATTAACTTAATGGACTATCACATCCTAAACTTCAGCCAGAGATCTAAAACTTTGAAGTCAATTATGTCCCCACAAATACCTCTCCATTATCAGCAGTGTTTGATTGTTTTGGAGACTTGGGACCACAGGACCTAGTGTGAAAACTGTAGGTATCTTCATTTATCATCTGCTCCCATCTCACAGCCCAGCTCACAAACAAAATATGCCACGGTAAACATAATCCATATATCATGTTGTGACACAGCTGACCCCATTAGTGAGCCCAGACTGTCCCAGCAGTAGCATCCTACCACACATTAACAATACACCACTGATACATTTGCACAATACAATGCAGGGTAGGGGGAGAAGAGAGACTATCGGGCTATGAAATCCTAAACATCATATCTGAATACATATTTTGTCGCCTATCTCTTTGGCATGTGAATGCTATCGTGCTTTCTCTTCAGGTAATAACCGAAGGGGGGAAAGTAATGCTTCTGGGTGGCTACCATTCACTCAGTCTGCCCATTATCTTCCTTTGGGTTGAGTCAGGGCTAAACTTTTTCCTTTTCCCTGTTTGTTTTTGTTAGCATTTGGTTTTATTTTGTTTTTCTGCCTGAGACAGAAGAGTATGCAAAATTTGAAACAGCTGATTATCAGTGCCCTAATAGAGCACTCCTAATAAAAATCCCCAAAACATTA
This sequence comes from Leopardus geoffroyi, assembly GCF_018350155.1. Lineage (NCBI taxonomy): Eukaryota > Metazoa > Chordata > Mammalia > Carnivora > Felidae > Leopardus > Leopardus geoffroyi. Next base: position 78,633,198 of record NC_059336.1, read on the forward strand.
TAAATTAAAGAGGCAGTAATTTAAATAAATTGCTTTTTTATTGAAGCTATAGATCTCAAGAGTGCCTGTGTCCTACACGTTATTTCACAACTGGTTCATTTCCCCCTTATTCTTAGCATGTGGGATAATAAAAGAAAGTTTTAAATAATCATTATCCAAAGGGTAAGTCTGAATGTTGTTTATCAGCATGCTTCTGAAAACATCATTCTATACCTAATTTAATGCCATGCATAAATGGTATTTGCTGGACAGTTGGAAAACAGAAACATCCGTGCTAAAAGTCAGTGGTAAACACCAAGTTTAGAAAATGGATTGCAAAGATCACATGTCCCAGAACAGGCCATATGCTTTTACCTACATGATGAATAAAAAAAGAACATTTTCCCTCAATTTATGCTGTCTTCAACACTAACAGAGGGAGAGTTCTTCTAAACATGTTGCATCGGATGCCTTTAACAAGCAAGAATTTGTAACTCCAAGAACTCAGCATATGTAGGCTATGTCCATACAGAGAAACCAGCTTTTGGGGGAGGAAGAAGCAAAATATCACTGAATTCAGTCGGTTAATTGAATTTAAAATACCTGGTTGTTTAAATTCAACTGATTTCTTTGTCAAACGTATTTCTATTTTGACACAGCTACAGTTGCCCAAAAAAGCAAGCTTGGAGAAAATACACATTACACTCCTTAGAGTTTATATTAAAAAAAAAAAAAAAAAAAAAAAACAGCTTGCAACAATTAAAAGACAGAGAAATCTTGTAAGGCTGGAAACTTCTGTGAATTATCACCATTCCATTATACCATGCTTCAATTTTGCTTCCAGCAATTTGAAAGTTACTCTTAAGCTTTCTGTGAAGGGATCACGAGCCCAAGACTTAATCTCCACCGTAGCTCCTATCTTTGAGGCAAATAAAGAAAATATTCTGCCCTATCTGCAGGCGAGCCCCCTTCACCAACTAGATTCCAAAAAGAGCAGCTAGAAGAGGAAGCAGGGAATCTGCCTGTAGTGTTTAGAGGATGCTAGTACAGGACAGGGGCTTAGAGGCCCACCAGTTCCAAACTACTCATTCTACAGACAAGGAAACTACAATGAAAGGAACCCAATGAAGGGGGAAGGGAACCCAAAGTTTCACAGTTCAGAGTTAGAATCCAGGCATACTGGTTCCCAGACCAGTGTCTTTCCATTATCATTAAAAGTCAAAATTTGGTGGGATGCCTGGATGGCTCAGTTGGTTAAGCGTCCAACTTCAGCTCAGGCCAGGATCTCGTGGGTCGTGAGTTCAAGCCCACTTTGGATCCTCTGTCTCCCTCTCTCTCTGCCCCTCCCCCACTCTCATGTGTATGCTCTCTCTCTCTCTCTCTCTCTCAAAAATAATTTTTTAAGTCAAAATTTAGCTCTAGAAAAATGAAAAATCCCAAGAGACCTCAATCCTTACTCCCTCAAACCTGTTTTGGTAATTTCCCCACTGCCTTCATGGAAGGGTAAGCATCTAGTTATAAGGCCTTTACAAATTTTTATTTTCTCTCTCTTCTTCTTTTACTTTATTGTTTGGTAATCAAAAATAGTTTATCATAATGCTCTCAAATGGACTGTCATCCTATTACAGGCAGATAATGTTATTTCCTAGCAGAAAATGGCAACAGGGATGGAAAGAAGGATGACTTTTTTTTTTTAACGTCACAGTTTTTTCTATAACAATTTCATATTCTAGGTGCAAAACAGGATTTCTCTCACCCTTAACTTCTACAAAATCTAGATTGATTCAAATTCAGAATTTGATAAAATCCCATAGTTTAGGATGATGTATTCTAGCAGAAAGCTCTTGGTTGGCTCTATTTCGTTTTTTCTTCCCCGAAAGATTTTTCAATAGTTTTCACTTTTAAAAAGATTTCAACTTTGGATTGTGCCGATGCCAAAGTCTCTATACATCTAATCAATCAATAAATATGCCAAACAAAGCAGCATATGTTTATCCTTTACATTTGGGACGTGTACATTAATTACTGCAGATTGTCTCCTATGCATCTCCCCCCTCCCCCCCTCCCCCCCCCCCCGCAGACAGCAGTGCTCAAAAGGGTCCGCAAAATAAAAATGTATGGGGTAATTAAATGGATATTTATAATTAGAACTTAATAATTTGCATCAGGGACAAATGAGCTCTGATTTTAATCTGCAGCGCATTTAGATTAGCCCGAAGATAGTGTAATTTGATGGTTTATAGGCCTCCTCTCGGATTATGAAATAATACCAAGCCTTCCAAGACAGCGCGTCGGTGTCAGGAGTGTGTTAAAGAAGAAGATGCAATGAAAATGTTTGACAACGTGAAAGCAGCCATAAATTACATGACAACTGTGTAAAAGTCATGATGAAACAAATAAAGGGCTGACCTATAATGCGTCTGATTCATTGTGACACACACAACTCCCTGCACTAATCTCTGCCCAGCCAACGCATTCTTAAGCGGGGAACTACTTAGCACCGGGTACGTTGTAAATTATCACTAGTCAACAGCATTGATTTTTAGTCGACATTTCAATCAGGTTGAAGTAGAAATACTACCCAGCTCATCCGACAGCCTCTTAACCAGTCCGCTGCCCCTCTGCGGTCTCCTCAGTTATGGCTTTGTTAAATTTCCATTGCTCTCACCATTCAATATTTATTATAGCGTTGCCACATCCAGGCACTTGGCCTGAAGGGTCGCCGGCCTGCCTCTTGGGGCATTAAATTCATGCTTACCTTAATGAAGGCAGAACCAAAAAAGAAAACGAAATGAAAGGCCACCATCAGAGAGCTGGCCTGATTTTCAAGAGAATGGGGAGAAAACTAGAGGGGAAAAATAGGACCTCTAAAGCAATGGTACTCCTTTTATCATTTCTGCTTTTCAATCTAGGAGTCCCAGGAACAAAATTCAGAACTTCTCTTTTGGGGTGATCAGGAATACCGCTATGGTCCTGAACCTGGGGCAGATAGGGACAATGTGGAGAACCAGGGGAAAAGGCAAGGGGCAAGGAAGCAAGGATCCAGTAGTCCCAGGGCAGCATGAGAATTGAAACGTAAGGCTTGGAGTTCTTTACCCACATGTATTCTCAGCAGCCACCTCCATCCCTACCCCCAACTCAGAAGACGGCCTGAATCCATGCCGATGACAACCCCTTGGTTGAACAACTTCCCTCGGTTCAAATAGAATAGAAGAGCATACCAGGTGAGCAGAACTCCCAGCCAACCCTTGTCACTGCGGAAGCCAACTCTTCAGTTCCCCCATGGGACCTCTGCACACAGTAGGCGCCTCCAAACTACCCAATGGACTCTGAAACTATATAAATGGTGGTTGATGGTGGCCCAGCCAATTCAAAAGGATGGGTAATTAAAGGAAAACCCTGACATTTGGTTTCGGAATACATTATGTAATCCCTCTGCAATGAACCTCAGGTCTTGCTTCAGCAAATATTAATGGTGTCAGAGCAGCCTGCGGAGTGACTGGGGGAGGCCACCATGCACTTGAAAACTTGCCTCAGGGAAAGCCACATGTGGATCATATGGAGTTGTTGACTGTAGTTTCCATTCAAAAATTTTCTCAGGTCCCCTAGCATGCTTTCCAGACTTGCCTTACCACAGCACTTGCTCAGCTAGAAATGAAAACCTCATAGAAGCAGATTATTAACCCCCCAGCACTCCCTACATACACATATTCACACACACACACACACACACACACTCCCATACTCTCCCCCTCAGAGTATAATTCTGATTATCCCCCTCCCCCCTTTAAGGTGTGGTCAGTGCAGCGAACGTCAGAGAGACAAGAGAACAGAAATGCTGAAAGCCAGGGGGTTCACCAGCCCTTAAAAGTCCTAGCTTGGTTTCTTGGTCAGCCTACTGCCATCTCCTAACCAAGTCACACACAAATAGGAAACCTGCTTCCTGTTCTTCACAGGACCCTCACCCCATTTCTGGCTTACTCTGGACAGATGGAGAAGTGACTACTTGCAAAGCAGAATTCCTCACATTACAACTCTTTCCAACAGCTCCAAGGCTCCGCCAATACGCCCAGGACAGCCGCCCAGGAACTGGATGAGAACATTCTTCTCTTTCCCAGAAGACTAAAAAACTTGACCACAGAACCCACAGGAGGGCCAGCCGTCCAACACCAGCGCTTCCCACCCAACTGGTGCCCAGCTCCACTACGGAAAGCTGCAAATATTTTGAGGAGGTGACAGAGGATGACGACTAGAAGCCAAAGGATTAAACCCTTCATAACTGTGAACCCTCAGGGAAGTTATCTAGCCCTTGGTTAGCCCCAATTTCCTCATCTACCAAATGGGGCTAATAAGATCTCCTTTCTGGGGCTTCTGTGGATGGAATAACAAGGCGTCAGATACATAGTATAGCAACGGCAACTCTGCCAGCGTGTCCTGGGTGGCAAGTAATGTATGTGCTTTCTCTCATGCATGGACCCTATATAAGGGAGGTGCCCTGGGTTATCTCCATTTCCCAGAGGTTAAACGTTTTGCCCCAATGCTCCCAGCCAGTCAGTGGTGAAGCAGGAACTGGAACCCAGAGTGACTATGTCACATACCCAGGTACCCTCCCTTGGCAATGCAGCACACGCCATCCCTCTCTGTAGGGAGAGAGGCCAAGCACTGAGGGAGCTGCCAGTGGGGAGAAGCCCCTCCAATCGCCCCACCTCACCAGTCCCACAAGGGCTACTCTCAGCCGTTTCCACCCAACAGCCCCTTTCCCACGGGTTCCCACAGGAGCCCACCCTGAGGCAGAAAGAGGCTCTGAGCCCATTAGAACTCTCCCTGCCCGGCTCACCTCTCTTCCCAACCTGCTACCCCCACACTGTGAGGAACTAGGTTGAGACCCCAGTTCTTATAGGAGAAAAAGTGCTCAGCCATGAGTCAGAATCATAATAGTAACTGGCTTTTCTCAAGTGCTTACCTGGTACCAGGCAAGTGTTTTCCTGCAATGCTAATGAGGTCCCCAGTGTGGTGGGTCCTGCGGCTCCCCCCATGTTACAGATGAGGAAATGGAAGCTTAGAGGATGAAGAAATCTGCCCAAGCTCACACACCTAGAAATGGCAGCGCTTCTGCACCATTTCAGTTCATGTACTCACAGAGGCTGAAGATGGGGGGAAAAGGAGATGAAAGGAGATAAATGTATTTTTAAGGGCTTATTTCCCCTCTTTCAGCCTGCAGGTTACAAAGACACATAGGTGGGAGTGAAAAAAGCATCTAAGGGCTTTGTTGAATGTTTGGGGTTATCTTTGAGATGAGCCCAGAGGCCTCCAAAGTTTCCCAGTTTCTATTTGCTACAGGAGAAGGAGAAGAAAAGCCCATCTCCCTGCTGAGGCTTCAGCCTGGGGAAGTAAACACGATTTTATCCTATTTTATATGGCCGTTCACCCTGGGGCCTTTTCAAGTCTGTGATGGGAAAAAACACATCTATTCTTGTGTGGACTGCATTTCGGACAGGCCCCCAAACCACTCGGAAGCCCCCGTATCCCCTAGGCAGAATTCTATGAACCCAGCTTTAGTGCCAGCAGCTCCTCTGGTGGGAACCAGAACATGCCTCCCGCCAGTAAGTAACAGGGAAATTCAATTACCTTGCCACTTGTGGCAGGAGGGCAAAGATTGCACATTAAAAGAGCTAAAAATGTCAGGAAGTTATTGGGCTGATGACTCTTGCTTGCCAACACTCATAAGTGAATGCATAATGTCATAATAAACTAAAAAACACAGAAACAGACCAAAGAGATAAGATAATTGAGAATAAAACAAGCCCCAGACGCATGGGTTTGCCACCAGCCCTGCACGGCAAGTGCTGTGCTTCCGATGGGGGCGCTTTTTTCCCCCATCCCTGGCCTTTCCTGGGTCTTGCTTGGGTGTTATTTTCTTTCCCAGCCACCAACAGACTAGTTCACAGGTCTTTCCCAGCAAGGAGTTTAACTTCTTTGAAAAAAAAAAAAAAAAAAGGTCGGGGCGAGGCGGGTGTGGGGGTGGTGGGTACGCAAGAGACTGGGAACGCCTGAGTGGCTCAGTCAGTCGGTTAAGCGAAGGACTCCGGCTCAGGCCCAGATCTCCCTTCTGGTGAGTCCCAGCCCCCAATCAAGCTCCGTGCTGACAGTTCAGAGCCTGGAGCCTGCTAAGGATATGGTGTCTCCCTCTCTCTACCCCTCCCCCACTCACTCTCTGTCTCTGTCTCTCAAAAATAAATACACATTAGAAAAAATTAAAAAATAAAAGGAATTAGTTGGCACCGACTTCCTACCTGTAGGCCGGCCCACACGCCCCGCCCCGGCTCCGCACACACGTTAGCCGCAGCGCACGCGCTCACACACGCTGGTCTCTTGAACACACCGAACCCTTCCTGTCCCAGGCCCTCGGGTTACTGGCGTTATCACAACTCTTTTTTTTCCCAATGGCAAGCCAGGAAAGATGATAGAACCTGTGTGTGTAGCCAAAAGACTGGCCTCAACTGGTTCAGAGGGGAAAAAATTGAGCTGTGTCTTTTTTTTTTCTTGCCTTTAGCCAAAGACCTGGGAGCATTTGATGTACAGTCAGCAGGTATTTTCTTTCTTTCTTTTTTTTTTTTTTTTTTTTAAGAAAGAAAGAAAGAAAGAAAGAAAGAAAGAAAAAGAAAAAGGAAGAAAGAAAGAAAAAAAAAAAACACTGAAAAGGCTTGGCTGCACTGGGGCCCTGACATGCTCTCATCTAAAGCTTGGCCCTCGGCCAAGTTCATCTGTTAATGGACAGCCACAACCAAGGGCTGCACCTCCCCCCACCTCCCCGACTCCTCTCTGTTCTCCTACCTCTTTCGAGCTCCTAAAAACTAGACATCGATTATGTCTGTTCTTTTCCCTTTCTATTCAAGATAAACAAAGTGCTTCAAGTTCAGGGCACACCCTGGGACCCTTGACAAAACAATCTATCATTCTGTCTGCTAAACCAGTCTGTCTACACCACGGCCGCGAGAGCAACGTTCCCAATGTACAATTTTCCCTTTGTGCTTCTTCCCTCTTGCCACTAACCTCCTTTCTTTACCACCTTCCCTGGAGCAGATGGACTTGACCACTTTGCTTAAGCCCCTCCTGGTAACCTCAGAAATTAAAGAAAAGATGGGAGCTCCCGGCTGCCCCTCCCCCTGCCCAGGTTTTACTCCTCCCCCTTGCGTGGCCCCCATGTCTCTCGGACACACACACCCGATTCCTGTTAGACCCACACAATCCTTTCAAGCCTCTTACCACAGACACCCAGAAACAAATTTAATGCAAGGACTGTCCCTTCTTTTGCTCCCTGCAAGAATATTTTAAGTGAGTTTTGTTTTAAATCATATCCATTAATTTAGCCTGACTTGCAATTAAATGCAAATACACTTTTTACAACCAGTACGGAATGTATTAATTATAACTACAAATGGTCAAATGAGAGCACAGTCCCTCCTAAAAATATTAATAAAATACATAATAAATAATATTAATGAAACAAAAATAGATTCATAAGCCTTGGCCAGGGCTTTTATTATTTCACGCAAGGGGAAATCCAGCCAGTGAAACTTGCTGCACATACTTTGGCGGGACTCTGGCCAACCACCACCAGTGGACTCTAAAGAGTGCGTTTGGAGGGCGGCCGGTCAGGGGTGCTCTGGTGTTGGGGGTTCTGTGCAGATGCCCCCTTAAGAGGCTGAGTGATGGCCACAGAGCCCAAGGCAGAGCCCATAACGTCTCACACAGCTTTCCCTTGTGGTCGGGGAAAGTAACCCACAGGCTGCTTCCCCTTCCTAAGGCAGCCTAGCTGTTATTTCAGTACCCACCCCTCCCCTCCAATGAATCCCCTAGACCCAAGGGAAATGAGCCCAGCTAAATTAAGGGCTCAGGATTCTAGCCCCATCAGCACACCGTTTACTGGTTTACTGCACCAGCGTCGGAAGCCACCTTTCCTCCTGCCACACCACCAGGCCCCTGTTAACCTGTCTCCACATCACACAGCCCCTCGCCTCAACCCCCACCACAGCCTCCCCCGCTCTCTGCCCCCGCCTCTCCCCCCAAATCCAACACACCCACCGCACAATCGAATCTAATTAAGATCAGGAAGAAATTTGCATTTTCTTTTCACTGTACCCCCAGTAATCACAGAAGTTCTTCAAATTTTGAGAATTTTGTTCCTCTGCTAATTATTTCCCTCATTTTGCATTTCAAGGCACAAAGACAGTCTATCTCACTGGTGGTCTATTAATAGTTTGAAGTTTTGAGCATCAGAAGGTAGGGTGGGTTTTTTTTTTTTTTCTTTTTTAAAACTATTCTGTCATTTCCAGTTTTGTAAAAAGGTTTTTTTGTTGTTGTTAGTAGTGGTGAATTTAATGTTTCTTCCAAAAGACAGTTTAGCTGTGCCATTCTGTATATTACATGTATTAAGATATGATCTCCCCCTACTTTACTGATTTACAGAACCTTGGTATGTGAATGGTGGGAGGAAGGAAGGAAGGAAGGAAGGAAGGAAGGAAGGAAGGAAGGAAGGAAGGGGGGAAGGGAGGAAAAGGAAGAAAAGAAAGAAGGAAAGAAAGAAAGAAAAAGAAAGAAAGAAAGAAAGAAAGAAAGAAAGAAAGAAAGAAAGAAAGAAAGAAAATTCCTTGGCATAAGTACATGTTTGCTGATCAAATTTCAGATCATGTGTTGTTCATTATTATGACTTTACTTGAAAAACAGTTTGCCACAGTGAGATGGATTCACTTTATATGCTTACTACGCTTCCACTCCCTTTAAGTACTTTAAAAAAAAAACAGTACACTTTTTTTAAGGTACATTTAAAGCATGAACTGGTTTGGATTAAAACAATGTTTCAATGTCCGTAAATCCCCTCAAAATACATTTTTAAAAGACTTATGCAAAGCCACACATGATTTTGAGGCACCCAATGAGACTGTCCCACCAACAAAATTTAATGGTGATTTAAGAAATTCTAATACTTCTCATTTACTTCCTGTAGAATTATTTGTGTACTTGACATTTATACAGTTTCTCCATTATATAACAATCTACTCTGGGTACATGAGATTATGCCAATCTATTAGAATGAAATTTGTACTCCATATAAGCACAAGTTTCCAGTCGGTTTTGACTTAACACTATGTTTCAATGTAAAGTGTTATTATAGCTGAGTATAAAGCACAGCTCCTCCATGCTCACGGTTTTTAACTCTAATACTGTAATCTTTCTTGCTGCTTCTAGGGCTGTGTCAGTGTTTACATTCCTGGAAGTTAAATAAACCGACATGGCAAAACTCCTGGATAGACTGAATAATAAGGCTGGTGATGACTAAATTGTTTACTTTTTACCTTGTTAGGATCCCTTGCTTGTAAAGTTTGGGGGAGAGACAGAGAAAGAAGGAATGAAGGAGGGTGATATGAGATAGAAAGAGATTTACACACTGGCTTCCATATGTCACAAAGACCTTCCTACCCAAACCAACGTGATTGAAGCAGAGTGCATAAGTTCGTTTTGCCGGTTTCGTTTTGTTTTGTATTCTTAAATACCAGGTCATCCGAATTCCCCCTTCTCTCTTGCCCTCCCCCCAATAAAAAGTATGAACATTTTTTTGCCCATTTTCAAATAGCAAATTATCCATTAGATTTCATCATATCTTAGTAAAGCAATTACATCAAGAAAATGATAGTGCGTGTGGAATCAATTATGCATGCAGTTGGCCGGAGACCAAAGGCTGTGAAGTCGGAGAGGGCAGAATCGCTCGACACACACAAATAAAAAGCCCCTGGATCTCACAGATGGACCCCATCAGTTCATCTTACTGCCTAAAAAGTTCATGCACTTAATAATTTATTTGTGTTCTGGATACTGTTTCCCAGCTGAATATTAACAACTTTGAACTGAAGCATGCTTTTAGCATGGTATGGATGGAAGTCACGGTAGGGCAGTGCTAGGGTCCCTCGGAGGTTAAAATTGTAGTTACGTTTCTTACACACTGTTCATTTTCCATCACAATTTATTTTCTTTCATTAAACATTCCTTTTAATCAGAATATCAGTTTCAGTGTTCTGATTCTGCTTGTTAACCAGTGATAAACTCATAGACCAAAGATGAGCATCAATAATACAGCACAGGCTATTCAACAGCAAAGGCAAATACCAAAATCACAGGCTCTCAAAAATCGGAAACCGTTAGTTAGCACCTTGTTTTCACAACCAGGGCACTTGTGTACCTTGAGGGAGGCACCCAGGAGCCCAGAGACCATGATTGACTTTCGTGACTAGGGGAGGACACAGACCGAGCAGCTGAGAACAGAAGCTGGACGAGGCCACAGGAAGACTTCCTCGAGCTCAAAGGTAAATAAGTCAGCCAAGCCCAGGCCCAAGACGCATAGGTGCTAGGCACATATTTAAAGAAGAAACCCAAAGCATTGTAGCACAGGTCTGTACTTTGTAGCCCTCTCTCTTCCAAAGGAGAAGCCTGATGTCTTAATACGCTGGAAAATTCAAGTCTCCCGGCCACCAAGCCGCTTAACAATGCAACTGCCCGACAACTTTCGTGGGGGGAACAGGGACAGGCAGTGCATATTTCTGTACAGATCGGGATGTGCCTCAATCACACACTTAAATTTTACAGCCTTCTCCCCAAATGAGAACGACTTCCAGCCAACACTTCCACAAACTGTACTTAACGTTAAAAGAAAACGGATAAAACATATGTAATTACTCAAGGTTAGACTTCTAATTCCTCAATTCACTAAAGGAAACTTGGCAAGAAGATGCATCATTTTGCTCCTTTCTACTGGGGCATCCGAGGAGGAGAGCCACTGAGGCAGCTAATACACAAAACATGATCAAAAGTGATTAACAACAGCTTCATATGCAAATTGCATTAATGAAGGAGTGCAAAGTCATCATGTAAATTAAATATGTCAAATCTCTTGGTGAACTTTCAATCTTGAGAAGAAAAAACACTGCTTTAATTTTTTTACATCATCAATTTTGCAAGATTGAAAATCTAAGAATCTTGGTGCTATAAACAATTTTCACCTTTTTTTTCTCCTTCAGCAGGCTGACAGGCCAGCCTGATGTGCACCGAATGTACATGTTAATAGGCCAATCAAAAATGCAAAACAATTCGCAATTACTGGAAGGACCTAATGGTCATTAGAATTTACAACTAGGTAATGAACTGAAGTCTGCCCACACCATGCATATTCATAAAGCAATTTAGCCTTTGAAGATTAAAGAAGTGCTTAAAATTCAAATGAGCTTTAGCAAATTATCAGTAAGATTCATCCAAAAAGCAAAGGGTTTTTCTTCCTATGATTTCCTCATTTTTTTAATGCAAAATTGTTATATCTTCCAGACTGAGCTTAAACTAAACATTGAGCTTCTAGTGAAGCCAAAGGGGGCTAAGAGACAAACAGAGGATGCAAACATCGTTACGGACTTTGTTCATAAAACTAAGCCCTTAAGAGCCAAACCTATCTCTAAACATGGTAATTTATCAAAAACAGCCCAGAGTTGCTCACAGGCAATATACTGCACAGTCCTCCAACAAAACAGATTAACACGAGTCCCACCACCCTCCCAAAAAGCCTTTTTCCCCTCAAGTTGAGTCTCCTGTGTAAACATCCACTGTGGTATAAAAACAGCTTTTTCGTCGCCTTGGAGTGGCATTCATTTTAGAAGTTTCTGCTTCCAAAAGGGAAAGAACAAGAAAGGAGAGGATATGAGGCAGGGGAGTGAGATCTGCTTTACTTCTGGGGAGTGAAAAGCCTGTCGTTGGGGAGTTCTCTTCCTGGGGGTCCCCCCCTCCGATCCTGCACTGGCAGCATTTAATTCAGGAGGAACAGGTCATGCAGACATCAGCTGACATTCAGAAAGTTGTGATGTCCACCCACCGCCACCCCCCCCACCCGAGTTACTACAGAGCCTAGTGGGAATTTGGATTCTCGTGCTTCCCTGTGACAAGTATGGAGGAGAATCTATCTCACACCTTGAATGCTAACTCACACCTTATTCACCTCATGGTATTTAAGAAATTCTTGTGAGAGAATTCCCAGTGAATGCCTCCTAGGGCCCCATCCCATACACCCAGCCCCAGGAAAAGCCCATGTTAAGTCCCAGCTCGGCTGGCGTACAAGTCTGACTGGGAACAAACAGCTCTGAAAAGCCCACGTGCCTGTGCATACTGCTCCGCTCCTGGACCCAGAAGACTCTGCTTTGGTGACTGTGTTTGAACCCGTACTGAAAATATGCGAGTAACTTCTTTCTGCCACTCTCCCCCCATCCCCACCCCACAACCCCCAGCCTCAGACGTTTTCCTAAAGTCGATCTTACTACCTAAAATGCAGGTATCCCAAGGAAGTGGGAAAGAGAAGGGAGAAGGGGGTAAAAAAAAAATCCAGGTACTATCCCTCTTTCCTTGGCTCTCTTATCCACGGCCCGTGCTCAGAAATGTGCCCCCTTTTGACGTTTATTAGAAAGAAAACGACGCAGAGCTGTGTGTAACTCACATCCACAACCATCTGTATGAGCCACAGGTCCACAGTCCTGACCAATTCCCTTTGACACTAATGTTACTCTACATGAGTAGAGTTCAATGAGGGTTGATATGGGATGTGACAGAGTAAATCAGAATTAGATTAAAAACAAAAGTTTAGAAACTGATGCTACACTGCAGAGCAAATGGGACCTGAAGGCCAAATTTCCCTTAACTGCCTTCAAGTCATTTTCCCTATTAGAGCGTTTGCCTGCCACCCTCTTGCTGGCGGTACTGCAATCACATCAGAAAGTAGAGTGGAATGCATACAGGAAGGCTCAAGATATTCCTCTTTAGATACAATACCTATATATTTAATGTATAGCAATTAACTTCTGGTCAGGAGTCTATAGGCAGCAAGCTGTCCCAAGCAGATAGAGGGGGAGAGGGGGCCCAGAGCTGGGACAGGCACAAAAGACAGGTCCAACAACAATGCCTGCTGTCAGCAGCTGAATTATTTTTATACAGGAATTTTTATCTCTATTGTACAAACAAGTACGTGTCTGTGCAGACTTGTTAAGCAATCCACTTGTATGTAGAATAAGATTTTTTTTTCTTTCTTGCTACCAGTCACACAGCTCCAAGATCAGAAGAAATACATAGTCTTTGAAGCTGCTCAAATGTTTTAGTTAAAAGGACAGCAGTTGTTTTCAAAGATCCAAGAGTATCTTTATCAGAATTAAATTTTTCCTTATTGATTTTTTCCCCTTAACATAACAAAAACATAACATGAGAAGGTTACGATTTATTATTAAAAATTTTCTCAGTCTTTAAATCATTCTTCAGTAGCCAATGTTCACTTTTAAATGTAAAAGAATAGTTGTGTTGTTGTGTTTTTTTTTTTTTTTTTTAATCTTAGGATGGGATGGAGTAGGAGAGAGAAACTCATGAGATTTAAAATTTAACATTGGTTAATGTATTGTTTTAACTGTGAACTCAAAGACTTGTGGAGGAGGGGGCTAAGATGAGCAGTAAATGGCTCATTGTGAGCTGCCCCCTAAATGTAAATAAATCATGAAATCACGGCATCCCCTGAGTCGGTAAAGGGAAATGCTTCAGGTTTTTTTTTTTTTTTTTTTGGCCCAAAAAGAGAACTCCATATTTAAACGTAAGAGATCAGTCGTGGCATGTAGAGCCTTGTACTCCAGCTAAGTTAAGAAGAACCCAAGCTACACCTTATTTCTCTAAAAATTGACAGATGTGATTTTTTTGCAGCTTTTTTTATACATCATTACATATCAAGAAAATGAACAACTGATGAATATAAATTTAAATGCCCTGATGGTTAGCATGGGGCTTCCTTGTGTTATTTGGTTTTTGGTTTTTTGGTTTTTTTTTTTAGAAAATTCAAAAAGAAAACAGAAACCAGAGAGCGTTGTACGGGGGGGGGGGGGGGGGGGGTGGGGACACAACAGCACCTGTGTTTGTTTTGAAAGCACCTTCGTGGGCTTCACAATTATTCCATTCTTCATTTTAATGGGAGTTTTTAATCAGCGGACTCACCTGTATCTAAAACTAAGATCAAATTGTAGGTGTAATTGTTCATCGCCAAGGCTAACAAGAGTGAAGATACAAACAGAAACTCATTGTGAGTGACCAGAGGTCCCCAGGTATCCCCTTCATCAACATGCCTGCTCCAGGGTCCCACTGGGAATTTCCTGGCGGGGCCGATTCAATTCTGCATAACATGCTGCCAACCCTATCTGGAAAAGTGTGTGTTAGGCGCCTTCTTGCTTCTTTTACAGGAAGTTTAAATCTGATCATCTCACCTTTAGTGGATATAATTTGTTGTGTAGCACTCTATGAACTTGGTATTTTATCTATGTGGAGAGATCAAAAAGAAAAAAGGAGGGCAGAATAGGGAGCAACTCGCAGCCCCGTCCAGCCCTCCTGCCCGGTGCATTGCCTCAAAGCAGGCACCTGGTCAGGTAAACCTTCCAGGGCATTGCATCAGATCCGCTCACATCAGTCTCCAGGGTGAACCAAGAGATGAAACACTCCGGCTCCCTGTCTGCAGACTTCTCATTCGCCAGTTCTTGGCAGCTTGTTTTTCCAAGTGTTTTGTTTCAGGAAACGTGTGTATTTTCTTTGTACGTTTTGTGGATTTACCACAACTGGTTCTGACAGCTGTTGATTCTGTTAAATGAACACATTATAAAAATCCTCTTTAAAACCTCAAGCAACAGTGGACTCAAAAATAATGGCAAAATGTTTTAATGGAGTTCCAGTTGAGAGTTGATTTTTTTTTTTTAAGTACAAATGAAGGTACAGAAGCCTTTTAAGTCAGCACTACATCTAAACTGAATGTCTGTGTGTGTGTGCACGTGTGTGTGTGTGTATGTGTTTAATGGGGAAAGAGGGGTGTTGCAAATCACCACAAATATTTACACTGTATTCCCTTTGTTCAAATCACATACTTTTAACAGGAAAAGCTGGAACAGCGGCTATTTAAAATTTTAAATATTCAAACGCCTGTAATTAACCATACGAAACAAATTATGTCGCATTTCTCCATACCACACATGCAAAAAATTCTGGTGGTGGATTGGGAGGTGGCAGAGTTGGGGAGACAACTCCAAGAGGAGGAAAGGATGATGTTTTCATTTTGCCATAGATCAAAGGAGAACAAGAATGGAAACTGTAGCATATCGAGCATTTTTACATCGCTGTCTTTCACACTGGGCTACCTAAGTTTACACAATTCCCCAGACTAGCTGCATATTAAGCTTGCTGTGTACAGCTTTATTATGGTGCGGTGGTGGAAGAGGCATTAATATTCCGGCTCCGCATCTGACAGGGCATTTACATGCGCCCATCTGAGCGGCACCTGAGAGCTCCTCCAAGGTGCAGTAACTGTGCGTCTATTGTAAAGGCAAATGAAGCTCACCTATTCCCTGCTGGGGTCAGAAGTGACCTCACCACCCCCCATGCTTCAAATCCTTCCCTTGCCAACCTAACTCAATGCCATCGCAGAATGACGAATGAGCTCAGAAATAGACCCCAAGTTACTAACCCTGCTAAGAACAGCAAAAGCCTTTGCTGAAATGTTTTAAAAATGCATAGGGAGTGCAGCTGGCCAGTAAAAAGCAGAAAGGCAGATTCCAGTGAACCCAATATGGAATACGTTACATTCTAAAACTGATTAGAAATACAGTCTGATGTTTACTGGCTTCAAAGTGAGTTTGGCATCAAGCATACTGGCTTTAATAATGCTGGCATTTATTATTATTATTATTATTATTATTATTATTATTATTATTTTAAATCTGCCTTTGGTCTCTAGGAGACCTAAAGCATTCTAGGAGAGCTAAAGCATTCTTATTCGTCAGGTTACATTTCCTGGAAATTAAGTTTGTGACAGAAAATGACTCTAGTAGCAATAATATGGTTCGTGCTCAAATTAATTAGGTCATTGTTGTAAAAACTACATGGCAAATTACAAAGGTAAATTTACTGATATTGGCCAGAGCCTCTATACCCTGGAAGTAAAGAAGAGAAGCAGTTTAAGGATGCTTATTTACCTGGGGAGGAGGAAAGGACAGAGGAGGGAGGGATACAATGGCCAATTTTCTATTTGTATTACAAATAACAATACTGGTTATTATCCATTAAATTATATAGTCTGAACATATTTATGAACTTTATTAATGTCCTCCAAATTGACACATAAAATAAAAACCTGCTTGATTTGAGACAATGTTAAAAATGGGCACTAAGTTAAAATCTTTTTTCTTTTTTAATCCTTGTAATAACAACACTGCTGACATAACCATGACCCAAATGAAATCTGAACAAGCAGAAAGGTACTAAAGATCCTTGGTGATTAAATCTCTTGCTAAAAAAGTGGCAAGGTGCCAGGCTGGGTCCAGTTTGATGCTAAGTGCTTTTTACTGCATAAAGCTGGTACTACGGTATGTAAAAACAGACTTGGGCTAGGGGTAAATTTTGTCAAATGATTCCTTTGTGCAGTAAAGGGTGTGAACAGACCAACCAAAGTCCATTAAATTAAGTTAACACTGAACGCCGTGATCTCGGTGCATCTCCCTAGCTGTGCTACTTTGGTTCAATTTCATGTTTTCCCCCAAGGAAAGCCAAACTTTCTTCCTTTCTCCCTGACTAGTGTTGAAAAGCCACCATTCATCCATTCTCCTTTATTAAACACTTTCACTTAAGAAATCACAAAATTGTGAAAAATGCTTCCCTAGGATTTGCACGTTAGTTATATGCTCCAATTTAGTCCTCCCACATTAGCCAAACTACATGGGGGCTGTGGTGTGAAATTAATGATTTTCCAGGACTTGAAAATGTGCCATTAATATGCATCCAACTCTCCTCTTCCCTGAGCTTAAGGTTCGCTGTCCTGACATTGCCTGCACGTTTCTACACCCAGTTGCATTTTCCAGCCCATGGGCAGCTCCACAATTAAATGCCACATGCACGAGGAGAAAGGTGTGCAAAACAGATTTCAGATTCTTTAACGTAAAAGGCACAACTTGCAATACAAGGATGGAGTGATTTAAGAAATTACAGCACTGTTTTTTTTAAGATCTCACAGAATGAACACAGAGAATGGGAGGGAAACTTTCCCCCTCTGCTCCTGTTCTTGAAGTGAATACATATTTGTGTTTCCAATAAAAGGCCATTTTTACATTAACTGTCTGTAACAGCAGGAGACAGAAAAACTAACACAATCTCCACATCACACACAGGATGATCTTCATATCACGTGGCCCTATTCTCAAAACTATTATTTATAAAAGACAACTAGGAAAATGCACAATGCATCTTTTCTGTGTCACCGGAAGGGTAATGTCTGAAGAACTTTGAGATCTTTGGGAATCTTCCACATTTTAGACTTTTTTTTTTTTCCTTTTTGGCTTTCCGAAGTAAATTTAGCAGCCATGCGGGCCACTGTGTTTAATTAAGCTTTCAAAAGTCCTCTGACAATGCCAACAATTGTAAGACACTTCTGTGGCTCAATCATGCAATCACTGTGACAGTTCTATTTACAATTTGTCTTAGAGAGAGTTTCTCTGACATTGTACTTTGACAAAACATCCAAGCTGCCAGTTCACAACCTTTCTTGGTCTTATTTACAAATACAGCTTGTATATAGGACTCCCAGACTCATGAACATGAGTCTTTGGGTAGTGGCCTCACAAACACAGGCTCCCAGTGAAAATCCTAGATATATATATAAGGAAACAATATTCTCTATTCTCTGCATACTGAAGGTAAATAAAATGTTCACCAGTATATTGGGGTTTTGTTTGTTTGTTTGTTGTTTTCTTTTTCAGCTGCCATGCTAAAAATTCACTTCAGAAGTCAGTGGTTTTTATTCAGAATCACACAAATAAAGAGAAATTAAAAATAAGTAGTCATATTAGGATACTATAATTTATAGTCTCATTTACAATTATACCATGAAGTACACAAATACATCCCCAATTCATGCTGAGTTAGGAAAGAATTAGAATGGGTACAAAAAGAAAAGGCAAGTTGATTTGCTAAGTTCCGAAAAGCGTTAAGTATATTATACTTGATTTACCTTTAAGTAACATGCTGACATGTTTGTTTTTGAATTAGTATTTCCCCCTCCATTAAAGTAAATGTCTTATATATTTTTATCTAGTTACGAAGTATATTGCCTAAGCAGATTAATTTTTAAATATCCTGATATAGACGTCTATGTTCATGATTTTAAGGAGAAAAAATATTATGTATCAATAGTAGTAGATCTGAGTACATTTTATAAGACTGGTCCTATTCTCCCCCATTCTCTTAAAAAGCTAACTTCATGACAGCCCAACCCTAATTTAAAGATTTCCATGTGTCATAAGCCAAAATCTCAAATCTGACATTGTGGGATAATATTTTTGGCCTTTTCTGTAAGTGAACAGCAGTTTCACATTCACTAATCTCTGATGAATATTTCCCCCATCATAAAAGATGAGACTACAAAACACAGCAACAGCCCTGTTAAAAGCCCTGACTGCCAGTCATAGGCTGCTGACATCTGATGGTGAGTATCTGACATAGAAATAGATGCACTGGGCCCCACACAATATGACCTGCTCATTTCCAGTTAAATTCGTACTATGTCAATGGTTTCACTGGATCACAGCCACACAGTATTTTGAATATGTGAATGAAATGAAAAAAGCAACCTGATCAACACACACATGTACATGGGTGAAGTGCTGAAGCTCGTAACCATCTATACTCCAGGTAAAAAGAATCACCCTTTCCAAACCACACTCCTCTTCGTGCGGCCTATGTCCAGTCAAAATGCAGATCACTTTACTGAAGACTTAAAGAACGCTACCTTATTCTCCTATTTGAAAGCCCCCAATGCTAAGCTTTATTTATCTCAAAATCTGTCACTGTTTTATTCCTGCTTCCTGCCTATAAAATGGCACAGAACACACAGGGAGCTCAAATCCAACTTACATCACTTTAATAAAGCCTTTCCTACACAGTGCACTTAAATGACTACCTTTTATGTGGTTGCCAAACATATTCTTCTAGAGATTCATCAATAGATCTCTCTACTAATATGGAGCATTGCTTCGCCTTTCTTTTTGTGACACCACAATTCAAATATCTACTGGATGATTATTCTTTTTGTTTCCTTCCTCGCCATAAAAAGAAAAGCAGACTTGGAATTGTAAAGGCGTGCTTGAGAGAAATGGGCTGGTAGTGTGCACAGCCGTCTTCCAGAACTTCCCTTCAGAGACACCTGAGGGCCAGGGCATCTTAATTTATGTGCGATGGTAGAATGTTAATTTCACCATAGGAAACTCTTAATTCATTACTGTGAATTATGAGAAGTCATGATTCTAGTTACTGACATCTCGCTTTGAGATGTGACCACGCTATTTATGTCCAGCCAATTCCAGGGTGGGAACAGGTGATTAAACACAATGAAATGAATCAAGGCTTTGTAATTATTTGTGCATGAAAGGTTTACCTCACCTGGGTTGCTACATTTGTGCACCCATTGAATATCTTAGATACCTTATAACGCTTTTCATCTCAGTGAAATTATTTAGTATTAGCCTTCTAAAACATCTTTTAAATTTGCTTTCTTTTCTTTTTTCTTTCTTTTGTGTTTTGTTTTTGGCAGGGCAGGGAGGGGGTGCTTCTCTGGGCTCTGCTATTATACTGGGTCTTAGAAACAAAAAACCTTTATGACAACCATAAGTTAAGGAAAATTTCTTTTCTTTCTCTATGTACATTCACAACTATAATAGTAAAAAGCTACCACTATAGTGCCTTCCTCCCCACCCCCTAGCTTTTAGATTCCTCTTCTAAGTACAGAAGCACAGAATTTTGGAGCTGGTTAATCCGAGAGTGAATAACCTATTTGGGACCTCAGTAAGAAGTGTGGTTTTAATTCCTGCTTGACAGACACTGTGTTTTGTCTTTTAAACGAGCGGCCCGATATGTAAATACGATGTTACATCACGCAAGTGTTACTCCATATTTGGTGATTTAGAAAGGCTTTGGATCTCCGAAGACGACAAATCCCCTTCCGCTTGCTCTTGCTTCATTAATCATGCCTTACATTTTCCTTCCAGTCACAAGACAGCACATGGAAATGGTCACTGCCATTGCCTACTTGTGTGTGTGGTGGGGGGGATGAAATGTTAACCTACACGTCACATAAGCTAAATGCGGTGAATTCTAGAAAAATATTTTGTAAATGCAGCTTCCCTGGTACAGATTTCTCTTTTCACTAAAGGAAAAGTATCTGAGTGTTATTGCAGGAAGCATGGGGAAAAAAAAAGAAAGAAAGAAAGAAAATGCCATGTTTGATTTTAATGATCAAATTCCAGAGGGGGCGGGAAGAAGAAATAATACGACATTTAATTCCCTCTGGACCACTGACCTACTACAGTTCAACTTTGTGGTCAAACGAGGTCAGAAAGACAAGTTCCAGTGAATCAATTGATTATATGCACTATCTTTCCTAAAACTGAATAAACCTTCTGCCTTTTGGGGGAGGGGGCAGGGGGAAATAGAAGAAATGGAACCACCAGCAGGCTTAGCATTTTTGTCACCATAGACTCTGCATTCACTTTGTCTTGTGTGTTAAATCACTCTGGTTTCACAAAAAAATGTCTTAAGGGTCACTATATAGTGTTGCTGCTTATCACTTAGGGTAAGGATTTAAGTCCCTCTGCTAGCCGTTAATTCCTTTTCCCATGAGCTGCTGAGAAACCCACACACCTAACTACCTCTCTGCTAAAATTAACCAAAGGAAGGAGAGCTGTTGAATGTGTGTGTGTATTTTTCCAAGAGAATTTTTACATTGTGTTATAGCTGAAACAGTGGAAGTCTGGACTGGACATTTGTAAGGGTGACATGTGGTTGTGTAAACCACAAACAAAATCAAGATACATCTGTCAAAACCACATCAGAGACAAGAGAGAGCACAGAGAAGCATTTATCATTTAGCTGAGGAGGCAGGCTGCAGGGAGCAGCCGTTCCTGTCAAACCAACCTTTTGAAATTTCCAACATGCCCTTAAACTTTTCGAGTAAGCATGTCTGTGCGCTTCAGCAACTGCCCTCTCTACTCTGGCCTGGCCAGTCGAAAATGGCATCTTAAAGTCAAGGTCACGGTGTCATCCCACCACGGGGCTGTGTTTAATTACAGCCCCATACGGGCTGACAGCCAATATGGATCCAAGGCGAGCCCTGAAGCTCAGTTAACTCTTTCTACCCAGTCCCAAACGCCCTGTCAGCCCACCCTCCTTCGCAGAAGCCTTGAGAACTGACAGCACCCCTAGGGAGGTCTGACCAGGTATTCTGACTCAAACAGGTCATTGGCCAAACTACAAAATGCCTATATGGCCACTTCGCCTCTGACTTGTCACCATGGCTGGAAATGAACATTGGAAACAGGGCCAGGTATAGTAAGGTTCAACACTTAAAAATGAGAAGGGGAGAAAAAAAGGAAAGAAATTCAGCATCAACAGATCCAGAGAGAGGGTATCAGGTGTGTGTACCTATTCCACCTATATCTGACTCAGTGAAGTGGAAAATATTTATTTTTTTTGTGTTCTGGACGTAAGCAACAGGAATGACTGTTTTAACATTACAGGGCTGTCGTGGACAGTCACATGGAGAAATACAGAAAGCTCTTCACCACTCCTGAGTGCTTGGCTACAGCACCTCTGAAAATGAAAAGAAAACATGCAAACAGCTTTTCTCCTTGCTTCTCATTTACCTGCTATGTGTTCCTGTTTGGGGCAAATTCCTCTAGATGACGTTGATAAACAATCGTCATCCTCTGGCGTGACCTGGATGCCAACCTCCACGGGATTGGATGCTTTTTTCATCTCGATTGGTGAAGGGGAAGGTGGCTTATCCACAGCTTTTTCTAAGCAGAGGCTGCCATTGCATTGTTTCCGTTTGTGCTCGATAAAAATAAGAATGTCCCCCAATGGGAAGTTCATCTGGCACTGCCCACACGTGAGGAGGTCATGGTCCCCTTCTGGAGCTCCCAAAGGGCCGTGGTCTGGTTCATCATCTGTAAGAATGGCTTCAAGAGGTTCGGCTGTGGTTGGAGAAACAAAAGCACAATTATTAGAGCACCAGAGAAGAGAGAGAAAGGGGAAATACATTCTCAACCCCACCCCATCCCACCACATTATATAAAGTGTTTCTAGCCTCCTTCATATAATACCCAGAAAATGTAAGCACCTAAAACATGTAAGGATATGGAGGTTATCAACAAGAAAGCAAATTTATCAATGAGGCAAATCATCATATATTTAAGGAAAACTATTTGACTCGCATAACTCCTGAGAAACCACACACACACACACACACACACACACACACACACACACTATAAATTCTGTCTGGTTTTCAAGTTTAGAAACAATGTTGACTGTTAAGTAAATAGTTAACACAGGTGACATAAAGAAAGCTTAAATAATAACTACCCCCAAAACTGGTAAAAACATGGATTGAAACCAAATTTCTTTCTTTTTTCCTACAAAGTTGTCTATTGTGCCAAAGAATAAAAGAAGAGGTAAATAAACACACACACCCTTTGTGTCAGTGTATATACTTCGAAGTATACAGAGACTTAGCTTCGTAAATTAGAAAGCTACTATATCACACACAAAATGTGCCACATTTACACCGCCATAATAAGCAAACGACTGCATTCACCTGTGAAACGGATCTAAATAATAATCATAACGTAGCATAATTCATACTGCCAAAAACCTTTCTGATCTCACTCTCAGTAGTGCCACAAAATCAAAGAAATACCAAATTCACTGGCAATTCTTCCCAGACACATTAGCTAAATGGGATACTTTTGAGTACTTAAGAAAATAAGCCAATTAGTCATTTTTTCATTCTGAAGAAAGGAATGCCTAAAATATTCTAAACATGTTTGCACTTGGTGGCTCCCATCACATAAAAATCAGAATGGTCAAGCAAATGCCACATCTCAGAACAAGGCTGAGAAGTCCTTTCTTTAGACTTGAAATACTTCGCCTAATGTTGTCAAAGTTGACTAATTTTCTGAATGAGCTCCAAAACGCTTCATTATGGGACTATTTCTACACACATAATCACCAGCGGATGGTATAACAAGGTAGATATGTCTTTCATTCCCGTTTCCTTTTTTTTTTTTTTTTAACTTTGCACCAAAATACTCTAGCGTCTCATTTGAACAGCTTCTATGATTTTTTAACCTTCCAAAGGGGAAAAAAGAGTTGGTAAGTATCTGCTCCTGAAACTGTATGCTTACCCTATCAAAAAAAAAAAAAAAAAATCACAAAATACAAAACACATCCAGGATGCTGCCAGTTAATAAAACTGAAGCAGAAAATGTACAAGTCTTAAACAGTTAATCAGTCTGACCTTCTTTAGCAAGCTGCCAATTTCACATTTAATGAACTTAAAGCCACAGAGAATCAAAAAATAGATTTTAATTTGAGTGTAGAATATTGGAACCGATTTTGATAAAGTGCAAAAATCCAGTGAACTCAGGTTAAATTTATTTCAACCCTACCCAGGCTGAATATTGAGGGGGAAGATCTGGAGTAACTCCCAGATGTGCTGGGTGAAATAATATTGAGAGAGCCCTGCCTAGCTGCACCTGTGCTCAAGTAGGACATGTCATAATTTCTAGCCTCTGGTACTCCTCCTAATTTAACATAAGGTCACCACAGGAATATGAAGGTTATATTCCCACTAATAAAGACAGCAAGGTAAGCACTTATGTTTCTTTGCCCAACATACTGACCAAAAGATAAATACAAAAAACACATGCATGCTTTTCAAATAAAATGACACAAATGGAAGTGCTTTTGCATTATGCCTCTGTGTCATTTTTCTCCTACATTTGCTTTCATTTTGACCAAGTGAGGCACTGAATAGGGAAGTCATCCTCCAAGATGCCTGCTATTTGAATTAAGGATTTTTAAGTATACATTGACAAATGTGGCTTTTTGTTGTTGTTGTTCAGCATTAACTGCGAGTTCTGAAGGTTACAGATTAAAGAAAGATTCAGGAATAATATTTTGTTTCATTAAAGTTAGTACTACGTGGAACCTTTGCAAAAAAAAAAAAAAAAAAACCAAAAAACATTTTTTAAACTCCACCATTAAGATTCATTTTTTTGTTTGTTTGTTTTTTCATCCCCAAGGCCTGACATATTCTGAAAGTGGAAATATTATTTAGGAGCAAAAGGAAATATTCTCCTAGGTAGCAAATAGTTAAAGGTAATGCGGTACAAAACAGACTTGGTTAAAGTCTTCTAAATGTAGTGACTGAACTGATTTACAATCAAAACCAGGAAATGAAGTGGTAATTCAGAGGTTGCTGATTACACCTCCACATTTCACCTAATTAATTTTATAGGAGGCAAAGTTCTTGAAAATAACAAGATGATCAAATGTACAGATATAAAACCTGTAACCTCAACATTTTCTATGCTCTTAACGTAAATTATTGCTAATTAACAAGAATTATATCCTAATGTATGAAATACGTCTAACATCGGGCTTCTTGCAAAACATTTGGCTAGTAATGTTCAGAGAAATATCAAAACGTGTTTATTATTGCTGCTATATTATTAAAAATAAGACGAAGTGGGGCACAAAGAAAATATGAAAATACAATTCTCTTGGTGTAGTCTACTGATTTGCATTGACATCTTTTCTCAGTGGTAATCAACATTTCCTTTCTGGGCATCTGTTAATTTCTCTGTATTTTAATGCAAATTCCTCTTTCCCTAAAAACATTCCTAACCTCAGCCATTTTACCCCCTCCCTCAATTCAACTCCATCCTCCTTCGCCCCCACAATACCAACGTTTCTAAGCTCCGGCCTAAACCTCCCGCTACAAAGCGGGGAGTCCAGGATTGAAGTGGAAGGGAGTGGGCAAATAATCATAATAATTAGCCACGAATTCTCTACAAGAGGAGAAAAATAGAAAATAAAATGCTTCTGCGTTCAAACAGCAAGACAGACTGGAACGTCTCAATGCCCCAGCGGCTGACTGAGATCTCCTTCCTCTCTGCAGTTGCAAAGGAATAAATTTAAAGAAGAAAAAAAAAGCTCAAGAAGAAATGTAGGGAAGAAGCGAGGGAAAGGAAGGCTGTTGGGGGAGGGGAAAAGGAGCTATGCCTTCAACTTTGCTTTCCAAGTCCTTCCTTTTGATTGTCTTAACAGGGTAAGGAAGCAAACCGAGTCAGAAACGCAGAGAGGAAAAGCAAAGAAACAAAAGCGAAGGCTAAAGCTACAGGCCCGGGGCCCGGGGCCCGGTGGGGGCGGGCTTTGCAGAAAGTGAAGTTGGGCGCCGGGACTCAGGCACAAAGCGAGCAGCTCGCTGGCTGCAGCCTCCGGCCGCGCTTGCTGCAAACACGTGCAGCGGCGACTGCCGGGCCGTGGGGCCCGGGCCAGGCCGGGAGGCAACGGGCAGCCAGGGGCCCCGACTGCCGCCTCCACCCGCGGTCCAGCCCGGCCTCAAGGTGACAACCGTTCCCTGGCCCCGCCAGTTGGAGAAATGGGAAATGAGGCTGGGAAAACTCGGTTGGTTAACCTGGTGCAGTCTCGGTATCCTCACACACACCTCAAGAGCGGGCCCTGAAATTCATTCTGTGTCCCCAGGCTCACACTTTTTACTTTGGGGGATCTCTGCAAATGCGTTTCCCCCGCAATTCCGGGCACGAGTGTGCGCAGCGCCGCGGCGGCTGCGGTTATTCATTATTAATGACGCTGCTAGCCCGCATCGTTATGATGATAACTATTACTATTGTTGTGATTTCGGGCTCCGAGGCGAGAGCTGCGGGAGGCGGGGGAGCCAGGGGTCGGGCTGTAGAGCCGCTGTGCAAGCCCAACGTAGCCGCCGTTGTCCGTGCTTTGCGCTGGGGTGTGGGGGTGGAAGAAGTGAACCCGAAGACCGAGTGCAAACTTGCTGGATCCCGCCCTTTGGCCTTGCCTCGAAGGCGGAGAGTGCGTACCCCCCTTTTCCCCCTACCAAAAATGCCCGCCCCGAAAGAAAGCGAAAACTGCACCCCACTCCGCGCCCGGCGCACGGGATTGTCGGCCGCGCTCCCGAGCGCTTCTCCGCAGCCCCGGCCAGAAGCATTTTTAAAGTCAAAATGAAGAACAAAGACATAAGGGGTGATGGGGGGAGAAAGGGAATTCTGCCTAACCGTCCGTTTCCCCCACCCCCACCCTCGCAAAGCTCGTCCCTCCCCGGCCGAGAAACGCAAAGCAGGGAGTGGGGGAGGCTCTGGTACAGGTTCAAGTTCGCTGAGCTTTCTTGATCTTGTTCTGCCTCCTAGCGACCGAATGGCTCATTCAGCCTAAGAAGCGGAGGATTGGGGGGGAGGGGGGGTCCTGAACACCGGAATGGCTCCCGCCCCCTCTGCGCACCCAGAAAATGAGAAAGAACTGGCCCTTGAACCCCCTCCATACTACTCCCTTAACCCAAAGCCCGCACTGAAACTGGGATAGAGGCCAGCTAAACCCACCCAGCCTGGAACGTCCCGAGGTGGACCCGGGGTGGGTGGGGGATAGGGAAGCAGCCTGGACTGCACGCCTCAGTCCGTCCTTTGAGCCCCCACTGCATCCTTCCGAAGAAGGTTCCGGCTTTCCCGAGTCCTGCGAACACTGCCCTTCCTTCCCGCCGGTACCTGGCCGGGCTGTAACTTCACACCGCCGCACGCCGCGTCTGCTGCGCATCCGGCGCGGCCGGGGGAGTGGGGGGCGGGGGAGAGCGGCGAGGGAGGGATCCGCGGGGGTGGGGAGAGGGAGGGCCCCGCAACGTGCCGGGGCGGGGGCAGCTTCCGAAGTGTGTGACAAGTTCCAGAGCCCAGTGAAAAATTCAACTCCTTATGCGCACCCCCCCCAACCCTTTAATAAATACAGAACTGGGTATAGACGGTGTTTTAAAATTACATCAAAATTTAAAATAAGGGTCACGAATGAGGAGGGGAAGGGATGTGGGCCCTCTCACGCCTTTCTTTCCCTTGCTGCCAAACTTTCCTAAGTGCCCACCGCCCGCCTTCCCAGACGCACTCGGTTAGCCAGGACACAGTAACCCACCCACCACCTCATAAAGATTCAAAAGGACCACCGCCCCCCCCCCGACCCCCGACCGAGCCAGACCCGGGTTAGAGGGCAGAAACTCAAGGGTGGGGTGCAAGGAGTACCAGGATCCAGCACTCCCAAAACACACAGTCGCACATACTGCTCCCTTGCTCACCTCCCCACCCCACCCCCACCCCTCCCAATTCACCCCCCACCTGGCCTGGCAAGGCTCGGGAGGCGGGGGATAGTGGCCAGACCGGGTGGGAGGGGGTCAAGGAAAGCACGTGGTGACCTCCCCAAGGTCCGGCGCGGTGGACAAGAATGTCGGGGGGGGGGCGGGGGGGGGAAACAGACGCGCTTTTTCAGTTGCTTTACAAAATAAAAATGCTTCGCAAAGCTGAGTTTCTTCCCAGCCGATTTCGAAGTCTGGTGGGCTGGGAGGAGGTCTGGGTATTGTGCTGGGGGCGAAAATGGACTGTGGACCCGGCTGGCGCGGAGTCGCGGCACGGCCTGCCGCTGTGCCGGCGGGCAGGCGGCTGGCGCGGGGTGGGCGATCCTGGGCAGGGCGGGGGCGCGGCGAGGCCCGGCGAGGCCCCGGCGAGGCCCGGCCGCCGCCGCCGCCCGCTCCCGGGCTGCCGCGCCGCGCTCGGTCCTCTGTCTGTTTGTTGGCAGGAGGCTCCCGCACACGCGGTGCTTGTAAACATTCAGACACGAGATTTTTCCCAATCAAAATCCACTTCCACTTTTTTTGAAAATCTTCCAAAAAATAGTAAGAGGAGGGAGTTCCTCGCTCCCTCTCCATGCCGCCGGCGCTCTAAGTTTGCAACTAAAGAGGTTTTGGGGAAGGGGGTAATTGTATTTTTCCTCCTCTAATAGAGATTGAGATTTTTGCAGGGGGGGTGGGGGAGTCAAAGAGGAGAGCATTGCAGAAAACGGCTGGCCGAGCGTTCGGCTTCTGTTTTGGGGCAAGAAAATTTTTACATCCTCTTGCCTTGTTTTATTTTTATTTTTTATTTTATTTTATTTTTCACGTCTTCTCGCCTCCACTTGAGGTTCGGCTGGGAGGGGCGGGCAGCGGGAACCCAGGCGACGGCGGCCCGAGCGCCCTCCCTCCATCTCCCGCTCGCCCCGGGCCCTTGCTCCTGCCCTTCGGCGGCGGCGGCGCGGAAGGGCAAGCGCGAGGAGCCGGCACAAAAGGCAGCGGGACAAACACCCACCTCGGGCCGGAACAAAAGGCGGCAGCGCCGGCGGAGGCTCTGGTCCTTCGCGGTCGCCAGGCTCTCCCAGGCGCCGCGGCCCCTCTCCACACTCTGCAGACTCCAGAGCGCCGGGGGGCCCCCTCCCACAATCCCACTTTCTCACTATTGTGGAGATGACTACTTTCTTCCTAGTGCACACTTGACCGTGAGCGCGCCGCTGTCCGAGGGCCATTCTCACCTCTTTTTTCCCTGGGAATTGTTTTTTTGGCTTGGGCTCCCTCCTCCCGCCCCGTTTTCCTTCCTTCGGTGAGTGGAAGCAACCCCCCTTTTCCCCTCCAGTTCCCTCCCCTAGGTTTGCAAGAGAGTTGTTCGCATCCATAGCATTGTTCATTATTTTGCAAAATTGGAGGGGAAATCATTGCGTTCCTTTTCTAAAAGCGAAATAAAGCAGCGGAAAGCATGAAAGAGGAGGAGTCAAATTTTTGTAAATTAAATAAAAATAAAAGGTGCGTGCTATCCCAAAAGTGTACGTACGGCTGTGGTTCGGGATAGGATGAGGTTTGTTTTTTGTTTGTTTGTTTGTTTTTTCTCCCTTTAAGCTCTTTTCTCCCGACTCTCGGAGGTTCATCTCGTGAAAAAATTAAAAAATGCATGCACACACCCCTCTCTCCCCCTCGCTCTTACTTCTCGTCCTGCGCGCTCTCGTGATTATTAATAATTATTATTACTATTATTGGGTTACTTACGCGAGAATTCCCGTTTGCTTAAGTGCTGGGGTTTGCCTTGCTTACGGCGAGACATGGTGGGCTGCGGGGCGGGCGGGCGGCGGCGGCGGCGGCGGCGGCGGCGGCGGGCGGACGACGGCTCGGTTCACATCGGGAGAGCCGGGTTAGAAAGAAGGAGACTCCAGAGAAAATATCTTCATCAGTGCCTTTTGACATCCAAAATAAATTAGAAATAATACAAAGATGGCGCAGGGAAGATGAATTGTGGGAGAGCCGTCATGGCTTTTTTTTTTTTAAGCAAAAAAAAAAAAAGAGAGAGAGAGAGAGGAGAGAGAGATAGAGGGGGAGAGAGAGAGAGAGAGAGAGAGAGAGAGAGATGAAAAAAATGGCAAAAGCCCCCCTGAGCTGCAAGTTCAAGTGCGGACGTGACGTCCCTGCGAACTTGAACGTCAGGAGTCTGGATGGACAGAGACACACAAAACATGGGCAGGGCGAGCAGGAGAGAAGGGGAGGAGGGAAGGGGAAGCTCACACCAATGGACACACATCAGGGGCTGGACATGAAAAAGAGACCAGGACAAGCCAATGGCCAGTGCGGGGCGGGGGAGGTGCGGGGCGGGGGGCTCCGCAGACGCCAGACGCGGCCCCCGGGGGAGGGGCGGGCGGAGGGGAGGGGGCGCTGGGGCCGCAGGCTCACCAGTGGCCGCAGCGAGCGCCGTGGCGGCAGCGTGGCCGGGAGAGAAGAAAGGGGTGGCGGGGGGGGGAGCAAGACGTGCGCCCTGCTCCCCCCCGGACGCGGACCCTAAAATGAAAGATTACTTAAAAAAAAAAAAAAAGACAAGAGTGTACAGCGAGACTGCAGCCCGGGTCCGGGGAAGCGCGGGCGGAGGGAAGCCAGGTAGAGTTGCTCCCGGACACCCTCCTCCGTGCGCACACCCACTTCCCCTCACCGCCGCGCCACGGCCGCGCTCGCTCTCCGCGTGCGGATGCCCGGGGCCGTAGTGAAAGCCCTGAGCCCGCGGCTGCGCTCGGGAAACTTTGCCTGAGGAGAAGATAGCAAAGAAAAATCACCCGAAGTTGAGAGCTGAGCCTCCAAGTTACAGCTCCGCAGCCGGAGAGGGGAGGCGGGAGGGAGCGCGCGGCAAAACGGAGTCCAGCCCAAGTTTGGAGGGTTACGGGTCCGGAAAGGCAGCTCTGGGGCCTCCCGCGGCCGGGGTAGCCTGGAGAGAGGGAGCAAGGGCAAGGGAAGAGGCCCCGGCCAGAGGGCACCCCTAAGGCCGAGCGGGGGGGGGGGGGTGCTGGGATCTGAGCACCCTGGCAAGTGATTGCCAACTGGAAGCACGGAGTCTAGGCTCCCCAGGGTGGCGGAGACAGAGGCCAAGGAATAAAGAACGAGGAGCCAGACTCGGGGACGTTCCAGTCCCCAGAGGGGAGTACCGGGGCCCGGGGCGAGGAAGGCGCCGAGGCGTCCACCTCACCGAGCGGCCGCGGGCCAGAGGACAAAGCATGGGCAGTCCCGAGAGTTCCAGTCCCTGGGAACGTGCTCCCGGCGCCGCGGGAGGTCCTCGAGCCAGGTCCCAGGGATGGACACACCCCCTCCCACTCTAGAGCAACTGCTAGAGCATAGAGGAATGGAAAGAAAAATGTTTCTTACAGGCAGGACACAACTATTCCTGTGCTGTTACCCGGGGGAAGAAAATGGGGATTGGAGAGACAGCCACTGGTTCGCAGGAGCAGCGGGGAGACCACGGTGGTGGGGTGACTACCCTGGGTCAACGCCGTGCTGCTCAGGCGCCCAGAGCCAAGGCATACACCCTAGAGTCTGCAGGTCCCTCTGGCCTTTCCACAGACGTTCCCGGGAAATTAAGGAAGACCTGTTGGAAATAAACCCCTGTCTCTTTAATGCACACACGCGCTCTCGCGCACACACACGCGCGCGCGCGAGCGCGCGCGCGCGTGCTGCCGCTGTCAAAAAGCGGGCTTCACTCTGGCGTGGGATACTTTCAGTTTTACGTAAAATGTACAGCAACAGCACCCCCTGCGATTGGAAAGTTTATTCAGAAACGTGTCTGCAAAGTCCCCCGGCGTCTCCCGCCTCCCAGCCTCCCCGCCTGCCTGCGCCACCCTGTAGCCTCAGCCGCCGCCGCCGCCGCCGCCGCCGAGGAGCCAGAGCTGCGATTCCAAATCCGGAAGGGCAGGGGGGGCTGGGGGTGGGGGGGTGGGAGAAGCAAATGGACTCAAGTCCAAGGAAGGCGTGGGGGGTGTAGGGTGGAGGCGGGTCGCTGTGGCCCGCGAGACTCGGAGCTGCAGGTGGACGTGTGTGAGTGTGTGTCTGCAGAGCAAGGAGCCTTCCTTCCCTCTCCTCCAAGCGGCTCCACAACCCCTCGCGTTTTCTCTTTCCCCCTCCTCAGTCTAAGGGACGTCGTTTCTGTAAATTCACCCACCCGGCTGGGGGCTTTATTGTTTTAAGCTAAAGCCCCCGGCTTGCAAGCGCGCACCCACCTCCCTGCCGCACAGGCAAATGGCTGTTTATTCTCGTGTTGTCTTAGTAAAGTTTCAAACCTATTGGAAAATGACTGGCTTGCCTGGCTCGGCGAAGCTTCGGGCCCCACTAAGGAAGAAAGGGAGGGTTTGATGTTCAACATTAGGAGAGATGTGTGCTGAACTGGGTTTGCGTAAATGTGTTTTGTTGTTATTGTTCCCCTCCAGCTTAGGGGTAGGGGGGAGGCATTCAAATCCTGTTTAAGAAGCAGGAAGATTCACTTGCAGTAAAGCTCTGTAGTGTGTGCGTTACACCATTTCCCCTTTTTCATGAGTTCTTCAGAGCAGGTCGGCATCTCCCACTACTGTCTTTTTTTTTTTTTTTTTTTTAATCTTTTTAAACTAGCTTTAGAGCGACCAAAAGAGTGTCATTGCAAGAGACAGGGGGTGCGTAGAAATGAATGGTTGGAGGGAAGGCGAAGAGAGGGAAGAAGAAAGTGCAACTGGGAGGTCTTTGAAAAATAAATAAATAAGATAAAAGCCTCATCAGGTAACAATAGTGAGATTCTTTCGGAACCGAGTTTTCACATTTAAATATTTCCCCCATCCATCCATCCATCCATCCATCCATGAAAGTCTATATATAGAGAAGGTATATAAATGGGCGAATGTGTGTTGTGGAAATATATATGTATGATTTATATATAATGGTGTGTATAAAGCTTTTCAGGGTTGGCTGTAGTGTAAAAAGTAATGACTTTATTACCTCTGAAAGGTTCTGTGGTTCACATTTAACAGTCTTCTGAATTACAATTCATTACACAATTGTGTGCTCTCTAAAACCGGCACCCCATCAGGGCCGCTATCTGTGGTTATTTCCAATAAATAACTGGCAACATTTTATTGATTTTCTTTTTTAAAAAAATCATAGGAAATTAAGCACTTAGTTACAAGTAGGTCTGCTATGTTATTGCACTTGTTTCAGATTCCAGGGGGTTCCTTCCGAAACCACATCTTAAAACATACATTAAAAACCCAGTTTTGCAGCTGCTTTCTCTGGGTGCCAGTGGAGAGGTAAGCAGCGACGTTTCCACCATTAACATATATTTAATTCCACCATCATAAAATGCCCAGAGTGAAATAGGAACTGCCCTCCGCTCCCGCCCCTCCCCCAGCCTGATTTCACCCAGTCCAGAAAACCTGGGCTGTGTATTGGCATTTGATCCCCCCTCGTCGCGCACCCCCACTGCTGGTCCCTTGTGCTCGCCCCTACGAGTGATGCCCCCTCCCTCTTTGCTGCTGGATGCTCGCTAAAGAGCCCAAAAGTGGGGGGTGGGGTGGGGAAGGGTTTGTATGCGTGTTTAAAGAAAGAAAAATGTGTTGTTTTAAGAGGTTTAAAAATATTACATAAGTATTGATTAATGATGCAGGTGGTTTTGTAGAGGGGTGAAAGTTCACTTTAAACGCGCACACTTGGATACACAATAAGTATATTTACCTTTACCAAAGTGGCTTTAAGAAAGTAATAAATTATGACAACGTTAAAATTATTTTCTGGCCGTTCAGTTAACTTCATTTGGAGCTGTGGAATCTTTGCTAATTATGCTCCGTGAGCTCTTTCCCAAACCTTTGGTGACGACACTGAATGTAAACTCCAGGGCAACAGACGACCCCTCCTCTCCCCTCCTCCCCCTTTTTATCTTGCCCGCGGAGGAGACTCCCCAGGACTTCCTGCAGTATATATTCTGCCTCTGATCTCCGTACTTAATAGCCAAGTCCTGGTTTATGCTTTATAATGTGTTGACAAGTTTTCTAACAGACTTTCTGAAATAATGCACATATATTCACGTCGGTTAGAAACCCACCGTATTTTTAGAGCCGAGTAGATCTATACCCTAATGCAGTGAGAGAGTGTAAATCATAGAGGATTTCATAGTCCTTTCAGTAGTTTTCGGTATGAAGTATGAGCCGCGTGGCCTCCAGACGTAACCTTTTAGAAAAAAAGACAGTGCTTTTATTTTATGGTGTAAAGTGCTTTTAGCTTCAGGGCTCAGAACGTGAATGTGGTCAACAAACAGCTCCAAGAGAGAGACTTAATACAGTCCCAGCCCTCGTGCCGAGGATCGCCTGGCGCGGGGAACTCGGGCTGAGCTGGAGAATGAAGGGTTAAAAGGTCTGTCTCACTGGAAACTACAAGATTAAAATAAAATATTCACTCTCTGCCTTTAGGGGGAAACACCTTTATAGGCTTAAAGATAAATAAATGAATGACTGAATGAATGGTTAAAAAATTGTTACAATCAGTTCCACCTTGCTTTTGATTTTACTTTTTTTCCTTTTATTTCTTTCTTTCTTCCTTTTCTTTTCTTTTCTTTTCTTTTTTTTTTTTTTTTTTTGCTTTTTTCTTTTCTTTCTTTCTTTTCTTTTCTTTTCTTTTCTTATTTATTTTATTTTTTTTGGCCTAATAGCCATTCAGAAAATAGAGAATGGGCAGTCATCTTCATAAAAATAAAACTTGGGCTTAGATTCAATATTTGGCATAGGTTTTACATTTGGGGTTCTTGAGGGTAGGAGTGCTAGGGTGTCCTTAAGACAAAGGAAAATTAATTTTAAAAAAATGAAGGGAGTTGTGTGTGAGAAAGAGAGTGGGCCTTAAGTGGGCCCCCTAAATTGAAAGGTGAGAAGAAGGACCACTGATCCCTCCTCTCCCCAGCCTCCCTCAGCCCCCACCTCCCTATAACATTTCTTCCTCCTCTACTGCCAGTGTGATCCAGAGCCTAGGACCTAAGGAGGCCCCCCCCCACCCCAGGACTGTGTCTATACCTTATGCAAAGGCAAACATTCCCCAGGGAGGTTCCTGGGGGAGCAGTTAGTCTGGTATTTCTCCAGAGGCTCCCTGGGCCTTTAGCTGGCTGGCAGGCAGGCTACTTCATATACCTGGATGTTTCTGTCCAAAAAAAGCAAAGAAAGAAAGAAAGAAGAAAGAAAGAAAGAAAGAAAGAAAGAAAGAAAGAAAGAAAGAAAGAAAGAAAAAGAGAGAAAGAAAGAGAGAAAGAGAGAGAGAAAGAAAGAAAGAGAGAAAGAAAGAAAGAGAGAAAGAAAGAAAGGTAAAGAAAGAAAGGAAGGAAGGAAGGAAGAGAGAAGGAGGGAAACAGGGACTAATGAAGGAATGGAGAAAGGGAAGAAAAGAAGGAAAAAGCTGAATCTGCTCTAAATAAGTCTATACTTGCCTCCAGACTGGGTTGCTGTGTGCTGAGTCAATAATGTATGGGTAGGGGGAAGCAGTCTCACCATTTAAGCAAGAAGCCCTTTGGAAGACAACAAGTTCTGGTTAGAACACTGCTAGGTAAAATACTCAGTTTAGCTCCCAAACGTTGGCATCGAAGACACATAGGTGTTGGGCAATAAAGCCAGTCCAATGTACTGCAATGGAAGCATACTAGTTCCACAGTATGTGAATACACAGTATTTCAATACCCAGTGCACAGTAGATGCTCCATTAATGGTTTTTGAGAGAATAAGTGAATAAATCCTATTACCACGTAAGTGAAACCAGCATAACCATTCAAATTCTACTAGTTTCCCCCAGAGACCAGTAAGGCTTTCATCAGGCAACCCTATTGTAAGAGCTAATTTTAGCCTAAAAGTGATTCCCACCAAAGATGGTGAGTTCAAAAAGATTATCCCAAATGTTAGAGCAACTGAAAAATTAAGAGTACTAACGCAAGATATTTCCATCATCTCCAGCAGCCTACATTATCAGATATCTTCCAAATAAACGAATGTCAGGAATCCAATATCAAAAGATTCACTTTTTAACATTGCTTTTTGGATATGAACATATCCGGTTTCCCAAATGAGAGCACTTTTAAAGGAAAAAATACGATCAAAACGACCAAAAATTAAAAGTATCTCAAACCTAATTCTCTGCCACCCTCTGAATCTTCTGCTTTTAACAAGGGAATAATTTTTTTCAGTACATGTTTTTCACACCCAATCACAAAAAGAAGCTTCACCTATTGGCTTATTTTGGCAGGGGGAGGGGTAAATAAGAGGAAAAGCAACATATCTCTCTCACACACACACACACACACACACACACACACACACACACACGCCACATCTGGTCTGACATTTTGTACAGCAAGTTTCAGCCCAATGTGATTTAAAACAATGTGAGTTAAAAACCTCTTAAAATTTGGGTTTATAATGGAAACGCTGACAGACTCTTAATTATAGCGGCCCTGCCAGACACTGCTATAATGAAATAGTTGTGCTTTCATTACTATAGAGGCACTATAGTTAAGGGTCTGTCAGTGTTTCTATTATAAACCTCAAGTTTAAGAGGTTTATAACTTGGGCTATTTAAATGGCACTGGGTGGAATTCAACTTATCAGTCCAGATGTGAAGTTGTTTTATAAAAGACAGAATAACTCAGCTGAGAAAGCTTTTGGAGAACAAACTCTCTCTCTCTCTTCCCTCCCCTTCCTCCCCCCCCCCCCATCCCCACTCCTTTCCTCCTATCCTCCCTGTCTTCCTTACAGAACATCACAGAAATGATTTTTAGTGGTTTCAGACGGTCTTATTGCCAACTTCTAGCTATGAGTTCGCTATCTAAAAGGAAATTTTATAGGTAGTTAGTCCTTTATTTGGACAAGTAGTCTTTGTTGTTCTAATAAGTTTTTATTATTTTATTATCCTAGAATATGCATACAAAGAGAGAGGGGGAGGGAGGAAGAGAGAAATGGAAAGAAACAAAATTCAGACTATATGTCAAGGAATGTTGCAGCCTCATATACATACACAGATGTATATATTCTAAGTCACATTCTGATAAAAAGTATAAATTTACCAAAAGGAAATAAAGCACCTCTATCTTTACCTAGTCTATCTACTCTGTGGTAAAAAAGAGGTATTAACATCTTATTTCAGAAAGTTGTAGTCTTCCTGCTATCGCTTGGTTTGCTCAGAAAGTCACAGCAAGCATGGTACAGTCAGCATTGAACTACCCAAGGACTGGGGCGCCTGGGTGGCGCAGTCGGTTAAACGTCCGACTTCAGCCAGGTCACGATCTCGCGGTCCGTGAGTTCGAGCCCCGCGTCAGGCTCTGGGCTGATGGCTCAGAGCCTGGAGCCTGCTTTGGATTCTGTGTCTCCCTCTCTCTCTGCCCCTCCCCCGTTCATACTCTGTCTCTCTCTGTCCCAAAAAATAAATAAACGTTGAAAAAAAAAAAATGAACTACCCAAGGACTACATACACACAAATCACTAAATATTTCTCTGCCTGACGTTGTTCACAGATAGATGAAGAATGTACCTTGGATTATCTAATGGACCAGAGTTTTGCAATATGTTTTATTAACCTGATATGCCACCAATATAATATGTCATTAATGTTTGTTGGTGAGGATGTGGCTGATAAGGAAAACAAGGACGGTGGCGGTAACAGAGGCAATGGTAGTGGGGTGGAGGTTAGGGGGGTTGAGATGGTAGTGATATACACAGGAGTGGGATATAGGGGTGAATATGTCCATGAGAGGGCAGTAAAAACAGGATGAAAGATGAAGGTGGAAAGCTCAAACCCTTGCTTCTCCAATCCTTCTTGTTTTAGCCATTCCATAAAAAACAGGTGGTAGATGAGTTCAAGTGGAGTTTTCAAATGCATGCTCCCCTGTGCCCTTCCCACACACACACCAAGATGTGGCCATGGCTGGGTGTTGTTGGAGACAGGAAGATCACTGACTTCATACAGGAAGACCCACGAAGCACTGTGCAGCCACCATATCTCCATTTAGAAACCTTTTCTCTTCCAGAAGAAGAGCAGCAGTTCATTTTCTCTGTTCTCTCTTACAGAAATCAGATCACCAAACCAGCCCATCATATACCATTATGGCCTTGACAATTCTCACTTCACAATAGTTTTACTTGGGTGACAAAAGAGAAGTAGTCATCAAGACGTGTCACCAGGCTCAAGTTCCTTTTCTGCCAATCTCTCATAAACCCCACAAACGCCTAGCCCCACGACCTCTCTGGATGTGTGCCAACCATTCCCAGAGATCACCAAATAGCTGGGACTATTCTGGTCCTTTTTCCAGAAACGAAGACACCTTCTTCTTCTGATAGTTAATCATAAGTATTTGTTTTTGCTGCCAAATTCAGCAAAGGGAACTTTTCTGGTAGAAAATGCCTATTCTTATTTCATCTTTCTTTGGCAGCTTGGTGGAGGATAAAGAAATCTCTCTAGTCTCCCATTCCTGCTTGTACACAGTTTGCCTGTTTTCTCTCTCTTTCTCTTAAAAAAAAATCCTTTGCACAAGGTCAGTTATCTAAACCTCCAGGTTCCTATAAAAGGAAGAATCTGGTCCCAAGAATTGTTATTCTTTCTTTGTTTATGGAGCACCGCACTGAGCAGTCATGAGACATGATTCCTGCTCTTATATGGCTTTTATTTTTAAGGCACTAGGATGCACGTCCACAGGCACAAGCATATCACATAAAGTTCACAAGTCACACGTGCCAGAGCCATCCTGATGCACACTATTATCCTTGCTTTGTATAGCCCTGGCTTCACTATTCTGATTTGAATAATTCTAAGCCTTTAGCAAGGACCTGGTTTCGGGGAACATTGCTCTGGTCACTTCTGACACAAGAATTTTTACTTTCTAGAAAAAGAAACTTGGTTTCCCATAAATAAGAATGGTAAATAATAAGGTTTGGTCATGAACATCTGTGATAATCTATCGTTTTCAGTTTTATGATGTTATTAAATAGTTACTTTTGAGAAGTGAGTTTTCTGTACTACATTTGTTTTGTAGGCAATATTATAGACTATTTCTAGCATACATTTGTGAATGTAGCCTTTTTAAAATGATGCTATTTCACTTCCTTAATGCATAGTGGACATTTAATACATTTGTTGAACCAAGGAGTGAATTCCACAGATGCACTTTCAGTTGCTGCTGCAGATGAAAAAGATTCAAGTATTTGTGTCTGCTCACTAATAAATATGCATACAGTGGAAAATCATATTATTTCACTTATTAAATAGTTAAGAAGTACAGGCCATTTGCACTACTATCTGACACATTATAAACCGCGAGCCCATTTGTATCAGGTGGAAACAATTGCATGTCTCTCTGTGTATATTTCATTTAATAAGTTATGTCATAAAAACCACCACCACTACCTGACTCAAGTCCTGGGTTGTCAGTGCTTAGAGGGCAGAACTTCTGCCATTTTCATCATTCCCCCTCTCCCCCCCCCCCCCCCCCCCCCCCCCCCCCCCCCCCGTCCCCGGCCCTTAGCACAGAGTAGGACCTTAGGAAAATGTCTGGTCCAGGAACAAAGACTTACAAAGTAGACCGCTTAGATTTTCAGGAACTTCAAAATCTCTTCTACCATAAATTCAAATGTCTTCTTTATCATTCTCAGTTCTCAGATTTTGAAATGCAATAAAATATTCAAACAGCTCAAATCCAAGTGCTTTATAACACAGAGTAACTCTGAGAGATTAATTCTGGAGCCTGATTCTCAAATACTACCTTCTTCAAATATCAAGACCTGTTCTAGCTGGTTCTTATTTGAAGGAGGCAAGGCTCATAGAGACTTATACTGGCATCCGCCCTACTACTTCTTACAAACAGTGATTTCTGTGGCCTTGCTCAGGGAGCAAGGGAAATATCAGCATGTGCTCTTAAAAGAAGATGGAAAAAGAATCATGGCCCTCTCCTCGACATATTGAATCTTGAACTCCAAGCTTAATTAGTAGGAGAAAACACAAGGTTAGTGGATTTTCAAAATAAACTCCCTCTCGGACTCTGAGCACGAGGGGGGGAAAGCATATATATTATATTATTAATTATTTGAATATTAATTATTTGGATATTAAGCCCATAAATGAGTTTGCTAAAGATTATAGCTCTTTTGCATGTGTTGATTTAAAGATTCTAGAACATTTAAAATATGCTCATTTTAAAGCATATGTTTTACAGGAAGTCAACTCTTCTTCATGGGAACTTGCAAGTTTCAATTTTTTCTTTTATTTTAGCATAAATAAATCAAACTGAAAAGCAGCTGCAAACCAAAGAGGAACTACTTTTTTAAAAAATTGGTATAACTTTAGTTTTACTAACATCTTTAGAATTCCAAGCTGGATTGTTTTATTTCCACTGGTCTTCACATTGAAGTGTTTCAATTTCTTTAAAATTAACGTGACAAGAGAACACTTTTAAGCTGAGTCCAGGCTTGTGTTTTCAGCTAGTTTACCCTCAGTAAGACTGACATGATATCTCATTCATAGAAACGTTCAAAGTGAATACACTTCTGACAACACTAAGAAGTTGTGATTCATTACTTCCAATTTTTAAACATTGTAGAAGGAAGACACTTACCACTGTGGGAGCCGAGAGGGGCAAACGAGCCATGATTTTCAGGTGGTAGCTTTTCTTCATTTTTTTAGAGACAAGGGATTGACCAGCAGCAAGTAAATAAATATGAATCCTGAGATCTATATTTTTTTCAGCATAATACCAAATGCTTAAACATTGTGGATACACTTGCACTGAAATAATAAGATGATGGCGGTAATTATTTTAATGAGAATTTCCCTACCCAGAATAACAAACAGATATATCGCCTAATGCGGCACTGAAAGGTAGTACATAAGTAGACATACTGCTGTGGTGACTAATGTGTGATAAGAGAATCCTTCTGCTCACAGTTTGGACATTTATGTCACCACGTATTATTGATAGCACATATTATTTTTACTACATGGTGTCTTTATTATGTAAAGTCTAATTGCAGGAAAAATTATTTTCATCCCCTAGATTTTGATAGGTACTTCCATAGGAAAAGACGGGCTACAGAGGAGGCTGTGGATGGTGGAGTTCTGCCATCACTAAGGAGGTTTGCTAAGGACTGCAGTAATGGTTTAGGAGCCCTGTACACTGGCCTTTTAAGAGGGAAGGAAATTAAGCAGAATACACTCATGATAAAATAAGGATGAGGCCCTGATGAAGATACATGGAAACTGAACAACTCAGAATTAAAGTCTCAGCCTCCATATTCCTGTGTTCAGGTATTGCCCGCTGAGGAGTGCAGGAAATCTCTTCCTGAACTAAAACCCCTACTAAAAGATCACGTGAACTGCATCTTGGTCCTGAGGTGAACATAACATTAGATCTTTCTGGGTGTAATTTCAGTTGTGTTGCTTACATTGGTGGAGTGCTTTTCAGAGGTGAGCAGAGTCACCGAAATCTGGCATCCAGAATGAAACACGCCTGAGTGGCCCATGTACAGTTTCCACAAAGAAGGTCAAAAAGGGCTGAAAGAAAAGGTGTATCGAAGGTATCCTTGGAACTCAGAGCCAATAAAAATGAAACTATTCTCTTCTGAGACCTAATTAACTTTTATATCCAAAGCTGTGCTGCACATTTGTTCGTTGCTTATGACTAGGACTAAAAAAATAGATATGCCATGGAACCAGGCTTTTAAATGATCCATTGGGTGGCTTTTCTGTGTCTGTAAGGAATTTTCTGTTCTTTAGAGGTATTCATTCAATGAATAAGTAAGTCTATGCTAATTTTTTTCTCAAGATGTTAAGTATTTTCCTATATCTATTTTCAAGGAATCAGGGACTTCGTCCAATAACTTCCAAAATATTCCCTTCAAATCCTAAAACAAAACCAAAACAAAAATGTTCCAGAAACAAATTTCATGCTACAGGCTTTGCAAGGATTAGTCTCCTATTAGAGTCACTGTTCCTATATGATCCTTTTTCATGTTTTAAAGGAGGATATATATTTTTCTGTTACCTTTCCTGACTGTAAAGCAATCACAGGAACCTGCAGGAGGCACCATAAATATGCAAATTTCTGAGAGATAACTGTTTTCAGTGGCTATGCCTCTAAGTAGTCGGGGAAACAGGAGAGCTGGAGTTCCCTACTTCCAAGTA
This sequence comes from Leopardus geoffroyi, assembly GCF_018350155.1. Taxonomy (NCBI): domain Eukaryota; kingdom Metazoa; phylum Chordata; class Mammalia; order Carnivora; family Felidae; genus Leopardus; species Leopardus geoffroyi. Next base: position 78,674,656 of record NC_059336.1, read on the forward strand.
ATTCGTATGTTGGTAGTGCCCCCTGCTGCAATCACAGGTTGTCCAAGAAAGGGAAAATAAAATTCGGAGGCATTTAGATCTGGTTAATATGTGAAATAAATGCCTACCATCCCTGCTCCAGAAACAGCCATTCCCACGTTCAGAGTTCCTTCTGCCTATCACAAATACACTTTAAACACTTTCCCTGGCCTAAAATGGGAAGATCTACTTTTATCTCAAAACCTTTAAATATGCAGGTTACATTGAAATAGGTTTTAGTTCTCAAAAAAAAAAAAAAAAAAAACCCAAAAAACAAAACAAGCAAACAACAACAAAAAAAACACACCAAGACTTGAAACCGCATTTTTTAAAGAATGAAGTATTTTAAGAATTTTCTAGAGGTTACCTAATGATAATAAATTCTGAATTAGAAGAATATCATGCTACCCACTAGGACATTTGAGTAGAGAGGGAAAAGTTAAGGTGTTAACTGTGTGTAGAGCTATTATTCAGTTTCAAATGGCTTTATTTATTGAAGAAAAACTTGTGGGCCATTACCTCATAGTGGTGGACTGGACATTTTGATATTCAAAAATAAAATGAAATAAAATAAATAAATGAAACAAGCAAGTTAGGAACATTGGAAAACTGATTGCCATAGCTCTATAGTCACTCTATTAGAGATTTTCATATTAAGACTTGAGGGGGGGCGGATAGAACAAAATAACATGATACAATTCAGACCTGTGCCGGTCTATTGAATACATAATATGCATTTTTAAATTGCCTGAATATATATTCACATGACAGAATCTAATGGGTTTAGGAGAAGCCCTTGCTCTTGATCAAATCATAAAACTGTTATAAACTTGTCTATCACATCAGGTCACACACACTTCTTTTAAAACTGTTTTTGTCTTGTTTAAATAGTACAGTCAGAATACATAAAGGAAATTAAACTGGGGAAAAAAAAGCTCAGTTAGGTATTAGAAACTCTAGATAGAGCCACCAAGGCAAGCCTTGATGCACAGATACTCGTAACTTTTTCTGTTGGACACTCCCCAAGCTTCCCCAGCCCCCCACCCCCCAGTTTTGCTATTTTTTACCACCCATTTCAGACAGGGAAGCTCTCTCCTAGTGTAAACATCTTGCAGTGGCTATGTACTGGAGTTTGAATTTCACCTTAGCTTTGCACTTCATTTCCATATTCAGATCTTCACAGCTAGAGCACAGTAGAGGGCTGAGGAAATTACCTATATAATTTTAGCAATGAGCCTGCCTTTATCTGCATCATCCAGGAATCCTGCATCCTGTCTGTGGAGCCCTGACCTGAGAGCCTGTAAGGAGAGAGAAGGACAGGAACCAGTGGATATTAGTTACCAGGCAGAACTAATTAGAAATAGATCTTGATATTAAAGGTATCCATCTTTTCTTTACTCAAAACTTAAACAAGCTCCCATTATTCTATATGAGGAGGAGAATTTTTAAACCCCTGTTCCCTGCTCTGGGTTTTTTTATTGCTACAGGTTAACTGTGAAAGAGAGAAAGAAAGAAAGAAAGAAAGAAAGAAAGAAAGAAAGAAAGAAAGAAAGAAAGAAAGAAAGAAAGAAAACCAGTGCACAAAACAGCAGTTGGGAATCGAAGCTCCTCTTTACCAGAACCCCTGCCATATATGTTCTGTCACTCACCTTCTAGACACTCAGTACAACCATTCAATCTATTGAATCAAGAGACTGTTTGATCTTATCTGCATCTGTGAGCTGACTGTCAACCTACTTAGGCTGCATATTAAATCATCTATAGTAGCTGTATCAAGCTGGGATGATCTGTTAATTCTAAATTTATTAACCCTTGGAGTGCAGTCATCGTGTTTAATCTAGTGTAGCCCACATTTATTTTACAAGACTAAATCCTTCTTTAAGATATGGCTGTGCTGTAGGTTAAAAACAGCTAATGTGGGTTTCATTATGATAATTGGGGGGAGAGACTGAAAAATGCTAGTGCGGCTACCCTAACAGGCTATGTGTGTCTGGTCTCAAGCGCTCTCCTAGGCTGGGTTTGCCTGGGAGATGAAATTTTCTCCAGAAGCAGTTCTGTCTCTAAAAAGAATACAAACAGAAAAAGAGGGTGGGGAAGAAGTGGGAGAGGAGGAAGGCCTCTGACAGATTTCCAGTGGTCCAAAGCCAGAAAGACTTAGTTCCATGGTAGTGTCAACCCCTGATGTAATGCCTGAGGAATAAATTTCCAAAGGCACACACCTGGTGAAAGATGCTAACAAAATTCCTTAAGCGAGTCAAACTTCTTGGTCAGTAGGATCACCTATTTCTGGATTGAATGACTTTTTTCCACAACTCCCCTCCCAAAGAAGAATTCCAAGCAATTCAAAATATAAGGCAGTTCTGCAGAAAAGAGGGGGAAAAATGTTCATTTAATATGTTAATCTGGTCTTCAGACCAAAAAAAAAAAAAAAAAAAAGATAACCATCTCTTCTACTTGCCCATTACTGATGTTATCAACATATTCATAGCTTTTCTTTCAGACACAAACTGCTAGGCATGCTCCCTTTTTTGGTAACCACGTGCCTGATATCTCTCTAATGTAGCCTAATAACAATTTTAGCATTCAGATGAAGCGATTTCATTCTGTGACTGCCTTTTCTATTAGATTTGATTTTGAGAAGCCCCAGTGGGTGCCTTCGAGGCAGAGATCTATCTGTGAGGCTGCTACCGACTCAATAGCAGCCTGGGCTAACCTTGACCTTTCCCGAGACCCCGCTCCATCTGGTGCCAGCCTGCTTTCCACCACCCCCCCTTCCTTTCTTGCTTCATAGTCAACATTGATCAAGGCAGAACGGAGCGCCTCGTCTCCTGGAAGGGCTGGGCAGACTCAGGAGGACAGCACATTTCAGTATATGGAAATGATCAAGCTTCTTATGCAATCATAAATCTACATAGGAGTCTTGTGATTTGATATTTCATTCACCTCTAAAGATTTTTTTTCTCCCTCCCAACAGGGATTTATAAGCTCTGTAAGAGCTCCCGGACAACGGCGTTCCCCAACACCTGGAAATTATCAAGCTTGCTGCTTGCTGAATGATGCTAACAGCTCTAATGCTGCAAATTCATTTTTAACAACTCACTGGCTTTTATCTAGGATTTGTGTGTGTATGTGCGTGTGTGTATGTGCGTGTGTGTGTGTGTGTGTGTACACGCGCGCACGCGCGCGCGCGTGCACGCCTTTCCTTAAGGAAAATCTACGAAAGCAACGGACAGTATCAAAGACACCAAAATCAAATCTGACTTGAATATCCTACATCCCCACCCACACCCATCCCCATTATGTATTTGTAGATAGATTTTTTTTCTATCGGTGTATTCTGTCCCCTTTAACTGCTTAGGAGGGTAGACATAAAGAGGAAAAGAAGAGACTGAGGAAAAAAGAGGAGAGTAAAGAGAGAGAGAGAGAGATGGAAAGATGCCAAACAGAGAAGTCACTGGATGTAACACCTGAATGGAGCTTGAAACCTACCTCTCCCCTCCCCAGACCACATTCCTCCTTTCCCCAAACCCACCCAAATGGCTCCTTCTCAAATCACCCACTACAGTACACAGATGCTTCCTCTGCCTCACACTCTCTTTCTTTCCTCTTCTTCTGTCTGTTTCAGGGGCTGGGTGGCAAAGAGGCTGACTGAGGGGGAGTCACGTGGGCAGCCCGTGGGCAGCGGCGGCAGCAGCTCAAAAGAAATTGACTGACTGGCCGCTTGGGCGCATTTCAATATATGGAAATGACCAGAGGCTTCTGCAATAAATCAGCACTCAACACTTTGTCATTTTTCTAGTTCTGCTTCATTTTCCTATTTTCCTCTTCTTCTCGCAGAAGCCTCATTGCTTGGATTTTACCCCGCTGCGTCTCTTCTCACCTCCAACCCTCCCCCATCCTCTCCAAATATTGGCCCATCCTCTCTAAACGTCCCCCCCCCCTCCCCCTCGCCCAAACACTTTCTGTTCTCTGGCTCCCTTGTAATTGGAAACATCCGGTCGACGGCGATTGTTTTCCCTCCCTTAAAAAAAAATTTTTTTTTTTTCTAACAACATCGGGCAGTGTTTGCTGTCGTGCCTCAGATTTTCTTCGACCACAGGCGCCCGGGATGCGCTCACTTAATCCTCAGGACGGGGACCTCAAGCCCCTTGTGATGAAGAAGAAAAGAAAAGACCACGGTCCTCATTTCACCTTTCCCCATCCCAGCGCCCGCTCCCACCCTCGAGGAGTTCCCTTAGCAAACTTAAAAGAATATCAGAAGCAACTTGTGCGGTGAAATGCCCGGGATAGCGCTGGGGGGTAGCCAGAAGAAAAGGGAGGGATGTAGTGGGAATCTAAGTGGGTTTGCAGGTTACTGCTTTTCTTTTGCAGATCCTGTGGTGCCCTCCACCTAACCCTGCCCCTATGCCTCGGGTCTTTTTTGAACTAAAGCTGCGCATCCCGGCAATCTGCAATGACTCTGGATGTTTCTCAGGAGCTCAACACAGCCTGAATTTCGTGGCGCTTGCAAAAAAGCGAAATTAACAAAACCCCATCACAGCGCTGGGTTTTGCGTTGTTTTGTTTTGTTTTTTTAAGTTCGGTGCAGAAGCAAACATTACCTAGCTTCCTCCACCCCCTCTCGCAGCTCCTACTTGAGATTTCTAATCTTTCAACTTGGGACTCTCTCTTGTCGACTGGGCAGCCTCTGTTTTTTCTTTCGCTTGGATCTGGGAACAATAGGCATGTAAAGGGTCAGTGGGCATCACCCTATAAAGCTCAGAACCTAATTAATTTTATTAAAGGAGGATCTGTTTATGCAATATGACAGCCTGGGGGAATTAACCATTTGAGGACGCAGACGCTGTTCAGACACCACAGATTCCCTCCTCACATCATAAGCTTATACTTCCTGCCCCATTTGATGCTGGGCGGCACCGTGATCCGGGTCTGGTTTTTTGTCTGACCTTGTGAAGAGCTTGTCTAAATCCCGGGATTCTGCACAATTCCAGGGACGCCCAGAAAATCCATATATTCCCATTGCCAGATGACAGTTGAAGTGCCCACCCATTCACAGTTCGCTGCAGTGACAGCTCAAAAGGTCTCACTGTTGGGAATGTGGGGGGTGAACCTCTCACCGCGTCCTAAAGTGGATATTTGGAAATATTGTACTTGGAAATCAAATCGTATGAAATCCAATATGCCTTCTCAACAGCAAAGGAAAATGTAACCGTTTTAAGTTGTTATTTTTTATTTTTTCCTGCCACTCTGGTAATTTGAAATACATTTTTAATAACCTCCTGGAAAAAAAACACAATTTAATAGTTCAGACATATTGCTCTTTGACTTAATATCCCTGTGTATTCTTTAATTGCCCAAACAAAAGTTTATTTCATTTACAAAGGCTAACTTTATGTCTCCTGGGAATTCTAATGTCATAGTTTTTTTTTTTTTTAATCATCACCTTGGATTTTGTTCAACAGGGATCTAGAAATGTATAGCATATGTATAGAAATAGATATGATAAAATATTCAAGAGCTCTCTGAAGGAAAATGTGCTTGAAAATAACCCCCTCTTTTATGGAATTTGTTTTGATTTAGATCTATAGATAGTAAAAAGAATGAAAGAAACTGTGAATTACACTGAATATAAGATGTTTATCACTTTAATATTACACTTCCTAGCTTCCATATTACAGAGCTTTAGAATACTCCCAAACTTTCAGATTGAAGCTCTGTCTTATACGGTCTGAGGTTTGTCTGGAAAGACCTGCCAGCACATGCCAGCTAAAAATGAGTGTCAATTAATAATAATAAAAAAGATCCCTTATTCCTACACTCATGTAATTTAACAGGTTTGCAGAGGAACATAGGATGACAACAGTTGTGAGAACATTCCAATCTATGCGGTTCTAACAGCTTTCATTCTAAGATGGCAAACCTTCCTAAAATAGAATGGCTTAACATTTCTTTTTTATATTAAAAGTCCAATCTACACTTCACATAAAATGTTTTTTTATCACAAAAATATTTGTCTCTAACAAAATGCACTTTTTGTTCTCAAAACAGCAAACATCTTGAAACAGATTCTCCCAGCTTTTTACAGCTCCCATTGCAATTTTCTGTACTATTTTCAACTGCCCCCTCCCCCATATGAGATACTCTGAACACTGGAATACAAATAATTACCATTGAAATACTGAACTAGAATGTCCTGTTTCCCAATATTGCTAACAAAATCTCAAATTCTTAAACTGCTCTCTGTTGGAACTAGGCAAATTGGGGAACTTACACTGATATTTCTAAGTGCAGTTTGTTGTTTTAAAAACATATTGTACTGATTAATAAAAATGTGAAATAATTTGAGTTACAAATTTTGAACTACAAATCGCCATCTGCTCAAATGGGGGAAAACCAAAAATTGCCGAATATATTTTCTCACCTCTTTTTTTCATGATAACATAAACAACATTCCTGAATAATTAAAAAAAGAAACTGACTACACTTAATGCATTTTTATAGTTCAACAACTGCTTGGTGAGTCCACCTTCTCAAACGTGCAATTATTTTTTTTCTTAATTACTTACATATGTTCTATCAGAAGATGCAGGTTCTAGTGCTTTTCCTGCATATTGTGAAAATCTGTTTAGCCCTATCTAGGAGATTCTAAGCAAGCCCCTGGGTGGATATGGTAGACTGCGACAACGTGCAGTGCAGTCAGTGACCCCACCGTGGTCAGAGACGTCAACCATGTCAGAGACCTGTGAGAACACTGACAGTATCCTCTGAGGGTACAGAGAAATTTTTTTTTTTTAATTCCATGAACCCAGACCCAGAGGAAAAAGCATAACCCATTGAGTAGAGATAGACATGCAAACAAGTATGATAAACAATTTAGCTGATTACTTGTGGGAAACAAAGCAGGTAGAGACATCTGCCATCTGAGGCTATTGAAAATCGTTGATGGCCCAGCAAACAGGAGCCAATGGAATTTATGATTCCACCAGCAGCAACAGTGAAAAATCATCTAGGATGGACCAAGTTGTTGGCATTCAGGCAAGGAACAAGACAAGCAGGAATCATCAGGGCAAGGAATTGGAACAGGAGATCTGATACAGAGTTGAACATACTGCTTTTTAAACCATATCCCAGTCTCAGACATGACAGAAAAGCACATTGATTTTTAATCACCCTAAAAATAAAGACTTCCAATTCTATTCAGTTAATCATAGAACAGTATTTTTTTTTTCTTTCCTTTGTGTTTTCTTTTTTAAACCTTGACTGTTCTGGGGCAGGGGGTGGGAGGGGAAGTGCCCCCAAATGTAGAGAAACATTTGCACCATGATCAAAAAGCCAAAACTTTATAAGGTGTGTCTGCATTTATCAGGCTGTGCCAGGAAGAGGGGAGAGTGGGCCAAAACTGTCCAGTTTCAATGCAGGTAAAAGCCAGGCCATGAATCCCCGGGCCCTGGGAAGGATGTGGAAGTTGCTTTCATCACGTTGGAATGAGGTAGAAGGGAATGAAGAAATGGCTCCAGAGAACCCTAAACATCAGCTGCTTTCTCAATCTCTCTCTCTTGAAGACAGATCTCTCTTGAAGAGAGATCTCTGAAGACAGAGATTGCCTCTGTCTCTGTCTCTCTCTCTCTCTCTCTTTCTCTCTCTCTCTCTCTGCTTCAAGTGTGATTCCCGGAATACAGCAGCTGTTGCTTTTGTTTTGTTTTGCTTTTAATTCATAACCGATCTCTCTAATGTATAGAATATCGAACGCTATGTATAATGTGAAGTAGGCAGGCCCCTTCTTTAGGGTCAATGGAATACCAGGTGTTTTGTCTACCACACCCAGGCTCCTGTACCAGGTGTGGAGGGGGCTGAAGACAAGTTAAGAAAAAAAAAGTTTCATGTCCCCGTGTCCTCAAGTGGTTCATAGTCTGGGGGAGAAATTTACACCCATCTGGCTACAAAACCAGTCAGGCTGAGGATAGGAAATAAAGAAGAGATCAAGGAAACACCCCAAAGCAGGGGATTGCTCAGCTGCTGAGGAAGGATGAGTAAGGCTTTGGTTGGTGGGAAGACGCAGGAAGAGCATTCAGAGTGGAAGCATTGGCCTGAGCCAACAGGGGTGATGAGTTTGGGGCTGCAGTTCACCTGGTGTAGTTACAGCATAGACTGGCATGGCAGCAAGATGTCCGGAAAGAGATGTTGGGGCAAGTTTGGGAGGGGCCTCGAATGTCAGGCTTCACAATCTTGAGCAAATTCTATAAGCAGTGGAAAACCATTTAAGGCTTTTGAGAAGGGTGGGGGTGACATGTTCTTTGGAAAAATAAAACCTGGAGGCAATTTGGAGGATGGCTTGAAGCAAGTTGTTCTCTGCCATTGAACCTATTTTCCTGTTCGCCAATCTGCAGAAGAGGTCCATATGCAAATGACACAACTTGGATGGAACATTACCGTTGCTTTCTCCTTCATAATTGAAGATGATGCTCTCCACAGTGATTTCTATTTACATGCACAGGATGACTGACTTTCGAAATCTTCACATATAAAAATCTGTTCTTTGAATGCTTCTATATTTGAAATCTTAATGTCAAGAATCTAATTTGCCTTTTCCCGTGTGAGTCCCGAAAGTTTTTACCTCCAACCCTCACTCCTTCCCCTGACCCAGTTTGCCAAAAAGTACGACCCAAACTCATGGAGGAAACCCTTCTTTTCTACCTCTGAAGAATAAATGCCGGAAAGTATCTAAGCCTTCTAACCACCCAATCATATTTATTTGGCATTCACTGTACACACAACCCTTTGCTAAACCCTCTTTAAAAAAATGAACCCAAACACAGATAATAAGGTAACAAGGATGAATAAGACAGGCCATTATACGTCTTTTTAAACCATAAAATCAAACAACCGATGAGTAGCTATTGTGATCTGTTAACCGTTTGGATGGTGCTCTGAGTAGCGCAACACTCCTAGTGCAGCAAAGCTAAGTTCTGTGAATTAAAAACCCTTTAAAATTAGATTCTGTCTTTACAGGGCTGGAGAGACCAATTTATAGAACTTTGACTGTGAGGTTTTGTGGCTTTTGTTTTACTTCTCTAGCTCTACCCAGTAGAAAATAACAGTATGAAAAATGGGACACCATGCTGCATTTCAAATAGCCTTCTGCTAATTAGAAAATTACCCTGTCTCATCATAAGGGCTGCCAGCATTGTTTTAATATGGGTCTGCTAATATTCCATTCTGAAGGCCCTAATTTAAAAATCTTGTATCTTGGCTGCTAAAATCACTGCAGGCTGAATCTTGTCAAACAGGAGGAGACTTTGTTTTCCAGTCCTGGACATGGAGCATAATGGTGTCATTTTTAAAATGCCTGGAATGTGTGTGTGTGTGTGGAGGTGGGGGAGAGACAAGAAAATTGTCTTTAAATGCTTTCCTTTCAGCGCACCTTCGCTGTGATCCCAGATCAGAACCTAGTTCTCTTGAGAATGAAGACTTGCTTTGACATTTTCAGTGAGGAAAATCTCAAGTAACCCATATGGATTTCTCCTGCAGGATTTAGCCAAAATATATATTTATATGAGATTTAAACAAAGTCGTTTCTATTGGAAACTTTACAATTATTATCGGTTTCTCTGTTAAATTATGTGTTTTGGTTTAAATTAAATCTACTGTCAAGAAGAATGAGCAAAAAGTGTGGATTCCATTTATGTAAACACATATTCATGTATGTATTAGCAAATTTAACATAATACATTAAAACATACAGTATGTCCACTTTCACTAACATCAAAAGTGAATAATTATGATCTGACTTTTGAAAAATGCTAAGAGGAAGATCAGACTTACATCCATAATTCCATTTTGAACTATTCCGTTGTGACTTGGTATTATTTTTATATGGTTCCCTACTTCAAATAGCAGATAGTAAAAGATTTCATTCATCTTACATATCATATATACCATAGTGTCAAGGCCAAATGCAAAAGAGTATAGCATGAGAAACCATTGAGCCTGAACCCTAAAACATCAGGTTTCACTTTATCTGTTTAGGGTATTATTTTAACGCAGGTTGGTGTATGGATATGATATTATTCAAAAGAAGTGATACTTATAAAAAGCTATATCCCTCGGTAACAATTTAACTCAGAAAATTAACCGTGGTCTTTTCTTTTTTCTTTTTCTGCTAGCTGTACTTTCAAAAGTGTTATATGTTTTAGGCAACTTCTGTTTAAATGTGAAAACTGATTAATCCCTTGAGTTATTCTTATTTAAGTTACAGGCCCATAAGGGTTGCTTTTCATCCTTGGCAAAAATTTAAAAGTATCAACTTAAAATCTAAATGCATCTCTATCTAAGAAACAAGTTTAATAGTTTACAGTATGTGGCAATTTACGTGTGATGACTACTTCTGGGCTCTGTAAGCATTCATTAGCTTAGTTTCCTCCCGTTAGCTTGCAATAAAAATAATAATATTTGCCATTTAGTAGGGGTTTTTCACCCTCAAAGTGCTTTACAGGCATCAAGTGGTTTATTTATTAATAATCTATGTTTCTGCTTAATAAACTAGATTTCTAGTTACAATCAAAGGGAAAATTAGAAAGTGTTCTTCTGCATGTGATAAGTAAAAGGAGCTGCTAACAGACCATCAAATTATGTATTTGTTTTGCCCTGCCCATTATATTTAAATAACTTTCTGCTAGCCAATTAAAAATGTCAGGGTCCTAGGCAATGAAGAATAGAAGAAATCTGTTTCATGTCTGTTTTTCTGATTTGGGAGGAAGTAGGTTTTTTTCAAAGTTTTTACCCCTCAATTTATTCATGCAAAAGAAAACTTGGTTTCAGATGCTGTTAGATTAGACACCAAAGAGATTTCTTTTCATTTGTGTTTATAAGAACATACCAGCAGCTCCGTGCCAGAGGGGGGAGCCCCTGGAATCCCTAGGGTGTCAGTTCAGAGGCCCTTGGTTGGGTTCTGTTCCAACCAGAGTTGGAACTACAAGCAAATATGTTGAAAACCTGAGGCTTCCGGGACATTTGAATTTTGCATCTTCAGCTTTGGCTTCAGGATGTTGGGTGTGCTATGGTTAAGGGTTAGCACTGTACCTCTGTAGGTGACCTCTACAGAGGAAATCAAATAAACTGGCCTAGGGGTGAGGGAGGGTGTTGAATGACATCAGACATAATGCACCTTTAGTAAATCTTCATAATGCTTTTCAAATTGACCCTCTCATCTCAAGACACGCTACATATCCCTAAAAAGGAATATTTCGTTAGAACCACTCATGGTTCTGTTTGGGCTTTCCCATCCAGAATTCTCATGAGGGGCATCTGACACGCTTACAGGTTTCAGGAAAGTCCTTTGAGAAGGCACAGCATAAAACGAAGGTCCAAACTGGTTTACAAAGGGGTTTAAAATGGCTCACTGCCCTTGCAGCTTAAATACATAAATACACAAAACAGCAGACAGCCCCAGCACACGAGGAAACACATTGTGCCGACACTGTGCTCTCTCTTAAGGCTTAGAGATAATTATAATAGGATATTACCTTATGTGTGGTGATACTTTACAATTTTTACAGTATTTTCACATACACTCTCTTTTTCAATTAAGTACACTTTCATCTCTTCTCACATTGATTTTGGCTTATTTGCTCTTTAATATTTTTTGTTGTGTTTCTTCTAACTGATAAGAATGGAGTAGTGTAAACATCACCCTAGCATGTTTGCACAATGCTGCCTTGTTATAATTAAGTGTATTTTTCAAAGGTCTCTAAGCCACTCATAAAAATTTGCTCAAAGCTAAGCTTGAAATGTTGGGGTCTGATCCTGCAGGTGAATCCTTTCAAACACCATAATAACCTGAATTTGGATCATTTGAAAACATATACACTGGAAACAAACTCTCCGGGGGGGTTTCTCTTTTGCACACTGATTTGGTCTACCTCCCACTATTATTTGTGCAAAGAATGGGTGTGTTCAGAAGTTAATTTTGGTTGTTTTAAATGGTTGAACAGAAACACTTGAGGCAGAAATAGGCCTTCTGATTCACCTTCAGTTTTAAAAGCGCTGATTTCTGCCTTCTGAGTGCCATTAGAACAACTTGTCCCAATCTTTGGCATCAGTGAGGGGAGGAAACAGAGAGAGAGCCATCCCCCTCTCCCTGCCCACATGCCTCCCATCTAATACTGTCCATGAAGGAGTCAGAGAACTATCTGCAGAATCGCCACAGGCAGGACAGAAGCAGAGGACCACCGCTATTTTGCAATGCCTTCTGATGAACACCCAGCGACCGAGTCTATGACACTAGGACCCTAACTCACCTCTACCAGTCCTGTATCAACAGAAGCCTAAGTAGCCAAGAGGACTCACCTCTCTCTACAGAAAGCCATTTGCTCTCTCATTCCTCATCTCTTTCCAAAAGCAGCATTCTCATAAAATAGAATCACAAAGCTGGCCAGGAATGGGAACAAAATTGCAATTCAATGGCTTTTTTACATTTTGTAAAATAGTGGCAATAAATTAAATAATCAAAATATTTAGCTGTGTAAACTGGCTTCTGCCACTTGTGCAGGGACTTCTTTTCATGAGGAAGGTTGCTTTACATACCAATAGGTGTTTTTAAAATTATCTCAATGTCTATTTAGACATGCTGCTCCAGGAAGGTCTTCTGGTTTTTTTTTTTTTTTTCAGTTGAAATTAATATTTGCTAATAAAAGAACTGTCAGGACTTTGAAGTCAACATTCATTTATGTACCCAAAAGAACAGAACATTGCCAGTTTTCACCTGTGCACTGTCCCTCTGTCCCAGTCAGTCAGCAATGAGCATGGCTGCCTCTCTGACCAGAGCTAACATCAAGTTCAAGGCAACAGGAAGTTCCCTCCTTGAACAGGGGACACAGAATATTGAATTAATTCATTTTACCACCCCTGTGTGCTCCTGGCAAAAAAACAAAGACAGTGTGTGGGCCGGATTCTGCATTTACTCATAAAGTTTAAGGTGCTGGCTATAAGAACGACTGTCAAAAGGCGTTTGTACCATAACCCATGAGAATTAAGGTGGGGGGGGGGGGAGACTCCAGAGGAAAAACTCAATCTCACACCTACCTAATTTTCATATCTATTTCGGGCATAAATGGATTCTAAAATTTTGTGGCTTGAGGGGGAAAAAAAACAACTTCAGTGAACGCAGCAGAAACTGCAATGCTAGAGAGCTGGAAGTTCAGATCAGATCATGGAGGCGACCTGGGCACATTTGGGGTCATAGTCCAAAATGCACTACAGTGGGATCATCAGGCAGGAGAGGGACCCCAAAGGTACGTGGACCTTCAATTCTCTTCCTAGGCCTTCTCCTCTGCCCCTGCCTTCCTTCCTCAGGAAGGCCCAAGCACAAATTGAAAAAAACTGAGATTTTGTAATACTTTTCAAGGATTACCAAGTCAATTACTGAGAGGGAGAAAAATAAAGGGGAAATAGTTGAGCATCGCATGCTAGGGCACATTCAATTCAAACAGCTCCCAGGGAGTTAAAATTCTCTCTACATGGAGAACAGTGGGTGCCTACATGTCGCTGGCAAGCCCACAGCAGTTTAAGGTAATATTTTGGTCAGCAGGTGTAGACCCCAAATGAACAGTGGTTTAAGACCTGGATTGTGAGAGGCAGACATGTGCCAAAATTAGAAAAGCATTCTCTGACTATTATTTAACATTCTACATATGTGAGATACAGAATGAAAGAATGAGAATTATCTTAAAATCCCTGCTAAAGCAGGGCCTGCTTTCTCAAGGCAATCTCAAGCTTTAGTAGTTCAGACAGATTCTCTAGCTGACAATTAATATTAATGGGTAGATTTCACAATGTGGCATTATCACACGGGAGATGGGTGGGCACACCATCTGGGTTTTGGCAGGTATTAGATGTAATCAAAGGGATTACGTGGCTCAGGGAGAAATAGAAAACCTTGGGTTTGTTTAGTCTCTTGCCTCTTTTGTTTGGACGCAGCTCTAGGTGTGCTTAACTATTTTCCCCCTTGTCCTTTCTTTGTGGTCGGGAACATCTCCAGGGGAAAAATAAAACAAAACAAAAAAGGGATGGACAATCCACACAGTTTGGATATGGTATCATGGCCCATTGTCCATTCTCATAAAAATTCACCAAATATCTACTGAATGCTGACTATGGGAAGGAGCCCCGGCCAGAACACTTCAGCCAGCTTCCACTCTACCAGGATGTCCGTGTCCACAGGTAGGTTTCTGGGTACTTTAGAACAGGTTAAAGGGCACATCGAATCAGCAAAGATAATACAAGATTTCTTGGTCACTTTTGCCCTTCCCTCCATTTACCTCCATCACACACACACACACACACACACACACACACCAATGTCATTTAGAAGATCAAAAGGGAGCATCCGCCTCGGATTTTAGAAAATGGTCACATCATTGGAATGCTATCAGAAATGTTCAATAAATAAGCTAGACCAGGGAAACCCTACAGGTGTACATGTTTATTTTCACTCAAAATAAATGGAAGTTGTCAATTGGTTTACTCTTGGAGGAGACAGGTGACTAAGCAGTCTTCAGGTACCAGAGGCCCTGATGATTGCTGCTGCAAGTAACTTGTGAATTTTATGTTTAAATACCTCCTTGAATGTAAAAGGATGATGAAGAGTGAGAAGTCAACTTGCCACCTGAGACTTTCTTCCCATGAAGAAACATTTCTAATCCTCTGGTTTCTCTATCGGGGATTGTCTCCCACCCCATTCACACACTCTCCTAACCCACAGCAATACAGTCTCTGTTTAATATTTATCACATATCCAGGGAAAACAGCAGCAGCAGAACCCCTACCTGCACTGGCCAGTGATGCAGACCCAGGCCATCCTCCAGGCCTGGTAACACACACATAGGACTGAAGAAGAACCCAAGTTCTGTCCAAGTTGTTTCTGGGTTTGATTAAACCTTGTCCCAGGAAGCCCAGCATGTGGGAGTTGTATATTCAGCCACATGATGGTGATTATGCCCCCCAATTTTCTCTAAATACAGATCAAAGTTGGGCCAGTCCCACTTGCAATAGAAACAGGGGATTTTAAAGACTCCTTTCCTCTTCACCTTTTTTCCCATGCCACCTCACCCTGCACGGAGCTCACCCCCTACTCATCTCCCCCAACAGCCAAAATAAACTCCCCACTTCTTCTTTTTCCCAGGCCACCTACTTCCAGGCACCTTTTCAGATGCAACAGCCACATGCTCTATCCTTTAGGTGAATCTTTATAAAATGTTACTGTTAACAACATAACTACATATCCAACCGCCCAGATGGAACTTGAGCCCTTAAAGCTGCATGGTCCAAAGGGGGTAGCCGTGGACCTCTACACACATGCAAGCACATGTGGCTACTTCAAGTTCATTAAAGTTAAATGCAATTAAAAATTCAGTTCTTCAGCCACACGCCAAGCATTCAATAGTTACAGGTGGCTAATGGCTACCAAATTATGGACCGTGAAGATACAGAACATTCCCATCACCACAGAAAGTTCAATTCGACTGCCGGACTAGAGGGCAAGAGTGGAGAGAAGTTTTACTGGGTCCTGCAGACAGGAGCTTGGGAGCCAGACCCAGGCGCTCACTAGTTTCCTGGTAAATCTAAATGCCAGTACCTTCTCTGAATTTGTGACACCCAGGCCCTAGAGCATTTCAACTGGAGAGTCAGTGGTGAAAATCCTCCACAGGGTGGAATTCTGGGGCAAATTCTTTGCAGAGGGGTGGAAGGGGAGGCTTCGAAGCTTCCTGAGCAGGCGTTTGGGTCCCACTCAGGCGCTTCCAGCTTCTTGCCCTTAACCCGAGCTCTAGTGGGGCCGAGCTTCCGAGCGTGGGAGCCGGGTCGGGACTCGGGTGGATGCCCGCTGGCGCCGCCTGCGCCCGGCGTCCTCTCGCCTATCCTTTAGCACAAGGGCGGGCAGGGCAGGACAAAGGCTCAGGCGGCAGCTGCCCGGATCGGCGCGCAGGGGCGACCGCGGCCACCCGGAGCGCCCGCCGCCTCCGCTGCCCGGCGGGGGAGGCCGGGCGCCCGCCTTTGTCTGCGCCGCCGCCGAGGGCCGGGTCCGCAGGAAGCGCGCGCCATCGTGCGACCGGAGCCTGGCACTACACCCCCGGAGGCGCGGCGCGACCTTCGCGCGGCCTGAACCGACAAGCGTGGCGGGAATCCTCACGGGGACCGCGGTGTCATCGCGATGGCGACTGCTTCAACTGCGTTGTTAGGTATACTATGCGTTAGGTGAACAGATTACACTTCTAATAAAGGCATTGGAGGTAATGTCAGAAAAAGTAGAAGGAAGTGGACATACTTGTTTATGTATAATGAATTAAAATAATCTAGACAGATCAAGAATATTTGTTAATACAGTTGCTTGCATATGTGTGGAATATCTCTGAAACGTCACAAAAGAAACTGGTTACGGGGCATCTGGGTGGCTCAGTCGGTTAAGTGCCCACTTTGGCTCAGGTCAAATGAGTCAGGTGTGTGAGTTCAGCCAGGGCCGGGGCTCTGTGCTGACAGCTCACAGCCTGGAGTCTGCTTGGGATTCTGTGTCTCCCTCTCTCTGCCCCTCCCGGCTCGTGCTCTGTCTCTGTCTCTCTATCTCTCTGTCTCAAAAATTAAATACACATTAAAAACAATTTTTTTTTTAAAGAAAAGAAACTGGTTACAGTACTTGCCCAGTGACCTAAGAGATCAGTGTGTCTAGGGAACAAATGTGAAAGGGAGGCTCCTGATTCTTTGGACTTTTGTGCCAGATGCACATATTTCCTGTTCAAAACTAAAGCATTTAATAATATAAAGATATGTTTAATAAAATGCGTCTGTGGTATATACCATGTGCAAATGTTGCTGGAACCAAAGATTAAGTAAATAGTTAAGTATGCCAGTCTCCTGCCCTCTGGGGACCCTGAGTCTACACAGACAAACCAACAAGTCACAGAAAGGGAATTAACCCACACTTCCCATGATCCTTGGTCAAGTAGAGGTTTTCTTGGGTTGAATGACCCTGTTCAGCAGGTGAAAGTCTTGCAGTCTTACCTGGTGGGGATGCAAAATGTATCTGTTGTCTTCACTTTCCTGACCAAACTCCTCTTACATGGTTTTTCCCTCAGAAAATGTTCACTGGGGAAGATAAGCAGAAAAGGAGCATTTGCCCCCTCACTTACTTTAGAAGGCAGGAATAGAGTTGAAGCTCTTAAAAATGATGCTCTATCTTCTTTCAACTCAGTCTTCTCTCCTCAACACCCAACTCCGTCTCCCAAGATGGAGGCCAACAAATTTAACCTACGAGGTCATTTACCAAGTTAGAATTGGTTACAGTTAAACTTCCCATTCCCAAAACCTTAATTCTGTCATATATTTACTGAATTGGGCCTGGTGGCACGGATGCAGACAAGCCTGGCCCCCAAGAGTGTTAAATCTGGCCAAGGAGTCAAGGCATATGCACTAGACCAGTAAAAGCTCTTCCAGGCAGGGACCACACCATCAGCCTCTTGGTGACCCCAAGGCCCAGTCTAATTTCATTGAACTAAACTCTAAACTTTTTCTATATTTTCTCTGGAAATGCTCCCTGGGGTCAAAGAAAATGATGGGACAGGAAGACCAGCTTCCCTGCAGTTGAGGGGGGGCGGGGAGGAGGGAGTATCGTGGGCAGCAGGATCTGAAAGAGTCCCTCCTGATTTTAAAGAAGATTAAATCTGCATACAAAGTGGAAACAGAGCAAGGATTGCAGAGAGAAGGCCTCACCCAGGAGAAAATTCAAGCTGGGCTGGAAAGGCATGACCTTGGGCTGAGGAGAGGGTGTGTGTGTGTGCACGTGCATGCATGCATGCATGTGCCAGTGTGGCTGGATCCGGGTAGTAAGCACTCAGAGACCCTGCTTCACCAACCTGCTTGGAACAGATGGTCTGATCTGGGGAGCAGGCGAGTGAGACCTTCTTGAGCCACAGTCTCTACTGCTTTATTGCCATTCCCAGGATACAAATTCCAAAAATGAAAAACCTAACCTCATCCCTCTCCTGGAGCTCTGACAGATCTGAAGCACGGGCAGGAGGGGCTTGGCAGGAAGGCAAGAACATGATCAGCATTTCCTTCCCAGCGAGGGAAAGCACTACAGGTGTACCTGAGCACTTCATGAGGTATGAGGTGGCTTAGTTGGTTTTCCTGTTTTCTTCTTGAAACTCAAGATGGGTGCATCCTTCTACGTTCTCTGCTCCTGCCATAAGACCTCTCATGGACCTGCCTTGGTCCTGCTTCTTATGGAGTGGACAAAAGGAATTAGTAACAGTAAGGAGCCCACTGCCTGGAAAATCTGCCTAGCCAACTGGATTGTATTTATAATCTAAACCATCCACTTGGGAAAGGGGACCGAGTCAACAGGAAGCAGATTCAGATTCAGGGTCCATTTCTTGAGTACCACTCCGTGTCCTCCACTGTGCTGACCACTTGCAGGCAGGGAATCATCTTCCATTGTGTTTGTTGGGATTCCTGTGACCTAACAAGGGCGGCAGTGACCCCATTCTCTCCACAGCTCTGGAGAAGACAGCATTTCCACAGCAGAGTCAGGGTTTGGATGGACAGCATCCTTGAAAATTGCTTACCGATCAAGTCTTCTGCCTTGGTAAGTGGTTAAGATGCCTCTTGCCTCAACTGATTGGAGGCTGATTGGACACACCAGGAGCCAGAGACATCCTCTAGCTCCTTATCCGCCCCCCATGCTGCCTTCCCTTCTCTCCTCTCCAAAAAAGATTGCTGTCATTGGGTCCTTGAGGAAGGCTTGGGCCTTGGTGCCTGTCTCCCAGTGGGAAAGCCCTTTGCCCTCTCAATGGGGGAGCCATGAAGCTTCCAATCCTTGCCTTGGGCTCCCCTTGGGCTCCTGGCTCGTGGGAGGCAGAGGTTGGTGAGAATTAATTGTAAAGTGCATTGAGAGGCACAAATGAAAACCAGTCCCGCGGCGGAGAGATTATTACTGTTGGCAATTTGGGTTTTCTGAAATAGCTCTTAGGATTATGACTGTGGCAGCCCAAACCCCAGAGGTGAGCTCAAGGCTGATAGATTTTCGGAGTGGCCCCGTTTTGCTGCAGCCTTCCAGTTTCTCCTCCCTTCAGGGCGGGGTTGAGTGACAGTGAGGGGCCTGGGCTGGGGAGCTCTGTCTCCTCCAAAGGCTGCTGATGCCAGGGCAGCTAAAGGCTGACCCCCACGTTCTTGAGAGAGGGTCCCCGGACTCCCCGGCATAATTTCCTTCTCACTTCACGGTTGCGTCCCTGTCTGAAATGGCAGGTGACCTAAGTGGGAGCGGTGTGCAAATTGATTTGGAGGCGATCGATGGCTTGGGGCGCGGCCCGGGCTCGCTGCCGTGTCCCTGACCCTCTCCGAATCGATTCACACACCGTTCCTTCTCAGCGCACCTGCCACGTCAGATGGAGAGGGACGCGTGAAGTGAGAAGAAAATTACGTGTCGTTAGGCCTCCGCGGCCACCGCCGCTGCCACCGCGCCCACTCCTCCGGGCTCCCACCCCCTGCACTGCAGTCCGCCGCCACTCATCACTCTCCCCCGCGCCTCGCGGATCCGGAGGCCCCTTTCCACGCGCAGAGACAGAACCCGGGAGGCAGCGGCTCCCAGGGCCCTTGCACCACCACACTGAAGCCTCTGCTCCAGGCGACAAAGAAGGTCACCCTGTCCCACAACGTATGGCCTCTAAGGCATTTGCACAGAGACCACTGTGGACCAACTTGTAAATAGACCACTTACTTGGTGGGCCCAGAGTCACTGGATACTTGAATTCCATTAATTTGAACATATTCATTCATTCATTCATTCCACAGGCCTCAGTGGAAACCCTCCATTAGCGTCCAGCACCGACCAGAGATCAGGCCTGCTCCGCATCATTCTAAATTATGGCCCATGCAGTCTGCGTGGGAGAAAACACAGTGTGCCCACAGGTGTACCAGAGGATAGCCCAAACCAGTATAAAAAGAGAGAACGAGTACAATAATGGGAAGGCTCCTACAGCGACTTAACACAGACCTCATCCACCTGAGTCAGTCTATCAGCCCCCTAATTGCCAGTTACTGGTCTGCGAGGAGATGAGGAGTTTGAACCAAACTGTAAAGACACTGTGTCGCTAAGTGGTTTGTTCACAGCAAGACTTTCTCAGTGAAGGAAGCAGCGCATTTTACATTCTGCTGCACACAGTTTGTGGATTGGCGTGTTAGGTCAGGACCAATCTGTCCGTTAGTCACAGCAGGCACACTGCCTCAGCCCCACCATAATGTTAGGGACAGAGGTAGGCTGAGTAATGTCCCCCCTACCCAGATATCCACATCCTAACTCCAGAACTCGTAGGGACGACATAGTGAAAGAAACTTTGCAGTTGTGATTACATTAAGGGTTTGGGGATGGGGAAATTATCCTGGATTATCTGGGTAGGCCCAAAATAATCGAAAAGGTCCTTATAAGCAGGAGGTAGGAGGGGAGGGGTCAGAGAAGGAGATGTGAGGATGGGAACAGAGTTCAGCGTCAGACAGAGGTTTCAAGATATTAATTCTGCTTGGCCTGGAAGATGGAAGAAGAGGCCGCAAGCAAAGGGATGTGGACAGCCGCTAGAGGCTCAGCACAGCAGATGCGGATTCTCCCCGATTGTCTCCAGGAGCAACCAGACCTGCGAACACCTGAAAGAGATGTTTCAGCCCAGTGATGAGATGGATTTTGGGCTTCTGATGAGAACTGTAAGATGATAAACTTGTGTTGTTTCAAGCTGCTAAATTGGTGGTAATTTGCAACAGCAGCGATAAGAAACTAACATGCCGCCCCCCAAAAAAGTTTTAATTTCTTTTCAGAAGAAAAAAATTAATTCTTTAGGTTAAAGAAAATATTTTAACATATAATCTTAACATAGTTGTCTTTATACCAATGCAGTTATAGAATAGATTTTTTTTTTTTTTTAATGGAGGAAGGGGTCCACAAAGGCAAAAGTGCCAGGGCCTACAAAAGTCACAAGCGACCTTGATTCTAGTAGCACTGATCACGAGGACCCCCACCCCCACCCTGTCCTTTAGTGATTATAAGAAAGCACAATCTGATGCAGAACTAAACCATCCATTTGATCACCAATCTTGAAACAGCCATTCTGGCTGCTTATTGTAAATCCTTCAAAAACTAATATTTCTAAATAGAATTTTTTTTTTAATTTTTTTTTTCAACGTTTATTTATTTTTGGGACAGAGAGAGACAGAGCATGAACGGGGGAGGGGCAGAGAGAGAGGGAGACACAGAATCGGAAACAGGCTCCAGGCTCTGAGCCATCAGCCCAGAGCCTGATGCAGGGCTTGAACTCACAGACAGCGAGATCGTGACCTGGCTGAAGTCGGACGCTTAACCGACTGCGCCACCCAGGCGCCCCTCTAAATAGAATTTTAAAGTGTGCTAAATTTATTCACCAAAACACATCCAAGTGATTTATTTATAATAAGGGAGACTGGGTCTGCCTCCTTCTTTCTCATCCAGTCTTCCATTGTGCAGAAATGGGCTTCCCGAAAAATGGCACATTTATAAGTGAGGATGCTTTTTTGTTTGAAAAGTCCTGTTGGAGATTTCTGGAATATTTGGAAGCTAAATAAACTAAATGTTGGTTTTGTTGTTTTTGGGTTTTTTTAATCTTTTAATCCTGCTTCTGCCTGTTCTTGAGCTACTGAAATCAAGATTCTCCCACAGGCAGAGAACCAAAGTGATTCCTTTCAGCAAACTCTTTGACTTACTGTCCAGGTTCTGACACATTCCTCTGCCAACAACAAATAAGTGAGAACACTTCCAACGAGCAATGGCACCTCTTCTCATTTGTAGACGGGAGCGTCAGCCTGAAAATAGTGGCCAAGTGTTTTGACGCAAAAAGCAAGAATTTCAGGCCAACTGCAGCCAAGTAGGCTATTCTTAGATGTGCATAGGAGGCTGAGAGGTCTCTGTGTGGGTTGTTGGAAAATGGTTAGGGATTTGTGACTTTTAAGTGGCTCTTGAAAATGTTTGGAGATGAACAAGCCCCTGCAGATCCTACTTGTCACAGATGCTCTAATTCCACCTGACCTTCAGAGCCCTTCTTAAATATCAACTCATTTCTGAGGTCTTCACCCGTAACTCAAAGGTCAATGCAGATTGATCCTTCCCACAGCTGACCACCCACGATCCCTTTATTCAGTACTGTATTTGTATTTGGATGAGGTCTTGGGCCACTGGGCTGCTATAACAAAATACCACAGACTGGGTAATTCATAAACAACAGAAATCTACTTCTCACAGATCAGGAGGCCAAGGAGTCAAGATCAAGGTGCCAGCATGGTCACATTTTGGTAAAAGCCTTCTTCCTGGTTCATAGCTTGGGCCTCTTTGCTGTGTCCTCACATGGAAGGGGGCTAAGGATCTTTCTGGAACCTCATTTATAAGGCACTAATTCCATTTATGAGGGCTCTACCTCCTGACTGAAGCACCTCCTAAAGGTCCTACCTCCTAATACCATCATCTTTGGGGTTAGGATTTCACCATATATGCTGGTGGGGGGGGGGGGCACAGACATACAGACCGTAGCAGATGACATTCTAATCAGCACTTGGATGTTACCTTTGCAGAGTCATCGTGACACAGTCTTCGTCCTACTTCAGTTTTCAGAGTGTGTGATGTGGTCAACCACTTCCTCCTCTCTTCCCTAGACCTCTGTGTCACCTTACTTGCCTAGTTTTCTGCACACCTCACTGGCTTCTTTTCATTTTCCTTTGATGATTCCTCCGTTTCTAACAAACCTTTAAATGTTGAAGTACCTCAGGGCTCTGTCTTCTTTTTAAATTTTTTTAAAGTTTATTTATTTATTTGAGAGAGACAGAGACAGCGTGAGCAAGGGAGGGGCAGAGAGAGAGAGAGAGAGAGAGAGAGAGAATCTCAAGCAGGCTCTGCGCTGCCAGCACAGAGCCTGACACGGGGCTCCATCTCACGAAACAGTGAGATCATGACTTGAGTGGAAACTGAGAGTTGGATGCTTAACTGATTGAGCCACCCAGGGCTCTGTCTTCTGTTTATTCCCTGTCCATCTTCTCTCCCTTCCATGGCTTCATGAACCGTGGCTTTCTGATGACTGCTGAATGTCTGCCTCTAGCCTGGACCTCTTCCCTGAGTTCCAGGCCCATATTTCCAACCACTTGCTCAACAACTCCATGTGGGTATTGTGGTGGCTCTGTGTCATATTGACTAAACCAAGCTACATTTCCCGGGATTCTCTTTCCTGTATGTTTCCAGGTAGGCTGGGCCACAAAGGAGATTCTTGGAAGATCTTGGAGGGTGTAAGGAAAGCACCAGCCCCGCCATAGCTCTCAGGGATTGCTGTTGACCTGCTGGCTCACTTTTAGGCATGAAGCAGCAGTGAGGCCTGCAAACGCTCTGCCTTTCTCTGGACCCTCCTCCAGCCTCTCTGCATCCTGCGCCAGGTGTCTGTTTAGCTCCATGACAAAGGGCCCCAAGTTCTGCGGGATACCTACGCTAGGATATACGTATTCTAGCGGACCTACTTCTCTGGTTAAACCCTGAGTGATACACATGTACAAAAGGCACATCATGTAGCCCAAGCAGAATTGTTCCATGTCCCTCCTCAGCCTGCTCCCCACAGTCCTCCCCATCCCAGGCAACGCAAAGGAAACCACAAAATGAATCCATCAATTGGTCCTAGCTCTATCTCCAAACTGCATTGCCCTCCTGACTGCTTCTCCCCACATTCATTGCTACAGCCCCAGGCCCAGCCGCCTCCATCTCTCACTTGGATGACTGCAACAGTCTCTCAGCCTCACTCCCAGCTCTCTTCTCTCTCCATTCATTGCAGTCCCTCCTCCACACCAGAGAATCTTCTTAGAGCTTAAATCACAACACTTCCTTCCCCCCTTCTGCAAGTCTCCCCTAGCTTCCCACTGCAATCAAAATACAAATCCAAAATCCTACAAAATCCTATGTACTTTGGCCCCCGATGCTCCCTGTCTCTGTGCTCACCCACTCATTCTCTATCTTTAGATAGGTACCACTCTCTCTGCCTGTACACACCCCAGAGCTTTGGTACCTGCTCTTCCTCCTGCTTGCAATGCCCTTTTCCCAGAGCCTCACATGGCTCCCTTCTTCTTACTGTTCGGGCCTCAACTGGACGTCACCTTCACTGAGCGATCTCCTCCAACCCCACTCCCCCAGTTATGTCCTACCACATTACCCTAGGTTGTCCTCCTCACAGGACTTCTCTCTGTGTGAAGTTGTCTGGTTGATGTACACTGTTAATATGCTTCTGGGACATCGCCCCCCTCTGGCATGTAAGGTCTTTAAGGGCCGCACTCTCTCTGTTTCACTGCTGCACTCAAAGCTAGAAATGATCCTTACATATGGTAGGACCTGTTGATTGACTGTTTTTTATGTTATTCCTTAACTGGTTCAATCTTTTTACATCCTCAGTTATAGTGTATGCACCTTGGGAATCAAAATCATCTTTGGTGTCCTCTACAGTGCCTAGCATAGGGCTGGGAACGTGGGTCACAGGTTCTCAATAAACCTCACCATGGACAAGAGTGGGGGGTAATAACAGAAATCGTTGTTGGTGGCCCTCTCTACCCCATGCCTCCATGGAGTTCTTTTTTTTTCTCTTGGCTTTGCCCTCCTTGCTTTTGAAGATGCACCTAAGACTTCTGGGCCAGACAGGCAGGATTCTAGGCTGAGCTCTATTGCTAACTAGCTGTCTAACTCTGGGCTAGTGACCTTGTGTGGACCTCAGTTCCTATAGCTCTAGAGTGGGTAGGGGCCTTTCCAGGTATGCAGATGTGAGAGAGACCTGCTATAAGTCAACAAGGAATGGAGAGGTCGAGAAGACCTATGGACTCTGGAGACTGCCAGTATGCCTAACTTCCTTTATAGGATCTTTCACAACCATTCAGGCCTCTATTTCCTTCTCTTCTTCTGACCTGCACTGGACAGAGCCCTTTTGCCATTTCTTAGTTCAGCTATCTCCTCCAGCAAGATTCTGCAAGCCCTTCTTCTGTCCTCACATTCTTAGGAACTATTGGACCCTCAGTCGATGCTTACTTTTTCTTTTAATTTTTTTTTTTTTTTGAAAGAGAGTGAGTGAGCAGGGGAGGGGCAGAAAGCGAGGGAGAGAGAGGATCTGAAGTGGGCTCCGTGCTGACAGCAGAGAGCCCAACACGAGGCTTGAACTCACAAATTGTAAGATCACGACCTGAACCGAAGTCAGACGCTTAACCGACTGAGCCACCCAAGCACCCCAATTGATGCCTACTTTTATGAACAGTGCCAGCACCTGATACCCAGGCCACCCTTTTGGACACCTGCTTCTCTACCTCCCTGTAACGCTAATTGTGTTCTGGTTTATAAGACAACAACAGAGAGTAGAGAGCAGAGGCCTGGGGCACTCTCCAGACAATGCAGCCCAAAAGTACCATTACCGAGAGGGAAGATTTCTGACTTTAACCATTCAAATAATTGCTCACCTGCATACTTTGGAATGTAAATGTAAAAATAGTTTGTCTTACAGCCTTCAAGACGTGACTATGAGATCATAATGGCTCAAAGTCCTTCAAAATACTTACTATTTGCCAAATAGGGGTGGCAAGCTGAGCAGACTAGCGAGGAGGTAAAGAGCTACTATTCTATTTTGGGAAATCCTGCATTCACAGAGAATCGGTGTCTGAGACATGACTGTGGATCTGATGTCCTGGTGCCTTTGACAACCGAGTAAGAACTGCTGGAGCCCTATCACACTGAAGATCCATTTGAAAAGGCCTCCTGGTTTGGGATGTTGTGCTTCCTTCTACAATAACTACTTATGGTCTATCTGAGGCTCATGAAGACTTAAGGGCTATCACCCCTCACCCAAAAGTCCTGACCTCCTGGGGTCAGTCCCTCTCAGATGAAACAGAGAGGAGCGATTAGTACATAACCAGCCCCCCAAATGCTGATGCCTCAACCAATTTACTCATCATTGTACTTTAGGAAGAGTGTCTCTTTGGAAAGGCTGGGAGGATCTGTAACTTCATCCTTTTTGTGATGAGAGAGAGGATGGAGGTTAGGGGGGTGGAGGGAGGTCATTGAGTAATTCCAAAATAACATTGTTTCTGTAACTATGCAGACTAATTCATATCAGTAGTTCCATGATGTGTGTTTACAGCAACACAAAGATGGGAAATGAACCTTGTAATGGTAGCCCATCACATTCTTTGAGGTCTTTGTCAGTCTTACCTACCAGAGACTGTGTAGACTAGCTGCAGTTGAAATTCCCATTTTCTCATCAATTCCTTTGAAATTTATCTGAAGTCAAAAGGAATGGGCTGCCCAAAGAGAAGTTTCCAGAGATGTGGTTGGTGCAAGAAGAAACTCAGCAGGAAGCATCTGAATGTACACTACGGTCCACAAAGACCAATATTTCCTTTCTTTTCATTAGATTATAAAATAGTAGAGCTCACAACTAGCATAAAAGATGGTGTTATGGGCTAAATTGTGTGCCTCCAAAATTAATTTGAAGTCCTAACCGCCAGGCCCCAGAATTTCAGATTGTGGCTTTATTTGGAAATAGAGTCATTGCAAATGTAATTCATTAAATTGAGGTCACCCTGAAATAGAGTGGGCCCCTAATCCAATATGACTAGTGTTTTGATACAAAGAGGAGATCTGAACATAGATGTGCACTCAGAGAGAACACCACATGAACATGCAGTCAGAGATCAGCCAAGGAGTGTCAAAGATAGCCGACAAACCACCAGAAAGTAGAAGAAAATCAGGGATTTTCCCTCAAAGCACTAAAGAGCCAGCACTGCTGACACCTTGATCTTGGATGTCTAGCCTCCAAAACTGTGAGGCAATAAATTTCTGTCATTTAAGCCCCTCAGTTTGTGTCACTTTGCTATGGGAACCCTAGCAAATGAATATAGATGGCCTGGTTCAATTCTTCATTTTAGAGCAGTAATTCTCAATGGGGGAATTTTGCCCCCTATCAGGAAGAGTTTCACAATGTCTGAAGACATTTTGGGTTGTCACAGCTGGGAGATACCACTGGCATCTAGTGGATAGAGGCCAGGAATGCTGTTAAACATCCTGCAATACACAGAATAGTCTTCCATAACGAAGAATTATCTAGCTCAAAGTGTCAATGTTGCCAAGACTCAAAAATCCTCTTTTAAAGATACAGAAATGGAAGGCCAGAGAGTTGAAGTGACTCACAAGATCGCTAAGAACGTTAGGGCAAAACCGGAACCAGGATCCAGGCTCTTGGCCCAGAGAATGAGCAAGAAGAGATTTGGCCCAGAAGAACCCTGGGGAAATCATGTTCTAAAATATAGGCAGATGAGGACACCTGGGTGGCTCAGTGGGTTAAGTGTCCTACACTTGATCTTGGCTCAGGTCTTGATCTCAGGGTTGCAAGTTCAAGCTCTGCATTGGGCTCCGCACCAGGCATGAAACCTACTTAAAAAAAAATTTAGATGGTAATAATAGAGGAAAAAAAGCCTGCAGGGCAGGCAAAGAGGGAGGGAGACACTGGAGAGGAAAGAGGAGAACTGAGAGTACTTGGAGCAGCTGGGGTTGGGGGGCAGAGGCAGACTGCTGAGGATGCTAGAGCAGAAACCCTTATAAGACATTGGCTGAGGAGAGGAAGAAAGAAACACGTGGATAGCTGTAGGGAGACTTTGGGTGGGCAGGGGATTGGGAGTTTAAGATGGAAGGGACTTGAGCATCGAGAGGAGCCCACAGAGGGTTGAGATTGAAGGTCCAGGGTAACATGAGGGGAGCATTACTGAGAAGGGAGCAGGGGACATGGTCAGAGCCCAGGGTGAGGGGGATTAGCTGAGACACGAGGAGGAAGGCAGAAGAAATTAATGGAAAGTGACTTTCAGAGGGAATAGGTTTTTCCATTCTATTCTGCCTTAATCTTATCTTATTTTACTTTGAGAATCATATTTTCTAATAATTCATTAATGTGGTGGAGAACTCTGGGCCTCCTGGATGTGTTCAGGGATATGATGGGAGCACCAGCACAGGAAGGCTTCCGGTTTCCTCTGTTATTCCCTGAAAAGCTACTGCTATTTCCTCCCAAGCCTGTAGATCTGCCTTAGGAAGTTTCAAAAGCCTGGTCCTACAAAGGCTGATGGATGCAGAAACAAAAAGAGTGGAAATGAACCAAATTCTGTAGGAAGGGGTTCAATAGCATATGAATAACTGGCCAGGCTGGCTTCATGCGTGTGCGACCCATACAGTCACACAACTCACTGTGCTCAGAAGCTTCATGGCTTAATGCTCTGTGGTCATAATCTTAAAATTGTCAGTACTTTTATCTTTGGCTTGATGTTTTGTAAGTGAAGTTTGATTGGACAATAGAGAAGGCATTGAAGGCTTGAAGCCTTTGCTCAAATGTTGTCCTGTCTCCCACTGCCTCCCTAGGATGGGTTCTTGACCCCTCTCTTTCACCCCCACCCAGAAAGTGCTGCCCTACCCAGAGGGAGTGAATGAGAGAGCATGGGCGGAGGAAAGGGGTCTGGATATACACCCCCAGGTGCCTGGGAGGGTCTGCACTCTCTCTGCAATTATCCTTATGCATGAGTGTGCAATGTTTAATAGCAAATAAAAAATACCTCAATGGATCAAGAGAGAGAGAGAAGAAGAAAGGAAATGGCTTTTTCGTGGTTTTTCAACAAGGGGCCCTTCATTTTCACTGTGCACTGGGCCCACAAATCATGCAGCTGTCCCTGATGACTGGAACAAAAGAAGCTGAGAGGTCAGAGAAGTGGAGTTTCCCAGAGTTTTCATCATTTTTCTCCAACTAATAGTCATCAAGCACCTAGCAGACCCTAGGGATAAATTACTAAAGAGACATGACAGTTCTGGATTTCAGTGAGCTTTGAGACTGGTGAGGGCTGAGTGGGCATATGTGAAAGCAGGTCGCTGTGCAGTGTGGAAATATCATGAGAAGTCAGCCCAGGGATGATGAGAGCCCTGGGAGGGGCATCCACCTGCCTCTGGGAGGACGGAGGAGGCTTCTCGGAGAACACCCTCTCTGAGCAGTGTTCTGAGTGAGGATTATTTAGAGGAAGAAAAGGGAGCTGCTATCTCAAGGATGTAGGGAATACATGGCCAGTTTGGAAGCTACCAATTGTTCCAAGAAGCTAGAGTACAAGGCAGGGGAGAGTAGAGAGGTCAGCAGGACTGGATGACCAAGGGCCTCACTCTCTAGGCTGAGGAGTTCAGGCTTTATCCTGGAGACTGTGGGAGCCACAGAGGGACTTTAAGCTGGAGTGACCTACTCAGATTTGTGCCTTAGAATGAGGGTATCTGCCCTATATGCAGAATGACTGTAGGGACCCAGGCTGGAGCCAGGCAAAACACTGAGGTTTTTGTCTCCATCCTAGATCCCTCCAGGCAAGAGATGACAAAGAGCCTGAACCAAGGTGGTTGGCAAAAGGAATGGAGAGAAGGAGCCTCCCAACTGTATGACCTTGAGAGAGATTTAGGAGGTGGAATAGAAATGGCAAGCATGATGATGGATTCACTGGGGTGAGGGATGAGGTATAGCAGTAAAGGGCAAGTCTTGTATTTCTGGTTTGGTCCAATGGGCAGGTGGTGTTGCAAGCACTGTTCATAGAGAAAATAAATTCACAGGATAAGTGTACAGGCAGTTTTTTGAGATGGTCCCCAATGATCATCTCCTGGCACTGATGCCCTAGTGTAACACCCCTGTCTTGAGTGTGGACTGGATTTAGTGACTTGTTTGTAATGAATAGAATATGGCGATAGTTATAGGATGTCACTTCCAAGATTAGGTTATAAAAGACCATGTGACTCTTGTCTTGTTATCATTCACTGTCTCTTTCTCGCCTTTTCACTCACTCACTCTGAGGGAAGTCACTACCATATTGTAAGCTGCCCTGTGGAGAGCCCACATGGCGAGAGACCGGATAGCAACTGAATCCTGCCAACAACCATTTTAGTGGGCTTGCAAGTGGACCCACCCCAATTAAGCGTTAAGATGACTATAGCCCTAGCCAAAACCTTGCACTCTTGTGAGAGGCCAGAGCCAGAAGACCCAAGCCACACCCAGATTTCTGACCCACAGAGACTGTGAGCTATGTTTTATGGTGATTTGAGCACAGCAATAGCCAACCAATGCAATAAGCAAGATAGGGTTATATTCACAAGGAAAAAGAGAAGAAAAATTTCAAATATTTTTGAAGAACTTCTGGAGCACTAATTTACAAACGTACCTTTGCTAATTATGAACTATATTTATGTATTCATTTGACAGATTCCCTAAGAAACTTTACTAGGTTGAATTCTTATTTGTGTATATTCTCTCCTTTTTTTATAACACTTTTCAAACCATGTGATGACTTATCTCTTTGTATTAAAGATCTGTATTAAACTACAAATCTTTGAAGACAAAAATCTTCTTCCATTTAACTTAGTATCCCTAACACTTAACGTGACATGTAGAGTCACTGGTGACCCAAGTGTGTTAGTTGAATAAGATTCCAGTTACTGAATATTTTCAAAATCTCTACAATTAACACTTTTGTTGGCTTCAAATATTCCATCTATAGTCTAGAGATACTCCCAAGAGAACTTCTGATATAAATTGAATCCTGGTAAACTGAGACTAGCAGAGGCAGAAAGATTAAGAACGTTTTTATTTCCAGGGTGCCTGGCTGGCTCAGTCGGAAGAGGATGTGACTACTTGATCCTGGGGTCATGAATCCAAGCCCTATATTGGGTGTAGAGATTACTTAAATAAATAAGCTTAAAAAAAAAGAAAAAGAAAAATTTTACTTCCTCCAGTGTTATTATTTGAGATTTGTTAAAAGTAAGAGAATATAATTTCTTTTTTATCTGCCCAGACATGGATTGTTTGAAACATTAGAAATGTAAAAATACATAGACATTTTGAGAGAAGTTGGAATTGTGAGATACACAAATATCTTTCTTCTAATTGTTAGAAATTCCACAGATTCGTGAGTTAATTTATTTAGCAAGTGACTTTGCTCTGCCATTTCCTATGAGAGCTTGGACCAATCCCTTCTCACCTTTATTTATTTTCATTTTTATTTTTTTTAAGTATGTTCCACACCCAGTGCAGAGCCTAAACATGGGCTTGAACTCATGACCCTGAGATCAAGACTTGAGTTCAGATCAAGAGTCAGATGCTTAACCCACTGAGCAACCCAGCCAATCCCTTTCTTACCTTTAGACTTAATGTCTTCATTTGTAAAATAGGAGGAAAGGTGGTCAGATTGTATGACTTCTAATTTCTACTTCGTGTCTCCAGTTCTTTAAGTCCTATGAAATGCACTAAGAAATTGTGCTCATTTAGACGAAGGACAGAACTGAGTTTGAATCTAATATCTGCCTCCCAATGACCCTGAATAACTCATTTTGGTTTTGTGAACTTTGTTCATTTTCCCTAAATGTAAAAGGGGGTCGTTGGTAAGAATCAGGAACAAAACATGTAAAATAACTGCTTTAAAAAAAAAAAAAAAAGGTAGCAATGACCAATGTGTCATGCACTAATGGGGAAATACAAAAGAAAAATATAGGACATTGGATCAACTTTCTAGAAATTTCCAGTCTGGTGGGGCACACTATTGTCTAAAATGATCTTTTAAAATATCCCTAGCCTCCACGCAGGTGACTATTACCTAATCTTGACTAACCACGAACATTTTTCATTAGCATGAAATTTTCCCAAAGCTTTTGAGATTCAGCCAGCATACCGTGTCCTAACACTGAATTTCCTGGCCTCAATACCTGCAAAAAGCAGTGGTTTCTCTTTTCATTTAGCTTACATTCGCTGCCCTGTAATTTGATTCTTCCTCTTCATTCCTGGACCCCGTCCTTTCTTCTCAAACAAGAGGGACTGCTTTGGTTTTGACCAAGCCCTTCATCTTCCTGAATTCCTCAGCTACATCGTTTCTAACGCTTCCCTTTTCCAACATAAATAGTCCTTGCTCGCTCATTGTCCCACCCTGCCTCACCTCTGGCTCCAATTAGAGCAATATTTATTTTTCCTTTTTAAGAATCTCTCTAGCCTCTACTCTTCAGAAATGAGGCAACCCAGCTCGTGTTAAAAGCCCTTTATTATGGTCACAGAAAATCCGCTCTGACAAGATCTACCTCGACAAGATTGTGTTCCTGGAGATCCTTCTCTCGTTTTATCTGTCATCTCACTTTCTAGGTCACATCATTTCCTAGCATCTAAAGTGTTGTCTGTTTATATATATATTAAAGAAATGGAGGCGTGGAATGTCGAGTGAGTGCCTTGTGTGCTGGAGTGTGGAAGAGTCTCTTCTAATATCAACGCAGGGCGCTCTGCCATCTTCTGGGGAAGGAAGAGGAACAAACACACACATAACCTCTTTTGCTTTGGATTTTGGTGGGGATTTTATTTATTTAAGACAGCCAATGGCTCCCTAAAACCCAAACATAGACTCAGGATGGTAAAACTAGGATTCAGGTCAAACCCTCAGGGAAGTATTGATTACCTGCTGGAATCTTCCAGAAACACAGACAGCATCAAGGGACTTGGGGCCATAAGAACTCTGGGATGATCCTACACTTCTCACCCTCTTAGAAAACAGTCACATAGTAAGTCAGTTTGCATTGGATTGGCCCGATATCATCATACTAATGTCTCATTCTTCAGTCCAGTTTGTCACCTCCCTTATGCTAATATGATATCTATTTATTGAATGTTTACCAGCTACCTGCCCTGCACTGAGCATGTGACAAGTGCTATTACAGGTACTCTTCACCACTATCCTTTTTAGGGTAGGTTCTATTATTACCACCCCCAGGTATAATGAGGAAACTGAGACCCAGTGAGCTTAAATAACTTGTCTAAACGTAAAAGTGAGTAAAGAGCAATCAGGATGTGACCTTGGACAGTGCCCAGGCTCTTATCTCAGCTTGATTAGTGTTATGGGCTGAATTTTGCCCCTCCCCATCCCCCCCCCCCACCACCAAGAAGATATGTTGGAGTCCACCCTCGGTATCTCAGAATATGTCCTTCTTTAGAGATAAAGTCTTTATGTAGGTAACCAAGTTAAAGTGAGGTCACTGGGGTAGGTCCTAATACAGTATGACTGGCGTCCTTATAAAAAGGGGAAATTTGGACACAGAGACAGACATACACAGAGAGAAGATAATATGAAGAGGCGCAGGGGACAAGACAGCCACCTACAAGCCAAGGAAAGTAGCTTGAGACAGACTCCTCCTCACAGCCCTCAGGAGGAACCAACTCTGTCAACACTTTAATTTTAGACTTCTGGCCTCCAGAATGCAAGATAATACATTTCTGTTGCCAAAGCCTTCCAACTTGTGGTACTTTGTCTCAGAAGCCCTAGTAAAATAACAGTCACTGATCCTCATTGTAAAGCAAAGACACTCTAAAATTGCTTCAACGAAACTTCTTGGTTTCCCTTTCAATGTGATCATTTACCTGCCTGGGATTCATTAAAACACTCTTAAATCCTAGGTCTGCAGGGTCTGGACTAAAAAGGGTTAAAATATTTTTTTTGCAAGGGTGAGTAGTACCCATCCAGATTCTGTGCAGCAGTAGCAGGGCTCAGAGCAAGCCCGGGATTCCACTGAGGTTGGGTGGAAGCCTGCTGATGTTTCCAGAACACAGGCGCCAGCAAGGTCAAGTCCCCCCAGGTCCTCATAAAGAAGACACCTCCGTGTAATTTTAGAGTCAGCACCTTGAGGGACACTTAGGCCTCCTGGTCACCGGACTTGGGTCTAGGTCTTCAAGAGAGGGGGCTGTGGGTGAACCATGTAAGAGTGACTTCCATATGGCATCTAAGTAGTGTGCTGCTTACAGATAAATCCCCTGCTAATCAAACATATTGACTATCACTATCACTGGCTGGTGTTTCCATCAGAGTATATGTTCCATCAGCTGTGGATTCAGAGCCAGATTCTTAGGGGAGTTAATTGAGCCTTAGCATCTTAACAAAGCAGTATCTGATATCCTCTGATTAAACAGTGTCGGCCAACTTGACACTTGTTCTTTCTCTACCCTCCCTCCCTTCCTTCCTTCCTTGTCTATCTGATCAGTATATATCCTTTGCATATTTCCACTCTAATATGCATACATTCATAAGAAGCTGTTTTAGGTTCCAAGGGCTGCCATAACAAATTAGCAAAAATTTGGTGGCTTAGAACAATAGAAATGTATGCTCTTGCAGTTCTGGAGACCAGATGTTCTCAATCAAGGTGTCAGCATGGCTGGTTCCTTCCTGGGGTCTCACTCGGAGAATTTGTTCAAAGTCTCTCTCTTAACTTCAGGTGGTTTCCCGCAATCCCTTGCCAGCTTTCCTTGGTTTGAAGCAGCATAACTTCCGTCTCTGCCTTCACTGTCACCCTGTGTCCAGATTTCCCACTTCCTATAAAGACACCAGTCATATTGGACTTAGGGCCCAAACTACTCTGATGTGATCTCATCTTAACTTGATTACATCTGTAAAGATTCTATTTCCAAATAAGATCACATTCACAGGTTCCAGGTGGACATGAACTAAGTTTGGGGGGACACTATTCAACCCAGGGCAGAGGGTGACTACCATCAAGCATGTAGTCAGTCCACTTGCTCCCTGCCATGGACTCCTTCTAGAAGCCTCTCAGATCAAAACAGTGTCTAGGACAGGACAAGCAGCAAGACCAGCTGGCTTCCAGATTATTCTACTTCCACAACTCCAAATCAGCTTATACATGGGGATGGGACCTGAGTTGAAAGTTCAAGTCCCCAAACAATAATGGAGTGTTAATTCTCCACCATGTTGTCACCCTAGGATATCACAAAATTTTAGGGGATGCTTGTGCCTGCCACAGTGTATATGAGCCACTTAGATGCTCCTACAGACCAAGTGCTTTCTTTCTCTCTTTTTATTTTTTTTAACATTTATTGACTTTTGAGAGACAGTGACATTGCACAAGTGGGGGAGGGGCAGAGAGAGAGGGAGACACAGAATCTGAAGCAGGCTCCAGGCTCTGAGTTGTCAGCACAGCGCCCTATGTGGGGCTAGAACTCATGACGTGAGATCATGACCTGAGCCAAAGTCAGACGCCCAACCAACAGAGCCACCCAGGTGCCCCAGACTAACTGCTTTCTGCCTGCTCAGTGTCTGGTTGCCGAGTCAGCTCACAGAGCCGGAATGTTATTTATTTTGCTCTCTTTGACAACACTGAATCATATGATAGAAATCTAGAGAATGACCTGGTGAATTTGTTGCATTCATTTTATTTTAATTTTTTCTAATGTTTATTTTTGAGAGACAGAGTGAGTGGGGAAGGGGCAGATAGAGAGGGGGATACACAGAATCTGAAGCAGGCTAGGCTCTGAGCTGTCAGCACAGAGCCCAACGTGGAACTAGAACCCACCAACCATGAGATCATGACCTGAGCCAAAGTCGGACACAACAACTGAACCACCCAGGCACCCCTGTGGCATTCATTTTTAAGACTGGTTGAGTCCAACAAATATCTGGTATAGTCTGCTTTCTTTTTTGTTCTTTCTTTCTTTAAAAAAAAAAAAAATATATATATATAATATAACAATAAATAATATATATATATATATTTATAGTTAACAGAGAAAGCTGTCTAAAAGCTATAATGTTAAAAAGAAGTAGGTGGCAAAAGAGTACATATAACTTGATCCCCATTGTGTGTAAAATAAATATGGGAATACATTTAGAAGTAATAAAAATAACAATAATAAGAATAAATATTGAACACTTTGTGCTACCCTCTTACAAGCATTTTATATATTTTAATCCTTACAACAGCCCCATGGAGGTCCTATTTTTATCCTTACTTTACCATTTTCAATACAGTTGACTAATCTACATATTAAGTGGGACAATATTGATATTCACAAATCAGAGGGAAAGAGTTTCCTTTAAATATTTAAAAATAGAAATTAAATCCTGTGAATCTATACAAAATCATAAATATGAATTTCACATAAGCTCTTATGTATTTTTAGTTTTATTGTACTTTGGGGTCTGAGGGGGGCATATTTGATGCTTCCCCAACTATAAACTCTTTTCTTTGGGAAAGTTCCCCAATTTTTGAACTCATATTCCCATCCTTTGATTCAATCAGTTGCTAGCCATTCTCTCATCAGGTTAAAAAAAACCTCGTGGGGGGAAAGGGGTTAAGAGCGGCTCAGCATTTCGTGGGGAACAGCCAACTCCTTCATTTCCAAGATCTGCTGTGTACTTCCTGCTTCTCTCACTGGGGGCAAATAAAAAACAGGAGATTTAAGAGACAAATTATCCCTAAGAAAGCCTCCTAGAACAGAGTAAAAATAATTGAAAAATGATAACAAGTGGCTGAAATGTTTAGAGAGATAAACGTGATTTATCATATAGCACATAAGCACAGACGTGAAATTGTAACTGCAGACTTCCCTTAACATCTGGGTGACCTTCGGAGCATCCATAAAACTTCCTCCACACGCAAAAACCCACGTATTTCTGCTTGGAGACGAACCCTGATTTGTGTTTCACTTCCTCAGACGCACCTTTTAATTTGTCCTATTTTGTATTTTAATCCATCTGGAGAGGCATTTCCTAAGAACTTGAGCAACCACAGAAAACAAAAGCGGTGCTGAATCCATACGGTGTGAAGTCAAGGCTATATCTACCTTTCTGAGTCTTCATGAACATGGAGATGTGAAAGATTGCTTTATGTAAGACATGTTTTCTTCTCAATATATTTGCTGAAGAAAGAGGGGAGAAAGAACATATGCTTATTGCTTCATTGTTATCAGCGAGTTAGTTTTAAGTTTCTGTCGCACTATTTTCTCTTCTTATGGCTGATTTTCTCACCATTCTGTGACAGAATATGAGACATGCACCGCCATGAAAGAGATAAAGGTTTCCAAGAACAGCCTAGTGCTCTTTGGTATGGAAATGGAGGGTTTATGCTTCTTTGAGTTGTTTCTTTTTTTTTTTTTTTTTTAAGTTTAGCAGCCAAGAATTCAAGAGTTAAGGCTGATAAAACTGCATTAAGATTATCTCACCTGCCCAAGTGTGGGAGAAAACATGAGTCCAGAATAAATTGCTTTTCTCAAAATAGAAAGACTTCTCTGGTTTTATTTGGCCTGGGAACAAAGCTGAAGGGTAGGTGGGGCTTCCTCTCCAACATCTGCTTCTTGGATTGCTGGGAGCTCAGAAACTGGGAATCCCCCAAGCACCTTTATGGATGAGGTGAGGATTTAGGCTCCTGCCAAAGAGCAGAGGGCAGGAGATGGGGCACGGGCAGTCCCAGGGGCAGCCCCTGCATCCTGCCTGAAGCTCCGACTCCTACTAACATCAAAAATCCTGATTCAAGACCTGGCACCTCCTCCTGAACAGAATAGGGCCCCAACTAGTATCTGTTGACTTACAGTCTGAGGGGTAAACCTGTAGGTGTTTTAAAGGCATCATACTTTCCACAAAGAAAAATATTTTTCAGTAAAAACAACACAAATCCCAACAAGTGTGCTAAGGGTGCATATCATATACAGTACTTGGTAACCACGTAACTGTTGCTGTCCCCATCGCGGGCCGTCATGGATGCAGGTCCTGTGAAATACATGTTACCAACACACAGTGTTTATCACGCT
Organism: Leopardus geoffroyi; assembly: GCF_018350155.1. Lineage (NCBI taxonomy): Eukaryota > Metazoa > Chordata > Mammalia > Carnivora > Felidae > Leopardus > Leopardus geoffroyi. The sequence goes on from NC_059336.1 coordinate 78,712,355, forward strand.
GTGATGCAGGTCCTGCAAACCCAACTGCTGCTGCTACACCTCCTTCTTTCCAAATTAACATCTCTAAATTCTTTCTCTGTGTAGGTCAACTGATATTCCAAGTCCTTTTAAAACTTTTTTTAATGTTTACCTATTTTTGAGAGAGAGACAGAGCGTGAGCCGGGGAGGGGCAGAGAGAGAGGGAAACACAGAACCCAAAGTAGGCTCCAGGGCCTGAGCTGTCGGCACAGAGCCTGACATGGGGCTCAAACCCACAAACTGTGAGATCATGGCCTGAGCCGAAGTCAGACACTTAACCGACTAAGCCACCCAGGTGGTCCTCAAGTTCTTTTAACATACATCTTCCAAACCCACCGTCCTTCCAAATCAGTCCTGTTAACCAGAAATCAATTCTGCAACATTGTTTGTTTAAAATTTTAAATTACCATTTAACTGCACATACCATGGGATCATAGACCAAAAGCCCAAATGGAGAATAATAATTTTTTAAAACAGCTCTGGGTAAGAATGACCTTGTGAAAATGTATTTTTCACATGTTCCATTGGTGAATTTTTGCTGTTCTTTTTTTTTTTTTTTAAATGGGAAGCCGTCATTTTAGGGGATAATACAGTAACCTCAGTTAATTCATATGCTGCTGTTCAATCAGAGTCTGCAAGCTGAAGGCCATGAGGTTGTGCTGTAATGGAAAAAAGCTTTTTAACTAAAAGCCAGGAGACCTGGGTTCCAATATCAGCTGTGCCGCTGTCTCACTGTGAGACAGTGGGCAAGTTGCTTAACCTGCCTGTGTCTCAGTTCCTTCATCTCTAAAATGGGGATAATGGCCCTGTCCTCACACGCTTGGGGTTCTTGTAAAGACGAAAAGCAGTGATGGAAGTAGAAGCCCATCATGAATTAGGAGCACGGTACATTCGCCATGTGTTTGCCATTGCATGGTTTTATCCACGCTGCCATCTGACACCAGGCAGCCTGGATTTGCTTCGGGGCACACTGGGAAGCTGTTCCATGCAGGGATTGTGAGCCTGGGCATTGACTCCGACTAGCCTGAAGCTTGAATCCTGGCTTCACCATTTCTAAGCTAAGAGACCTTGGGCAAACTACATAACTTCTCTAACTCTCAGCAGCTGCATCTGTGAAATGGACATAATTATATCTATCTCTTTGGGCTGTTGTGAGGCCAACATGAGGCATGGAGGAACTGAGTATACTCAGTGAGGGCTTAGTAATACCATCATCGTACGTTTTGGGGCTAGGCTTTTATGGAGATACTCTTTTTATGGACTTTATACTCAGTCATTATTAGGTCCCAAGTTTATTCCTCTGGTTCCTGACTGTGTTTAAGTAGCTCACCCATAAGTACTTCTGAAATATTGGAAACCAAAACTTTCAACTGTTTCCTGATTATGTTATCCAAAAAATTCAGGTAGTATTTAACTTGGGAATTACCCATTTCCCTCTGAAAGCCAGAGGTTCCTTATGAGAGATAGGACAACAGGCAGAGGTGATTTTTGTGAGCATGCAGCACACAGGAATGGACTCCTTAAGTCTCAGCACTGAACACATCTGTGCATTTCAAGTCAAAAATGGAATATCTGGGGCTGCCCAAGTACTTATTAATGACTCTGGGCTTAAAACACAAATATAGACATTTTGAAAACAGAGACTTGAGAATTCTTTGCAATTGCCTTAAAAATCTGAATGTAGCAAAGTTTATATAGTAAAGTAGATATTCAGATTCCTAATAACTACACATATACTTATTTAATACATGCCTATTTATAGTATATACTTTATAAGCTAGTAATATATACTAATAGTATATTGATGTACTTATGTTTAATAAGATATATATTCATATTCAGTAAACACTGAATATAAGTCAATGCTTCAGCTGTCTCCTGCATGCAGTTAATTCTCAGATTCCCATTTAAATCTTCAACCTAGTCTTCTCCATCAAGTCCCAGAGCAATAGTCCCAACTCTGTGCTTGTGCTAGAAAACAGTTACAACAAATTCATGAAGCAAATATATACAGAGGACCTCAAATGTGCCAGGCAAGCACAGGGAGCATGCATTCTGGTGGGGGATGCAGAAGGATAAGTGGGTGACTAGGGTGTGAGCAGAGCCACTCTCCCCTGGGAAGTAGGACAAAGCCTTCTGGAGAAAGTGAGTTCTACTCCAGTGTAGTTGGGACAAACCAATCAGGTGTGTAAGGGGCATTAGAAGAGCATCCAAACAGAAGGAAGAGCCTGCGTAGTGACCTTAAGGCAAGAGAAGACTCACTGAAGTGACTGGAGAACCAGTTGCTCAATGAGGAACACCATGATCGGATTTACACTGTAGAAAATCCCTCTGGGAATGATGTATATTTGAGAAAGGCAAGGCTGGAAGTAGGGAGACCAATTAGGAGGCTGTGAGGTAATCCAAGTGAGAGATGACAGGTAGTGGTGGTTGCAAATCAGAGAATGCAATGGAGATGGAGAGAAGCCAGTAGATTTAGAATAAAAGAGTGAGAGCTGGTGGGGAAGTGGAAACAAATTGGATGTGGTCTTAAGCATTTGGGACTGGAAAAAGATTTGAAAATCACCATAGAAATCATGAAAAAAAAAAGGGGGAGACCATCCAGAGAGAGTATAGAGTGTGATGAAAAAGGGTCAAAGATGAAATCCTGAAAAATGTCAAAGTTTAACTGATGATAGAGGAAATGGAGCAAAGGGACAACTGTGAAGTAGGAAGAAACCAGAAGAGAGTAATTTTCTAGAAGCCAGTGCAAGAGAGTTCTTCAAGAAAGGAATAACGTTGGTGTCAAAAACCCAAGAATAAAAAAAAAAAATAAAATAAAAATAAAAAAAAAAAAACAAGAATAAGGGATAAGGATTTAGGGTGGTAGACAAGTGGTGTGATTTTTCTTTTTGAGGTGATGAAAATGTTCTAAAATTAATTGGGGTGATTGATATCCAGAATAGGTAAAGAACTCCTACATCTCAACAACAAAATAAACAAACAACCTAATTCAAATAGGCAAAGGACTTGAATAGACAATTCTCGAAAGAAGCTATACAAATGACCAATAAGCACATGAGATGTTGAACCTCATTCATCATTAGGAAAGTGCAAATCAAAAACACAGTGAGATACCACCTCACACCCACTAGGATGGTTACTATAAAAAAAGAAAAAAAGAAGTGTTGGTAAAGATCTGGAGAGACTGAAAGCTTGTGCACTGTTGGATGGAACGTTAAATGGTGCAACCACTGTGGGAAACACAGTATGGCCATGCCTCACAATATTAAAAGTAAAATTACCATACGATTCACCAATTTTACTTCTTTGTGTATACCCAAAAGAATTGAAAGCCAAAACTCAAAGAGATGCTTATACACTAATGTTTGCAGCAGCATTGGTCACAATCGCCAAAAGGTAGAAACAACCCAAGAGCCCAACAAAGAATGGATGGTTTAACAAAATAAGATAGATAGCTGCAATGGAATATTATTCAGCCTATCAAAGGAAGGAAACCCTGATACATGCTAAACATGGATGATGTTTGAGGACATCACGCTAAATGAAATAAGCCAATTGCAAAACGACAAAACTACATGATTCCACTTACGTGAGGTATCTTGAGTAGTCAAATTTGTAAAGACAGAAAATAGAATTGTAGTTGCCAAGGACTAGGGAGAAAAGGGAGTGGGGAGTTATTGTTGAATGGGTACAGAGTTTCAGCTTTACAAGATGGAAAGAATTCTGGAGATGGATGATGGCATGCTGAAGTGTACATTTAAAAGTGGCTAAGATGATGGGGCACTTGGCTGGCTCAGCTGGTGGAGCATGTGACTCTTGATATTGAGGTCATGAGTTCAAGCTCTATTTTGGGGGTAGAGATTACTTTAAAAATAATAATAATAATATTTTTTTAAGCATAGCTAAGATGGTAGGGGCATCTGGGTGGCTCAGTCAGTTAAGTACCCGACTCTCGATTTCAGCTCAAGTGATGATCTCATGATTCATGAGATCAAGCCCCATCGGGCTACTGCACTGATGATGCAGAGCCTGCTAGGGATTCTCTCTCTTCCTCTCTCTCTGCCCCTCCCTCATTCCCTCTCTCTCTCTCTCTCTCTCTCTCTCTCAAAATAAATAAATAAATAAATAAATAAATAAATAAATAAAATAAAAATAGCTAAGATGGTAAACTTTGTTTTGTGTATTTTACCACAATAAAAAAATACATAAAGCAACAGCTGGAAAAAAAATGATGGTGGTGATAGTTACACAACTCTGAATATAATAAAATGTAATTATACTAATTGCACATTTTAAATGGATATATTGTACAGTATATAAATTACAGCTCAATAAATCTGTTAAAAAACAAACCCAGGGTAGTCAGGTAAGAATAGAACTGATCAATGTTCACATGACATTGGGGATAATTGATCATTCCAGGTTCCGAAGGAGGTGGGCAGGGCTCACATGCATGAGGCATGAGGAGGGAAGGGAGAGAGGGTGGGTTCAGAAGCAGGTCACTTTGTTGCCAGGATGGCAAAAGGCTGAAGGAATTCTGATTTGATGATTTCAAGGTAAAATTTCAAAGGCAAAGCCGGAGGCGGTGAGGAGGAAGATGGTGGGACAGGAGGAAATCTGAAGAAGGTGAGGAAAGCCTGAAATAGCTGCTGCGAAGAATGAGAGAGAGCACCGCGTGTTGAAGGCCTTGTTAAGGTTGACCAGGATGAATGTGGAGTGCTTCCAGTATATGAAGTCCCTCACAATGCATCTGCTGGGAAATCAAACTCTTTGACTCCTCTCCTCAAATGCCTTCTTCTTCAGACTTTCCTTTCCTTTTCTCCACTCTCCACCCAAGGACATTCTCCTCTGAGGAACATTCCTCATCTCTCTCTGGGCTGTTCTGTGTCTGCTGCCATCACCTATTTGAGGCCTTATTTGAGGTCCCCTATTTGAGGTCCTTTGAGCCACTTTTAAATGTACCCGCCAAACTCCACAGATGAATCTTGCAGAGTGTAGCTCCAATCGTTTCATCTCTTCAGAATTGGCTACCAAATGTTGTAACCATGTCCCCAACCCAATGACTAGGCTTTCTCTGTACGATAGGCCCCCATCCTATCTTTACAGCCTCGGCTCCTCACTCTCCCTCAGTACACCCTCATCCATAGTCACACTGACTGCTTAGACACCCGGGCGCCCCTAGAGCCTTCTTTTTAATGCACATGCTACATTTTTTAATTGTGGTAGAATATACGTAACATAAAACTCATTACTTCAACCATTTGTAAGTATACAATTCAATGCCATGAAATAGATTCACAATACCATGTACCCATCACCACTGTCGATACTCAAAGCTTTTTTTATCATCCCCAACATAAACTCCGTACCCATTGAACAATAACGTCCCCTCCCAACACCCTCTGTAACTTTTATTCTGTTTTCTGTTTCTATGAACTTGCCTGTTCTAGGTATCTCATATAAGTGGAATCCTACAATATTTGTCCTTCTGTGTCTGGTTTACTTCACCAAGCATAATGTTTTCAAGTCCATCTATGTTGTAGCATGTGTCAAAATCTCATTTGTTTTTCTGTCTGAAGAGTATATTCCGTCGTGTGTATATACCACATTTTGTATATCCATTTATCTGTTGATACTCTCCACCTTCTGGCTATTGTGAATAACGCTGCTATTAACATTGGCGTGCAAGTATCTCCTTGAGTCTCTGCTTTCGATTCTTTTGGATATATATCCAGGAGTGGAATTTCTGGGTTATAAGTATTTCTACGTTTAACTTTTTGAGGATCTGCCAAACTGCTTTCCACAGCGGTTACACAATTTTACATTCTCATCAGTAATGCACAAGGGTTCCACAAGGGTTATCCACATCCTCACCAACACGCGTTATTTTCCTTTTTTAGAAAAATTACAGCCACCCTAGAAGGTGTGAACCAGGATGTCATTGTGGTTTCCATTTGCATTCCTCTAATGACCAATGATGTTGAACATCCTTTCATGTGCTTGTTGGTCATTTGTATATCTTCTTTGGAGAAATGTCTATTCAAACTCTTTGCCTATTTTTGAATTAGATTGGGTTTTGTTGTTGTTGTTGCTGTTGTTATTGTTGTTTGGTTGTTGTTGAAAGCGCTTTCTTGGGGCACCTGCCTGGCTCAGTCGAAAGAGCAAGTGATGCTTAATCTCGGGGTTGTGAGTTCAAGCCCCATGCTGAGTGTAGGGACTACTAAATAAATAAATAAATAAATAAATAAATAAACTTAAAAAAAAAAGTGCCTTCTTTTGTAAAAAGGTGGCTTGGAAACATACAATATAGAAATGACCTCAGGCTGCCTCATGCTTGGTGAGAACCAGCAATCTAGTATGGAAAGTTTCCATTTACTATTTGCGCTCCCAAATTAACCCATCATTTTCTCTATGTTCTTTTTATTTATTTAGGCATTGGAATTTTCTTAGATCCCAGAGAATTCTTTCACTGAATTCATTGATCCATACATACATTGATGGGTTACATGTTGCAGGAAAGATGCCCTTTGATATGGATAGGAGATCCGTCCTGGGAAAGATACTGAGAAAGAGGTTTAGAAGCTTATCTGGTTTTCTTATTTTGGTGCTTTTATGACACTATCAATCTTCCCACAAAATCAAGTTCTGGTGAAGTATAAAAAAATTGGTATTCTAGGCATCAGGCATTTCAACGTCGCAGAATAATCTGGAAATATGATGTCAATTAACTCAGATTTCACCCAAGACTCAATACGGCTTGAGATAATATAAATTAGTCCTGTGGTAGGGTGTTGTATCTCCCCAAATTCATATGGAGTCCTAATTTATTTGGAGATAGGGTTTTTAAAGAGGTTGTCAAATTAAAACAAAATCATTAGGGTGAACTCCAATCCATTATGGCTGATGTTCTTATAAAAAAAGGAAATTTGAACACAGATATGCACAAAGGAAGAACACCACATGAAGATGAAAGCAGGGATTGGGAAGATGCATCTACAAGCCAAGGGAGGCCAAAGGTTTCTGGCAAACCACCAGAAGCTAGGAGAGAAGCGTGGAACAGATTTTCTCTCAGAGCCTCAGGAGAAACCAGCACGGCTGACATCTGGACCTTTATTTCCAGTCTCCACGACTGAGACAATACATTTCTGTTGTTTAAGCCATGCTGTTTGTGGTACCTTGTCAAGGTAGCCCCAACAAACTCATACAGTCCAATTCTCCCAGAAACAGGTAGTTGTCTGGAAAGAAAACTCAGAAAGAAATCCCCAGTAGCATGTGGAGTTGTTTGGGAGGGATGGATGGGACAAGTTCAGATCTTGATTGTAGAGGTGGTTACACAAATCTGTTTGTGGAATAAGATCGCCTAGAAGCACACACACAGACACATACACACACACATTCAAATGAATTTAGGTTTTTAAAATGGTGAAAACTGAATAAAGTATGTAGTCTAGTTAACAGAAATATACCTGTTACAATTTCTGGTTTTGATATTATACTGTAGCAGCATTAAGATGCCATCTTTGGGGGAAGCTGGGTGAAGGGTACGTAGGACACTTACCGTTTTTTGTGAATTCTTGTGAGTCTGTAATTGTTTCAAAATAAAAGATTTAGAAAAAAATTAATACAAATGACATTTCTTACCAATGTTGTTCTCTTGATATTGAGTATTTTTGCGCTGCTCCCATATAAGCTGCACACCCACAGAGACACCCACCAAGGTCAGCCAGCTGACGGTCACGTTCAGCAAAATTCTAAAACTACATAATAGCACATGGTAGCACGGTGCTACTATCAGGAACAAGCAATATATTTCATCTAAATTTAAAACACTTTAATACTCCTCCAGAAAGTGGTGGTCAAGTTCACAAAATCACTACAAAAGAAACCAGGAAGAAGGACAAGAACAGAAAGGTTAGAAAACATTATGCTGGATTTCTTTCCGAACATTGATCCTATTTCAGCCAGTAGAAGTGAATTAGTAAGAAATTGGCCTGTGACTACAATTTTGATTCCTGGAAAAGCAGTATCTTCCACATCCTATTAAATTCAAAGTAAGCAATTTTTTTAACTATTATTTTAAAGGGAAGTCAAGCTACTGGCATGCCTGGGGTGCTTTCATGACCCTAAATCCAGCTCTGTAGGTACTTAGAGGCTTCAAAACAACATGTCTTTAATAGAACAAGTTGGATGTGGGTGCAGAGGCATGTGAGGGTCAGGTTGCTGACAGACCCTGATTTCTTCTTGGCTCTGTCATCCCAGGGCTCTCTCACCTCCCGCTTTGCTTGCTTGCTTTCTCCTCTTTCCACCCCTCTATTTTCCTATTCATCGTGTCATGAAGTGATGCTCGCAAAGGGTCAATTCCGCCCAGCATGGCTCTGGTGGAGATACAAATCACCATCAGCAGCAGCTACAAGAAGTAGAGAAAAATTATAGGATGCTTTTCTCAAAGGGAGTTACAGAAATAGAATATGTCACAACCATCCCGAAGATTGAGACTTGATCAACACTTGAAGGGAATGAAGCCACAACTCCTGGGGCTGTGTCTTTGGTCAAAGGTAGCCATTATCCTGGGACGATTAACTCCACTGTCTTCGCTGCAAACAGGTTCTTCTCCATTTGTCAGATGGAAAAATGAAACTCTTCCATTTCCAAAGAAGGCAGTAACTCGGAATACTTTTACCCAACAAAATGATTTTCTTTCTCACCTCCTGGGTCTGAAGGCTGCCCCAGCTGCCTCCTGGGGTAGACAGTTCGGTGGGGAGAAATATCTCATCTACACTCTTGTTACTTTTGCACTTGGTGCTTTGTCTCTTGGGGGCCTTTAATGGAAACAGGTTCATTGTGATTTCAATGGAGATGGATTTATTTTTTTCCCTTTGCTGAATAAATTTATCATGAATGGTTTCAGCAAAAATATAATGCTCGTTCTACCTGCACGTTTTACAAAGCCATATACCTTCTTACCCACGAGAAGTTGAAAACAATAGTCAATCGTAGTTATTCCGTGAAGGCACAATTGTATTAATAACCAGAGTTTTAGCAAACATGTACCAAAGTGTATCAACTTGATTTCTGCCTTTACTCCTTTATTTCTGTCCTTAGCCTGATGACATATGTTACATGTCACCCATGTCCTTGTCAGTTTACTAACGTAGCCTGACTGCCTGCAACACCAACATCCTTTTTGTTTTGGCACAGTATGCTTTCTGTAGCCAGTGGACTTCCTGATTTCACCTGAGTTCTAGTCCTTACCTTGCTGTTAACCAGCTGTGTGACCTTGGATAAATCACTTAACATCTCTGGGCCTTTATTCCACAGACACTTAATGAGTATCTATCTTGTATGAAGCATCATGACAGCAAGGTAAGAGAAGTTTAGTAGGAGAAAAATAAAGAAAGGCGGCGGTGGGGGGGTGGTAAATAGAGAAAGAGAAGAAGGAAAGAAAAAAGCAGCCGGGTAGTGAAGCTTTGAAGGGGAGACTAGATTTAGGGTCTTTTTGTTTTTGGGTTTTCTTTTTGTTTTTGGTCTTTCTGCATCAATACCACTAGAAGGCGGGCACAAGGTAAATTGCTGTACCACATCCCAGGCCAGCTCCTGTGTCCCATTCCTAGGGACCCTCCTCCTCATCTACTGGAGAAGCATTTGAGCATCACAGTCTGCTACCACCAGAAAATGAGGCAGAAGGAACGGCTGGCGATACTCAATGTCAGGAGGAAAGTGGAGAAAATCCATACAAATCAAATCTATGACATTGTTTTTTAATTTGTTATGGGTATTATGAGTATTATCTCTGAGTATTGTTTTGAGTATCATTTTTTTATTTTTTTAAATTGTGATTTTTATTGCAAGAACAATTCATATTCGTTATGAAAGAGGAGACAAGGAAAGAAGAAATCAGAACACGCTCATGATCCCGTGCACCTAGGCAGCCACTGTCGATACCTTTTTTGGTGTAGACCATTCCTCTCATTTTGAACACACATGTACCTGCTTCAATTTGTACAAGTGGGACTACACTATTCTTGTTGTTCTAATACTTTTCCTATGTAAAAAGACAAAACCTATATTTTAGACACACTAATAAAAAATAGTTCTCATATGTTGAATTTTCTATGTTAGTGTATTTTAATTACTCTCAATGAGCAATCTTGTAAAGCAAACAAGAGTCTATTTCAATGGATGACACATTTGCTCTCATCTTCAAGCAAATGTATTTAGAAACCAAGAAGACATTTAATATGGAAAGGCTATAATGTATGCATTTGTTTTTAGTGTCAAAGTTCCAAGAATCATGGACCTTGTTGCATTTATTCTTGTTCAGCTTTGAGGGTTAGGAGGAAAAAAGATTTATGAAGTAAGATGTTTAATGATTATGAAAACTGTATCTGTTTTTTCCTAAGAGTGATCTTTTCACATGCCATGAAGAAGTTCCATCACACTGATATATTGTTCCCAACCTTTTGAATTAAGGATATAAAGAAATTTGTTCTCATCAGGCCATAAGCTTTCACTGAGTAAACATACATAGTTCAGATTTTCAAATGATGGTAAATTTCCTCATTCTATGAATGTCAAGAAACACATCTAGTATGAAACTTCTCTCCCAACTGACATGAAAATTCACTGTCTCACCTGCTCATCACTTGTGATGATCAAGAAATTGTCCATCCTTCAGAGAGACCTGAAGGGGTGCCATGATTCCCTTTTGCTTCTGTGCCTTTGGGTAAAGGAATTCATTGTCACATCCCCTGACATTGCTGTCACATTAGTTGGAAGACAAAAGTGACCTTTCTTTGTAGGCAGATCTCACCCAGCCTCAAACCCAGTTGTAGACTCTGGAACCTGCATGGGGATGTTGGTGATAAGAAAGGATGCGATTTAGAACATCATTCACACACACTGTAGTTGAAGACAGCTCCAAGTATGCCTTGTCTGTTTCAGGTCAGCTGTAGTTTCTATCTCCAGTTTTATAGAAGTAGAACCCTCTGGGTTGGGTTCTCCTCCCTCTGTTATTTAAGCTAAATTCAATTCCTCTTTCCATCTTCCTTTAACAGCTACTCTTTCGAGTATTTAGCATTGTACGTCCTCTTCACTGCATCTTTTGCCTCCATCTAAAGGAAAACCAGGAACACGAGAGACCGTGTCCAAAAGGACTCAGGCCAGGGATAGAAAACATCTCTTAGACTTGATAGTGAAAAGCCATTGTCCCTAGGGACTCTCCCATGCCCCTCCCAATGGAACAAGTACAGTTGCCTCTGGTCAGGCTTCCATCTGTGATACACTGATTCTGATCTGGAAGTCAAAAGAGCTCAGGAGGTTATAAACATACCCCACACTAAACAAAAACAGTCTTTATTTTTGATAGACCTATGTAGGAAGCTTGGGTTCATGCCTTATTCCAGGAAGCTGGCACTCACCTGGCTAAGTATTTCTTGGCCTGCCTCATCAAGTCTGATCCTAGGGTTACTCATCTACCTGTCTTTCTCTACCCCTCAACATTCTAGGAACATATACCATGTAGTTTTCGTCATTAAGTGTTTGTATTATAGGTCAAAAGCTAAACAGGATCTGTATGCCACTCCCCAGAGTATGTTTGTTTAGCAGTTGTAGTACTTGTTCGGTAGAGGAAGAAATTTCAAGGCTTAATTAGAGCAGTTAAAGAAGTGTGAACAGTGGCTAAGGTGACCATCCAACAGTCAAGATTTCATTCAACACGCTTCATACAAATGCAGCTTTGTTATCTGCTATGGAGTACGGTAGTCTGTAATTAAGACTACTACCTAGCATTAGTGAGCATAGGATTGCAGAGGCAGTTACGCAACAGATACTACCTTTACCCCCTTCCGTTTCTGCCAGAGCTTATGATACTCATTCGCTCAACAAATATGTAGTGAGCATGCTATGTGCTGGGCACTGCTGAGCACTAAGCATTAGCACTAAAAAGACAGACAAATCCCTGCTATCCTGGAGGGATATAAGCTATTGACCATGAAAGCTAGTTATTACGTGTAAGAAAAAAAAGAAGAGGTAAATTTTGGAAAGGAAACCCCTCACTGTCTTTCTGTTTAAAAACTAGCCTTCTGTGGGGCGCCTGGGTGGCGCAGTCGGTTAAGCGTCCGACTTCAGCCAGGTCACGATCTCGCGGTCCGTGAGTTCGAGCCCCGCGTCGGGCTCTGGGCTGATGGCTCAGAGCCTGGAGCCTGTTTCCGATTCTGTGTCTCCCTCTCTCTCTGCCCCTCCCCCGTTCATGCTCTGTCTCTCTCTGTCCCAAAAATAAATAAATGTTGAAAAAAAAAATTAAAAAAAAAAAAAAAACAAAAACAAAAACAAAAACTAGCCTTCCGAGACCAGGCCCAGGCTTTGGGAGTCCCGTGGTCATTCATTCTATGCAAATAACTCTAACCTTACTCATCTTTTTGAAGTACTCTTTTCTCTTCTGGTCAATTGAAGGCCAGGATTTAAGAGCTTTTGGTTTCTTATTTTTCTGGCTGTCTCATCCTGTCTTTTAAACCATGACAGAAAAGGATTAATAGCCAGGAGAACAGAGGGTCTGACAACTCAATTCTGTCACCCAAGAGTACTTATTAAGCTGCCACCTGTACATAGCCTTGTGTTAGATGCTCTTGCTAATAACGTGTGTGTCTCTTCTCCCTGCAGGACCTTGGCACACACCAAACTTAACAGAAAACTGCAGCTCGAAGGCCCATAGTGAGTGTGGGGTCAGGGCCTTGGATGAAGCTTCAGTGTGTGAAAAAGAGGCAGATGCGGGTCTGAGGTTAATTACATCCCAAAGAGACATTGTGGGGAGGGGCTGGCTGGTGATCACATGAAGGTTAATGGCACTATGATATATTGGAAAAGTCTATACCGTATCAATAAAGAGATAGACTTTTTTTTTTTTTTTTTAACAATGACATAACTGACCATAACTGCTCCTTGGGTGCACTGAGATACAGAAGTGAATAGGGGTCACTAGAAGCCATATACACAGCTACACCCATGCATATGTGCACACCCAAAGCACTTTGCCAAGGAGACTCAGTCCACTGTCTTTGGGTTTTCAGATGACTGTGGCATCGTTTAAAATCGGGACAACTTAACTTTTTATTGTTGGGTGAAATCTATTGGAAGATACCAAAATGCTGAAGCCTAGCATGGAGAGGTTTTAGGATTCTCTTCCAGTGGGATTTTAAAGCCAGGTAATGTTTTCTGCATCAGACCTGGGGAAGGCTTGGCAAGAAGTCAAGGTTTGAAACCTGTGTCCGCCTCACTATGTCTGGGGTGTGGAGTGCGGGCTCTGTGAATACTTGCTAAGGAAGACTTCAAATCTAAGAAAAATGGGCAAGGTTGCCCTACATTGCCCAAAGGCAGGATGAGAGTGGAGACAGGAAACCAACCATTGTAGTCTCAGTCTTCTTTTCTCTGAGGTGGAGCTATAGCCTTAATTTTGAGGATTACCTGGGATAACAGCTGTGAAAATATTTTTCATTTATAAAAGGGGACACAGATGTAAACAACAATTTTTATTAAAAGGTTAGCTCTCTGTTTAAATGTTTCAACTTACTAAGGGTAAGAGCGGACTGCTTGAAAAGGAGATGTTCTCAGTCTGGGTACATAATATTTAACATGCAGGTGACTCAGCTCATCCAGGTTGTTTAAAGGGAGGTTAAGGAGGAAGGACAAAAAGCAGAAGAGTTTTTAGGGTCACCTTTCATGCTGGTTTGCCTAGGACTGAGGGATTTCCCCAGACACAGGACTTTCAGTGCCAAAGCCTGGAAAGTTGTTCATCCTGTCTTGTCCAACCCTCTTCATTCGTGACCTCTAATTTAGTCCTCTCATTTCTAACAGTTTCAATAAACGTATGAAAATTAGTGCAATATCCTTTAAAAAAATTTTTTTTAAACATTTATTTATTTTTGAGAGACAGAGTTGAGACAGAGCATGAGTGGGGAGGTGCAAAGAGAGGAGACACAGAACCCGAAGCAGGCTCCAGTTTCCGCTGTCAGCAGAGAGCCTGATGCGGGGTCTTGAACCCATGGACCGTGAGATCATGACCTGAGCCGAGGTCCGATGCTTAGCCGACTGAGCTACCCAGGCGCCCCTAAGGGCAATATCCTTTAAATGACTGGCCGCGAAGCTATCCCTGTGGTTCTTGGTGAAATTTTAGGGGTGCCATGAGAGCAGAAGGAAAAATATTCTATTGCATTCCATTTATTCTCCCAGCCTTCTGTTATCCATCTTTGAAAAGAGCTGTGAGTTAAACAATACACACCCAACACTGCCCACCTGAAATCAGTCACCATGTGACTCCCAGGCTTCTCCAACCACAAATATGCAAGAATAATGTTTCCAGAGTGTCAGTGGATAACATAAGTTCTACTGAGCTCAAACTTGGAAGGAAAGTAATCAAGGTGTTTACCTGATGAATGAAGAGGGGGGAGAAGGCAGTACCATTTCAAATATATCTAGCATTTTCCCATTAAGCCACGAAACTTGCAGGTATTAATCATCAAAATAAATGTGCCCTGCCCTTAGGTGCATGCAGCCTTGCATGAGAGAAAGCACCAGTACAGAGCTTCATTTCATCAAATTACCGAAGATGAAATGAATTTTGAAACAATATCCCAGGTGAATTAGACATTTAGCTACTTAACAAGAGGCTTTGCTGGGACCCTCGTTTATTACATCGAGACGTTAAGTCAGTTCCTGCCAATAATTCAGTACCGTTCTGTTCACATCTCCATTATTTCACAGCCAGGAGATTCCAGGGCTAATAGCCAGACCCTATTGTATCTTGAGTTTGGCATTGGAAAGGGTTCTGAGAGCCTCCCCCTGAGCCAAGAGTCAAGTTAGAGATCTCCTGTGCAAAAAAGGGGTGGGCATTCCATTATTCTGCAATATAGCAGAGTAAAATAAGTAGGATTTCATTTAAGCTGTGTTTCTCTCTTAGATTAGGTTAAATGGCCAAGATGCTAAAAGCTTCCTATCGTCCAGAAATCGAGTGCCTCTGTCTGCTGATTCTGACCATTCTGGCTGTAAGTCATATTCTGAAAAGCTTTTGATAAGTGTCTTAAGTGTAGGGAGACATCTCATGTGTCTTGCTAAGAACGAGCGCATTTCCATATCGAAAAGGTACTACTGCTCCTTCTGTAAGTGTCTTTCTTCCTTCAGGGGTATTTTCAAGGCAAGACTGAGAGTTTTAAACTAAACTGTAACTCTGAGTTTTGAATATCAGTCCCCAGTTTGGGGAGGAAAAATGTTTAGAGGACAAACCAGAATATCAATATTTCAAAGTGTACTTCCTAGAAAGATACCTGTTTAGGAAGGAAATTCTTGAAACAGAGAAGGCTCATTTCCCAGCTTAAAAACAAAAACAAAAACAAACAACAACAACAACAAATACCAAAAAACAAAAAACAAAATAAAAAAAAGGCCCAACGTGGAAAAGGAAAAAGCAGTACTAGTCTACCTACCACCAAACTTCCCTCCACCCATCTCCGGTCTGACCTTGCCCACTGTGGACCGCCCTGCTCTCCCATCAAGGCCAGAGGGAGGGTTCTTCCAGCAGCAGAAAATCCTCTTCTACCCACTGGTTGATGCTTAAAATTCTACTATTAGGACTTAATCCCTTTAGTTTCAGCTTTGATCCCAGTTAAAATGCAAATACCTCTGGGTGGGGTAGCACTTTTAAACTGTTATCAGCCCTTTCCAGTCCACTGAGAAGGAAAGAGCTGGGCGAATTTCACTAGGGTTGCGTGGAGAGGTCTGGAGGCCAGAGAACTCTGGAGGAAATGAAGTGTGAGCACAGAAGGAGGGCTCCCAGGGGCAGAAAACAAACCGCCTTCTCCCAGTTGCCCAATCAGGACAGGATCTGAAAACAGGACAGCACACATTTGTGTGGAATTCCCTCCACCAAAGAATCTGAGAACAGCATTAGCTCAACAATGGGACAAGCTACCTTTCTACTAAGAGATAATTCAAATGTTGGGGCCCATTCTATGTTAAAATGTAATGGCTAATCCTCAGGGTTCAGCCTTTCTGTTCTAACTTTAACTAAGAGAACTTTAGCCTTGTTAAAGCTATTCTCTGTTCCTAAACTGCATAGTATATAAAATGTAAATGTGACCACACCACTCTTAAATTATTATAACAATACGCCATTCTGTTTTCTTCCCCTTGACATTTACAAAATTCATTTGGAAGAGTGGGATCTACCTCACAGAGATTAGTGATAAATCATGTATTTTTAATGAATATCAATAGGAGAAACCCCATGACATAGCCCACCATCTAATTTGATTAAACTGTGCTTAAGGCAACACTACCTCTCTGGCTAGGGAATAGCTCCATAATGACTTTGTGAGCATTATTGCAGGCTGTTTTAATGATTTAATGAACTGCCTCTATATTTAGTTCAATAGCCTTAAAATGATTAGTGTTTAAGAAAAATTAGCTCACTTTGATTTGATTCTATTTGATGGTAAGTTTAAATAACCTAACCCTTCAAAACACAGTGGAAAAAAAAATCCTAGAATCACAGCCAGCTAACTGCTAGAAAACATTATGCCCATCATTAATAACCGCTCATTTATGTTTAGCTACAGTATCCAGCTCGACATGCTCATCCGAGGAACTGGGCTGTAGGAACAGGGCTAATACTCTATCTCATCTTCCCTTTCTAGCCCGGGGAAGGGGAGGGAGAGGGGAGGAGATGGGCGAAGCATGAAAGTCTTCAATTTCATATGTTGGGCTATAAGGAATTTTCTCTAGTTCAGATCCAAAGTGGGTATCTGTCTACACTTGGGAGAAGTTCCAAGTTTCTAAAGAAGGAGGAGGGGAAAATTGGTGTGAGGTTTTGAGCCAACCCTCCTGCTGTGATGTGGGCAGCCAGCACTGTGAGGCTTGAGCAGTGTGGTCAGGAAACTCCCTGGGACACCCTGATGGGAGTCAGGGAGGCTTTCTGCAAAGAGGACTAAGGCAGATGGCACTTTTTAACAAGGGTAAGTGATCTGAGAGTTGGTGTGACACAGCAGGGACCAGAGCCAACTCCTTACTTGGAGGTAAAGAGGGTCACAGCACACAAATAGAAGTCTGTTCTGTTTTATCCCCATGGGTCACCACAGTATATCCACACCCCAAAACATGGAAAGTAATTACGGTATTGGGGAACCAACTTCTGCACTTCATCTGAAAACATCCGAGCCAGTTGACTTCTGATTGTGTAGAACACAGTGTTAAGAAATCATCTTAGAGTGGGGGTGCCCAGGTGGCTCAGTTGGTTGAGCATCGGCTTTTGATTTCAGCTCAGGTCATGATCTCACAGTTCATGAGTTCAAGCCCTGAATCTGGCTCTGTGCTGATGGCACGGCATGGAGCCTACTTAGGTTCTCTCTCTGCCTCTCTTTCTCTGCCCCTCCCCTGCTTGCTCCTATGCATGCTCTCTTTCTCTCTTTCTAAGTAAATAAACTTTCAAAAAGGGTTATTAAAGAAAAAGAAATCATCTTAGAGGAAAGTCATAGACTAGAAAAGCCACTTAGCTTTGAACTTATTTTTTTTTTAATGTTTATTTTATTTTTAAGAAAGAGAGACTGAGTGTGATTGGGGGAGGGGAAGACAGAGGAGACACAGAATCTAAAGCAGGCTCTAGGCTCTGAGCTGTCAGTACAGAGCCCGACGCAGGGCTCAAACTCACAAACCATGAGACCGTGATCTGAGCCGAAGTCGGATGTTCAACTGACTGAGCCACCCAGGCGCCCCAGTTTTGAACTTTAAAAAATTTTTTTAAATGTTTATTTATTTTTGAGAGAGAGAGAGAGAGAGAGAGAGAGTGGGGGAGGGGCAGAGAGAGAGAGAGAGGGAGATGCAGAATCTGACACAGGCTCCAGGCTCTGAGCTGTCAGCACAGAGCCTGACATGGGGCTCCAACTCATGAGCTGTGAGATCATGACCCAAGCCCAAGTCGGACGCTCAACTGGCTGAGCCACCCAGGTGCTCCACAGCTTTGAACTTTAGAATAATGATAGGGAATATTTTTTTGAGCACTACCAAATGGCAGGCACTGTTTCCTCTTCACATCAACTCTCAGAGGTACATAGTGTGATTCTCCCCACTTTCAGCAAAGAAGCCCAAGCAGAGCTATTAAGCGACTTGCCTATGGCCACATAGCTAAGGGGTGGTGGGGAGGCGTAGTGTGGGGCAGACTTGAACCCAGGTCTGTTAATTTCACATCCAGTGTTCTTACCGCTTTGCCACATTGCCTCTCACCCCCCAATCCGTGTCACACAATGGGCTGAGAGTATTCTGAGGGAGAAACAGGGGCAGATTTAAAGACAATGAATGTCAGTGGAAGGCTGGTGAATATCCAGCAATTCACTAAATGAGGCCGCTCACCCCAGCCTTCATTACTCAGAGCTGTCGCTGTGGATTCCTGGGCCTTAGGGGCAAGAATGCAATCCACTAGCCATCACCACTCCTTGTCCTTAGGAAGGGAGGGGAAATATTTCTCAATGAACCTTTGTCATCTGGATGACAAAGCCCTGTACTTCTTGGCATGTATTATATATTCCCAGGATGCTTTTCCTCTCTGTCTCTGTTAATGTCCACCCTTCCTGCACTCAGATATGTGCAGGTGCATGCACACAACATGCACACACATGTACGTGCACACATGCACCAGCATACACTTCAGTCCCATTTGAAGGCCATTTACTGAGCCCCTAGTGTGGACACCATAGCACAGAACTGAATATAACAGGGCCTCTGCCCATGGCTCTGTACTTGGGGAATACACAGTCTCCTGAGGAGAAGGGACTGTTTCAAATAATGATGCACAGCATCCCATGGTCATAACCTCTTCCCTGGCATAATCCCAGACAACCCAACACTTTTTCAGAGTCCTCTCTGCAAAAGTGTCAGTCTCCCTTCTCCCTTCTGTTATCAGCCTCCGCAGGTCTCAGGGCCACCCCTTTTTGTTCCCACCCTTACTCCAGACCCCAATCTTCCTTCCCTATCACTTCACCAAGAAACCCATCCTATAATTCTCGACTCATTTTCTCAAGGCCATCTGTTCTGACACACTCCTTTTGGACTTACATGTAAATAACTGAGGATAACGTGCGTCTCCCACTCCAACAGGGGCTATGAGCATCTATCTTATACTGTTGAAGAGTATCAGGCCATTTGTGTAGGGACGTTTTGCTTGATGGTGGAGTGCAAATTCTTATATGCAGCAGAAAATATAAATGAATGAAGTTAGCCCTACGGGAATTGGCAAACCAGAGATACACATCGCATTCAAAGGGGACAGCACCACTCAGCAACAGCCCATTGTTACCAATCAGGGATGCCAGTGTGGCCAGAGCACCCAAGTTTTCAAGAAAAACACACATACTAATTTTTGTACGAAACGCTCTAATCGTTTAAAGTTAGCTCGTTTTTTTAAAAAGAATGAATACCGTGCAGGTGAAATAAGACATACCTGCCGACCAAATACAGCCCACAGCTGCTAGTTTGCAACCTCGCCCCCAAAGTAACACAGCAGCATCGACAGACCAGCTATGTGAGGACCAACATATGTAGGAATTTTAGCACAGTGGCCACAACTCAGCGTGCAAAGATGCTCTCCCTGGATGTTCCCCAACCACACTCTGGACACTAAAATAAGCACATAGCATCAGATGAGACTAACATGTGCCTCTTGGCATGAACCAAAGACTCTACATGTTGCTGCTAATAACTTTTCCTGTAACCCACCCAAATCTCTAACTCTTGATGGGGAAAAAAAAAAAAAAAGCTCCCGGCTGTGCATATGCAATATCCAATCGGAATTTAAAATTACTTGACCTACATTTAGATCTTCTGACTCCAGTTCTGAGTACTGTGTTCTTGAAACAGCTGCTGTGGAGTTGAGGATTCCAACCTTGCTTGTTATTTGCTTCTGCCCTGCCTCTGAGAGCTTTCTGTAACCATAAATCCAGTTGTTTTAATAGAAAATAGCAAGTGTCATGAGGAAGACACATCTCGAAATTTGGGAAGCTTTATAGGAAAGTGGGAAACCATGATTTTCTTAAGGTGGGGAAATCCCATTAATTTCCCACTTTAAATTCCATCTTTTCCTGGCAAGTGGAAAACTTACCCTGAAACTGGGATAAAGGGATGAATCAGTGGGTTTGGACTCCAAAGGGAAAATCTCAACAGGTTTCCTGTATGTGCAAAGCCACTTGAAATTGAGTATGTGTCAACACAGATTTAATTAACTCCCAGCCAGGACATATTGGAAATGATCCCAGAAAGTTGGGACAAAAGAGAAGGTGTTAATTTCTCAGTAGGAGAAAAAGTGCCTTTTAACTGCATTGGATTATGGCTGAGGACTGGGTGAATTTTTAGATGATCCACTTCAGGTGGGCTGAAAACAGGTGGCAATAAAAATCAACAAGTCAGTCCCTGCCAATAAGGCTGGAAGACACAGGACAGCGTCCAGCGATCAACACTGTGAATATTATTCAGTTATTCCATGTACAGGTCATCTGGAATCCTGATTCCAGAAGGGACAGCAGTGAGGTGTCCTTAAGAGCTTAAATCAGGTTTCTCTGCAAGAGTTAAAACAGTTAAAAACATTTTTTTAAGTTGCACATATTGGGTATGATTATCCATGTCTGGGAGAAAGCCAAGAGATTGAGAAGTTTGGGAGTCTCAAACCGCAGCCAATTGCTGATATGGACTGAATGTTTGTGCCCCTCTCCGCTGCCGAATTCATATATTAAAGCCCTAACTCCTCAGTGTGATGGTATTAGAAGGTGGAGTCTTTGGGAGGTAATTAGGTTTAGATGAGGTCCTGAGAGGGGAGCCCTCTTGGTGGGATAGTGTCCTTATAAGAGGAGAAAGAAACCCCAGAGTTCTCTCCCTCTCTACCGTGTGAGGATACAGCAGGGAGACTATCAGCAACCTGGGAGAGCACTGTCACCAGGAACCAAACTGGTGCCTTGATTTTGAACTCCCAGGCTCAAGAGCTATGAGAAATATATTTCCGTTAAGCCACTCAGTCTATATTTTGTTGTAGCAGCCCAAGTTGACTGAGACACTTGGGGAAGCAGAATTGAATACGATCGTGCCTTAATAAGCAGATAAAAAAATCAATTATATTGTACCTAGTTAGGAGAAATCCTAGAACATAGAAAGAGAAGTCTTTGGAGTGGGAAATTGGCCCTGTTTATTCATTGGTGTTCAGGTAGTTCAAGGCACTAAGTGAATGTGAACTTTCTGTTCCCTGGAGAAGTAGACTCTGTTGCAGGGCCGAGGTGACTTGAAGCCACACAGTGGACAAAACTGAATTTTCCCCCAAACAGTCCACCTCTCCACACCATCATTTCAGGTGCACCAAACAACCTTTTCAATACAAATCTGGCCTCCCAAGCATACAGATGCCAGAAAGGGGCTTGGCAGGAAGCTTGAGTGTTTCAGTGATTAAAAAGCAGTTCTTTATTTTGTTATTTAAAAAAAATTTTTTTTAACGTTTATTTATTTTTGAGACAGAGAGAGACAGAGCATGAATGGGGGAGGGTCAGAGAGAGGTAGCCACAGAATCTGAAACAGGCTCCAGGTTCTGAGCTGTCAGCACAGAGCCCGACATGGGACTCGAACTCACGGACCGCGAGATCATGACCTGAGCCGAAGTCGGCCACTTAACTGACTGAGCCACCCAGGCGCCCCTATTTTGTTATTTTTTAATAAGACTTCTTTTTAAATTTTTTTTTTTTTTGAGAGAGAGAAAGTGAAAGTGGGGGAAAGGGGCAGAAGGAGAGAGAGAGAGAGAGAGAGAGACAGAGAGAGACAGAGAGAATCTTAAGCAGTTTCCATGCTCACCAGTGAACCCTATGCAGGTCTAGATTCCATGACCCTGGGATCATGACCTGAGCCAAAATCAAGAGTTGGTTGCTTAACTACTGAACCACCCAGGAACCCCTCCTGTGAGCTTTTCCGATGTGAATCTGCCTCCCTAGTCCAATCAGCTCCTGATGAGAATATAGCAAAGAGCCACACCCAAGACAACAGTACATTTACCAACACACTATCTTTTGGTTGGATAGCAACTCTGATTCCCTCTATGTCCCCTTTTGTACCTAAAATGCTTTCCACATGCCCAGCCCTAGTCTAGGTACTCAGAGGTTATAAAACATTGTCCTTGCCTTCTAGGACCTGCCACTATACTTGGAAAAATTAAATTGGACACACAAAACAATTAGAGAACAATATACAATAGCAAGTGATTGAGTACCTGTATGGCTCATCAGATACCATTAAAGTGAAAAGAAGAACACAAACCTTGGGGATTAGTATTATGATACTAGTAATCATAATATGTTTGATTTTATCACACTTCATCATCAATCAAGCAATTACACATATTTTATCTAATTTAATCCTCTGGCTAACTAGTTGAAGCAAGTGTTATCATCCTCTCAGTAAAGATTAAAAACCTGAGGCCCAGAGAGCCCACTACTTGGTCAAAGTCTTAGGTATAGGTATAAGGTGAGCCAGGTCTCAAGTTCAGGTCTTCTGATTCCAAGGTCAGTACGCCTTCTGCAACATGCAGCTGAGAACAGGAAAAGAAGTGAGGCAAATCCTCAAGACCTTTAGTGTGGGGAGAAAAAGACACAAGCTGGTTCTGACATTCAGGGAAGGCATCCTGAAGGAGACAAGATTAGGGGGAACCTACAGGATGGATGGGAGTAAGACACAGGGAAGAGGGGGTCTTACACATAAAGTCAGACCTTCCTCTGTGAGATGACCTGAGGTGTCCCTGAATCCTGCCCTTGCAAGTCAAGACAAAAACAACAGTCTGTGCCATTGCTAGATCCCAGGTTTCATGGGGTCTGAAGCTTGTAACATGGAAGGAAAGCAATACAAATTACAAATACAAAAATCTCCCAGGCGCCCTGGGATAGGCCCCTAAAAATCTTTAGCATCACATAAGCCCACCTCTGGTTAGTCACTGACGTTCATAAGGCCCCAGACTCTTTTCGGGGACCATCTGCTGATCTGTCTCCAAAACTGTGAAAGGCTCCTGTCCTCCTCAGGATCTGATTTATAGAAAAGACCTGTTAGGTCTTTTAGAACCTAAATTAGTTAGGATTTGGTTCAGCTGCCGGTAATGCCAACAATACTGCCACCAAACCAGTGGCATAAATGAAAGAAAAGGTGATCTCTCCTCATATAAATAAGAACAGCTTGGGGTTTACATGGCAACTTAATAATCATCCAGAACCCAAGCTCCTTCCTTCTTGTTGCTCCATCATCCTTAACACAAGGCTTCCACCTGATGGTCCAAGATGGCTGCTTGGGTCCAGCAATCAGCTACATTCCAGTCAACATAAAGAATAAAGTGCTGGAGGACATGCATATTTTTCTCTTTAAGGATAGTGCCTAGGAGTTGCACATACCTCTTATGCTTGCATCCCATTTGTTAGAATTTAGTCACATGGCCACACCAGGAACTACAGCTTTTATTCTGGATTACCATGCAAACAGCGAAAATGTGAAGGGTTCTATTACTAAGGAAATAGGGTAAGTGTATATTAAGAATCAACTAGCCACAGAACTCAAGTTCCTTTGAGGAAGACTGTGGAGCTCCTAGTAAGGTCACTAAAAATGGACATTATGATAATTACTCTATGACTTGGAAGCAAGATTGCACCCAGGGAAGAAACGGTCCATTTCATGCAACCTGCTTCAAGTCCTAATGAAAAACACTGGGGAGGAATGTTGAACATGTGCAGCTTTCACAGCCATTAGTATCCTCAGACCCTTGAAGAACTCAGCTCAAGTTCTTCAGGCAAACCTCAGTTCAACTCCCACTCCACCAGTTACCAGATGTGTGATATTAAGGTTACATACTTATGGTCACAAATGATGGAAACTCAACTTAAATTGCAAATGGAATTTACTGCCCTGTCCCAATCCAGAAGTTTAAGATGTTGACTAGCTTCAAGAATAACCACGTTTGAGTGCCTGGGTGGCTCAGTTGGTTAAGTGGCCGACTCTTGACTTTGGCTCAGGTCATGATCTCACAGTTCATGAGAGGGAGCCCCTCATCAGGCTCTCTGCTGTCAGCACAGAGCCTGCTTAGGATTCTGTCTCCCTCTCCCTCTGCCCCTCCCCTGCTTGTTCTCCATCTCTCTCTCAAAAATAAATAAAAATAAACTTAAAAAAAAACAACAACAAAAGAATGACCACATGCAACCACATGGCTATATCTCAGTCTTTGATTCTGTCAAATTCATTTCCTCTCTTAGGTTCTCCCATCAGGTGCAGCAAGTTCACCACCAGGGCTTACAGTCTCCATTTATCAACTCCAGAAGGAGAGCCCTTTTTCTGATTATCCTAATGAAAACCTAGAGTTAACTCTGATTCGTCCAACATAGTTGATTTTCACATGTCTAAGCCAATCACGGTGTCTCTAACTGGCCAGGGAGATGGGTGGGGTTGGCATCATCTGAGTCACAAGGGCTGAGAGCAGGGAGGAGTGGTTTCCCAAAGGAAACTCTGAGTGCTACTAGCTGAAAAGGGGAAATTATATTGGTCAGGCAGAAGCAACTGAAGCTTGGTTTTTTTCATCTCTTAGTGTAATACTAACCGCATCTGATAATTATGAGAATTAAATGAGATAACATGTATGCCAGGCATAGCAGGAGCCTAATAGATACATTTGATTCATCATAAGGAATTAGAGTCAGGAGCCAGGACAGAAACTTCGGAGCAGAAAGCCAGCAAAGTGGGTGATGACTGGAGACAGATTCAAATGTGTGGCAGGGCAGAGGGGAGAAGTTCCAGCATAAGAGGGTGGGTGTTCCCAGGAGTGCGCCAGCAGCCAAGAGCAGGCCAAGCCACTTCAGTGGATCAGGGATCAGACCTGGAGTTGAGATCACCATGGTAGAAGGGGCAAGGACCAGATATCAGGTAGGGCCCTGGAAGAAATCAGAACCCATTCAGAAGGGTTTGACTGAAGAGTTTAATGAAGGGCCTATTTAGGGAGGTGTAGTCAAAGTTAAGTGAACCCTAAGGAATGTGAAGGCCCCAGATGCAAGAGAGGGCAGCAGCTTCCATCCCTCACCTCGAGGGGCCAGGGGAGGAATTGCTGAAAGCCAGTGAGAACTGGGGCCCCTGCATAAGGAGGGCCTCCCCTTCCCCCCCTGCAGAACTGACTTAGCAGAGGGATACAACCCCCACCAGAACCAGAACTCTCTCCTCTGGCTTTCTGACTGCCTGCTGGGGGGTGACTCCTCTTGGCAAACCCAGAGCACAAAGGAACCAGGGTGATCAATCTGCCAAGGTCGCCTTCCAAGGACACAGATAAAGGCAAAGATCTGGAGGGACGAACTGAATAGCTAGCCCGGGGTGGGGGGATGAAATAGGTGAAGGGGATTAAGAGTACATTTATTTTGGTAAGCACTGGGTAATATATGGAACTGTTGAATCACCATAATATACACCTGAAACGAATATAACACTCTGTATTAACTACACTGGAATCTTTTAAAGTTTATTTTCACATGCAATGTATAGAATCTCTAACATCAGATGAGAAAGTGTGTGTGTGTTTGCAAGCCATAACAGATAAATAATTTCTTTTTAATGTTTATTTATTTTTGAAAGAGACAGACAGAGAGCAAATGGGGGAGGGGCAGAGAGAGGAGGACAGAGACCTGAAGCAGGTTTTGTGCTGATAGCAGAGAGTCTGATGGGGGACTCAAAATCATGAAATGTGAGATCATGACCGAGCTGAAGTCAGATGCTTAACTAACTGAGCCACTCAGGTGCCCCCAGATAAATACATTTCAAACTACATTAAAATATATTTTGTCACCAAACTAGACAGTGTCTGGTATGTCATATTTAATATATTTGTTTACAAAATATGTTTTTTTCCCTTTTCAATTTAAATAAAACCAGCGCTAATTTGGTTTAAAAAAAGAAGAAGAAGAAGAAGAAGAAGATGTAGCCCAGCCACATCAATGGCTTCTAAAAGGAACTCTAACTCCCTGGAAACTTCTGCCTTCACACAAAGCAGCAGGGAAAGGAGTGATGCCGACTCTTCCTCCTACTCATGATCTCCCAGAACTGTAAGAACGACATGGGCTCCACAAGATCAGGAAGGCATGGAGGCCCAAGAACTCTGGGCAACCCTAATTTCTCACAGGCAGAAAACTGTCCTCACCTATCCTAGCATGACAAGCTGACCTTACCAAGACCTTCACCTCACAGGCTCCTCCTCAAGGCCTGAGCCAATGAGGCAGTGGTTAGCAGCAGAGGTAGGGGCTTTATCCCCATCTTTATCTACAAGAGCTGGGACAGTCTATGCCTTACTCATGACAGAGCCTCTAAAAACCTGCATGTCCACAGAGTCATGACCTATCTCCAACCTCCTATGCCTCGTCCACAAGATTGGTCTTCTGCTTCCACTCTTGGTTTGTCCCCTAGTTCCCAGCAGACTTGGGATACTGACCTATACTCCAGCCTGTCTAGCCTGACACTCTGAAGGCCATCTTCCCGTCAGGGTCCTGGTCCATTGTACAATGGTATTACTGAATGTTTTTTCAGAGGGGCTATAGTATACAGGTTCAAAGTACAAACCCTGGGGCCAGTGGTTCCACCACTTACTGTGTGCCTTTGTGTAGGTTACTTGACCTCTCTTTTCCCTGTTTCCTTATCCATAAAATAGAGATGATAATGGTACCTACTTCATAAAGTTGTTGTGATAATTAAATTAATTAATAGTCATAAAGTGCTTAGAACATGTTGACACATAGCCAGGAACTAGTGACTTTTACCTAGTACTCCTGTATTTCGAATGAATGAAAGTTGAACCGGTTGTGTCAGAAAACAAGGGCTGAATTCAGAAAGCTGGTCTTGAATTATTAAGTTCCTCCTCCACAGGTGAAAAAAATGACCAATATATCCTCTCAATCGTATTCTACTTGGGTTTGGTGGGATCTCCCTGGGATGATGCAAAGCCATGCTCCACGTGCCTTTGTGATTTTGCTCATTAGCAGAATGAGAAGTGAAGTTATTTTTGGTGTGTCTGGAGACAAATCAGAAAGTCCATAAGAACTAAATCAATCTTTCAAAAGTATCTATTGGTGATCAGTGTGTGTTAACACAGATTCTTTGAGCACGATAAAGGCACAGTATATGTTGCACACTCTGCTGAGACCAGCTTTCTGATGGCTGAGGAACGTGTAGAGAACTTGTCGAAATAGCTCTTTAAAGCCAGCATAATAAGCAATGCCCTGCCTTCCCTCTTTCTAGGCTCCACCCTCACTGACAGTCCCACATGGATGGCTTGGCCCTAGATGGCAGTCAGGGAAGACAAGAATGGGAGAAATTGAGTCTCCCTTACCATGACTTAACATGGAAAGCAAAGAATGAAACCAATCACCTCTCCTTCAGATCATGGTGAAATTCTAAAATTAAACTTAATTCTTATAAAGAATTCAACCAGTAGATCCCCACCATCTCTTTTTTTACTTTATTTTTTCTTTTTTTACTTTAAAAAATAAAGCAACAAAGGTTCATTTAAAGTGGTAAGTATGCTTTCTCAGTTCCTCTCTTGTCGCTTCGTGTTCCCACATTCAGGCCACCTCACCATCAGCAAGTAGTAGGGGGTTTCTCCACATCAAGTTCAGAGGGTCTCTCCCTTCCCTGTCTGTAGATCTCTGACACCAGAACAGAAGCCCAGAGCCCCTCCTCATATTTGTCTATCTAATGAGAGGGGTAAAGGCTGAGTCCTAGAAGTGTTGGATCTGGAAGGAATCTTACATATCATCTAGAACCATCACTTCAACTAACTGATAAGGAAGCTGTTGTCCAGGGAGGAGACAGGACTTACACAAGATTGTATGGCTGTTTTACATCCAACAATGCAATTTAGATCTCAAAATTTTCATGTATGTTTGCACACATTCATTCCTTAACTGGGATATTTTTGTACATCTATGATGTGCCAAGCAATAGGTAAATAAGATAGAACCCTGTCCTCAAAGCTTTTATTCTCTCTGGGCACATAGGCAATAAATGGACCATTTCCACAGCCCAGAGTTCTTTCCCCTAAGAACTTTCTCACAGCTGGTATTTGGACAACAAATCTGACTCCCCTCATCTATAGAAGATAGTACATCTGCAGTTGTGGTACACATCACTTACAGTCATTCTGACAAGAGTGACAATAGCACCAAACCACTCACTTTAAACCATCTGATCTGTGATGACAAAAACAAAAACGAAAATTCACACACCTAAACACCATCTGTTCCCAGAAAGGTTGTGTGAGTAAATAAAGAGCATGGCCTTAGGAATCAGGAAACTGATCTCCTGTTAATACCTTGTGATTGTGAATGCTGTGTAAGTGACTTTGCCTCTCTGGCCTCAGTCTATCTATAGATTTCCTCATCTATAAAAAGGAGGTGCTAATGTTGCTTCATAGGGTTATGTAGGATTAGATGAGATAATGGATGCAATGCACTCAACACGGTGCCTGACACACCACAGAGCTCAAAATACGTCAGTAGCTTTTCTTTCTCTGCTGTTCCTTTTTCCATAGTTAGAACTGGCAATTCCATGATTGGTACCTTTGAAGAAATCATGGCATTTAGAAGACTTAGTAAAATGAGGCACTTGAGGGGCTGATCTGATCATGAAGAAAAACTCGAACCACTCTTCCTTTCGTGTCCTGGAGTTTTTTCTGGGTCTTGTTTTTCTTGTAAGCTACTTTCTTTGCACACTAATCAGTAGGTGTCAGAGTCTGCCCCCTAGTGGTTGTGGCACACAGTGCCAGTTTTGCTAATGACAATTCAAATGACAAATCTGATTAACCTTCAGTGGTGCCTCTTGGCCTAGTCACAGCAGATTTTTATCTCAACAGAAAAATTAAACAGGAACAAGTATGACTAAAGTTAGTAAGATTGATTCTTTAACATAGAGTTTAATCCTGGCTGCATATTGAAATCACACACACACACACACACACACACACACACACACTAAATCAATGCCTGGGCCCCACACCAAACTAGGTGAACCAGGGGAGAGGGTCTGAGCATGGAGAGTTTTTAAAGTTCCCCAGGTGATTCTGATGAGTGTCCAGGATTCAGAATCATAATTTCCAAAACTCTATTAGAACCTGACAAATGATAGCAAAGACTATAGCCCTTGATGGCAGTCCTCCCAGAAGCTCTCCATGCTGTCCTTGCTGCAAATTGTCCTGGTCTCTTCTTGGGGAGTTGCTTTCAGACCATGTGGC
The DNA here is from genome assembly GCF_018350155.1 of Leopardus geoffroyi. NCBI lineage: Eukaryota > Metazoa > Chordata > Mammalia > Carnivora > Felidae > Leopardus > Leopardus geoffroyi. The sequence goes on from NC_059336.1 coordinate 78,741,669, forward strand.
ATATATTTTGGAACAATCCCAATACTGGCAAATTTTTGTCTTTTGACAGTGGATTTGAGTTTGAATAAAAATCCTAAAGTGATTCTAATTTTTTTTTAATGTTTATTTATTTTTGAGACAGAGAGACACAGAGCATGAACGGGGGAGGGTCAGAGAGGGAGACACAAAATCTGAAACAGGCTCCAGGCTCTGAGCTGTCAGCACAGAGCCTGAAGCGGGGCTCCAACTCATGGACTGCGAGATCATGACCTGAGCCGAAGTCCGCCGCTTAACCGACTGAGCCACCCAGGCACCCCTAAAGTGATTTTAAAATCCAGTCAGCTGAATATGTGGGGCCATTTTGCAAGATAAACTGGGTAAGACCATTTTTGGTCAAAAACAACATATGGCCAAAGGGATGGATTTATCTCATGCACCTCCAAATTGACAATTTTGCAATTCCAAAAGAGGGCCCCAACATTTTATTAGTAACAGCTGTATTCGAGCCTATATGCTGCTCCCTAAAGTCCCACCTTCAAAAGGCAATGTTTGGGGTGTCTGGATGGCTCAGTTGGTTAACCCACCAACTCTTGATTTCAGCTCAGGTCATGATATCATTCATGAATTCAAGCCCTGTATCAGGCTCTGCACTGACAGTGTGGAGCCTGCTTGGGATTCTCCCTCTTTCCCCCTCTCTCTGTTCCTCCCCCACTTGTTCTTTCTCTCTCTCTCTCTCAAACTAAATAAAATTAAAAAAAAATTTTTTTAATAATAAAAGACAATGTTCATCTGGACATGTGAGGTCTGGTAGAACTATTAAAAATCTGCCTCATTACTTAAGGGTCAACCCCCCATTCAGAATTGGAAGGGGGAAATCTAGTGGAAGGGTCAGAGCGGGGCAGATCGTGGGTTTTATGGAACTCTGTTCATCATCCAACACTGTCAAAATCCAATTTGCCATGTCTAGGAGGGACTCCGCTCCAGGCTGGCAGAGCAATGGCCAGCCCAGGGAGCTGTGGAGGGTCTCTGTTCAGGAGCACCAGACCCTGGCTTCTCAAGAATCTCGGTGGCTAAGTGAAATGACTAAGTATTGCATTATGATTTTTGCTGGCCCTCTAAACCCGCGTAATAAAACTCTCTAACACTGTATCAGATAAATCCTGACTGGGGAGAACGTAAGACACCAGTAAGCCCTTATCATCAATTAGTGGAACTTCATCTCCAATTCTAATATTGTACAGTTGTTTTCTTCCCCAGGTGAGATTTTACTCTTGTCTCATACCTCCTTAATCTAATTTGAACATCCACCACTGGGTCCTCCTGCCTGGAGTCCCCACGACAGTGTTTTCCAATGTGTACTCCAAGGAACGCTGCTTTTGTAGTATCCATTCCTTTATTCATGTATTCTGTGAGTATTTATTGAGCACCTCAGGTGTTCCAGGCAGGGGCAGATCCAGGTTTTGTGAGGCCCAAAGCTTCTAACAATCATGGAGGTCCCGTCTAAGAGAAAGAATGCAAATTTGTGAATACAAGAGTAGGTACAGAGTATCCTGAAGCTTAAGGTCTATTATTTTATGGTGCCTTGTGAACCTTTCTAGGCTACTGGGTTATAGTCACAAATAAAACAAAGACCTGCTCATGTGAAGCTAATATTTTAAAAAGGTAGTAAGAGTCAGGGCACCTGAGTGGCTCAGTTGGTTGAGTGTCTGTCTCTTGATTTCAGCTCAGGTCATGATCCCAGGATCGTGGGATCAAGCCCCACAGTGGGCTCCATGCTGGGCGTGGAGCCTGCTTGGGATTCTCTCTCTCTCTCTCTCTCTCTCTCTCTCTCTCTCTCTCTCTCTCTCCCTCTGTCCCTCTCCCCCACTTGTGCTCTCTCTCTCCCTCAAAAATAAAAATAAATAAAAAGGTAGAAAGAGGAGCTGAAGATTAATTGAATTTATAGGAAAAAAAATCCATGGTTACATGTCTGGGAACAAAAGAGCTAAACAAAATGAAACAGGTTTCTTCATTTTAGGGCTTCTCAGAGCCATTAAAATGCTGATGTGCCCCATGATCCTCCAAGAGGGGAAGTGTGGCTGCATCATTCCCCAGCATTATTTATCAGAGAATCCTTCTTTTGTGAAGCATCCCTGGAGACTAAATTCTGTGAAACTCACTTTGGAGAAATCCTGCTCCGTAACGTATTGGAAGCTCAGAAGTGACATCATCCGTCTGCTGCCAGCCATGAAACTGGGTCCCCTCCCTGTTTGGGGAAAGCATTTGGTTCCTGCGCTAATGAAATAATGTAAATCATTTCTCATTATTGGAGTTTTCTAACTCCCTCCTCTACTGTGTTAGGCATTTGGAACACTTATCTCCTCTGCTCCCAATCTTTCAGACTAAAAATCTCAAAATACGAATATCAAAACTTTTCCAATCAGGCCTTGAATTTTATATAGCATGGGTTCCGCTTAAAGTAACGTGAATTCACCTTATGAAGGATTCTCAGATTTAGAAATGCAAAATACTAGGACACCTCGTGGCTTCAAAATCATCTGTTATCCTGAAGAATCACAGAAGAGTCAGCATTTGGGGTCGTAAATCTGCCTTCGCACCTCCCTCCAACCCCTCCACCAGGGCGAGAAGGCTCTTGTGTGAGGCCTTGCTTTCCAGTGGTAAGAATTATATTTGTCTCGGGTGCTGGTTCCAGAGACATCTGTGATGGCAGCCCATCCAGCTCTGTTCTCAGGGAGCTAACTTTAGCAGCAAATTCTGCATCTGCTGGCGGAGTTTGACACAGCATATGTTTTCCAAAGCAGCCCTTCCCAATAGCTGACTCCCTTCTCATGTGAGGACATTTAATATATCCTGAGAACTAATCAGCTCCCCCCCCTTCCCAAACGTTTAAGCTATTTTTAATTTCATCCAATTTAACAAGTAGTCATGTCTGGAGCCCATTTTTTGATTTCAAAATAAATAAAAAAGAGTTTGTATGACTCACAATAGATTTCACCTCTGGGCAGGCCAGCACATTTATTCCCCACCTTTCTCCAAATAAAGTCCTTCCCTCATATGCTTCCTGACACTCTTGTTAACCCTTTTAACCTCTTGAGGGAATTAAATACAAGTGAACCACCATTGTGGTGGTTTAAAATTTCTTCGACGCTTCTTTATTCAGAAGGGGTGGAGCTTAGTACCCCTCTCCTAGAGTGTGGTCTAGACTTAGTGACACACTTCTAACCAAGAGAATAGAGTGAAGTGGTAGTGTGTCATAAAAGACACTGTGGCCTTCTTCTTCTTGGATCACTAGCTCTGGGGAAACCAGCTGCCATTATGACCCCATTCAGGCAGATCTATGGAGAGAGTCACATGTTAAAGAGCTCAGGCCTCCTATCAATAGCTAGCCAGGAACTAAGGATGTTGCCTACAACCTTGTGAGGGAGCTGTCTTGGAAGTGGATCCTCCTGCCCATCAAGGCTTCAGAAGACTGCAGCATCAGCCAACTTCTTGACTCGTACCACATGAGAGTCTCTGAGATAGAATCACTCAGCTAAGCTGCTCCCAAGTGTGTGACCTACTAAGTGAGATAGTTATTATCGTTTATTAATATTTGGGATAATTTGTTACACAGCAATAGGTAACTAATACAACTGTCTTATGGGTTCCTGTATGAGGTCCCAACTGCACTCCCTTAAGGTGTCAGAGGCAGTTGGGCTTGATTGGCCAGGCACATAATTATCTAAGTAATGGGAAGGATGTCCATGGCCTTTAATCTGGGTAAAATTAAGTTCTACTAATATAGTAGAGCTAGTTTCTGATAGCGCCACGGCCCACTTTCAAGATTCCCAACCCCCTGGAGGGATGGGGGAGAACCCACAGCACTTCTGGTTTAATCTTGTCTGCTTCCCACATGTCTCACAGCTGCCACTGCGTGTCTGCAAGGCCCATCTTCATGCTCCTCCAGACCATTACCCAAGCCACCATCATTGCCCACCTCTTGGGCACTGAATCACACTCCCTGGGGCCCTGGTATTTTCCTGTATGCTGGACTATCTAACAGCTGTCCTCCCCTCCATTAGCATCTCTTAAAGGTGTCCCAAAGCAGTGGCAGAGCTACTTGAACTTGACACTCAGCCATCCATCTGCAGGGAAGCTGCCACTAGTAGGATGCAGCATGCAGGAGCAGCCAGGGCACCTGAGAAAGACTCCCACAACTCTACTGTTGAATTTGACTAATCACATTTAATACTTGTTTTTCAGAGTAAATTCTTCCCCCAGACCCAACAGGCCCGTCCTTGCATTTTTTTCTAAGACTTTATTTTTTTAATATCAGTTTTAGGTTCACAGCAAAATTGAGGGGAAGGTAGAGAGATTTCCCAATACCCCCTCCCTGATACATGCATAGCCTCTACTCTTTATCAACATTGCCCACCAGAGCATTACAACTGATGAACCTACATTGACACATCATTATCACTCTAAATCCATAGTTCACCTTAGGGTTAGCTCTTGGTGCCATATATTCTATGAGTTTGGACAAATGTATAATGACAGGTATCCATCATTATGGTGTCCTACACAGTATTTTCACTGCCCTAAAAATCCTGTGTGCTTCTCCTATTCACCCCTTCCCCCAACCAAACCCCTAGCAACCACTGATCTTTTCACTGTCTTCATAGTTTTTCCAGAATGTTCTATAGACAGAATCATACATATGTAGTCTTTTTGGTATGGCTTCTTTCACTTAGTAACATGTATTTAAGGTTCTTCCATGGCTTTTCATGGCTTGATAGCTCATTTCATTTTAGTGTTGAATAATATTTCACTGTTTGGATGCACCATAGTTTGTTTATCCATTCATCTACTGAAGGACATCATAGTTGCTTCTAGGTTTGGGCAATTATGAATGAAGCTGCTATCAACATACATGTGCAAGTTTTTGTGTGGAAACAAGTTTTCAGCTCCTTTGGGTAAATACCAAGGAGCACGATTGCTGGATTGTGTGGTAAGAGTATGTTTGTAAGAAATGCCAAACTGTCTTCCAAAGTGGCTATACTGGTTTGTATTCCCACCAGCAGTGTATGAGAGTTGCTGTTTTTCCATACCCCCAACAGCAATTTAGTGTTATCAGTGTCCCAGATTTGGGCCATTCTGATAGATGTGTAATGAAATCTCATTGTTGTTTTAATTTGCATTTCCTTGAATACATATGATGTGGAGCCTCTTTTCATGTGCTTATTTGCTATCTGTATATCTTGTTGGTGAGGAGTCTGTTAAGGTCTTTGGCTCAATTTTTAGTTAAGTTGTTTTCTTACTGTTGAATGTTAAGAGTTCTTGGTATATTTTGGATACCAGTCTTTTACACCCTCCTTGCATCTGTAGTAACCACCATCATCAGCAAACACAAATAAGTCCATCCAACATTCTTACACAAACATAAATCCTAGTCATTTATCTTACTTAAGTTATTTTCCTAAAAAGCTCTCTGACCCCCATAACAGCGAAATAACATGTGAGGAAGCCCTCAGTTTTTAATCTTAATAGCCCTATTGGAAAAAAAAAAAAAATTCTAAGACAAGTACTTATGTGTATATGTTGGTAGGGCAAGGGAAGGTTGCTAAGCAATGACTGGCCTCCCAATGGTTTCTTTCTGGAAAGAATGATGGCTATATTTATAAATCACCAAAATCTCAGTTTGTTTTAAATTCCCCCAAATACAGTGTGCAGCACACTAGCTGGATGATTAAACTCCAGGATGTCGAGGGCGGGGTAGGATTCTGTGGTCGTCTTTGGGAAATGCTAGAGCTAGGGTACTTCTCTACAATTGGACTTCCTCAAGGCTTTTGTATGGTAATTTTCATCAGGAGGCACTAAAATAAGGATTTAGATTAGGTATGCTATGTTTCCCAAAGTCACTTCACCACAAAGCATCTCCTGGAACCAGTGTTCTGTGGAGCACACTCTGTGAAACGCTGGGTGAGCCCCAGCCCCAAAGAAAATGAAAAGTGGTAAAATCAAACATTCTTTAATGTGTTACCTGCCCCAGCTCAGCCAGGTCACCCAAGCTTTGATTTACTCCCAGTAAGTCTGAAGAATGTGAGGGGAAGATTGTTCCTTAAAGACATAGATCCAAGGTCCAAAGAAGCTTGAAACCAAAATAAGCTAGTTAGCTAATTTTCTCTCTAAGGACAGAAGGAATATGAGGGTGCTCAGTAGACATTTGTGGGTAAGTGAAATCCAAATTCACTCTCAGTCATTAAACCAGGACGAAGACATCCCACCTCAAGCCCTACAGTGGAAACCAGGGATGCCAAGGCAGAGAACTATCACAGTCAAGGCCTCTATCCCATCTCTCCCTTTCAAAACACCTCCATAAAGAAGGTGGGAGATGGCAGCGGGGGGAGAGAGAAAAAAAACTTTATTCTTTCCACATTGACCCATTTTGTTCAGGTCTAACAACTCAAAAGCAGCAGAGTCATTGAAACATGGATTGTAAAACTATAACACTCCTCAATTACTTCTTGTTGGCCAGACAAGCAAACCTATTATTTGACAATGCATCACATGCTCCAAGATAGTAAACTTTATCATACAGAGGTCATGAGAAAAAGACCACAGGTACAGTTTGCTCACCTCCACTAGATAATTTTTCACAGTTATCATCCAAGCACTGTAAAAGCACAAAAGATATGTTATCTTCGGGCTCAGTTTATTATAACGTGTGGGTGAAACTCCCTATAAAACCACTTACTAGGTAACTGTTGCACGTTCTCCTGCACAGAAAGTCAAATCAGTAAAACATCTTTTTGACAGTGTCTTTTTAAGTGTCAGGAATAAAAGGACGTGCTCTTAAAGGAGAGGTAGCACACTATTTATCATCCCCCCTCACTTTCCCACACGTACACACACAGATCCCCATCGCCTCTCTGCATGCCAGAGACACTCAAAGGAATACTTCTTGGTAGTCTCGTTTCTTTTACAGCTATTTCACGGCAGAATTGTTCGTGAACAAAGCTGCAAGTAACATTAACTCAAGATACTATAGGTGCCAGCATTTCAAGTACTAGTCATGGTATTTTCTTCTCCTGGAGTCAGAACACTGAGTGAGACCCAGGAAATACAAAATAAAAGAATGATGGATTCCCTTGGCAAATGCTCTCAAGAGTCTCAGATTTAATAACAGAGCTTAAGAGAGGTCATCTCTTTGTTTTGTGTGTGTTTTTTTTAAAGAACCTACCTCTCTCTCACAGTGATGTCTTCATGGTCCCCTGAGTCATTTGCAGGGTGGGGCAAATCTTGGATGACTAAACCCCAGGATGTATAATGACATCCCAGGAAACTCGGGGTTCACAATCCTATCCCCAAAAGGAAAGACAAGCTACATAGTGTGAGATGGAGGGTTCCTCCCAGAATGCAATTCTCTTTAGGATTCGCTTCTTCCAAGAGTCTAAGAAATCTGGGAGCCTCATTATCCATTCAAGGCAAAGAAGCAGCTTTGTAGATTGGTATGCACAAGCTCAGTGATTTTCAAAGGAAACCATCAGTGATTTGGGGGTCTAGTTATGTCTCCCCACAAAAACCTGCTGAATAAATATTGAGGTGCTTATGCGGCCCCAGTACAAAATAGAGGCTGTGGGAGAACCGAAAGAAATACAATATGCAGTTCCTATGTTTGAAAAATGTATAATGTTGTCAAAGAGATGAGAACAAAGAACAATTTGCAAAATTCTAAATTGAACGTCTTCCAGTTAAAATGTTTCTTCAATAAATAAATAAATAAATAAATAAAATGTTTCTTCATTACCAAAATATGCTTGGGGACCAATGAAGGGGTGTGCATAGAGTTCCTTTACCTGGAGCTGAGCTCAAAACTCAACTCAAGGAACCTGAAATTCAGCTATGTACAACTTAATGACTAAGCAAAACCTCATTTCCAAATCCTTTTCCTATATCCAGCTATGTTGAAAGGTCTTTGAGATCTTTCTAGTGAGTTCCTCAAGTATTCAATATTCAGCCATTCAATAAATATTTAGGTGCACCCTCTGTGGGCTGGGTACATGGGATACAGGAGTTAAAGATCCAGTCCTTACCCTCCCAGGGCCACAGACATAGACATAGGATCCATTCCAGGCCTAAGGTTAATCATACATTGGGATATCTAAGTCAAACCAAGTGGATTACAGAAAGTTTCTCAAAAGAAAATGATATCTGAGTCAAGGTAAGAGGGTATGTGGGGTTAGCTAGCTGGGAAACGTGAAGGATAAGCATGCAGCAGGCACATGGCTTGGGAGGCTTGGGAAAGATTGGTGTGGTCAGAGAGCTACAAGTCATTTGGTTTGATTGGTGAAGAAGATGTAGGAAGAATTCAGAGGAAAGCAAAGATCATTTTAGCTAAGGGAACTGGAGAGGCTTCATGGGGGAGGTGACATTTGGAGCTGAGCCTTGGAAAATGGATAGGATTTCAGTTAGATGAAGTGAGAAGATGGGGAGGGAGGTGGTGTTCCAGTATTCCTGTTTCCTGTACTCTGCCTGGCATGAATAGGTGCCCCAAAAACATTATTAAATGCTGAAAAGGTAAACTGAGTTACCAAGGCAGAAAAGTGAGCTCAAGATATGTTTGGAAGAGTGAATAGTTTGGTTTGTTGAATGCCTAGAAGGACACAGAAGGTTTAAGAGATAAGGCAGGAAAGGTAAACTGAGACCAGATTGAAGAATTCTTATCTCTCAGTTATAGAATGTGGGAAAAGGCTCTAAGCAATGGAGAGCCATCATGGAATTTTGAGTAGGATAGTGGCAAGACCAAAACGTGCTGAAGAGGTCACTTAGTAGGATGGAGAAAGTGGGGACCAAAGTCCAGAGACCAGTTAAGGTACTAAGGATGCAATCCAGAGTGAAAAAAAATTAAGTGCACAGCTAGGGGAGGGCCGGAGGGAGGAAGAAACATGCAGGTTAACTGGTTAGAGGGAGAAAGGAAGGCACCGAGGAGAAGAATGACAAGGTTCTGTGTTCCAGGTTCATAATGCTGCACACAAAACCACCCCAAACTTAGTGGTTTAAAACAACAATCTTTATTCTACTTATAAATATGCAAGTTGGGCGAGGCTCGGCTGGGAAGCTTTGTCTGTGTTCCATGAAGGGTCAGCAGGGGAGGCTGCCTGAGGGCTGGAGGACCCTCTGCCCAGATGGCTCACTCACACCCCTGGCACCTTGATGCCTGCAGCTGCTGGCAGCTTAGCTGGGGCTGAGGGGTGGTCTCCTCCATGTGCCTGGGCTTCTTCACAGCACGGTGGTTCATTGTGAGCGAGAGGCAGGTGGGGCCCTTTGTCTTTTATAGCCTAGCCTCCGAAGCCACACAGCCTCACTTCTATCATTTTCTGCTGGTTGAAGCTGTCACCAAGGCCCACCCATTTCAAGGGGAGGGAGGAGACACTTCACCTCTTATTGGGAAAGTGACAAGGTTTTGGAAGCAGATATGGAACAGAAAAGGTTGTTTGGCCTATATTGGGCTGAGTGGCGTCACCCCAAAATTTGTATCTACCTAGGACATCAGAATGTGACCTTGTTTGGAAATAGGGAAGATGAAGTCACAGAAAATTAGTGTAGGCCCTAAATCCAATGACCGCTGTCCTTACAGAAAGGGGAGATGATCCACAGACACAGAAGAAACAGACACATAGGGAAGAAGGCCGTGTGAAGACGGAGGCAGAGACTGGGCTTATGCTGGCCCAAGCCAAGGAATGCCAGGAGCTAGAAGAAGCTGCTGGAAGATATAAAGAAGGAGCATGCTTCAGAAGGAGCATGGCCCTGCCAACAGCTTGATTTCAGACTTCTTCCCTCCAGAAAGAACCGTGACAGAATACAGTTCCGTCGTGCGAGGTAATGTGTTAGGGCAGCGCTAGGAAACTAATATCTGGCCCTTTTTTGGAGAATACCGTCTGCCATGCTGGGCGGCTTAAAGATGGAAGGTATAGTCCTGAAAGGTCACATCAGGAGGAAAAGCTGACCTAGAGGTAAGTTCTAATTTCAGGATCTGCTCGATGGAGTTTGTCGGGTGCGGCAGCAAATGCCAGGATGGCACTTGTTTGATGCAAGGCTGTTGCTCCTAGGACTGGGCTGGGACTAGAGATACGGTTTTTAAATCCTGGCCATCAACAAGGAGCTCGGCACAAAGTCAAACGTCCTCTGCATTACCACTTCCTCTCGGGACTGAATCAGGTGACCGCACATGTTTGTACGCATTAATTATTTATAGTGCGCAGTCTAAAGTGGTATTCCACCAGCCTAATGAGTCAGGGTGATTGAATCAAAAGGGAAGAGGATTTGAGCCCCACATGGAGAGTTTCTAATAGACTTCTCTCGAGTTTACAGCTGAAGGGAAGAACGGTTCCCTCCGCCTTCTAATAGACTAACAAACCTCTCTAAATCTTCTTCCGAGACCCCAGAGGTACCCGCCAGTTGCTCTTTCATTCGAGAGCCAAAATGAGCACAATAAGTTTTGTGGCTGGCACAGATGAAATTAGGAATTTGTTAGTGAAATGTTCTATACGCTGATTTTCCTGACAACCCTCTCACGGTCCTAGATAGCAGTCCCCGATCAACTAGATGCCAATTAAAAGAGAGCAGCCGTTTCACTCATCCAAATATTTCCACTTTACTCAAAATGGATTCCAAACAGTCCTGGGCTTCTCAGCGATGTTTTAAATCCTTTTTCCTAGCTAGAAGGCACTTTTGGTTTTCTGTTTCAGACCCTCACCCTTGCAAAGCTCACAAAGAAATTATATCTTGGTTTGGTTGGCCTCGCTGCCCGTCCCCCTCCACACCTCTTGGTAGGGCATTTATTAATTTAGATTTCCTGGGAACTCGGGTCCCTCCTGGCTGGGGCTGGTAACAAAATCTATTAAAGATAATGAATTTTTTTTCCTAAACTTTTTGGGCTGATCATTTTCCTGAAAGGTGCAGAGGGACAGAATTTTCTTTGCAAGGCACGAAGCTGAAACCATTGTGGATGAGCCCGTGGAGGACTCTTTGGGGATGAGGAGAAGATGGAGAGAGGAACGAGAAGGTGCTCCCTGGGGAGGAAAATGGTAGGGAATAGGGGAGGGGGAGCCAAGGAGGAGGGAGAGAAAATGGTGAGGGGGGAAAGAAAGACACAAAGATTCCTTGCTGCCTCAAGACCATTGAAGATTCTACAAGTGCTCTATAGGTTTTGAGAGTAGTTTAGCCAGGAAGCTACACACAGTTGGGGCACTTGGGGAACATGAGTGGGCATCTGCGAACTCCAAAAAGGTGGGACTGGACTAGATCATGGGCCAGCCTCAGAAAGGCTTGCTGCAGAACCTAAAAAATATCTGTCCTCGGGGTTCCTGGGTGGCTCAGTCAGTCGAGCCTCTGACTTCCGCTCAGATCATGATCTTACAGTCCGTGAGTTCGAGCCCCAGGTCGGGCTCTGTGCTGACAGTTCTGAGCCTGGAGCCTACTTCGGATTCTGTGTCTCCTTCTGTCTCTGTTCCTTCCCTGCTCTCTCTCTCTCTCAAAAAATAAATACACATTAAAAAAATTTTTTTTTAAAGTTTCTGTCCTCATCTTCATCCTCCCAAGTGAGGTCAATACTCTTTTGTAAGAACTTGGAGTATAGGGGTTGGGGGGAGGGGGGGTCACCAGTTGTCTATACAAGTCTGTAAATAAAGACTAATTTTTTTTTTTTGGATGGGGTGAGTAGTTTGCTAGTTATACTTGTAATAGAAATGTACGCCCCTAGTTTTTCCAAGTTGTAAAGGATAATAAAATTCACAATTCAGCTAACATTTAGTATTTAGCGCACACCAAGAATTCTGTTTAGTTTATGAGCATTCACTTATTTCAATCTCACAAGTTCTTGGTGAGGTCAGTACTATTATTAGATGAGAGAAATAAGGCCCAGACGGGTTACAAAATTTGCCTAAGGTCACTCAGAGTCAGGCTGTGAGGTAGGCAGCCCAACACCAGAGTCCACCCTTTTCACACTTACTTTCTACCAGACCATGGTTGGGGCTGTTGTAACAAACATTAGAAGGCATAACACACCGAGTAAAGTGAACTAATTCCGAGATTCCTCACTGAGCACCCCTGCATGTTGTGGAGCAGAGGTCGTAGGATCATATTTAAAGCTGTAAGGGCTTTAGCAATCATTAGTCCCAGTTGGGGAAACTGAGGCATTAGGGATTGAATTGCTCAAGGTCACACAACTACTTTGTGGCAGAGCTAGGTTAGAATCAGACCCTCCTAACCCCTGGCCTGCTGCAAGGGTCATTCATGTGTCCACCCTGCTCGACTCCCGGAATCCATCAAAGGTGCCATCAACCTAGAAATGTGTGTGGGAAATCCAGGTGTGCTGCCCCAGAAGGAGGGGAGTCCAAGAGAAAGAGCTGGTCACAAAGGCCCACGGAGGAGACACCAGAGAGAGAGAGCGCACGCATCTTTGCTTTACCCTCACCTTCTGCGAATTCGGACCCCAAATCCCAGGTCTGTTGTTGGGAACACAGGGAAAGACAGTGTTGATGAGCCAGCCCTCCCGGGGCTGGAAAGTGTATCTTAACAAATGGTAAAGGAAAGGGAGCCGCAAAGAGAGCTGAGCGGCAGAAGGCCTTCTTATTTGTGTTAACAAAACAATCAAACCTTTCCTTAGATCCCTTTATGGCAGAATAAGAAGGCTTCGGGGGATCCCAGCATACCTGTCACCGAGCATTTGCGTTTCACACTGCAAAAACCCTTTAGATTAACGACCTCCCTATCTGCAAGATTTTCTTGTCTTAATAGTCGAGTTATGTGTAATACCAATCCCACCAAGATTAAAGAGGAAAGAATTTCTGGTACGAAATTTTGCTAATGACTGACTGAGACATAAAATCTTGCTGCAATAAATTAACACATGTCTCCTAATATGGACCTACTGATTTACTCGAGGCGAAATTGCTCTGGAACCACACACCTGGGCATCGTCGGGACCCCCCTTAGAAATGGTGGGCTTTATATTTATGCTCAGCTGCAGTGAACCCTGAGGACAGCCATCTGGCGCTCCAAGTACCAATAGCCCTGAAGTGGAGAGTGGCACTCCTGTAACGCCGCAGTCATCCTGCAGGTAGAGTGCACTGAAGAGAGAAAAGGATACCTCCTCAGGCTCATCATTGCCACCCAGGCACCCCACACGCCCCTTTCCTGCCTTCTGTGCACTAGACATTTTTACCCCATTTGTATTACCTGCCTTGAAATAAAAAAGTGCCAAACTGTGCGAGTGCTCTAGTCTGTGTATAAGGCAGTGCAGCAGAGAAGAGCCTGGCCCCTGAGCACAAGGACTCTAACCCTAGACCGATCCGGTTCGAATCACATTTCTGCCACTTATTACTCATAATGGCCTCAAACGATTGACCTCTCCATGCCTTAGCTTCCCCATCTGTAACTTGGGGATAACCATACCTACATACCTCATTTAGAATAGCCCTTGACAGGCAGCAGGGTGTTTGAGGACAGACATAGAACTGGGCCCCCTCTTCCTTCTGATTTTCAGCCCAGGCCCCATGCGGAGGAACGAAGTGACTTTCGGTGCTCACTGAAGCAAGGAGGGCGCTAACATCTCTATGGAGTGAGCCCAGCCACCCACCCAGCAATCGGCTGTACCCCCGGCAGGCAGCTCCTCTGGCTCACCGGTCTTAGCAAGTTCCCAGGTGCGGGGGCCCTGAGTTCTTCAGACGCCAATGTTTCAGGGTTTTGCCGCTTTTTGGTTCCACCAAGACCTTTTTCTGATGCTGACGGCATTCCGTGGTTGTAAATGGAAGTTTGTCTGTCAGCTTTGTGAACCAGGGACAGGAGTTTCAGAGGCTGGGAACTCCAGTGTGCTTAACTCAAAGCCAGAGTCTTTATGCCTAGATTTCTCTAAGTGGTTCTTGTGATTACAAGGATTCCCGCTCCCCTCCCTGCCCCTCTCCCTTGCTTGGGTCTGGCTGAGCAGGGCACCTCTTCAGAATCCACACAAACAGCCCAACCTCCCCTTCCTTCCCCTCTCCCTCCATTTTGACCTCTGAGGCAATGTTGAAGTTTGTGGTGGTAGAGAACTTAGCAGCTTGAGATACGTGAGAGAAAACGTCATCTCGTGGACGATGGTGACCACTTAAAGCTTCCACAACGGTACCTCATACAAGAACCTCAGGCAGGTAAGAGGAAACAGGTCAGCTGGGTCCCCTGTCAGTTGCCTTTTCATATGTAGTATCTCTAATGTCTGTCCATTAATAGTGGGTGTGGAGGATAAAGGTGGGCACCCCCGTCTTGGTTATTGAAGATTGAATTGAACGTTTTCCTCGTGTCCCCATCACCCCCACTCCCATACACATCTACATAGCCCCAGAAACCACACACCATCCCGACCACCCTCTGCTAGGACCTCACTTCCTGAAGGCCTTCTCTTAGGGGCCCTGGCTGGGCATTGCCAGTGGTCTTTAACCTCGATGTTCCCTCAGGACTGAACTGGTTCACTTAGGTAATGAGCTCACTGGACCCCAGCAGAAAGAACTGGAATGCTGTCTCCACTTATACCCTGCCACGTCTTTGACTGCCCCCTCAACCTGCTACTTTAACCGAGGGTTGGCCCAGTGACATGGTTCCCGGAGATTTTCATTACGCTGTTCAAAGGTTTGTAATTGTTATCACCAGAACATCCCTATCAACATGCATTGTGTTTACCATATTCCTGTTTAAGAACCCAAGTGACTTTAAGGCCCACAATAAAAATGCTTTTTCTAGTTGTTTCGGTTAATCTCATCATGGTGGGTAGAATTCTAAGGTTCCCCCTGAGATTGCTGCCCCCTGGTGTACATGCCCTACATAACATCCTTCCCTTGAGTGTAGGCCAGACCTATGAGTAGAACGGGATGGTATCTGTTGCAGATGTAATTAAGGTCCTTAATCAGTTGACTGACTTTGAGTTAATCAAAAGGGAGATTATCTCTGGATGGACCTGATCTGATTAGCTGGGCCCTGAAAAGTGATGAGAAGCAGCAACTGACACTCCTCTTTGGCCTGATAGGAAAGCAACCAAAGCAAATGGCCATGCTGTGAACTGCCTATGGAGGGGCCACGTAGCTCAGACTTGAGAGCAGCCCTAGGAAGTGAGAGCGATGTCTGCCAACATCCAGCCAGAAAACAGGTTCAAGGGCACCTGGATGGCTCAGTCAGTTGAGTGCCCAACTCTTGATTTTGGCTCAGGTCACGATCCCAGAGCTACGGAATCAAGCCCCACATTGGGCTCCAGGCTCAGCTTGGAGTCTGCTTAAAATTCTTTCTCTCTTTCCCTCTGCCCTCTTGCCCACTCACTCTCTCTCTTTCTCTGTCTCCAAAATTAAAAAAATAAAATAAAAAAGTATTTTGGGGGCACCTGGGTGGCTCAGTTGGTTGAGCGCCCAACTTCGGCTCAAGCCATGATCTCACGGTTCGTGAGTCTGAGCGAACCCCACATTGGGCTCTGTGCCGTCAGCACAACCCAGAAAACAGGGTCAATCCTACAACTGTGAGCTCACCCTGAGGCTTCTTCATATCACATCGAGTTTAAGGTAGGGCTTAATACAGGTCTGTTTCTGTTTAACTTATTCGTCTTTAGTCTTTTTTCCCCAAATACTTCTCACACATCTCTCTATTTTTGGCTTGGAGCTCTCTGCCTTTTCTGCTCCCAAGTCTTGGCTCACTATCCTGCTTTTAAACAATTGCTAAATACTCAGTCCACAGAAATCCTCAGTATCCCCTGCTACTGTGACCTGCTAGATTCAGTTTGATAGCCCCACATCTACATCTCAGCACAGCTTTGTTTTCCCTCCTGTCTTCGTCTATACAGCACTCCCCAAGAAGTGCTATTATAGAGATTCCAGATTTGGGGGCTGCAAAGTTCACTCGGCTATGTCCAAGGGCTAGAGTGCCTCAGAGTTCCACACAGGATACTACTGGAAGAAAGAGTAACTGGTATTCTCAATTAAAGCTAAGTATTAGAATGAATGACACCAAACATAATTATAGCAAAAGTTCTTTGATGAACCAGTGGAATCCACACAAATGAGGTTTTGCTGTATGCGATTTGGATTGCAGGAGACTTCTCCATGACCGGCATAAAAACATGGTTAGCAGTTTTTAAATGAATGAATGTGGGGCGCCTGGGTGGCGCAGTCGCTTAAGCGTCCGACTTCAGCCAGGTCACGATCTTGCGGTCCGTGAGTTCGAGCCCCGCGTCGGGCTCTGGGCTGATGGCTCAGAGCCTGGAGCCTGTTTCCGATTCTGTGTCTCCCTCTCTCTCTGCCCCTCCCCCGTTCATGCTCTGTCTCTCTCTGTCCCAAAAATAAATAAACGTTGAAAAAAAAAATTTTTTTTAATGAATGAATGTATGAATGAATGAACGAAACACAGTATTCCAGCAGCAATAAAATTAAGGGCCCAGAAGAATGGTACCTAATTAAACATCAGCATTTATGGTTTCTTGACTAAATGGTGTGTCACTCACTTAAATACAAATGTCAGTAATATTAGTTACTGTCTGGGCCTAGTTGCTTTATTACTAAGGTTATATTTTATTTTTTTAAGTTTATTTATTTTGAGAGAGATAGAGAGCATGAGCAGGGTAGGGGCAGAGAGAGAAGGAGAGAGAATTCCAAGCAGGTTCCACACTGTGAGCACAGAGCCCCACATGGGGTTCAACCCCACAAACCATGAGATCATGACCTGAGCCAAAATCAAGAGTCAGATGCTTAACCAACTGAGCCACCCAGGCGCCCCTAGAAAGGTTATATTTTAAAATCCCATTTAATTGAGGGGGCGGATACAGTAACTTCTGTCTGCATATACCAGTCCAAACATGGTAACTAAGTCCCTGGAGGTAACAGACACAGCCACCATGGAGGGAAAAGCAGCTTAGAGAAAATAATTGGCCACTCGGATATTGTTCTTGCAAAATTCCAATCCACAGAGTGATAACAAGCAACTGGAAATTTCTTTATAAATATTTTATAATTCTAAAAAATCAGAAATAATTGATGTGCAGGATGAGTGAAATAAATTATGGCACATCTGAATGGAATAGAATAGAATGGAAAAATAATGGTAAAGATCTATATATATTGACATGAAACATTTTCATGACATACTGTTAAATAGAAGAAAATCAGGCTAAAAACTAGTATTTACAGCATAAGTATACGGGAAAAAAAATCTAGAAGACTATGTGATATGCTGACCATGACTATCATTGGGGAGTGGAGCTTATAGGTAGGGTGTCCATAAACTCTGGTGTGCCTGGAACAGTCTAATTAAAAGAGCCTATCTGTTCACTCCCATTCAATTTACCATATAAATAGTGTTCCTATTTATATGACAAATTATATGGCCACACTATGGTCACGTATATGGTAGTTTTACTTTACTCTTGTATTTTTGCATTTTTGCATGTTCTTACCATCAAAAAACTAGCTATTTTTATTTGGGGGGGGGAGGAGAAAGCATTTTGTAATGTTCATGTCTCAGTTATTTAAATTGGTCATCTGCAGGTTAATCCAAAGTATACATTTTGGCTAATTCAGTGACGTCTCCTAAACATCAGGCATGATGCTAGGCACAGGGGAGCCAGGAATGGTTCAGTAGTCTCCACTCTCTAAACTGCAGAGCTCAGGGCCACCAACTACCTTCCATGTACCAGTTAAGCACTTTACATGCATTGTCTCCTTTCATGACGGCACACCTCTGAGATAAGCAGTCCTTATTCCCCGTTTATAAGGGAGGAAGTATCAGAGAGGCTGAGCTACTTGCTCAGGGTTGCACAACCAGAATTTAAAGCAGAAAAGCCAGTTCCAGTGTCCATGTTCATGACTACCCTCTGGAGCGTGTGGACTGGCACAGGCAGCAGACAATAATAGGTTGATGTGATGCCACATGGAAAGTGCTATGATAAAAAGCATGTCAAGTGCTAGGAGAGCATGAGGCTAGGCAAATAACCCAGCCCAGGATGAGGGGACAGGGGGGTTTTTTAAAGGTAGAGAGTGTGAATGGGGAGACCTTCCAGGCAGAGGGAATAAGATGAGAATTTGATATTGGTGGACCCTTGGGGGAGTGACAAGTAATGTGAGGGTGGTGACTTGTAATGTGCAAATTGGAAGGTGGGAGTGGGGGGACCAGGCTGGCCCATGGAAGGACCGGCATGCCTGCTAGGGAGCTTCACCTATGCCCAGGAGACAATGGCTGCGAGCGAAAGAAGGGGAACACATGGCGCTGGAGGCCATATGGGATGGGTGTCGCAGAGGAAAGGTGATTGTTGCTGGGGAGATCAGCAGGTCCCAGCCACATCACGGGAGGATTCACATGAAGCTCCTGAAGTTTAAGCTCCAGGCCCCTTCCAAGGCCTCTTTTCAAACGTTGTGTTCATAATTTTGTCATCTTTCTCTTGTAAAGCCCCCTCGTAAAACTGTTTAAGCTGCTGGCCCCCCAAACCTAGATCTGCCCCCTGTGAACAGTAATTATTTTCTTATGCCAGCTTCCAATTCCCAGCGCTTTAGTAAAATTCATCTTCTTTAAATTCCTTTTGAGTTTAGTTTCCCTTCCTCTTTTTAAAAAAGAAATACCTTGTTTTTCTTAATATCCTAATCTATTCTTATCTCCTTGTTTTCATTTTGCCACCTAGTTATATTTGTTACTGTCAAACTTCTGCTGTATTTCATACCATTCCTCTCTCTCTGCTGCACCTCATAATATTTTAAAGTGTAAACAACAACAGAGTCTGGTGAAATGCAAACAGAAGAATGCTGTACAGACCCCATCCGTCACGCATCAGGGCCTCCTGCTGGCGAAGAGCCCCTGCAAGGTCCACTCTCCCCTTGTCGCCTGGCCTCTGACCAGCTTCTCCTCTCCCTGGGTTTCACCTCTTCCTCTTACCTTCTGTTCCCAAACGTTCTGCTAATTTGCTTTCCCTCTAGCTCTTTTCTCTTAGCCTCTGACAGGCCCAAAGTCACCGCTTCCAGTCCTGTCTTTCCTTAAAAGTCAACCTTTGTCTTCTTCTCACCCATTATGTCCTCCAGCAAATCAGTGATTACTACGGGCCGCCCCCAAAACATGGACTCTTTGGGGGTGTTGGAGAAGGACACAGAAAAGTATAGTCCATACACAACACGTATATGTATTTGATTGCATATGCAAGTCAGCATGTAACTCTCACCCCCAGATTCTGTTGCTCAAGCCTGCCCTGGGTGCTCATCCTCAGTGTTGAGGCACACAAAGTTTATCATTATCTGTATTCTTCCCACCCTCTCCAGACCTGTACCTTCTGAACCTTCTGGTAGCACCCTGACTTCATTTTTTAGTGCTAGCAATTAGATGTCCCCATTAGCAGATTAGTTAATACAGTCACCTTACCTGTATTTCAGAATATAAACTCCTTGATGGAGGTGGATGGTCTTGTGTGCTCTCTGGTGTTGGAACTAAGTCAGTATTTGTCATATAAAGGAAATCCCCCAAGACATGGTACAACCTCAAAATGTGGCTTTCATTGTCCTTGCTAGTGCAAGTCAACCCACTTCCTGGATGGTCCATTCATCTCCCTCTTCATTGCTGGCTTGGGCTTGTGCCTTCTTGAGCCTACTGCTTCCCACCCTCACCAGCCAAGAAGGCAGGGCAGAGAGAAGAGATATGCACAAAACTGCCTCAGTAACAAGTTCTAGGCCATTGGGCCTCCCAGCAGAGTCAAACACTACTCCATTTCTGAGTGCATTTTTCACTTGTTCAAGTCCAAGCAGCCAAACAAATGACGACATGTACACACTCACAGTGTCAGGTCAGTCAATAGCAATTAAGGGTCTTGCTTAAAAACTGCCTGGTTGGTCCACAGAACGGGCAGAATTCTTGCTCGGGCTACTGAAGACCAATGTCAGCACATGTATCATGATGCCACATTGGTTATAGTTAGAAAGATGTGTGAGCAGAAAGGTCATAGGTGTTGTCCAGGGAAAGTCAGTTGCTGGGCCTTCAAGAGACCTCGTGACTTGGATGGTCTTCATGAATATATCACTGCCCAGGATCAGACTCTCAACTGTGCAGTATTTGAAAATGGACTTGATCAACAAACCTAGAGATGATCAGACTTTCCATGGGAAACTGCAGCTAACTAAACTCACAGGAGACTGAAATATAAGTCAGAATACCAGCTTATTCTTTTTACACAGATTATCTCTTTCCAGAAAGTTCCAGTCCCCCAACCCAATTTCTACCCTTTCCCTGTGTCATGCTGACTTAATAATGTGCAGGTTGCTTGATGGGATAGAAGCAGAACTGGGTCAAATGGTAACTTTATGTTTAACTTCTTGAGGAACTACCAACCTGTTTTCTAAAGTAGCTGCATTATTTTATATTTCCACCAGCTGCATGTGAGAGTTCTGATTTCTCCATATCCTCACCAGCACTTGTTATTGTCTAACTTTCTGATGATAGCCATCCTGCTAAGTATGAAATATGAAGTCGTATCTCATGATTTTGATTTGCATTTCTCTGATGTTGAATGACATTTTATGCATTTATTGGCCACTTGTATATCTTCTTTGGGAAAATGTCTGTTTAGATCATTTGTTAATTTTTAAATGTTTGTTTATTTTTTGAGAGAGAGAGAGGCAAAGAGAGGCAGAGAGAGAGGAAGAGAGAAATCGCAAGCAGGTTCTGCGCTGTCAGCACAGAGCCTGACACAGGGCTCAATCTCAAGAACCATGATTTCATGACCTGAGCTGAAACCAAGGGTCGGGTGCTCAACTGACTGAGTCACTCAGGCGCCCCTATTTAGATCATTTTTTAAGTGGGCTATTTGCCCTTTTACTATTGAGTTTTAAGAGTTCTTTATATGTTCTGGATACAATGCATTTATCAGATATACATTCTTTTCTATATGTGTTAACGATACTGTCTAAAATATTAGGGCATTCAGTCTCCTTCCCCTTGCACTGTATATCCTTGGTTCTAGAACTCAAGATTTTTTCTCCTTTAATACTTCTGGCATTGAAAGAATTTTGTAAAAAAAAAAAAATATATATATATATATATGTGTGTGTGTGTGTGTGTGTGTGTGTGTGTGTATGTCTTTTCCCTCAAGACCTAAAAGCTAGAATTAAATCAATGGTGTATCTTACAATCACCAATGAACTTGCTAAAGGATGTCTCAAGGTCAGCGAAGGTCACCTGTAGGTAGTTAAAGTTTTGTGGGCAGAAGAGGGAAGAATTGATAGGAAGAACACGAAACTAGAAGAGGTGATCGCCATATTCAGCAGACTTGGGACCATTAGAAGTGGAGCGTGGGAAATATTTCTGCAAATATTTCTTAATATAGAAAAAAAAAAACTAAATGCTTTTCTTTAGCAGGCACAAAGAAGCCCATAATTAGGTACTCAATAACCAATGTTCACCAGAGAAATCCGTGGCTCTTGTAGCCCTAACCAGGAATCAAACCACAAGATGCTAGAGGCTCTAGGCTTTGTTTTAACAACCTCTTCTGTACTGGAAGAGGCTGGAGGGGGTTCCTTGTAAACTGAGATGACTGTTCTGCCAACTCATGTTAAAGAGGCATTTTTATGACACAGAATAGGTTATCATCTTGTTAAGATTCTTCTGGGTGTAAGGACAGAACCTCCCACCTTCATCCTGACTCAGATACAGAAAGGTAGGATGATGGTGACCATCCAGAGACGCTGCCGAAACGAGTGACTGCCAGCACTCCTGGGGCCTCGGCAAGCCTCAGGGAAGTGGTGCCCAGTCTCTTCTGCATCCAGGGATATAGGGCAACCCATGGATCGGTAATCACAATAATGGGGAACATTTGTTGAGGGCTGGCTATGTGTCAGGCACTGTTATGATCAACTTATGTGGAATTAGTTCATTTAATCCTCACAACAACCCATGAAGTAGATTTTTATTAGGCCCGTTTTAGAAATAAGAAAATCAAGGCATTGAGAGGTTAAGTAACTTGCCCAAGCTCACGCAGCCAGGAAGTAGTGGACCCAAGATTCAAACCAAAACAATATAGCTCCAGAGTCCATGCCCTTAATACTGGGCTTTGTTTTACTGTGTTCCAGGTCACAAACTAAACCCCAAGTTTGAAACAAATGCATAAAAATGCACACAGCGAGGGACCAGGTGGGACACGTAAATGAATCTATATTTGTCTTCATCTTAGATTCTTAAAGCTGAGCAGAATTTTCAAGATGATCTAGTCCATTGGTCCTCAAAGTGAAGTCCACAGACCCAAGACTTTTTCAGGGGCATCTAAGAAGTCAAAGATTATTTCATAATAATAGTAAGACATGATTTGTCTTTTTCACTGTGATAACATTGGCACCAATGATATAAAAATGACAGTGGATAAAAATGCTGGTGCCTTAGCATGAATCAAATGTACTAGTGGTCATTGTATTCTTCACTGCTACTTGGTAGAAGTTAAAAATCAAAGCCAGTGTTAATTAAGAACGTCCTTGATGAAGCAGTGAAAATTATTAAGTTCATTAAATCTCAACACTTGAATTAAGAGGCTATGGGATGAAATAGGAAACACATAAAGGAATCTGCTGCATTCCTACACAATGATCTTGAGCAACAACCCTTGTGTGATTGCAGAGTGGTAAAGTGCAGCCAATTTTATCATGCAACATCATGTTTATTTGAAAGAATAACTGACAAATCATGATGCTTCAGACATGGATATGAGGCTGACTTCTCAAAAATAACTAAATGAGCCCATTAAATCAAGGAAAACCATTGACAGCATTTGTTGCCAATGAAAAAATTTGAGCTTTCAAATAAAAGTTTGGAATTTGGAAAACCTATACCCACCGCCGTGAGCTGGATGGCTTCCCAATATTTAAAGACTTTTCTGATAGATTCATGGTGATGTTAATGAACGTGATTTTTTATATGCTATATTTTGTGTTGTATATTTGATATTGTATAATGGGATGTGTCAACATTTGGAAGATCTGCCTAACTCTGTAAACCAGTATTTTCCAAATGACAAATGCATGATGTTATAAAATCATGCACGAGTAAACAATCCATTCAAAGTATAAGATGGACTGATGGATTTTAGTGAAACAGAGCCTGAAAAGTTCGTCAATATCTTTTTATATTCCACATATAGAGGAGAGTGTGTGCACTCTCTCTCTCAAAATAAATTAAGAAAAAAAATTATCCGGGCCACCTGGGTGGCTCAGGCCATTAAGCGTCCGACTTCAGTGCAGGGCATGATCTTGTGGTTCACGAGTTCAAGCCCCGAGTCAGGCTGGTCTGACAACTCAGAGCCTGGAGCGTGCATTGGATTCTGTATCTCCCTCTCTCTCTGCTCCTCCCGTGCTCGCACTCTGTCTCTCTCTCTCTCAAAAATGAAAATAAACGTTAAAAAAAATTATCCTCTCAGGGCGCCCAGGTGGCTCAGTCAGATGAACGTCTGACTTCGGCTCAGGTCATGATTTCGTAGTTTGTGGGTTCGGGCCCCGCGTTAGGCTCTGTGCTGACAGCTCAGAGTCTGGGGCCTGCTTCATGTTCTATGTCTCCCTTTCTCTCGGCCTCTTCCCCACTCATACTGTCTGTCTCTCTCTCAAAAATAAATAAACATTAAAAAAAAATTATCCTCTCTTTTACAATTACATATCTCTATAAAGCTGGATTTTCTTTAGATACTTTAGCAAAACAATATATCATGATAGACTGAATGCAGAAACACATTTAAGAATCTGGATATCTTCTACCAAACCAGACATTAAAGCAACACTACACTTCTCAATATTTTGGGGTTTTGAAAATATAGGCACTTTTTAAAACAATGTTACTTATATTAACATGCAATGTGCTTATTACTGTATTTTTACCAAACTAATATGTAAATATTTTAAATGTATCCTTTTATGTTAAATGTGATAAATAACAATGGAATAACTCAGATAAATAAAAGCTCCTTGGGGTCTTCAAAACATTAAAAAAAATTTTTTTTAATGTTTATTTTTGAGAGAGAGACAGAGTGTAAGCAGGGGAGGGGCAGAGAGAGACAGAGACACAGAATCTGAAGCAGGCTCCAGGCTCTGAGTTGTCAGCACAGAGCCTGATGTGGGGCCCAAACTCACAAAGTGTGAGATCATGACCTGAGCTGAAGTCAGACGCTTAACCAACTAAGCCACCAGGCGCCCCTGGAGTCTTCAAAATTTTTAAGAGTCTTAAGAAAAACAGTTTGAGAATTCTAATCTAGTTCAACATTTGCTAACCATATTCCAGGAGTTAATAAGTTTTCTTCAGAAAAAAAAGGATTATTGCCAAAGTAAGTTGAAAACTCCTGCATTTAAAAATACACGTAGATAGAAGAATACACTTATCTGGATGAGCACCCAGTGATATACAGAACTGCTGAATCACTATATTGTACACCTGAAACTAATATAACGCTGTATGTTAACGACCCTGGAATTAAAATGTTTTAAAGAGGAAAAAATAAAAAGCACATTGTTAGAAAAAAATGCATGTATATATAATATATGTAAAATATATGATACACACATAAAAGCATTTCTTTATGGCAGGACTCTCAAGAATCATGTCATGTGCTAATGGACATGTGATGCTCTAGAGGCAGAGGGTGGTATACAGAGTTCCCCAAATGCACTTGATCTCCAATTCTTCATTTATGGAATACCTAGTAACATTTCAAAGCACCAGCTTTCCTTAGACCCCATTCTGAGAAATGTTGATCCAGTACCGTCTCCTCATTCTTCACAGAAAACTGCGTCTCCGAGAAATAAAGTGACTTGCCATACGTTACGCTACTAACTGACAAGACTCAGATTAGGACTCGGGTGTTCAGACTGCTAATCCAGCATTCTTTCATTCACTATAACCTGGAAGCCTCCCTGGGCCTCATCTTCACTGGAAGAGATTACAGCACCAACTTCAGTTTATTTGCACCAACCAGCGCTTCTAATCTGTTGCCTTGGAGAGATAATCCTACAAAATGTAGCAGAATGTAGATTCCAAAACCTGCAGAGATTACTTTTTATGGGAGGGGGATTATCTCTGTAATCCAATTAACTCAGCAAGCCAGGGGAAAAAACATAGGCTTTAGATTAGCATTGGGGGAGGAGGAGTTGGGAAAGAAGTTAATTCATATTAACAGGTTCACAAACCTTTGAAGTGCATTTACACTTTCCTAAATCCTAATCATTAATCTTCGAGGTGAACCAGTACCTTTTGGAAATAATATTTCAGCCATGAACCAAATAGTATTAGTGTTTAGAATGCTTCCTTATGAATGTCCCAGTTCCCTTTGAAAGCTGAGCACATTTCTCCCTGACCCAAATGACGAGCTTGTAACTCTACATTTCCCTCTTCATCTTGGCTGCCAGGAAGCTTTGAGTCAGGTAACATACACATCCAGATACCAAATCAACATTAGGATCCCACAGATAGTTCCCAAATTCCTGGAGATGGGCGATGATTTATGTCATATGGGATTAGCGAAACAATTTTTCACCTCTCGGCCGGTCATTTTTGCCATCTGTTGAGCCAAAGAGAAATTACTGGCCACTCCTAAATTCCCTGAACAATCTTCCCAGATCTCCAGGCAACTTCCTGTCTAAAGTTACAGTGGCTGCTGCTGAGAACCAAAGTGGCCGTCAGATTATTATCCTGCCTTCCTTTTCAGTATCTCCTATGCTAATATGATCAATAATTATGCAGAGGGCAATAATATTAAACTGCTTTTATCCCCTGAAGGAAATGCTTATGTGCTCAGGATAGCCTGCATTTTCTGAGTATATTCCAAAATCTCTGAAGATTTTATTCATGCAAGGTAAGTTTGACCTTCCACTAAACTCAAATCTATAATTTAAAGTGGCCTCTTTGACTCAAAATCCTCTCCATTTCAATGCCAAATGGATCATCAGCTACTCTCCAAGTAATATTCGCTCCAAAGGAAGGTTCCTGCTACTGATCAACGCACATTTTTGCATTTCTACTCACAGACTTAAGTTCTGCTCTCCAATATGTGACTGTAGCTTAATTGACGGAGGAATGCAAAAAGAGATTCGCAGGCGTCTGACTACTGTCGACTCATTGACTTCCCTCAGAGAATTCTTTCACTTGTCTTTTAAATTTTCCTTTCTTGTCAAAATTGCAGGTGCAGATAAATGCTGGAATCTTATTTCAATCAGAAAGTGCCAAGAACAAGAAAAGATGGAGAATTTTGATTGTCGTTGAGGACAGAGCCTCAAACAGCTGGAGGCCTTCCATTCTCTTTTAGCTTCCATCCATCTAAGAAAAAAAATGCACTAAGGATTTCACTCAATTTGTGTGGAAAGATGAGGAAATTCACGCTGAAATGAAGAACCGCACTCCCAAAATAGCATTAACCTAGAACAGCAATGCTGGGGGAACAAGAGACCTTGAATGTGGTGGGTCCAACCTCGGGGGAAAAGGTCAAAGGGATGCCCCAGATGGATTCCGCGGGGCAGTTAGCTGACGATGCCCTTGCTTTCCTTTCCGGGAGCCTTAGAGCAGCTCAGGGATTTTCACCTCAGCCAGATTTTCTTTCTCAAGACGAAACAAATCTGTGTTTCAAACAATTTCTGAGTAAACCTGGAAATGATTATGAGAAGGAAAAAAAAAAAATAACAAAAATCCAACTCTGGCTTCGTTGTCATTCAGAGCCTCTCCTCTAGGGCGGGTCAAAATGATTTGTCTCAGGGTCCGCCCAGTGTGGGCTCAGACATCTGCAGCCACGCCACATGGCTCTGAAAGATTCTAATGGGCTGTCTCCCCACGAGTCTGCCCTGGGTCCTCGGCGTCAGACCTATGTGGCTCCAGCCTCCAGCCCCGCTCCTGGTATACAGGAAGTGCTCAGTAACAAACTGAAATGTTGCCCCTCGGTAAATAGTTGTTCATGTGTGAAAACACCAGAATCTTCCCCTAGGCCTGATTTTAATTCTTCTCTGGTTTTGGGTCTTAACCTTCCCCTCAGTCCGAGCCTTATCCTTTCCTCTTAGCTCTTCAACTACTCAGTGCCCCCTACTCCTGTCCCCTTCCCCCCCCCCCCCCACTGTCCAATACTGTAGCCATTGCCACACGTGGTCGCTGAGCACTTGAAATGTGGCTGATTCAAACTGAAATGTGCTGCATGTGTAAAATGCACACTGGATTTCAAAGAGTACAGGAAAAGAATGTAAACTATCTCAGTAATTTTTACATCGATTATGTGTTGAAACGATCCTATTGGGGTATGCTGGGTTAAATAAAATATATTATTAAAGTTAATGTCACCTGTTTCTTTTTCTTTTTTTTTTTTTTAACGCAGCTTCTAGAAAAGTTAAAATAATCTGAGTGACTCACATTCTATTTCTATTCGATGGCACTGACTCAGACTAGCTGGCTCCCATTCAGATCCGGCTGGAGTCTACTGCGACCCCCTTTGACTTAACCAGCATGGTGTCGGTCCAGCCGGACCTTCGTGCCCACCAACAGCTCCAGAAAGTCCCAGGAGCAAGTGGCATAAGGTCAGTTCCGCTTCTCCATCTGGTGGGCTCCACCGCTTGAGCCGCAGGGCCCTGCAACAGCCGTGCTTTGCTGCCCCCTGCTGACAAATCCCGTTCCTGCAGCCTCACGGGGCACCCGCAGCCCCTCCCTCTGGCCTCTCTCGTTAGCAGTAGCAGGCAGCCGTTCTGGCCCTTCTGTGCTACCCACTTGCCCGTCCTTAGCATTCCTGTTTTCAAGAGTAGGAGTAGGAAGGAAAAAAGACCCTGCACTTTTCAAAAGGCAAATGTATTCTGGAGAAAGCAGTTTCTTTTTAAGATCACTATGTATTTCTTTCAAAAATACAGAAGTATGGTGTAGTGGTCCCCACACTTCACTCATGACCAGTATCACCTGGAACATTTTCAAATTACAGATTACCAGGCTTCTCTGCTGGAAATCCTGGGTCAGGAGATTAGAGTTGGAAGCCCAGGAATCTGTTTTTCACAAGAACCCCAAGTGACTCCTGTTCCCCTAGAAGTTTGAGAAATAGGGCTATTGAGCAGAGCTTCTCAAACTTGAAGGTGCTCACTGACCACCTGGGACCTTATTAAATACAAATTCTGATCCAGTAAGTCTGAGCTGGGGCCCGAGAATCCACACTTGTAACAGGCTCCCCCGTGAAACTGATCCTGCGGGCCAGTGGCCATGCTTTGAGGAGTGAGTTTGTAGATGCGCAGGCTCCGTGCCCCCAGGTGTATCCTTAATAGCACACCTGTTCTATTTAGAATCACTCCCACCGAGGCTTCTCTAAAAAACAAACTCAAATTGTTACTTCTTTTGTCTGGAAAAGCAAGGATGCCCCCTTTTGACAGCTCAAAATATTTCCTGTAAAAGGCCAGAAGAGGAACAGTAAGTATATTTTCTTCCAAAACATTTTTTTTTAGTTACTCTGAGTTAGAAAGAATTCCTTTCCCTAATAGATAAACTGTTAAGCACCATGTATTGAGATCATGTAGGGGTCCTGGCCATTTAAGATGACGATATGGTGGGGGTGACTTGGTGCTGCTGAGATTGTACCTTCTGGAATGTCACCATCATCCCCCCCCCCACCCAGGGTGAGCTACACACGGGCATCTGGGGCTTTGGAAATAAGCCGTTGCCTTTGAGGACTGTATGCAGTCTACAATCTTTAAACTTATTTTCTGCCTTTGTTTCTTTAAAAAAAATTTTTGTTTAATGTTTATTTTTGAGAGAGAGAGACAGAGCATGAGCAGGGGAGGGGCAGAGAGAGAGGGAGACATAGAATCTGAAGCAGGCTCCAGGCTTTGAGCGGTCAGCACAGAGCCCGACGCAGGGCTCAAACTCGAGAACCCACAAACTGTGAGATCATGACCTGAGCCAGGAAGTCAAAGTCGGATGCTTAACCCTTAACCGACTGAGCCACCCAGGTGCCCCGAGTTTCTGCCTTTATTTCTTAACCCTTTCCTCCATGGAAGGCAGCAAACAAGTTTTGTGTTGTTAGATCTGGCGTTCATCCTGGTCAGACTGTTACTGCTCCCAGCTGTCCCCAGGGATTCTCTGAAAGTTTGGGGGAGGGGTGTAGTGGATGGGGAGTGCCTTTATGGTATCAACTTTGGTTAAACTATGTTTTAGAAACTTGCTCTTCCTAATGGTGAATTTTGGATTTACCCAATGTTATGCCTTAAGTTCCCAAGACATCATGAGACTGCATCATAAACCTTGCAATTTCCAGACACCAATGAAGTTGCATTTCTTAACCTGAAGCCCTTTTGGAGGAGACCTTATATGATCAAAATGTGACATACACATTAGGAGGTGAAAAGTATCTGGCCATTCCATTCCTAGCTTAATCTTCAAGGCTTGGAATACGAACCTAGCATCTATCTACATAGTTTGCAGATTGGTGGTGGTGGAGGTGGTTTGCTTGTTGTGTTTTGTTTGTTCCAAGGCCAAGAAAATCATCTATTTTAACATTTAATACCTTCCTATCCTCACTCCCGCATTTTCAAAAGACTCCTTCCATGGTTACCAACGTAGCTCCCATTAAAGTCAAATTTCCTTAGATGAGGAAGTCACTGAATGCCTAATTACACATGCAATGCCGGGAAAAAAAAATATTAAGACTGCATTTACATTGCCAGCATTCTTTTCCCAATACACAACAGAAGATTTACCCTTTCATCTGGTGCATGAACATTGCTCTCGTAAGCTTGTGTTTCCATGTAACGTGTATTAGTATATCATTCACTATTAGCACCAACCTTGACAATCCAGAAGTTATGCCTCTCTCAGTGTTATATATAGTCTTTCTTCTGAGCTAGAAACAAACCAAACCAAAAATAATCACCAAATCCCACATCCTGGCTGTCACTTACCCAGACAGAGTGACATTGCAACACCCCAGGGCCCCACAGATCTCCTGTGAGCTGTGTGGATTCCTGCCATGGGCTGCACCCACGCAACTATCAAATGCCATTCACTGGCGGAAAGCCCATTTAAACCTTTATCCAGTGGCGTGTTCAGGGCTTTTTTTCTGGACAGGTTGCTTCTGCCTGTGGAAATAAGTGAGTGCTCAGCGATCAGTCATTGTCCAGGAATCAATCTTAGGTCGTACTGAGAGTGACCCAACAAAACGGCACCACACACGCATGCACATTCACCTGCATTAATTTCCAAGTGCTTAGACCTCGGAACATTCAGGTCTAAGCACCTGGTTTGATCAGAAGTAAATCCCAGTACCCATACTCTCAAACTCCAAGGTCAGAAAGTAACTAAAGAAAAACTGCAACCTTTAATTGGGCTGCTGCCGAAGCCTCAGGTGTGTGGGTGTCACCTAGTTTTTCCACATGTCAGCAGAGAGACAGGATTTGATAGATAGATAACTTGGTCCTCAACTCTTGGGAACTACTGCTTCAATGCCTGGATCTCCTACCAATTCACATTGCTAGCGGGTTCCCAGGAAACGCTGCTGACAGACTGTCGAGCTGAGGCAGCTCCAGCGGGGGAACAATTTGCAGAGTGGCATGGCAGACGTCATCATGTCACACAGAGCCTCAGCAGCTCTCCTAGGGAGCGATCCAGTTCCTGGGCTCCTTGCCCTGTGCCTCCAGAGATTCTCCAAGGATAAACTAAGTCATAACAATTCAGTGCCCTCGACAATGGCATGTGGAGAATGGGGCTGGACACTGAGGCCTTGGGATTCTCTGCTGCTAGTAGCTGCTCTCATAAGTAGTCCCAACTGTAACTTCCCAGGCTCCTAATGTGAGTCTTACATTTGTAAGACTGGGAGTAAGATATGAAAGCCCCAGAAGAGTCTTCCTGGGCTTCAGAGAACAGGAAGAAACCTTTTGTCGAATGGTGGCACTGGCCCACAATGCCCCTTTAGAGGCTTGGGAAATGTTCTGGGACTGAATCCCCTGTCTCTGGGTTCTTTGCAAGCTCAGGGCTTGTGCCTCCCTGAAGTGAAAGTCATAACCACTGCCCAGGAGGGAGGCCAGCTCCCACCCCTGGTACCCACAGGCACACCCAATTGATAGCACTTGATTTTTTCTTTTTATAGATCCCCTAATATATAAATTCTCCCACCATCCCCAGGCTCTATCAAAGTGGTTCTCAAACTATTTAATCTCAGGACCCCTTTACACTCTTAAAGACTATTGAGGACCCCAAAGAGCCTTTGTTTATGTGTGGTTATATGTATCAGTTTTTACCATATTATACACATTCCAGTACATACCAGAAAGATATCACATGTCATATAACCTCTGGAAAATGCCTCTGTGCACTCATGAGAGACTGAGGGCGACAATGGTGAATAAGATCTAAATATTTTCATGAAAATAGTTTTGACCTCCCAGACCCTCTGTGCCTCAGAAACCCCCAGATGTCTGTGGATCACACTTAGACCATCACTGACCTATTAAATGACTGTATTTATTATCTCATCTGATAACAGATTTACTCATCTATTTATTTGTTTACTTGGCCACCTCCACCTGAGTGTAAGTTCCATGTGAGCCACAACTTGGTCTTCTTAACCCCTGTTATAGTTTCTATAACAATGCCTGGGATATAATGTGTGTACAAAAAAAAATCCTGGCTATTCCTCAGGCACAGACAATGATCTCAACACCTGAGCTTGGCAGAAATTTCTCCTTCCTGCAGCTGGTCTCACTGTTTGAACTCAACCAGGGTCCAAGTCATTCAGTACTGACTAGGGTTGACTAGAATCAATCACTACTCAATCTCAACCCCTGTGTGAAACCAAAAAGAGAATTGCTAGAGCCAGAAGATGAAGTCACTAAGATCTGTTTTTTGCAACTTTTTTAAAAGCCAGTTTTATGGGACATTTCTTGACTGGCTTATCCTTCCCATCCTACACACATTCCTCCCTCCAGGATGTCCCTCCACACTCCCTAGGTCTACAATATAGGCAGGTCACCCTGCCTCTGTCTTGTCTCCTTACTGTCAACCAACATTGTACAATGTTGATTATTTTAAAAATTCAGGAAGGACATGTGCCTTTATCACTGTGCTCCATGAATCAGCACATACACATACGTGTATCCTGCTCCATACGCTCAGGATACAAGAAATGCCACCTTGATTTTCTAGGCACTCTCTCTCCTTTCTGGTAGGATATTCTGCACCAGGTGTTTCAGCCACTCCCTCCCCCATGGGAAGCCCACCAGTGGTCATCACTGAGAAGAGTTGTTTCTGGGACACAGGGACCCTGGGAAGCAGGTGGCTTTCTAAGGGGGATGAAACTGACTGGGTACTGAACTACCAGAGATGGCTGGTGTGACCAGACCAGAGAGAGTGAGGTCAAGAGGGAGGTGGAAGCCAGTTCATGTTGGCCTTCTAGGCCCTGGAAAAGAGGGGGCTTCATTCAAGGTGTGATGGACACCACTGGATGGCTGTGAATAGGGAGTGACATCGCTGACTTGCTCTTTATGGAGAGCATTCATACTGCTATGCAGAAAATAGACTGTAGATGTGGGAGAAAGGCCAGAATGACAACAGAAAGACCAGGAAGATAGATGGCTATTGTAAGGGTCCAAATGAGAGATGGGGGTGACTTGGACCAGCAAATGAAAGTGATGACAGGGTGTTTGACCAAGATATATTTTGAATATAGAATTGATATAACTTGTGGTTAGATTGGGGTTTCTGGATGGCTCAGCGTCCGACTCTTGATTTTGGCTCAGGTCATGGGATCAAGCCCCACATTGGGCTCTTCACTGGGCTCTGTACTCTCTCTCTCTCTGCCACTTCCCCACTCAGCGCTCACTCGCTCGCATGCTCTCAAAACAAATATAAGTGAACATTAAAAAAAACTTGCAGTTAGATTGATGTGGATATAAGGGAAATAGAATAATCGATGATGATTCCTAGATGTTCAACCTGAGCAAAATCTACGCAAATATATTGACATGGAGAAGATGAAGGTAGGAACAAGTTTGAGGGATAAAATCAAGTTCTATGTTGAAGAAGTCCAATTTGAGATGCCAATTGGACTTCCAATTGGAAATGTCAGATAGATGGACTTACGCAAGTATGGAGCTCCAGGGTGTTGCAGAGATTGGAGCTAAGGATATATATTTGGAAGATGTTGGCGCATAGATGGTATTTAAACCCACAGGACTGCATGTCACCCAAGAGAATATAAATAGACAAGAGGAGAGAAGGGGTAGAGGACTGAGCCCTGGGACACAGCAACATTTTGAGGTGAGAAAGAGGAGAAGCCAGAAAAGGAGACTGAGAGGTAGCAGGAAAAACAGGGGGGTGTATGGCAAAAAGAAGCAATTAATTGCATCAAATCCTATTGAGAATTCAAGTGAGATAAAGATTGAGAACTGACCACTGGATTAGGCAAGTTTATGACCTGGATAAAAACAATTTCAGCAACGTGATGGGGATAAAAGTCTGATTGGAGTAGGTTGAGAGAATGGAGACTTCTAGGCTGAATGCATTTACTTCTGTTCCTTCTTGGATTCCCTCTTGGGAATAAAGGGCTTAAATGCATAAACTTATGTAACAGAGAATAAGAGAGGTGATAAGAGCATATGAGAGATGTTAATAACATTTTGAAATCTGGAGGGCAGAGAGATGAGTGGTAACTGACCTAGCAGCCTGAAGAAATTTGAAAGCTAGGTACCTATAGTCTGGAAGTACAAGAAATGGTCTAATTCACAACAACAACTACAATAACAACAACAACTTAGGAAGTTTCAGGAATTGAAGGTACCAGGCACTTATGAAGGTAGGGGTGCTAGAGGGGACTGAAAGGAGGAATTAGTGAAAGCCTCCATGAGAAGAATTATCTCCTACACCACCCTACACCCCCATGCAAGCTGATGACTGCTCGTCTACCACACAATCAAAAGACTAGAAGCC
Source organism: Leopardus geoffroyi (assembly GCF_018350155.1). Taxonomy (NCBI): domain Eukaryota; kingdom Metazoa; phylum Chordata; class Mammalia; order Carnivora; family Felidae; genus Leopardus; species Leopardus geoffroyi. The sequence continues at coordinate 78,775,560 of NC_059336.1, forward strand.
CAGCGACGATGAGCCATAGGGACTCTGGACTGGGAGAACCACAGCAAACATGAGAGTGAAATAAAGGTTATTTCCAAAGCGCAAAGTCTTATTTGCATTCTTAGAGAGAATTGGAGAATGTATGACATCAAAACAAGAAGGTAAACCAAGAGAGAGGAAACCAAGAGTCAGGAGACCACACATAGGAAGTGTAAAGAGAATGCCCAGGAGAACAGCAAAGAGACAGTCCAGGATGACATCCATGCAGCAGGCCTAGAGAGCAAAAAGTTTGGACTGGAGGATGAGGATGCAAGACTCTGCGAAGAACGTCTCCAAGAAAAAGAAAAGAAACATACATTAACTACTTTAATGTATGTTTGGGAATAACTTGTAATAAGTCTAGAGAAAACCAAGCAAAGGAGAAAATGGGGAAGTAACTCCAAAGAAATTGTACAAGAAAGGAAGTACAATCATAGTTCATTAAAAGGCTCTGTTAGGACTATGTACTAGTCATAATAACAATGAACATTGATTTAACCAAAATTGTCATCGCCATATATTGAAAGGATGGTAGGAATAGAAAGAAGGTAAAAAGACTAATTCTTAATCTCCCACAATAGGAAGTCAATAAATAATACATAAAGCTGAAAAATAAGGAAGCATATATATGTAGATAGATTTCCTCCATGCTGTGGCACACTCATTCCTGCTGTTCTTGCTATAATTCCCCAGCATTGCTCCACTGCCTACCTTTCTAGGCTAGTAGTCTTGAAGTTAGGCTAGTAGTCTCTGCCACCTTAGAGGTATGCCTGCCTCAATTCCTCTGATATGTGAGATTCATATGTCTCCAGACCTACCTCACTTTCTCTAGGGAAAGGAAAACATATTTCCTTTTGCTCATAATTGTTTCTCTTCCCTTCTCTTAGCTCCCTTCCTCCCTTCCGTCCATCTGTCTTTCCATGGGCCACCCTGAGGCCCTGTAGAAACATTTCTCTCCAACTGATCCACTGACTCCTTTCCCTACGGTACCTCTCACACCACAGTTATATCCTAGTTTTTCTGTTGGCTACTTTTCTGTGCAGTAGATTCAAATGGTGAGTAGGTACAGATAACGTTTACAGGAGAAGAATATGGGGGCACCTGGGGGGCCAAGTTGGTTAAGAATTTGACTTGATTTTGGCTCAGTTCATGATCTCATGGTTTGTGAGAATGAGCCCTGTGATGGGCTCCACACTGACAGAGTGGAACCTGCTTGGGATTCTCTCCCTCTCTCTCTGCCCCTCTCCCATTCATGTGCGTGCACGCTCTCTCTCTCTCTCTCTCTCTCTCTCTCTCTCTCAAAATAAATAAATATTAAATAAAGAAAGAACGAAAGAACAAAAGAATAGATAGATAGATAGATAGATAGATAGATAGATAGATAGATAGATAGATATGGCTTCCATCCTCTTCACAGGAAGTAATTGGCAGTAGCATAGAACTAATCTAGTCTGCAATAATATACACAGAGGGGGAGCCTTGTCCTGTGTGTGTCTCTTATGATAATATAATTATTTGGGAGCCTGTCTTCGGGAGGATGACAAAAGCTGGGCAATAATTGGTCCTGGCTATGTACTTGAAAGCCCCGATAAGGAGGAATGAATTACTAATTTGTCAAGAGAATGAAAGGGATTCTGGATCCTATTCCCAAACCCAAGATCTTCTCTGGCTCCAAAGTTTTTCAAATTTGCTTTAATTATTCTATTTTCTATAATAACAATAATTTTATTGTAGCATAGACTATTCATTGTATCTCAAAGTCCACTCTTACCTTTTTAAAGTACCTTTAACTTTTAGCTGGATGCATGGCCATCAGAACAAAAATTGTATTTTCAGACTCCGTTGCAGTGAGGTGTGGTCATATGTCCAAGTCCTAGGCACAATGGGGTGTGATTTCTGGTCACATTCTTAAAGCTAAGGAATGTGCCATTCCTTCACCATTTCCTGCTCCCTTCCTGAGGTTTGTAATGGCAAAGAAGCAGGAGAAGGAGCCAAGGTCCCTGGATGATCCTATGGACTAGAGACACTAAAGCTACCTTGGACCTTTACAAGACAGAAATAAGGTCTCTTGTTCAACCCACTGTTAGGTTGGGACTCTGAAATAACAGTCGGGACTCCTAACAACCTCATCCTTCTCTTTCTTTAGCTATGTATATGTCAGACATATACAAAATACCTAATTAATGCTTTGTTCTTCCCATCCTTTATTCCATTCTTGAATCCACCATTGATAAGATTGTCACTGTGGTGGTTTTCCTTAATAAGGGAAATTTTTAAATTATATCTAAGATAAGGATGAGTCACCTTTCTGAATGTCTGGTGTCTGCAAATGCAATGGCTGGATCCTATTCCCATACTGTCTTTAGTTAAGTGAAATAGCAAGTATAGGAGTAATTGAACAATAATCTTTGAATAGTAATCTTTAAACAGAACTAGTTGTGTTTAGTCCTGAGCATTCTAATAGAAATGATTTCCTTTTCAAAATGCCATCTTGCTCCTTTCCCATTTATATTGTTATTGCTAAACCACCCAATTTTAATTATCATTTAATTATCTTTATCTACAGTTGAGTGCCCCCCTTCTGTTGGAAAGCCTATTTTATATAAACCAAACCATGGGTAATTACCTATCAAAAGCAGATTTATCTAAATTCCCACTGAAACTAGATGAGACAGTTCCTTTAAGTCAGAAAATCATTTAAAAGTGGATCCAGGAAAGAAGGACAGCACTGAATTTAAATTTATAGAATACCAATAACATTATAGTCACCATAGGGAATCAATTCTTATCTGTATTGCCTGCTGTGGGAGTATGGAATCTCAGTTTTAAATTCATCTTCTCGGATGTATATTGTGACAGATACTATAAGTGGATTCGCTCACCATTTTTTTTCCAACCCACATTTTCTTGCCCTCTTCTACTACAGAGGCTGGGAACAAAAAATTTAAATCTCATATTCTCAGTCCCATCTCATCCCCTTTACAGTAAGGAGGCACCATGTGACACAGTTCTGGTCAATGAGACATACGTAGAAATCTATTTAAAAACACAAACTGCCAGTTTTTCCACTCTTGGGTATGCACCCAAGAGAATTGAAAGCATGGACTCAAATAGATACTTGTACACCCATGTTCATAGCATTAGTCACAATAGCCAAGAAGTGGAAACAATCCAAGTATCCATCAACAGATGAGCAGACCAACAAAATGTGGTGTATACACACAATGGAATATTATTCAACCATAAAAAGGAATGACATTCTAATACATGTTACCACAAGGATGAATCTTGGAAAGGTTATACTAAGTAAAATAAGCCATACACAATAGGACAAATATTGTATGACTCCACTTATGTGGGGTACCTAGAATAGGCAAGTGCATAAAGACAAAAGTAGAATAGAGATTACCAGGGGCTGGGGGCAAGGGATAATGGGGGTTGTTGTTTAATGTTGTTGTTTAACACAGAGTTTGTGTTGGGAATGATTAACAAGTTCTGGAGATGGATAATGGTGGTGGTTGCACAACATTGTGAAAGTACTTAATGCCACTGAATTGTACACTTTAAAAATGGTTAGAGTGTTGAATTTTATTTATATTTTACCACAATAAAAATATTAATTAAAAATCCTTATATCTATTTTTAATTAGCAAATTATAAGTCTGGATCTCTCAGTTCTGTGTTTTGTTTAAAGATTCAATATACTAAAAAAAAAAAAAAAGAAAAAGAAAAAAAAAGATTCAATATACTCCTGACTAAATGAAATTTTAATTTCTACTCAAGGTACCTATAAGGCAGCTCATTTTTACCCAAGGCCAACAAGAGATAAAACCAACAATAAACAAAGGCAGAGGACTGTGGCTCCCTAAATATTTTGTTTTGCTTCTCTGCCTTGAAGACTTGGAGGACAGATAGGGTTTGAGAGAAAAAAGGAGGAAAGATGTTCAAGCTGCTACTTGGTGATGAAGAGAAAAGGAGTCTCCATGAGGCAGGACATGCCCATGGCAGATGAGCAGGAAGGAGGAATATTCTTCACAGAAGTTTAAGGTAATCTCCCATTTTGAGATGTCTTGCCACAAGATTTTATCTGCCCAGTTGGGAAGCTCATCAGTGAGGAGGGTTGTTAGCTACAAGACTAAGCAGCTTTGTGGCTTAATCTCACGCAGAAGTCTCTCCCCTAGTCTCCTCTGGATTTTGAGCCCCTGCTTGACACATGGTTCTTACTTGGTAATTTATAATAAGCTAACATTTATTGAAGGCTTATTTTTCCAGGTACTGCTGGAAGCATTGCATATATATCACCTCATTTAAATCTTATACAATCCCTATGTTTGAAATACAAACATAGTATTATTTCCATTTTAGAGATGAGGAAAGTGGAGTAAAAAAAAAATTGGATACTCTGTCCAAGGTCACAGAGATGACAAGTGGCAGAGCCAGGATTGGAACCCAGGCAATCTGGCCCCAGATCCCTCCCACTTAACCATTATTTGATGCTGCTTCTTAGATCCTACAGATAATTGCTTTCTGGATAGTGTCTCAGCCCCCAACTGTGCTTTTACTTTAAAATATTTTTAGCTAGTACTGTCTCTGCCATCATCATGGTTTGTTTACAGAGGAACAAAAATAATGTATGTCTGTGTATATGATTATACAAGTCAAATAACTTCCTATTTCATAATTATATTAATTAGGGTAACATTAGCAGCTGTTCTGGATACAACTCCAAAGTTGCATTTGCCTAACACAATGGAAGTCTAATTCTTACTAAAGTACAAAATAGCTGTTCCTAATCAGATGATGCCTCTCATAAACAGGCTCCCCATATTATGGTTCCACTATCTTGGAAACTCATGGCATCTAAGGTCGTCATGCTCTTCTGCATCAAGCAGGAGGGAAAAGAGCATGGAAGCTCACCTGTTACAGATAATTCTTTGCAGGACCTGGAAATGGCATACATTACATAGGCTTGCAGGCCATTGGCTAGAACTCAGTCACATGGCCACACTTAACCACAAAGGAAGCTGGGAAATGTCAACCAGTTATGTGACTGGAAAAATGTGAAAATGAGTTTTGGGGGAACACATCTCTGCCATAACAGCTTTCCCACCCAATAATGCATTTGCATTGTCAATGTTTTCACAGCCCTTCTGAGCCACAGATTTGAGTCCTTGCAAAGTATCCTAAACAGATAGGATGGACTACCAATAAATCTTCCCCAATGCTCTTCTCAACTACATCTATTATTACTACCCTTATCCCTTTTTTAACCTTACAGATTAAAAACCCATAAGCAATGTAGGACAGTTTGAAGCTTTCATTGATTGCTCCCATGAGAGATACCAGCTAAGGTCTGACAATACGAACAAATATAGATTCTCCAGATATTAACACTTTTGTAAAGCTTGTACTTTAACATTGTTAGGGCAAACATTATGTTTCAACAGACCAGATCACAATCTCAAGCAACAAGAACCGTGAGAATTTAGCCCCTTATCTGTTTAATTTACATGTTAATAGTCTGATATGAATTCTAGGTTAAAGGAGATGCTAGCAGGGTCTTTCTATCAAAACTAGGAATGACCCCAAAAAGCAATTGGTCTGAGTGTCTTTTGTCAGATGAATGTATTTATTCCCTCCAGTGAAATAAGATAATAGTTGAGCTGTAAGATAAATCAAGGCATTGCTTTTAAGATACATTAGTAGCATTTGGTGATTTTTAAAGAAAAATTCCTTCCTTAAAAATTTAGCATGATATACTTATAAATTGAGTTTGTACTTGCTGTAAACATCTCTTGCAACAATGCCAAAAATATGCATGTATTTCAATAAGGACAAACAGGCAATGTTCAAAAATGAAGAGGAACAGCTATATTTAGACAATATGATTACGAATGACTTTTTTCCTCCTTTTAAAGTCTTCTCTAATATTTTTACATCATATCAATAATTTTCTCACAATTTATTGCAAAAAACAAAAAGAAGATTCCTTTCCTCATTTTAATACAACTGTAATAAGCCTTCCATTCTTCGGTGAGAAAGAGTTATCATTTCTATCTCTTTTGGCAGAATGAGTAGTTCTAAAGTGAAGTGTAGGATTTTAAAAAATTATAGTTCCCTGATAAGGACTAAGGGAAATTAATTTTTTAAGAAGTGAGAAAAGAACACTTTCCTAAAAGATACACACGCACTGGTCAGTCTTTTCCGAACACTGAGGATGCCTGAAGGCTGCTACTCTGACCACCATGTTCATTATTAAGAAGCAGGAAGGTGAAGGAACTCCTTGACTTAGAGAATATTTTATTGGCTGAAGCTCCTAAGGGATCCTTTCTTTAAATATTCACTGTGATCAGCGTTCCCTATCACCTCAGGAATTTACTAAGAACTCCAAGGTCTGTTTTGCATCCTTAGGCAAAGGTTAGCCATTTCAGGGGGTTGGTGTATGTGATTTGTTTTCTTATGGACAATATCGTTCTGTCCCTGAAAGATCACTTTTTTTTTTCCTTCAAAGTCTTTCAAACTGTCTGAACATCTTTGAGATTCTTAAGCTCATCACTGGGTATCAAAAAGTGCCACTGTATCCAAGCCCACAATTTCCCAAGTTCATTAAAACTCCTGTCCTCATGGCCATATTAGGTGCTGGAGACTTTCTTTGCCTCACCTGCTTGGATGTAACTTAACATCCAAGAAGACTCTGGTATTTGAAGCTTCCCCAAGAAGCAAAGTTAGGCATTGAGGGATATCTCCCTCATTTTATCTGGTAATTTGGCCTTAGACATATGCAGAGAATTATTATAGCTCTCCACATTCTGGGTTCATAATCTAGTATCTATTTCCAACCAATCCTTTACATATATGAAAGTTACCTACCAGCAGAAGATGCTACTTAGGATGGAGAACTATGTCTTGACTATAGGAAACATAATGCAGAAGGAAAAATAGGAACCTAGATCTGATAATGAGTCAGGAAAATGCCCCTTCTTCTTGTTGGCAGACAGTTCTCCTTGAGTCCCTTGTGTTTCTGCTCGACCTATGACAGTTTTTATTCCAAATTACCTGCTCTAGTGAACAGTATTAGAATAGGGAGAAAGTGCCTGCCTTCAGGACAGAGGGCAGATTTGTTTGCTGTCTGGGATAATAGAGAATGTTTCTCTCAGGCAAAGTTGTGGTAGGTTTGCAAGAAACCAACTAATAAGACTGGTAGTTTTCTAAGCTCATGGTCCCTCAGCTGTGGTACAAACCTAATATATACGCAGCATTGCCTTGGGCCCCCTCCACATTGTCCCTGTGGAACTTGTAAGAGGAATGGGTGAGAATGTGAAGATCAGACTGTAACAGCAGTCCATTGTTTCTGATCCAGGAAACTCATGCCTTCTTTCCAACAGGAAATTGGCAGACTAACTTGTTAGCTTGAAAGTAGTGTAAAATCTCAAACTCTTCATAATCCTTGACTTTTCTAACATTAGGTAGCCCACTGTTAGGATGAGGACTCTCTTTAACCATTGTAGAAGAGAATTTTGATTTCACAGGCAAAACAAATAGGTATATATGATGGTTAAGTATGAATGTGTGCCCTCCACTCATAGGTACTTATCTCAGATGACTTGCTGTAGTAAAATATCCTCTACACTTACCAGAGGACATAATAAGTATCAATATCACATAGACTTATCAACTGTATTCCTTGAATGTCTTTAACAAATGAAATGTCACTACAAACACCTGTGATGTGGACTGGCTACACACTTATTTTTGAAAGGGGCTTTCCCAGGAGGAAGCTGGTCTTGTTTTCATCGAGTAGATCAGAGTTCCTCCAGGAAAACACAGTACTTCAGAGAATGAAAGCTGAGATGCTGGTAAATCCTACTAAATCAAATAAATTTCAACTAGGACATGGTAAAACACCTAAAAGCCATATGCAGACATCTGAATTATAAAACACCATGCCAAGCCATACCTAAGAACATCCTGTAAATTTTTTTAAATGTTTATTTATTTCTGAGAAAGAAAGCATGAGTGGAGGAGGGGCAGAGGGAGGGGGGACAGAGGATCCAAAGCAGGCTCTGAGCTGACAGCAGCGAGGCCCATGTGGGGCTCGAATTCACGAACCGGGAGATCATGACCTGAGCCAAAGTTGTCTGCTTTACCGACTGAGCCACCCGGCACCCCATCCTGTAATTTTTTTTAATTAATTACTTTCTATTTAAAGTGCTTAATCTTTTTTTAACAATAAAAGAACTAAGAAAAAAACATGGTAGAATCCAGCCATCTACAAAAGTAACAGCTTTATTTTATTAACTCACAAACTTGTGTTAGAAACTTTGATCTACACAGAACACGTAAGATGTAGATATAGTTAATATTTTGCTCTCAATGACCATCCAGGGATAGTTTAGGAGAGAAATTTGTTTCCTATATCTATGTCTTATATTCCAAACTAATATAACCCAAGATTGTTATAGAGTTATAGAATTACATTAAATCAGATATTTATAAGACATTGAATCCTATGCATATTATGTTTCAGCTGTAAGCTAAGTAAAAAGCAGATTTAGCAACTTCTAGGTTGGACTTTACCTTTGCTTTCTGCTAAAATGATGGAGCCTTATAGTACAGTGGTACACTATTTCTCATCAGTAATATCATCTGCTGCCAGTGAGAAGTTCTTTAAAATCCAACTTGTTTTGGAAGAGGAGGGGCCAGTATTTAAAAGATAACTTTTTAGGGGAACCTAGGTGGCTCAGTTGGTTAACCGTCTGCCTTTAGCTCAGGTCATGATCTTGTGGTTTGTGAGTTTGAGCCCCACGTCTGGCTCTGTGCTGACAGCTCGGGGCCTGGAGCCTGCTTCAGATTCTGTGTCTCCCTCTCTCTCTCTCTCTGCCTCTCCCCCACTTATGCTCTGTGTCTTTCTCTCTCTCAAAAATAAACATTTTAAAAACTTAAAAAAAATAAAAGATAACTTGAAAAAAATTTTTTAACATTTATTTATTTTTGAGAGAGAGATAGAGCATGAGTGGGGGAAGGGCAGAGACAGAGGGAGACACAGAATCTGAACCAGGTTCCAGGTTCTGAGCTGTCAGCAGAGAGCCCAATGCAGGGCTCGAACCCACAAATCATGAGATAATGACCTGAGCCGAAGTCAGACGCTCAACCGACTGAGCCACCCAGGCTCCCCAAAGATAACTTTTTATTTTTTTTATTTTTTTTATTTTTTTTTTTTCAACGTTTATTTATTTTTGGGACAGAGAGAGAGCATGAACGGGGGAGGGGCAGAGAGAGAGGGAGACACAGAATTGGAAACAGGCTCCAGGCTCTGAGCCATCGCCCAGAGCCCGACGCGGGGCTCGAACTCACGGACCGCGAGATCGTGACCTGGCCGAAGTCGGACGCTTAACCGACTGCACCACCCAGGCGCCCCCAAAGATAACTTTTTAAATGGACATTGAATCCAATCCAAATTTCTAAAATGTTTCTAAACTTTCTAACATTTTCTTTCCTTTCCCTTCTAAACATTTTCTTTCCTTTCCCTTTACAGAAATATCCCCAAGAGATCAAACCCATTCATAATAATAAAAATAAAAATTACAATCACACTGCCATACTGAAATACATTTTTTTTTTACCTATAACATTTGCAAAGGTAAACAGATTTGAAAAGATTTGTTATAAGAATATGGGAAAACAGGCACTGTTGTATTTTGTTTAATAGAAAAAATTGATATAGTTTCTATATAGAGAGCAATTAGGCAATATATCAGATTTTTAAAAATTTTTCTTTTAATGCTTTTTATTTTTTTAAGAGAAAGAGCACAATCGGGGGAGGGGCAGAGAGAGAGGGAGACAGAATCTGAAGCAGGGTCCAGGCTCTGAGCTGTCAGCACAGAGCCCAACATGGGACTCAAACCCATGAACCATGAGATCATGACTTGAGCCGAAGTTGGACACTTGGCCGACTGAACCACCCAGGTGCCCCAAGAGTTTTAAATGCAGAACTTAACTTCTAGGAACTTAGCATGCAGGCACACTTGTACATAGGCAAAAGGACATCTGTCCAAGGTTATTCATTGCAGCATTGTTTGAGGTAGCAGAAAAATGGGACAACCCAAACACAATGCAATACTCTACTACCATTAAAAAGAATGACATACATCTATATATAATGATATGGCAGGACCTTTAAGAAAGATGCAAAGGAGTATACATAATATGGTAGCATTTGTGTAAGAATTTTTAAAAATGGTACCTACATATAGTACCTTTGTGATATGTTGACTAGCCTGAACTACATTTCCCAAAATTCCCTTCTCAGTGTGTTTCCAGGTAGGGTGGGCCTCAAGAGACATCTTTGCAGGAGATTTGGAAAGCAGAAAGAAGTCAAGCAGCAACGTTTTGATTTTTATGCTTCCAAGGTAAAAGTGGGCACTCTTGCAGTTCACATGCCTTGTTGTTTATCTGTTGGCACCTCTCTTTAGCCTGCGCCTCAACTGCCTCACCTTCCCTTGGATTCTCCTTCAGTTTCTCCAACTCTGAGCCGTGTGTGTGTGTGTGTGTGTGTGTGTGTGTGTGTGTGTGTGTGTGTGTGTGAGATCAGCTCTGTGAAGGGTACTGGCTTCTTCTGTAGGACAGCCACAACAAGTCAGGGGCAGAGAGAATTGACAGAGGTTCTAATCCATCCTCGCAGATTCCAACTGATGTTCACAGGTTCCAGCTTGCTTGCCTCCTGTTTTATATCTCCATCGTCCCTCCCCAACTGCCTATCCTGTAGACTTCAAGCTCTAGCATCAGATACAAAGACGACTGCCTAGCTGACCTCCTGCAAGTACATCTGAGTAAATCCTTATAACAAATCCATATGGAACATCTAGAACAAATCAGAAATAGGGGATAGTAATTGAATCCAGGGAAGGATAGAAACAAGGTAACTCAGAAGGGGAAAGGAAGGAACACCACTTCCACTTGTGCTTCTGAGTGTGGCACCATGTGAATCTAGTACCGGTTTCAAAAATAAACATGTAAAATGTTTGAAAATTCCTTAAATTATCTTTCTCATATTTGCATGTAGAGATACAGAAATATTTACCCTTTGTTTCTATTCCTTTAAATAGAGTCTGATTTGCTTTCTATATTTATAAAAGGTTTTGCATGTCACAGGGGACTGCAAGGGGAAAAGGGAACTTGTATGGTTTCTCTCTCTAGAACAAGCCCTAAGTGAAAGAGAACAAAGCTAGGATATTGCATCTCCTATGCCCTTTGTCTCTTGCTCTAACACCCTCCATCAAAGGATCCGATTTGTGGGGACACCTAAGACTTATAGTACTGTAAAGCACTTAAAATGCTTTAAGAGAACTAGTCCCTCTTAAGACCATATGTACTATAGGATTAGGTTTAGATCATCAATCAGTTGTGTAACCAACATCAAGTAGACTCTATGAAATGTAGCTCACATCTGAATGGTTTGTTCGGTACACATGGGATCAACCAGACTGCATCTGGTCACAGTTCCTGGAGGTGTTCTTTTGATCAGAATTTTGGAAATAATATAATCTGTCTAAAAAATCAATACAACATAAAGATAATAACTGTATAATTTTATAATCTTTAAGGTATTTCTACACACATTGACTCATTCCTCAATTATATAGTAATAGCAAGTATTAATTATCACATATCAGGCATTATGCAAAAACCTCAGCATCCTCTGGTGAATCCTGAGGGTACCATCATTAACTTCATTTTACAAATGAATGCATTAAAGCTTAAAGACATTGAGACTTACCCAGTATACCCAGGTATGTCTTGCAATTAAAATTTGAACACAGGGAGGCGCCTGGATGGCTCAGTTAGTTAAGCCTCTGACTCTTGATATTGGTTTAGGTCATGATCTCAATCAAGTTCATGAGTTTGAGACCCACATAGGGCTCTGTGCTGACAGTGTGGAGCCTGCTTAAGATTCTCTCCTTCTCTCTCTGCCTCTCTCCTGCTCTCTCTCAAAAGATAAATAAACTAAAAAAATTTTTTTTAAATAAAATAAAATGAAATTTGAACATAGGTGCACCTGGGAGGCTCAGTCGGTTAAGCGTCTGACTCTTGACTTCAGCTCAGGTCATGATCTCACGGTTCATGGGTTCAAGATCCACATTGGTCTCTGCACTGGCAGTGCAGAGCCTGCTTAGGATTCTCTATCTCTTCCCCTCCCCTACTCGTGTGCTCTGTCTCTTTCTCAAAAATAAATAAACTTCTTAAAAATAAGTAAATAAAATTTGAACACAGACCCACTTGACTCCAGAGCCCATGTTCCTCACTAGTTCATGGTACTGTTTCTCATTATAGCCCCCTGTGACAGAGGTAGGTTGAGTTACTATTGTTATCTCTATTTTACAAAAAAAACCCACTAAGGATCCAGAGGGTATATGATTTGTCAAGGCCACATAGGTGAGACAAAGTGGAAATCAAAATAAGAATGTCTGACTCCATGTATAACACTCTGGTTTACTTAACCACAGCTGATTATGATGTGTTTCCATGAATGCATTCTTGTTTGACCATGTATTCCTTACAGAAGATTAGCAAATTCTTCTAACTGTGGACAACTGGAAGAATAGTCTATTAGCTGTAGTAATCCTGTATAATTTTTTTGTTTGTTTGTTTTCATTGTGTTTTGTTTTTCTGTCCTGGACATGTGTTGTCTATTTCTTGGGCATTTCAATGGGCCTCTCAATTGACACAGAAGTTCTCAGGCTTTTGCAATTTCCCTCAGTCTAATTATTGTAACCATTCTCTGCTCCTACAGCTGCTTCTGTAAACAAATTCTCATCACAGTCTCTTCTCCCCTTTTCCATACCGTCTTTGGCAAGGCTTTGGCATCTTTGGCAAGGCTTGCTTTCTTTCAAGTGGCCCTTCTCTGTGCTACTTACACATTCGTGGTAGCCTTTAAGATGTATTTTAAGCTTCTGAATTTTAGGTGGTAATTCCAAGATTTGTTCATGAGCAGAACACTTAAAAATCTCATTGTTAAAGAAGTGAACTACGGAATCAAAATGGCAAGCCAGCAATGCAAGAGTCAGGAGTAACCTCTATGCAAATAAGAAGGAGTAGAGCTGTAGGTGAAAACCTGAGACAGAACCTGTTGTTTTGCTTTTAAAACATTTTTTTAATATTTGAAACTAATAATAAACCACATAAAATAACATACTTTTTAACCCAGGTATCCATCCCCCAGGATTTTCCAAAACTAAAGAAAGTATCAATTAATACATTCAAGAACTATTATTATGAAGTCCAAATAGAATAAATATAAATTTTAAAAAGCATAAATATTAAAGGATACACTTAAACACATCAGAGTGACATTGCTAAAATCTAAAAAAAAGGAGAGAATCATTCCTAGCTCAAAGCAAATAGAAAGAAAAGAAACATTACCTTCAAAGTTACAATAATAAAAAAATTAAAAAATAAAAACAAAAAAAAGTATTCTAAAAAAAAGAAAAACAATAGGGGCACCTGGGTGGCTCAGTCAGTTGAGCGTCTGACTTCAGTTCAGGTCATGATCTCACGTTCATGAGTTTGAGTCCTGCATCAGACTCGCTGCTATCAGCAAAGAGTCCACTTCAGATCCTTTGTTCTTTGTGCCTCCCCACTCACACTCTCTCTCTCAAAAATAAACAAACATTTAAAAAATCCAGTAAAATAAAATAATAAAAGCAAAGTTGCGATAATAATATTGGTGGTTGACCTCTCAACAGAAACAATGGAAACCAGACAGAGGGCAATAGAAACGTATCTTCATAAGTACTGAAAGGATATATCTGCCAACCTAGAAATCTTTACACAAGAAAAATATTCTTCAAAGACAAAAGCCAAACAAAGACCTTTTCCAGAAAAACAGGGATGGGGAAATTAGTCACCTGCACTTAAAAAAGGAAAATAATCCCTGAAGGATACACAAACATGCAGGAAGGAATGAAGTGCACTAGTGTGCTACACTATTGTGTAGCGTAAAATACACAATACGCTAAAATTGTGTATTTTAATTTAACACAATTAAAACAAATGTGTTAATGCACGTTTTAAGGAATATCAGAAAAAAATTATTAGAAATAAGTTATTGAACACCTATTTATGATAAACTAATGAAAGTCATCAAGACAAAATGAAAATTATGTAGATCTAATATAATTAATTTATAATAAATTATTTGAAATATGAGTAAATATGCTGTTTCTCATGCTTAATTTATAATAATGCAGTGCAAGATGTAACTAACCAACATAATGGAGTTTCTTGGAGCCAAGAGTAGGATAAAAGGCATGATTTTCTTTCAGTAAACAGGTGCACATATATGTACTCTAGTGCTTGGCTCTTGGAAATATTTTGTAAATTATGTATAAAATTCAAAAATAATTCCATACACATTATGAGGTAACTCATTGGATTTAGTGGGAAAGAAAAGCCCCTTTGAGCCACTGCAGCAATGTAGGTTGATGACATTGATCCCAGCCATTGTAATAGAAGACAATGCCTTCTATTATTTTTGAAGATTATTTTTGAAGACGGGGAAAAAGAACAATTATGAAACAGGAGGTGGGAAAGAAGCACGCGGGAGTTGCTGGAGTTGCTGGAGGGAAAGTATACATGGAAGTTGAAGTTTTTCTTTACCATCAGCACCCCGGTACCTGGCAAAAGCTTCATATAACCACAAGGATATGCATACTCCCGTTTGAAGACCATTGCTCTGGGTCTAAGGGATTACCTTGTCCCAAGCTGTGCACATTCTCACCTGTACTAGATATTGACAAACTGCTTCTAAAGCAGTGGAATCGGTTTATAGTCCCACAGCAGGAGTTTTGACATAGTACCCCAGCGTTATTCTGATTTTTCCCTGGCATTGTATTTTTGTTTCATTTAATCTTTCCCTGATTATTAAAAGTGTTGAGTATCTCTTCATACGTTCATTGGCAATTTAAGTTTCTTATGTGAATCTTCTCTTTTTTATTATTTGCCTCTGTCTCAATAAGATATATTTACACATTCTGGATACTCATGCTTTGTCATTTACATGCATTGCACATAGCTTCTGCCAGTCCACAGGCAGATTACTTAAACCTTTAAATGTCTCAGTTTCTTTGTATGAAAAAAAAAAAACCCTCTTCAAAAGACGTTAAGCCAGTTAATCCTCAAAATAACTCTATAGGGTATATTTCAAAATTAAGCCCATTTTTCAGATGAGAAAACTTTTCTAAGTTATGCCAAACTGTTTACCAAACAGGTTGTACCAAATTTTTTTCTATCTTCAGAATATACATGTCCTGTTGCTCCATTTGAAATGATCAGACTTTAAAATTTTTGCCCGTATGGTAAGTGTGAAATAGAATCTTTGTTTTTTATTTTGCATTTTCCTGGTAACTAATGAGGTTGAACACCTTTTCATATGTGTATTCTCTATTCTTGGTTCCTCTTCTCTAAAATGCCTGTACATGTCTTTTGCTTATCATTATTGGGTTATTTGTCTCTTTCCAATTGATTCAAAAGTTTTCTTTCTATATTCTGGATACTCGTGCGAGTAACTTCTCCCAGTTTGTGGCTTCTTTTTAAATTCTCTTTATGCTGACACTTGATGAAAGCAAGTTCTTAATTTCAACATAACTTACTCTGATTACCTTTTCCTTTTTGGTTATGCTTTTCTTGAGTATATTACCTTCCTTCCTTTTTTTTAAGTGTATTTATTTATTGTGTGTGTGTGTGTGTGTGTGTGTGTGTGAGAGAGAGAGAGAGAGAGAGAGAGGCAGAGAGAGAAGGCAGGAGAGAATCCCAAGCAGGCTTCACGCTGTTAGTGGGAAGCCTGATGTAAGGCTCAATCTCTCAAAACGAGAGATTATGATCTGAGCCAAAATCAAGAGACAGACACTTAACTGATTGAGTCCCCCATGTGCCCCTACCTTCATTTCACTAAACTTTTCTATGTCATTCTGTTGTAGTATACCTCTTGCAAAAATCATAATCAAATCAGATAGCTTCTTGTCTTTCACTATATAAATTTAATTTGTTTACCTTTGTAACCAGTCATATATTTAGACTTATTTCTACCATCTTATTTTTTTAATTTACTACTTGCAATCCTTTTTACCAGCTTTCCCCGCTCCTTTCCTGTCTTTTGTTGGATTGATAAATTTTCATATATTCACTGTAATTTTAGTATCTACAGATTGTATATCTACCTACATGCTTAGGCTGTCTTAAATATTCAGCATATATTCTTTTTTTTAAATGTGTATTTGTTTTTGAGAGAGAGAGAGACAAACAGAGTGTGAGCAGGGAAGGGGCAAAGAGAGAGGAAGACACAGAATCCGAAACAGGCTCCAGGCTCTGAGCTGTCAGCACAGAGCCAGATGTGGGGCTCAAACCCACAAACTGAGATCCTGACCTGAGCTGAAGTCAGTTGCTTAACCGACTGAGCCACCCGGGCACCCCCAATATTCAGCATATGTTCTTAACCATAAACTTTTTTTTTTTTAATTTTTTAACGTTTATTTATTTTTGAGACAGAGAGAGACAGAGCACGAACGGGGGAGGGGCAGAGAGAAAGGGAGACACAGAATCGGAAGCAGGCTCCAGGCTCTGAGCCATCAGCCCAGAGCCCGACGCGGGGCTCGAACTCACGGACCGCGAGATCGTGACCTGGCTGAAGTCGGACACTTAACCGACTGCGCCACCCAGGCGCCCCAACCATAAACTTTTAATACACTCTAAAATAATTCAATATTTGTATATTTTTAAGGACTTTAGCAGTATATAAAACAAAATAGCCAAAATATTGATTACTGCTAAGCTGGGTGATGGGTTAACTGTATTAAAGGACTTAGTATCCTTAACTACCCATTGAATACACACACACACACACACACACACACACACACACACAAATAATATTATTAAGGAAGAGTTTTATTATTTATCTTTTTTAAAATTGTTTTCCTTTTTAGAGAGAGAGCACACGAGTCAGGTAAAGGGGCAGAAGGAGAGAGAGAGAATCTTAAGCAGGCTCCACACTCAGTGCAGAGCCCAACACGGGGCTCAATCCCACGACCCTGGGATCATGACTTGTGCCGAAATCAAGAGTTGGATGCTCAACCGAATGAGCCACACAGGCACCCCAGTTTTTACCTTTTTTTAATAAAAATATGCAAAAATTTGTTTTGCGGGGGGATTTTTTAGTCACATAAATACATTTCCAGAAGTATTTGATCTGTTCCCATGCTCACTGTTTTTTGGTTGGTTGGTTGTTTTCATATGCTGTGCTTTTCTTCTGAGTTCAGGTTTCTTCTTGATGGAGAAGAATCTTAATAGTCTCTTCAATAAGAGCCTGTGGCAAATTTTTCTCTCCCTTTTTTGACATATAGTTTAACTGGATATGAAACTCTGGGTTGATGGTTACTTTTCCTCAACACTTTCATAATATTACTCCTTTGTCTTCATTGTAGATGAGAAACCAGCTGTTTATTTAATTGTCATTCCTTTGTGGGTAATGTGTCGTTTTTCCTCTGGCTGCTTTTAAGATTTTCTGTTTATGATGCAGTGTCACTATAATGTGCCTACTATGTGGACTTAATCTCATCTCTACTGCATATTTCATTTTTCTTCTGGAACTCCTATTAGAAATGTCTGAAATTATGTCTGGAAAAAACGTCTGGAACTCCTATTAGAAATGCCATCCAGAATGTATCCTTCACATCTTTAACTGATTGTTCATATTTTCCTTTATTTGGATGCCAGGTGAATTCCTCAGCATTCTTCCAGTTTACTCACTGTCCAATTCTTCCTGACCTAGAGTTTGTCCCAGCTATTGACTTCTCTTTCAAGAACTATTTTTTATTTCTGCTTACTTTTGTTTCTTTTATAAATATTATTCCTTATTTTATCCTTTTGAGGAGGTGACATTTAAGTTGAGAAAGTTGAAACCATGTGAAGTGACTGGTGTAGAGCATTCTAGGCAGGAAAGAATAGCTTTGGAACTAGACATTTCTCCCCCCCAGAATTGTCTGGTCCTTAGCCAGCATTTACTTTCAATTTGACCTATGTTTATTATATAAACATAGCTGGTTGTAACTCAGCATGGGGACTGAATCTGGAAGCTTTTGGTGTGAAACTTCTGAGGGACTGACTGGGTTTTGGCATCATTTAGCATAGAAACTCTGACATGTAGAAGCTTTACTTGCAGTAGGTCAATTGAGCCATATTGTATCCAGGGATAAACATGGCCATGAGCTGACTAAGCAACAAAATGCATGGTTTTGGTTGGAGTAAATAACACAATGCAAGATTTATTTCTATATTAATCATGTGCTTTATAGAAATCAATAAAATAATTGTATAAATATAAACAAAACAGTTAAATGTCATCACTTAGCATTGTCATGATTATATATAAAAATGAAAACTTGGGCGTCAAAATCATGTAGCAATACTCACTTACAAAAATGTCATAGATGATCTAGATACTCCAAACTATGTTTATACCAATATTTTTTAGAATATGACTTAATTTGCAACAACAACAAAAATTTTAACCCCTGTTAGAACTTGAATATCCCCAGTTGTAAAACTATTTCCCTCTCAGCCCCTGTAGATGGGGAGATATTTTGGCTAGTGGTGGTAGTAGACAACCCTGATGTCCTTTTCCTTATGCCATATCACCTTTGCCTCTTTTCTTCCTCTTCCATTCCTCCTTTTGGCCAAGTACCATTCTTACAGCTGCCTGCTTTGAACCAGAGTCTAGTGTTGTCTTTTCTGAATGGAAGACTAACATATCCACCTATCTTGCATTATCTAATGCAGTGAGCTTTACCATCAACCTGTTAGGTTGTCACTTCTCTAGGGCTCAGCATACTGAGGCATAACTAGGTAAGGCACTCTCCTTGGTGCAACCATGCAGTGTGTCTACACATAGCCCAGCACAGTGGACCCACTAGCTGTATGTATGCCCTCTGCCAACCACGGAATCATACTGAACATTTTCCTATTAACAGTGTCGTCTTTGTCTAGCATTCATCTTCCTCATTTCTCACAGTGCTTCCTCTAAAGTAAAAAATATTTATATCAAAAAAGGCTGATTACTGGATACTGAGCTTTAGATGTTTAACTCTGCCCTGAAACTCCTTGACAAAATATAAGTGATATTAAGTTTTTCACATTCTCGCATTGTAGAAGAAGAACTATCTTCCTTTGGGGTGTGGCTAATTTTGGTAAGTCTTTTGAATGAAATAATTCAAATACAGAAGTTGTTTCCACAAAAAGAGAAAGCTCTCTCCAATCTATCCTCAGGTGGAAGTTAGTACCTTGAATGTGATGTTCACTTCCTTCAAGAGAACAACATCTTAGGTAAGTGGAAATGTTTTTCAACAAAGAACCTGCTGTTTCAAGTTCAATATACTGTTTCAATTCATTATCAAAAGCCATATAGAAAGAATGTTTAGTGCCAAGGAAATCTATGGTCTGACGAACCAACAGATGAAATCAAATTCACATTTGAAAATATTTCTTCTATTTGTTTAGGTACAATTTCAACAACATTGACTTTTGAAATAAATACAGCCTGCCTAAGATAGGATGAAAGTACTCCTCAGTGAACTTCCCACAGCTTCTAAGGTTTCCCATAGCCTAAAGGGCTGGCATGCTGTGGTCCCTGATATCTCCTCCAACCACAACTTGTTTCCTATGCCACTTGCTAATTTTGTTCTAGTTCTACCAGTCTTCTGTTAGCAACTAAAGCAGGTCAAGCTGTTTCCTATCACAAGGCCTGCCCAGAGTATCCTTCTGCCTCCTCTCATCTTAACTATCTCCTCAAAGAAGTCTTCCCTGACCACCCTGTCCCAAGTAGGTTGTCTACCTTAGTCCCTGTGTATTTCCTACATTCGGTGTATGTCCTGCATAGCACTAATTAGAGGTTTCAAGATTCTTATTTCTCGGTTATTGATGGTCTTTTCCCCACCCTAGAATGTAAGCCCCATGAAGGTAGGAATCTAATCTGTCTTTGTTCCATCCCTAATCCCTCTGTGCCTGGTACAGAAGTCTACTAGCCAATGGCATCTTCCTGATACAGCCACCTCAGATTTAGAAGAATAATAAATGTTATTCAAACAATAAGGGCACAGATGCCTATCTGAATTTCATGTAGAATTGACTATAACACAGAATTTAGGATAGTCCTAAAGCCACAAATCCTGGACTTTGGGTTTGAAATTTTAAATTTATTTTTATTTATTCTGAATGATAGCCACTAGAGGGAGACATAGCCAAATACTATAGTCTCAAATTCTATAATTTTTCCATTAGAATTTTTGAAGACCTGCAACCTAACCCTCCTCCCAACTTCCCTGAAAGATATCCATTCAACTTTTTATTATTTTTAATGTTTTATTTATTTTTGAGAGACGGAGAGCATGAATGGGGGAAGGCAGAAAAAGAGGGAGACACAAAATCTGAAGCAGGCTCCAGGCTCTGAGCTGTCAGCAGAGAGCCCCACACGGGGCTTGAACTCAAAAACTGTGAGATCATGACCTGAGCCAAAGTCATACACTTAGCCGACTGAGCCACACAGATGCCCCATCCAACTTCTTTTAAACCAAACCCCCCCCCCACACACACACACAAACACACACACACACACACACACACACACACACACAAAACAAAAATAAACAAACAAAAAAAAAACAAAAATAAAATCAAGAAATCTCAACCCAGTGGAACAGACTATTCTACAGCTGGGTACCACTCATTTAAAAGGTCCTCTTGTCAAAGATGGCAGCACAGTAGGAGGACCCTAGGCCTACCCAGGCCCTGAACACAGCTAGATAGCCATCAAATCATTCTGAATACCTGAGATATCGACCTGAGGACTGATAGAATGGACTGCACAACTAGAGGAAAAAAAGAGGCCACATCGAAGAAGGTAGGCAGTACAGAGATGTGGTTTGGGGGAGAAAAGATCAGATTGTGGGTGCCACAAAGGGAAGGGAGCCCTGGTCGTGGAGAAAGGCAGAAAAGAGAGGAACACACAGGGATGTGCACAAGAAGAACACTTCCACAAAGCCATTGGCTGGAAAAATAAGAGGGGATGATTTTCATGAGTTTTTGCAACCAGCAGGGCTCAAAGACTGGAGTTTTGGAGGTCCATGGGCTTGGTTGGGATAGAGACTTGAGGGCACTACCTTACTTCTGAGAAGAAGCAGGCAAGAAACCCTGGGGCAGACTGCATGATCTGAGAAGTCCCTGGGGCACACAGGGAGTGAATGTTCATACTTTATGGAGCGCATCTGTGAAAGGTGGCATTGCCTTTCTGGGGACAAGGAAACCAGCAGAAACCATTTCCCTCCCCCGCCCCACAGCATAGGTGCAGAGACACCTGCTAAGGGCCTCTAACTGGGACACTGGCTGTTGAGCCTGTTTTGCTCCAAACTCCATGCCCCTGCGATCTGCCACGACTGCCCTTCTGGGTCAAAACTGCATCAGTCCCAGCTCAGTGAGACCCTTTCCCAGAGGACCAACGCAGATCCCTGCCACACCAGGTCCTTAAAGTATGGAGTTTTAAAAGGCATCAGGCCTGGCTGGGGTAGAGAGCACTGTGCTTCTCCAGGCAGGCAAGCGACCCAGAGACAGACACTGTGAAAACAGCAGTCTGAAAAACACCTAAGACACATGAGGCTAAGGTATTTTCTACTCAGAAAGAAGTTTTCTGACTGCAGCAAGCAGTGACTCCCTCTCCAGAGACAAAGGGGCAGGCTGACGCCATTTCCCTTCCCCCCTCACAGCATAAACTGACTTCAGTAAGCTGCACAACCCCAACACTGACTGCCTAACCTGCATAAACAAACTCATGCCTACCTGTGCTTTGTGGGTACTTCTTTTCTTGGGCAAGGGTGCCTAACAACCAGCACAATGGGCCCCTTCCCCAGAAGACCAGCACAAAGCCCCTCACACACCACGTCTACTGACCATTGAGTTCTGCAAAGCTTCAATTCTAGTGGAAGGAGCATACATCTCTTTTAACAAGCAGACCAGAGCACACCTAGTTAAACTCACCACATTCTGCCCAATATTCATATATTCCCTGCTGAAGGCAAGGACAGCCTCTGCAGACGACTGACCTGAGTTATAGAACAGAAAAAAACACAACAGGAGAGTGCACGTAACACACCAGAGACACTTACTGAAGTGCCAGGCCCTGGATATTATATGATCTCTACTTCAAACAGGAATCAGGAGCTTCAAACTCAGGAGCAGGAAACATAACAGGCTTTTCTAACACAGAGAAGAAGACAGAACTTGAGACAAAATGACAAGATGGAGGAATTTATCCCAAAAGAAAGACAAGAAAAAGTCATGGCCAAGGATCTAATCAAAGCAGATATGAGTAATATGCTTGATGCAGAATTTAAAGCAACAATCATAAGTATACTAATTGGGCTTGGGAAAAGCATGGAAAACACTGTGGAGACTCTTGGGAAAAGCACGGAAGACAACACGGAGATAAAACAGCTAAAAAGATTAGGACCAAAATGAAAAATGAGACTTAAAATTAAACTTGAAACTGACTGGATATAATGACCACAGGATGGAAGAAGCAGAGGAACGAATGAGTGATACAGAAGATAGAATTATGGAAAATAACAAAACAAATAATAATAAAAGAAACGTGGCAAGCCAGAAGGTAGTGGCATGACATATTCAATGTGCTGACCAAGAAAAATCTGCGGCCAAGAACACTCTATCCAGCAAGACTATCATTCCAAATAGAGGGAGAGATGAAGAGTTTCTGACATAAACAAAAATTAAAGGAGTTCATGACCACTAAACCAGCCCTGCAAGAAATATTAAAAGGGACTCTTTGAGTAGAAAGGAAAGACAAAAAGTGACAAAGACTAGAAAGGAGTAGACAAAATCTCCAGAAACAAGGACAAAACAAGAAATAAAATGGCACTAAGTACATATCTATTAGTAATTACTCTGAATGTAAATGGACAGAACACTCCAATCAAAAGACATAGGGTGTCAGAATGGATTAAAAAAAACAAGACCCATCTATATGCTGCCTACAAGAGACTTGTTTGAGACCTAAAGACACCTACAATTTGAAAGTGAGGGCATGGAGAGGCATTTCTCATGCAAATGGATGTCAAAAGAAAGCCAGAGTGTCAATACTTATATCAGATAAACTGTATTTAAACCAAAGAATGTAACAGGAGACGAGGAAGGGCACTAGATCACAATAAAGGGGGCTATCCAACAAGAAAATCTAACCATTGTAAATATTTATAGCTCCAACTTGTGAGCATCCAAATATATACAACAATAAACAACAAACATAAAGGAACTTGTTGATAATAACACAATACTACTAGGGGACGTTAACACCCCACTTACAATGATGGACAGATCATCTAAGCAGAAAATCAACAAGGAAACAATGGCCTTGAATGACACACTGGACCAGATGGACTTAACAGATATAGTCAGAACATTCCACCTTAAAGCGGCAGAACACACGTTCCTTTTGAGTGCACATGGGACATTCTCCAGAATAGATCACATGCCAGGTCACAAATCAGGCCCCAACAAGTACACAAAGACTGAGATCATACCATGCATATTTTCTGACCACAATGCTATGAAACTGACGTCAACCACAAGAAAAAAATGGAGAGAACATAAATACATGGAGGTTAAACAACATGCTACTAAAGAATGAATGGGTCAACCAGGAAAACTAAGAAGAAACTTAAAAATACATGGAAACAAACAGAAATGAAAACATGACAGTCCCAAACCTTTGGGATGCAGCAAAAGCAGTCATAAGAGGGAAGTACATAGCAATATGGGTCTACCTCAAGAAGCAAGAAAAATCTCAGATAAACAACCTAACCTTACACCTATTGGAGCTGGGGGGAGGGGTAAAACCTAAATCCAGCAGAAGAAGGGAAATACTAATGATTAGCACAGAAATAAATGATATAGAAACTAAAACCACAATAGATGAGGTCAGTGAAACCAGGAACTCGTTCTTTGAAAAATTAACAAAATTGATAGCCCCCTAGCCAGACTTATCAAAAAGAAAAGAGAAGAGGCCCAAATTAAAAAATCACAAATGAGAGAGAAGAAATAGCAACCAACACCACAGAAGTACAAACAATTATAGGAGAATATTATGAAAAATTATATGCCAACAAATCGGACAATCTGGACAAAATGGATAAATTCCTAGAAACATATAAACTACCAAAACTGAAGTAGGAACAAGTAGAAAACTTGAACAGGCTTATAACCAGCAAAGAAACTGATTAATAATCAAAGATCTCCCAACAAACAAAAGTTCAGGACCAGATGGCTTCACAAGGGAATTCTACCAAACATTTAAGGAAGAGTCAACACCTATTCTCCTATAACTGTTCCAAAAGATAGAAATGGAAGGAAAACTTCCAAATTCACTCTGTGAGGCCAGCATTACCCTGATTCTAAAACCAGACAAAGACTCCACTAAAAAAGGGGACTATAGGCCAATGTCCTGATGAACTTGGATGCAAAAGTTTTCAACAAAATACTAGCAAGTCAAATCCAACAGTACATTTAAAGAATCGTTCGCCACAATCAAGTGGGATTTATTCCTGGCTTGCAAGGATGGTTCAATATTCGCAAATCAATCAACACAATACACCACATTAATAAAAGAAAGGATAAGAACCATATGATCCTTTCAATATTTGCAAATGACATGCAGAAAGGGCGTTTGACAAAGTACAACAGCCATTCATGATAAAAACCCTCAACAAAGTAGGGTTGGAGGGAACATACCTCAACATAATAAAAGCCATACGTGAAAAACCCATAGCTAATATGATCCTCAATGGGAACAACTGAGATCTTTTCCTCTATGGTCAGGAACAAGACAGGGATGTCCGCTCTCATCACTGTTATTTACCATAGTACTCAAAGTACCCAGCCTCAACAATCAGACAACAAAAAGAAATGAAAGGCATCCAAATCAACAAGGAAGAAGTCAAACTTTCACTATTTGCAGATGACATGATACTCCATGTGGAAAACCCAAAAGACTCCACCAAAAATTGCTAGAAATGTTACATGAATTCAGTAAACTTTCGGTCTACAAAATTAACGTAGAGAGCTATTACCTTTCTATGCACCAATAATGAAGCAGTTGAAAGAGAAATCAAGGCAATGATCGCATTTACAATTGCACCAAAAACAGTAAGGTACCCGGGAATAAACCTAATCAAAGGAGTAAAAGATCTGTACTCTTAAAACTATAAAACACTGATGAGAGAAATTGAAGATGACACAGGAAATGGAAAAACATTCCGAGCTCATGGTTGGAGGCACAAAGATTGCTACCCAAAGCAATCTACACATTTAATGCAATCCTGATCAAAATACCACCAGCATTTTTCACAGAGCTAGGACAAACAATCCTAAAATTTGTATGGAACCACAAAAGACTCTGAATAGTCAAAGCAACCTTGAAAAAGAAAAGCAAAGCTGGAGGCATCACTATTCTGAACATCAAGTTATATTACAAAGCTGGAGTGATCAAGACAGTATGGTACTGACACAAAAACAGACACATAGATCAATGCAACAGAATAGAAAACCCAGAAATGAACCCACAACTATATGGTCAACTAATCTTCAACAAAGTAGGAAAGAATATCTAATGGAAAAATGACAATCTCTTCAAAAAATGCTTCTGGGAAAACTGGAGGGTGACATACAGAAGAATGAAACTGGACCACTCTCTTACACCATACACAAAAATAAATCAAAATGGATGAAAGACCTAAATGTGAGACAGGAAACCATCAAAACCCTAGTAGAGAACACAGGCAGCAACCTCTATGACATTGGCTAGAGCAACTTCCTACTAGACATGTCACCGAAGGCAAGGCAAACAAAAGCAAACATGAACTTCGTTAAGATAAAAAAACTTCTTCACAGCAAAGGAAAGAATCAACAAAACTAAAAGGCAGCCTACAGAATGGGGGAAGATATTTGCAAATGACATATCTGATAAAGATTTAGTATCCAAAATATATACAAACTTATCAAACTCAACATCCAAAAAACAAACAACCCGGGGCGCCTGAGTGGCTCAGTCGGTTAAGCGTCCGACTTCGGCTCAGGTCATGATCTCACGGTCCGTGAGTTCGAGTCCCGCGTCAGGCTCTGTGCTGACAGCTCAGAGCCTGGAGCCCGTTTCCGATTCTGTGTCTCCCTCTCTCTCTGCCCCTCCCCTGTTCATGCTCTGTCTCTCTCTGTCTCAAAAATAAATAAACGTTAAAAAAAATTAAAAAAACAAAAAAACAAAAACGAACAACCCAGTTAAGAAATGGGCAGAAGACATGAATAGACATGTTTCCAAAGAAGACATTCAGATGGCTAACAGACATATGATAGGATGTCCAACTTCACTCGTCATCAGGGAAATACAAATCAAAACTACGATGAGATATCATATCACACATGTCAGAATGGCTAAAATGAACAACACAGGAAACAACAGGTGTCTATGAGGATGTAGAAAAAAGGGAACCCTCTAACACTATTGGTTGGAATGCAAACTGGTGCAGCCACTCCGGAAAACAGTATAGAGATTCCTCAAAAAGTTAAAAATATGACCCAGCAATTATACTGCTAAGTATTTACCCAAATGATATAAAAATATAAACTTGAAGGGATACATACACTCCAATGTTTATAGCAGCATTATCAACAATAGCCAAATATGGAAAGAGCCCAAATGTCCATCAAGTGATGAATGGATAAAGAAGATGTGGTGTATATATATACAACAGAGTATTATTCAGCCGTAAATACATTGAAATCTTGCCATTTGCAATGACAGAGCATTATGCTAAGCCAAATAAGTCAGTCAAAGAAAGATGAATATCATATGATTTCATTCATATGTGGAATTTAAGAAACAAAAGAGAAGAACATAGGTGGAAAAAGAGAAAGGCAAACCAGAAAACAGACTTGTAAGTTTAGAGAACAAACAGGGTTATTGGAGGGGTGGTGGGCGGGGGGATGGGTTAAGTGGGTGATGTGTATTAAAGAGGACACTTGTGATGAGCACTGCATGTTATATGTCAGTGGTAAATCACTAAATTCTACAGCTGAAACTAATACTACACTGTATATTAACTAACTGGAATTGAGATAAAAACTTGAAAAAAATAAAAAAATTAAAAGTCCTCTTGTCAATCTATTTGTAACTGTCCCTCCTTGCCCTCCTCCTTTCCTAAATCATTAAGAAACTGACACTCTCTTGGCCCCTGTTCTAGGCCTCATTGTCGAGAATATTTTTTGAAACTTTGCAGATGGCTGATCCTAGCATGCCTCACACCCTTTTCATCCTTGGCCAAGATGTAAAGTACTTGTGTTTTCTTTCCTTTGACCCACTGGCCCACTGCTCCCTCCCCCAAGCTTTATACTTTGCCCTGTTCCACAGTAAATGCACTCCTCAACATTGTCAACTCCCCACTACCCCATTAAGCCTCTCCATCCTCTTGCCCTGAAAGTTGGCTCTCCTGAAAGTGTAGTTACCCTGCATCGCCTCTAGCGAAGGGGCTCATTCTCCCAAGTTCCCAATACCACAAATAGAACTGGCATTCATTCTTTTGCCAATGCCACTCTCAAAGCACCACTTCTCTTGTTTGTGCAATCCTGCTGCTCCACTGTCACCAATATACAAGGCTTTAAGTTCTCGTTTCCATCCAGTACCATCCCTATTCTGTGTAGCTTTAGCAACCATGTAAACAACAAGTCTTTACCTTAACCACTTTCTTCCACCAACACCTGAGACCTCACATTGGACCTCAGATTTACCCTAGTAATTGTCTCACCAGCTCATTCATACCCCCTCACACCACACTTGTCCTTCACTCTCATTAAGATGTCCAGGGTATCTTTGCCCACATAGCTCAGGCTTGTCACCTCTCTTCTTAGCCATCCTACCCTCCCCACTACTATTTTTCCACTTTAATATCCTTAATCATTTATATTTCTCCCCCAACTTCTCCCCTGGCCAAAAGTGCAACTGAATAAAGCTAACTGTTCTCCTTTTCTGCTCCCTCACTAATCACTGCTGTGAAGATACCAATAGCAAATATTTACTGACAACTGTATTAGGTAATACTATTGTTACCAACATATTACAAATGAGAAAAATAAAGCCCAGAGGAAATAAGTAAATTGCCATAGATCACATATCTAGTAAGCCAGACAATTTGCTTTAATCAAATGTCTTTGAAATATACAAAGCAAAAATTGATAGAACTACAGGGAGAAATTGACAAATTATCATCAAAGTGGAAGATTTCAGTTCACCTCCCCAGATCATTGGTAGGTCAGGCATTCAAAAACTTAGCAAAGAGGGGTTCCTGGCTGGCTCAGTCAGTACAGCATGCGAGTCTTGATCTCAAGGTTGTCAGTTCAAGCTCCACATTGGACCTACAGCAAAAAAGCAAAACAAAACAAAACAACACACAACTATACAACTTGGTATAGAAATACATGATAAGAAAACACTTAGGAACTTTGATTTAGTGGACATATATGGAGTCCTGTCTCTAAAAATTAGCACATATGGTATATTTACAAAAATTTACAATAAGCTAGACCAGTTATTCTTAAAATTTTTAGTCTCAGGAACCCTTTTATAGTCTTTTTTTCTTTTTGCAGTTTGGTAATCTTTATTAAAAGACTTAAAAATGGAGGAGAGAGCTAAGATTGTGGTGGAGTAGGAGGACTCTAAGCTCATTTCGTGCCTCGAACACAACTAGATAATTATCAAATCATTTTAAATACCCCAGAAATCAACCTAAGACTGACAGAATAAACTGCACAACTAGAGAAAGAGAAGAGGCCACATTGCAGAAGGTAGGAAATGCAGAGAAGCAGTTTAGGGGAGAAAGGGATCATGGGTGCTGCAGAGGGAAGGGAGCCCTGGTCGTGGAGAAAGGAGAGAAGGAGTGGAACACACAGGGATATGCACAAGGAGAACCCTTCCCAGAGCCTTTCCCAGAGCCATTGTCTGGGAAAATGAAAGAGGCTGAATTTTATGAGTTCTTAAAAATAGTGGGGCTTAAAGATGAATTTTAAGCTTGGTGGGCTTGACTGGGGTAGAGCCCTGAGGGCACTGCCCTACTCCTGGAGGGAAGGCAAGCAAATAGCCCTGGGGGTGAGGGTAGATGGTGTGTAAACAGCAATCTGAAGAACACTTGGGGCACAGAGAGGAAAATCATTCACTCTTCTTAGAGCACATCTCTGAGAGGCAGAGTATGGGAGATGCCTCTTTGGGCACAAAGGAGAGGGCAGACACTATTTCCCTCCCCCTGCCTCCTCAGCATAAACACAGAGCCACCTGCAGGAAGCAGTGCATCACAAACACTGGCTGCCTAATTTGCTTATGCCAAGTCCCATGCCCCTGTGCTCTGGCGCAAATGCCTTCTCCATCTAGCTTGCAACTATCCCAGCATGGCAGGACCCTCCCCCAGAAGACCAGCTCAGGCTCCCACCACAGTCCATCCCTAAAGCCTGGAGTTTTAAAAGTCAGCAGGTCTGGCTGGGATACAGCCCAGAGGGGACTACGCTGCTTCTGGAGAGAAGGAAGGCAAACAACCTGGAGGCAAACTGTGAAAACAGTGATCTGAAAAACACCGGGGATGCACAGGATAGGTGATTACTCGCATTCTCAGAATATTTCCCAGAAAGGCAGCATGCACAGTGATGACTCTTGGGAACAAAGCAGCTGGTGAGTGCCATTTCCCTCTCCCGCCCCTCAGCATAGAAACAGAGCCACCTGTAGTAAATAGCACAGCACCAGCACTAGTTGCGTAGTCTGCTTACACAAGGCCCCACACACCTACACTCTGTCGCTACTGCTCTTCTCTTTCAAATTTTCCTCAGTCCCAGTGCAGAGGTCCCCTTCCCCAGAAGGCCAAAAGAAACCCCTGCCCACACCATATCTCCCAACCAGAGTGTTCTGCAAGGCCTCAGTTCCAGTGGAAGGAGCATGTCTCATTTAACAAGCAGACCAGAGCACACCTAGTTAAAACTTGCCACATTCTGGCCAAAGTTCAAACACTCCTCATTGCAGTCAAGGAAAAACCTCTGCAAATGACTGGCCTGAGGGATAGAGCAGCCAAAACAAAACAAAACAAAACAACAGAGCACATGCAGGACACACTACAGACACTCCCTGAAGTGCCAGGCCCTGGACACTATATGACCTCTTCTTTATAAAGCCATTACACACAGGAGCAGGAAATATAACAAGCTTTTCTAACACAGAGAAGAAGAGAGACTCAGACAAACTGCCAAGACAGAGAAGTCATCACAAATCAAAGAACAAGATAAGGTGACAGAGATCTAATCAAAACAGGTATAAGTAACAAGCCTGATGGAGAATTTAAAGCAACAATCATAAGGATACTAGCTGGGTTTGGGAAAGGAATGGAGGACTACAGGGAGGCCCTTACTGCAGAGATAAATCAGCTGAAAAACAAGAGGGCCAAAATAAAAAATGCAATAACTGAGATTGAAAATTAACTGTATGTAATGATCACAAGAATGGAAGAAGCAGAGGAACGAATAAGTGATAAAGAAGATAGAATTATGGAAAATAACGAAGCTGAAAAACAGAAAAAATTCACAAAAGTACATTTAGGGAACTCAGAAACTCCATCAAACATAATAACATTAGTATCATAGGAGTCGAGAAGCAGAAGAGAGAGAAAAGGGGATAGAAGGATTCTCTGAGGAAATTATAGCTGAAAACTTCCCTAATCTAGTGAAGGAAACAGATATACAGATCCAGCAGGCATAGAGGAGGTCCATCAAAATCAACCAAAGCAGGCCAAAACCAAGACATATGTAATTACATTTGCAAAACACAGTGATAAAGAAAAAACCCTAAAAACAACAAGACAAAAGAAGTCCCTAACTCACAAGGGAAGACCCATAAGGCTACGTGCAGATTTCTCAACAGAAACATGGCAAGCCAGAAGGTAGTGGCATGACATATTCAATGTGCTGACCAAGAAAAATCTGCGGCCAAGAATACTCTATCCAGCAAGACTATCATTCCAAATAGAGGGAGAGATGAAGAGTTTCTGACATAAACAAAAATTAAAGGAATTCATGACCACTAAACCAGCCCTGCAAGAAATATTAAAGGGGACTCTTTGAGTAGAAAGGAAAGACAAAAAGTGACAAAGACTAGAAAGGAGTAGACAAAATCTCCAGAAACAAGGACAAAACAAGAAATAAAATGGCACTAAGTACATATCTATTAGTAATTACTCTGAATGTAAATGGACAGAACACTCCAATCAAAAGACATAGGGTGTCAGAATGGATTAAAAAAAACAAGACCCATCTATATGCTGCCTACAAGAGACTTGTTTGAGACCTAAAGACACCTACAATTTGAAAGTGAGGGCATGGAGAGGCATTTCTCATGCAAATGGATGTCAAAAGAAAGCCAGAGTGTCAATACTTATATCAGATAAACTGTATTTAAACCAAAGAATGTAACAGGAGACGAGGAAGGGCACTAGATCACAATAAAGGGGGCTATCCAACAAGAAAATCTAACCATTGTAAATATTTATAGCTCCAACTTGTGAGCACCCAAATATATACAACAATAAACAACAAACATAAAGGAACTTGTTGATAATAACACAATACTACTAGGGGACGTTAACACCCCACTTACAATGATGGACAGATCATCTAAGCAGAAAATCAACAAGGAAACAATGGCCTTGAATGACACACTGGACCAGATGGACTTAACAGATATAGTCAGAACATTCCACCTTAAAGCGGCAGAACACACGTTCCTTTTGAGTGCACATGGGACATTCTCCAGAATAGATCACATGCCAGGTCACAAATCAGGCCCCAACAAGTACACAAAGACTGAGATCATACCATGCATATTTTCTGACCACAATGCTATGAAACTGACGTCAACCACAAGAAAAAAATGGAGAGAACATAAATAC
This sequence comes from Leopardus geoffroyi, assembly GCF_018350155.1. Classification (NCBI taxonomy): domain Eukaryota; kingdom Metazoa; phylum Chordata; class Mammalia; order Carnivora; family Felidae; genus Leopardus; species Leopardus geoffroyi. Next base: position 78,807,656 of record NC_059336.1, read on the forward strand.
ATGGAGGTTAAACAACATGCTACTAAAGAATGAATGGGTCAACCAGGAAAACTAAGAAGAAACTTAAAAATACATGGAAACAAACAGAAATGAAAACATGACAGTCCCAAACCTTTGGGATGCAGCAAAAGCAGTCATAAGAGGGAAGTACATAGCAATATGGGTCTACCTCAAGAAGCAAGAAAAATCTCAGATAAACAACCTAACCTTACACCTATTGGAGCTGGGGGGGGGGGGGTAAAACCTAAATCCAGCAGAAGAAGGGAAATACTAATGATTAGCACAGAAATAAATGATATAGAAACTAAAACCACAATAGATGAGGTCAGTGAAACCAGGAACTCGTTCTTTGAAAAATTAACAAAATTGATAGCCCCCTAGCCAGACTTATCAAAAAGAAAAGAGAAGAGGCCCAAATTAAAAAATCACAAATGAGAGAGAAGAAATAGCAACCAACACCACAGAAGTACAAACAATTATAGGAGAATATTATGAAAAATTATATGCCAACAAATCGGACAATCTGGACAAAATGGATAAATTCCTAGAAACATATAAACTACCAAAACTGAAGTAGGAACAAGTAGAAAACTTGAACAGGCTTATAACCAGCAAAGAAACTGATTAATAATCAAAGATCTCCCAACAAACAAAAGTTCAGGACCAGATGGCTTCACAAGGGAATTCTACCAAACATTTAAGGAAGAGTCAACACCTATTCTCCTATAACTGTTCCAAAAGATAGAAATGGAAGGAAAACTTCCAAATTCACTCTGTGAGGCCAGCATTACCCTGATTCTAAAACCAGACAAAGACTCCACTAAAAAAGGGGACTATAGGCCAATGTCCTGATGAACTTGGATGCAAAAGTTTTCAACAAAATACTAGCAAGTCAAATCCAACAGTACATTTAAAGAATCGTTCGCCACAATCAAGTGGGATTTATTCCTGGCTTGCAAGGATGGTTCAATATTCGCAAATCAATCAACACAATACACCACATTAATAAAAGAAAGGATAAGAACCATATGATCCTTTCAATAGATGCAGAAAGGGCGTTTGACAAAGTACAACAGCCATTCATGATAAAAACCCTCAACAAAGTAGGGTTGGAGGGAACATACCTCAACATAATAAAAGCCATATGTGAAAAACCCATAGCTAATATGATCCTCAATGGGAACAACTGAGATCTTTTCCTCTATGGTCAGGAACAAGACAGGGATGTCCGCTCTCATCACTGTTATTTACCATAGTACTCAAAGTACCCAGCCTCAACAATCAGACAACAAAAAGAAATGAAAGGCATCCAAATCAACAAGGAAGAAGTCAAACTTTCACTATTTCCAGATCACATATAGAAAACCCAGGAGCACCTAGGTGGCTCAGTTGGTTGGTCATCTCACTCTTGATTTAGGCTTGGGTCATGGTCTCACAGTTCATGAGATTGAGCCCTACAAAAGGCATGGAGCCTGCTTTGGATTTTCTCTCCCTCTCTCCCTGTTCATCTCTCTCTCTCTCTCTCTCTCTCTCTCTCTGTCTGTCTCTTCCTGTCTCTCTCTCGTAATAAATATATAAACATTTAAAAAAAAAAAGGAGGGGTACCTGGGTGGCTCAGTCGGTTAAGCACCCAATTCAGCTCAGGTCATGATTTTGTGGTTCCTGACTTTGAGCCCCACATTGGGCTCTGTGCTGACAGCTTGGACCCTAGAGCCTGCTTCAGATTCTGTCTCCCATTCTCTCTACCCCTCCCCCTTGCTCTCTCTCTCTCTCTCTCTCAAAAATAAATAAACATGGGGCACCTGGGTGGCTCAGTCTGTTGAGCATCCAACTTGGCTCAGGTCATAATCTCGCAGTTCATAAGTTCGAGCCCTGCGTCCGGCTCCATGCTGACAGCTCAGAACCTGGAGCCTGCTTCAGATTCTGTCCCCTCTCTCTCTCTGCCCCATTCCTGCTTGTGCTCCGTCTCTCTGTCTTTAAAAATGAATAAACATAAAAAATATTTTAAAAATAAAAATAAAAAATAAATAAATACACATAAAAAAATATTTTAAAGAAAAGAAAACCCAAAGACTCTACCAAAAAGTTTTTAGAACTGATACACGGGGCGCCTGGGTGGCGCAGTCGGTTAAGCGTCCGACTTCAGCCAGGTCACGATCTCGCGGTCCGTGAGTTCGAGCCCCGCGTCGGGCTCTGGGCTGATGGCTCAGAGCCTGGAGCCTGTTTCCGATTCTGTGTCTCCCTCTCTCTCTGCCCCTCGCCCGTTCATGCTCTGTCTCTCTCTGTCCCAAAAATAAATAAAAACGTTGAAAAAAAAATTAAAAAAAAAAAAAAAAAAAGAACTGATACACAAATCAATAGAGTTGCAGGATACAAAATCAGTGATATCTGTTGCATTTCTTCTTTAAAAATATTTTTAATGTTTATTTTTGAGAGAGAGACAGACCATGAGTGGGGGAAGGGCAGAGAGAGAGGGACACACGGAATCTGAAGCAGACTCCAGGCTGTGAGCTATCAGTACAGAGCCCGACAAAGGGCTCAAACTCATGAACCGCGAGTTCATGACCTGAGCCAAAGTTGGATGCTTAAACAACTGAGCCACCCAGGCGCCCCACGTCTGTTGAATTTCTATACACCAATAATGTAGAAAAAAGAGAAATCAAGGTATTGATCCCATTGACAATTACACCAAAAACCATAAGACACCTAGAATAAAGCTAACCAATGATGTAAAAGATTTGTACTCTGAAAACTGTAAGCACTTATTCAGGAAACTGAAGATGACAGAAAGAAATGGAAAGACATTTCCATGCTCATGGATGAGAAGAATAAACATCATCAAAATGCCTATATTACCCAAAGCAATCTACACATTTAATGCAATCCCGATCACAATACCACCAGTTTTTCACAGAATTTTACAACTCCCTATTTGTATTCCATACTAATACAAAAATTTGTATGGAACCACAAAAGACCCCAAATAGCCAAAGTAACCTTGTAAAAGGAAAGCAAAGCTGGAGGCATTACAGTTTTGGACTTCAAGTTATAGTACCTAAACTGTAGTGATTTAGACAGTATAGTACTGGCACAAAAACAGACACATAGATCAATGGAACAGAATAGAAAACCCAGAAATGAACCCACAACTATATGGTCAACTAATCTTCAACAAAGCAGGAAGGAATATCTAATGGAAAAATGACAATCTTTTCAAAAAATGCTTCTGGGAACACTGGAGGGTGACATACAGAAGAATGAAACCGGACCACTCTCTCACACCATACACAAAAATAAATTCAAAATGGATGAAAGACCTAAATATGAGAGAGGAAACCATCAACATAAGCAATAACCTCTTTGACATCACCCATGGCTATTTCTGACTAGATATGTCTCCTGAGGCAAAGGAAACAAAAGCAAAAATAAACTATTGAGACTTCATTAAGATAAAAAGCTTCTGCACAGCAAAGGAAACCATCAACAAAACTAAAAGGCAATCTTCAGAATGGGGGAAGATATTTGCAATGACATGTCCGATAAATTGTTAGTATCCAAAATACATAAGGAACTTACCTAAGTCAACACCCCAAACACAAATAATCAAAAATCCAGTAAAAAATGAGCAGAAGACATGAATAGACATGTTTCCAAAGAAGACATCCTGATGGCTAACAGACACATGAAAAGATGCTCAACTGGAATTTTAAAAGAAGAAAAACTAGGGGCACCTGGGTGTCTCAGTTGGTTAAGCATCTGACTCTTGGTTTCAGCTCAGGTCATGATCTCATGGCTTGTGAGTTCAAGCCCTGCATTGGGCTCTCTGCTGTCAGCACAGAGCCTACTTCAGATCCTCTGTCTTCCTCTCTCTCTTCCCCTCCCTCCCTCCCTCTCTCATAAATAAATAAATAAATAAATAAATAAATAAATAAATAAAGCATTTAAAAAGTTAAAAGAAAAAATAAAGACTTAAAATGTCTGTACTTCCAAATTTAATTCTATGTTTTGATAATATTCTTTATCTTTTTTAAGTATTTATTTAACATAGACTTAGCTAACACAGTGTTACTTTAGTTTCAGGTGTACAATATAGTGATTCAACACTTCTATACGTCACATGGTGCTCGTCATGACAAGTGCTTTCCTTAATCCCCATCACCTATTTCACCAATCCCCCCACCCGCTTCCCCTCTGATAACCATCAATTTGTTCTCTATAGTTAAGAATCTGTTTCTTAGTTTGTCTCTCTCTTTTGTTTTTCCCCTCTGCTCATTTGTTCTGTTTCTTAAATTCCACACATGAGTGAAATCATATGGTATTTGTCTTTGTCTGACTCATTTCCCTTGGGATAATACTCTCTAGCTCCATCCATGTCTTTGTAAATGGCAAGATTTCATTCCTTTTGATGGCTTAGCAATATTTCATTGTATGTATGTGTATATGTGTATGTGTGTGTGTATATATATATAATTTCTTATATATATTTCTTTATTATATAATTTCTTAGAAGTTGGCTGAATGTAGAATCTGAAACCATCTCAGTGAACTCTGCACACTCCATCACATTAAAATCCATCAGTCTGTTTTGTGCTTTGAGTCAGTCTTTTACCTAAAAAAAGAAAAAAAATTTAGTACATGACAAAACTTTTAGGCTATAGCAAAAATTATATTTAAGGAAAAATTGTAATCTTAAGTGCTTATATAAGGAAAAAAGACTAAAAATTAATTATATAAATAACTCGAGTTAACAAGGTGAAAATAGCAACAGAATGGCCCAGGTGTGCCTGGGCGTCTCAGTCGGTTGAGCATCCGACTTCAGCTTAGGTCCTGATCTCACAGTTTGTGAGTTTGAGCCCCCCATCTGGCTCATTGCTGTCAGCGCAGAGCCCTCTTTGGATTCTCTGACCCCATCTTTCTCTGTCCCTCCCCCCACTTGCTCTCTCTCTCTCTCTCTCTCAAAAATAAATAAACATTTTCTAAAAAAAAGAGTAGAATGGGTTCAAAAACATAGATGATCATAAGAATAAGAGAAGAAATTAAAGAAATGATAGGAAGGGTGAAAAAAACCCAAAAGTTGATTCTTTGAAAAGATACAAACTTGCGCCACACTAAACAGCAGAATGGAGGGATAGAGCAAAGAATTTGTAAACTGACAAAGTATTTCAATTTTCCTAATGTCAATTCTTTTGGACAAATATATTTCTGGATATCAGGTTCTTAAAGAGCTCTCTCCACTCCCATGTTCACTGAAGCACTATTCACAATAGCCAAGATATAGAAATAACCCATATGTCCATTGACAGATGAATGGATAAAGAAAATGTGGTATATACATACAATGAAATATAATTCAGCCTTTAAAAAGGAAAGGAAATCTTGCCATATGGAACAACATGGATGAACCTACAGGATATTATGCTCAGGGAAATCAGCCAGTCACAGGACAGCTGATTCTGTACTATTCCACTTATATGAGGTCTCTGAAGTGGTCAACTTACAGAAGCAGATAGTCAAGTGGTAGTTTCCAGAGGCTGGGAATGAATAAGTTCTATAAATCTGCTATATAATATAGAGCCTACACTTAAAAAGACTGTCTTGTGTACTTTAAAAATTGTGAAATGGGTAGATCTCATATTAAGTGTTCTTACCAAAACAAAAGAGGCAGAGCACAAGGAAACTTTTGGAGGTGATGGATATGTTTATTACCTTGATTGTGATGACGGTTTCATGATTGTATGCCTATGTCCAAACTCACCAAAATGCATACATTAAATTCGTGCAGAGTTTTTTTGTATTATATCAATTATACATCAGTAAAGCTGTTGATTAAAAAAAGGAAAAGAATGAATTGAGATATCACCTCAGACCCTGCAGACACCAAAAGGATAAGGAAACACTAAAAAAAGCAAAAACAAAAAAACAAAAAACAAAACGAACAAAAAAAACCCTCTACACACCTGAATGTGACAACTTACATGAAATGAACAAATTCCTTGGAAAACACAAATTATCAAACAGTCTATAAAATAAACTGTTTGAATAGCCCTATAACTATTAAGGGCATTGAATTCATAATTTTAAAACTCCTAAAAAAGAAATCTCTAGGCCCAGATGGTTTCACTGGAAAATTCTACCAAACAATTAAAGAGTTAATATCAACTCTACACAGTCTCTTCCAAAAATTAGAAGAGAACATTTCCTAATTCCTTTTATGGAGTTAGTGTTACTCTGGAACCAAAACCAGACAGAAATAGTGCAAAAAGAAAACTACAGACCAATATCTCTCATGAACTTACATGCAAAAATTCTTAACAAATATTAACAAATCCAACCCAGGAATGTGTAAGAAAATATACTATAACCACAGTGGGACTTATTAGAAGAATGCAAAGCTGGGTCAACATTTTTTAAACAATCAATGTAATCCACCATATCCACAAGCTAAACAATAAAAATTATATGATCAGATTGATTGATGTAGAAAACTTCATTTGACAAAACTGAATATACATTTATTTTTTAATATACATAATTTTTGTATCTTAATTAGTTAACATACAGTGCACTATTGGCTTCAGGAGTAGAATTCAGTGATTCATCACTTAAATATAACACCCAGTGCTCATCACAAATGCCCTCCTTAATACCCATCACCCATCTAGCTCATCTCCCACCCACCTCCCTCCATCAACCCTCAGTTTGTTCACTATTATTAAGACTCTCTAGTGGTTTGTTTCCTTCTCTCTTTTCCTCTCTCCTTCCCGTATGTTCATCTGTTTTGTTCCTTAAATTCCACATGTGAGTGAAATAATATATTTGTCTTTCTCTGACTGACTTATTTCACTTAGCATAACATGTTCTAGCTCCATCTACATTATTGCAAATGGCAAGATTTCACTCTTTTTGATGGCTGAGTAATATTCCATAATATAAATACACCACATTTTCTTTTCTTTATCCATTCATCAGTTGATGGACATTGGGGCTCTCTCCATAGTTTGGCCATTGTTGATAATGCTGCTATAAATGGAGGGCTGTATTTTTCAAATCTGTATTATTGTATCCTTTGGATGAATACCTAATAGTGCAATCACTGGTTCATAGGGTAGTTCTATTTTCAGTTTCTTGAGGAACCTCCATACTGTTCTCCAGAGTGACTGCACCGGTTTGCATTCCCACCAACAGTGCAAGAGGGTTCCCCTTTCTCCACATCCTTACCAACACCTGTTGTTGTTTTTTGTGTTGTTAATTTTAGCCATTCTGACAGGTGTGAGGTGGTATCTCATAGTAGTTTTAATTTGTATTTCCCTGGTGATGAATGATGTTGAGATCTTTTCATGTGTCTTTTAGCCATCTGGATGTCTTCTTTGGAAATGTGTCCCAACAGTTCATTTTTGCTTTTGTTCCCCTTGCCTTCAGTGACACGTCTAGTAAGAAGCTGTTTACCGATGTCAAAGAGGTTGCTGCCTGTGTTCTATAGGATTTTGATGGTTTCCTGTCTCACATTTACGCCTTTCATCAATTTTGAATTTATTTTTGTGTATGGTGTAAGAGAGTGGTCCAGTTTCACTCTTCTGCATGCCACCCTCCACTTTTCCCTTTTTCCATTTCCATTTCTTTGCGTCCTCTTCAAATTTGTTAATAAATGTTCTATAGTTTTTAGTATACAGAACTATTCCCTCTTTACTTAGGTTTATTCCTAGTTATCTTATGGGTTTTGATGCAATTTCAAATGGGATTAATTCCTTGACTTCTTTGTCGACTGCCTCATTATTGGTTTATAGTACTGCAACAGATTTCTGCACGTTGATTTTATATCCTGTGACCTTATTGAATTCATGATATCCATTTATGATAAAAATAAGAATAGAGGGAAATTTTCCTAACTTTATAATGAGCATCTATAAAAAACGTATAGGTAACATTATTCTTAATGATCAAAGAATGAATGTTTGCCCCCTAAGATCAGGAACAAGGCAAGATGTCCTTTCTGAACACTTTTATTTGGCATAATGCTAGAAGTTTGCAAATAATTGTTTGTCTTATGTTGATGCTTCTTGGAAGTGATTAAATACTCATTGTTGATGTCAAACATTCATAGGTTATCTAAGACAGAGGAGCTGCAGGTGGCAGGTTAAGGTAGTCAAGAATGAAGAACCTCCCACGAAGCCTATTTCTCCCACTGTTTAGCTCTTCCAAGGGAATGTGCCTGAAGTGCAGGGTACCCATGGAGCACCTGAAGTACAAGAGCCCCAAGAAGGTATCCAAACAAGTTAAGAGAGGGCTGCTATGACTTCCTGCCCCAGGAGGTCAATGCAGCCATGATTGTGGCCAAATATGCAGGTACTATTACTTTTCAGATTTACCCTTTTCTTAATGATATAATTTGTAATATATTTCAAAGGTGAACTATTCTACATACCTCAAGTCATTTTTTAAGCCAAGTTAAATTCAAATCAGATTCAGAAATTAATAATTAATCCCCTTGGCTCTTGCAAGCTAGATAGTTCCACCCAGAATGTACTGCTGAAGAGATGTAACAGATCACCTGGTCCCTCCTTAACATCTTTGTGCCTCAGCTTCCTCACCTGTAAAGGAGTGATCATCATAACTCCTATCTTGTAGGGACCTGGAAAGGATTAAAGGAGTTAATTCAGGGGATGCACTTAGAACAGTGCTTGCACACAGTAGGCCCCCAGAAGTGCTTCCAGTCTCTGCCCACACTTATTAAGGGGACTGGTCTTTCAGAAGGGTTTAGGAGAGACTGCTTTATATCAATCCCATTCTGCATCCAGAAAAGATTAGCCAACACTGCTTGCTCATCACTAGTAACTAAAGGCTGATGAAAGGAGAGATCATTAGGAGAGTGAACCAGAGATCACCCGCTGCCTGCCTGCCTGCATCTGCCTGCATCCATGTTTTATTTGATCTGATTCTCATCACCTGTCTGGCCCCCTGAAGCATTTGAATTTGTGATGTCTGATATTTTGCTAATTTTCTACATTATAGAATTTCCCACCACTTCACCCAAAGAGCCGTGGTTGAATGGCTGAGAGAGAGCAGTCTTCTCAGAGGAAAGGGAATAAAGGAAAGATTTTTGTATTTACCACACTTTATGCCAAGTCACTTATTCAAAGATTTCAAATAAATAAATAAATAAATAAATAAATAAATAAATAAATAAAGGTTTCATATGTGAAACATCAAGACTAAGTGGAGAAGGGGCTGGGGGTGCTTTGAGGGATTTTCAAGGGTGCTTTGAAACTGGGACCCTCCTGGGCCTCTCATCACCCTCCTCCCATGCTCTGTGCCCAGGACTGCATCAACAGGCTGTTTTGCCTTCTGTCTTCCAGTCGGGTTCAGCTAAAGGTAGGGGGCCCTGGCAGAAGACGGAAGAGCAAGAGAACAAAGTCAGAGTATTTATTTCCCAATAGGGTCACTTTAGAGATCTCTGCTCCTGATAGGTAACTTTGTCCATACAGCTTTCTCTCTCTCTGGGTGCTGTAACTACTCCCTCCTGTGGTCTGGCAGTTGAAACAGAACCTGCAAGTGAAGTCCCAAGTACAGCAAAGTCCCTCAGGGCTTACCTACACACACTGGTAAGTAGTCCCTGTGAAATAGTAAGAAATGTATATACTGGTCTCTGCCCCTTGCTCCTGCCTGACACAGGACTCCTAAAACCCTTGTAAATAGGAGTGCTAGGAAAATCTTTGATTCTAATATTAGTTTTTGACAAGTGTTCCTGTCCCAGAGCTCCTAAGACCTTTGTAATTTCCTGAGGGATAGGAGCATCTAACACAAAACTCCTAAATCTCTTGGAATCCCCTGGGTGATAGGAATGTCTTTTATTCTAACGAGGCAAATTTTGGTGGGCTTCTGGATGGGGCTGACTACCAGAAAGACCATGATTAGAAGCTTGGAACTTTCAGCCCTTCTCTCCCCCAGTTCTCAGGAGAGGGGAGAGAAGCTGGATGTGGAGTTGATAATCAAATCACGGCTAGGTGATGAAGCCCTCCATAAACATCCCCAAAGTATGGGATTCAGAGAGCTTCTGGGTTGGTGAACCCTTCCATGCTCCAAGAGGGTGGCACAGGACAACTCCATGGGAACTGAAGTTCCTACATTGTGTATTTCTTCATCTGTCTGTTCCTTTGTATCCTTTAAAATATTATTTTTAATTAATTAGCAATAGTAAGTAAACTGTCTTTCCTGAATTCTGTGAGCTGCTCTAACAATTTATTAAACCCAAGGAGGGGGTTGTGGGAACTCCCAATCTATAGCCACATCCAACAGAAGTTGTGGGTAACTTGGGGACCTATTACCTGTGAATGGCGTCTGAAGTGGGGGCACTCTTGTAGGACCAATCCCTTAAACTGTGGTGTCTGTGCTAATTCTGGTTAGTGTTAGAATTGAATTGAATTGAGGATACCCAGCTAGTGTCAGAGAATCGATTAGTGTGGGGAAAATCCACATACTTGGTGTCAGAAATGTATGTGAGAGTAAAGAAAATACAATGAATGAAAACATTCCCTTTTTAAATTCTCCTCAAATACCTTCTTTCGGCAGTGCATCTACTTCTTAGCACTATAACTAATGATATATGTATATAAAGCTTCACATTCATCTTTGAACCTAACCCCTGGGTAAAGTATGATTCCTTGTGCCAAGGGCCAGGGTCAGTAAAGAAGGCAGTTTCAAACCTCAGCCTGAAAACCTCTCAAGTGTATAGAAAACACAACGTTTTCTATTTATCTATAACTCGGCTTAATTTCTATTTCAACCACAATCCTCCCTGATTGCAAAAACATAAGCTAAATCAATTCATGGTCCCTCCTGACAATAAAAAACACAATTAATAAGTGTAAGAATAGAACTACACACTAGGAATTTGGGAGCCAAGAGGAGCAACACCTAACACAGCCTCAAAGGAAGAATGGAGTGCCAGGGAACTTCCTGGACAGTGTGATGTCTGCATTGAGACAAAAGGATGAATGGGGTTAACCAAGCAAAGAAAGAAAACGGCATGCTAGGCACAGGGCAAAGACACAGAGGCAGGGAACTACAAGTAATTCAGTGTTGTTAGAGGATAAGGTCAAGGCATGGAAAGGTGACAGATAAAACAGTGACCAGATCTTGAGGGCTCTATTACACCAGGTTAAGGAGCTTAAACTTTATTATAGGTCAGTGGTCCCCCAAAGTGAGGTGCACACATCCCAGGGTGTACACAAGAATGTTCACTGGACACCAGGAAGAAAATGTTAGAAATTCTATCTTCTGCTTAAATTGTGTCTGTGTGTGTGTGTGTTGTATAATGTACATAGTATATTAGTGCCATAGGACAAATTATATAATAAACAAATAAATATTAGGTACACTCTGAAGTTTGGGTTCAACCTCAGAATTCACCCATAATCTGACAATTGTCTTTGGCTCTGACCAAGTGCCCACTTGAATATCATATCTAACATCACTGAAACTATGTGTAATCAGTGATTCTGTGAAAGCAGACATCACCATCCTATCTAATCAGTGTATCAGCAACAATTATATAAACAAGGTATGTGACTTGGTTTCACTGTTAGTATTAAAATGTTTGTTTTCCAAAATGAGTGAGTTTTCTAGATGTAATTTTGAATACATTTTCCTTATGTGTTTTATAAGTGGAAATTCTACGTGGTAGATGAAATACATATATAGATACGTATTTATTATTGCAAGAGTAAAATACTACAATAAGCAATGATGACTGTGAAGCTAATGATTTTGCATACAAAGTCAATTTCAAACTTTCAAATTATTCAATAGGGAAATAGATTGCACTTAATATGAAGATTTAGAAAGAGTGAAGTAGCTGAATAACTTTATGAAACATACTTTTGAGCCAACATGCTTATAAAATTTTTAAGAATAATATAACATAGCAGGGCACCTGGGTGGCTCAGTTGGTTAAGCGTCTGACTCTTGATTTCAGCTCAGGTCAGATCTAGCAGTTCATGGGTTCAAGCCCCATGGTGGGCTCTGCACTGATGGCATGGAGCCCGCTTAGGATTCTCTATCCCCCCCTCTCTCTCTACCCCTCCTACACTCATTCTCTCTCTCTCCCTCTCTCTTTTTCTCTCTCAAAAATAAATAAACATTTTTAAAAATAATAAAATGTAGAGTAAAACAGATTCTATTATAACTTATGGAAGCACTTGGTGTTACTAGCCTGCATTTATAATACAAAATAACCTGTAAGAACTGTATTAAAGTTTTCATTACTTAATTCCATTTTGGCCATGAGTCTTTCAAAAAAAAAAAAACTTACACCTGTCAAATCGGCTATAATCAAAATGTCAAGAAATAACAAGTGTGAGCAAGAATGTGGAGAAAAAGGAACCCTCCTGCACTATTAGTGGGAATGTAAATTGGTGCAGCCACTGCATAAAACAGAATGGAGGTTCCTCAAAAAATTCAAAATATAAATCAAATATGATCCAATAATCCCACACCTGGGCATTTACCCAAAGAAAATGAAAATACTAATTTAAAAAGATATGTGTATCCCTATGTTTATTGCAGCATTATTTACAATAGCCAAAATACGGAAGCAACCTAAATGTCCACTGATAGATGAATGGATAAGGAAGATGTGTATACACATACAACGGATTATTATGCATCTATAAACAAGGATGAGACTGTGCCATTGCAGTAACATGGATGGACCTAGAGAGTATTATGCGAAGTGAAATAAGTCAGACTGAGAAAGACAAAAACCATATGATTTCACTCATATGTGGAATTTTAAAAACAAAACAAACAAATGAACAAACAAATAAAAAGTGGAATCATATCTGTAAATACAGAGAACAACTAATGGCTATTAGTCAGGGGAGGGGGAAGGGGATGGGAGGATGGGCAAAATGGGTGAAGGGGAGTGGGAAATTTTGGACCTTTGGTTATGGAAGGAATAAGTTGTGGGAGTAAAAGGTACAACATAGAGAATGTAGTCAATGGTATTATCATAGTGTTGTGACAGATACAGCTACACTTCTGGTGAGCATAGCATAACATATAGAGAATTTGGATCATGATGGTGTACATTTGAAACTAATGTAACATTGTGTGTGAGCTGTACTAAAAAAATATTTTTTAAGAACATTTATTTGGGTGTTCTTTAATCCTGTGAAAGCATGGTGTCAACTCTGATACTTCAGAATTTTACTCCTATATCAAGCACCACAGCATCCTTGATACCTTATCTTTAATTGAGATATAATAAGGAATATAAATAGCACATTTTTAAAAAAGGAAACTTTTAGAGAAAAATGAAGTTCTCAAAACATATTGCGATTTCACCAAACTTCTATCATTTTCCCTAGGTGAAGTAAAAAAATCTTTTGAGATTTCCCAAGTTTTAAATCCTAGGTACAAAGTTTCTCCAAGAACTCAAGGTACTGGAAAATCTTTTCCAGAATCTAATTTTCTGAGCACAAAAAGGATAGTGCTTTTACTGAATGTGTTCCTTTGGTGGTGTTTGTGTAGACATTTGGGCATGTGGAGAAAATACGGCATTTTTAAGTTTAACAGCTCTGTGGAATAATGACTAAGTCAACTCTCCTATTTTCCTTGGTGGCTGAGATAACTTAGGATCTCCCTAAAACTAATAGCATGGTAAATCTGACTGATGAAACACTAACAGAATGGAAAATCATTTAGGTAAACAAACAAGGTAAAGAATGATTAAGGAGTCACAAACATTCAGTATTTTATTCAAATCCGATAGCTATATTCAATAAGGTAATTACAGTAAAGCATAATATAACAGGGTTACTAGCCAAGGATTAGCCAATGGTGGACCCTCTCATCATTTTCAGCTAAAAGCAAGCTAATGAACATAGAAGAGGTTTAGAAGCTCTCTTTTACTTATTATAAAAGATGCTCAAATAAGATGGAACAGTAGCTGCTACATGTTTTTAAAGCATTTGAACAGAAGAAAGTCTTAATGTACTCCACAGAAAACAATAGCAATGAAGCAGGCTTAGCAGCAGGTTGATAGTTGCTTACAGAAAAACTGCTTCAGGGGCTCCTGGGTGGCTCAGTTGGTTGAGCACCTGACCCTTGGTTTCAGCTCAGGTCATAATCTTATGGTTCATGAGATCAAGCCCTGCTTCGGGCTCTGCAGTGATCCTGCTTGGGATTCTCTCTCTCCCTCCTTGACCCTCCCCTGCTCCTGCTATCTCTCTCAAAATAAGTTAAAAACTTATAAAAAATACAATGACATAGTTAAGTTGAAATAAAAGGATGAAAAAAAGTTATGCAAACATTAATCAAAAACATCTGAGGCTCTATTTTTTTTTAATTTTTAATGTTTATTTTTGAGAGAGAGAGAGAGAGACAGAGCACAAGTGGGGGAGGAGCAAAGAAAGGAGACACAGAATCCGAAGCAGGATCCAGACTCTGAGCTGTCAGCACAGAGCCTGACACGGAGCTCAAACCCATGAACAGCAAGATCATGACCTGAGCCAAAGTCAGACACTTAACCAACTGAGCCACCCAGGCACCCCTGAGTACCTCTATTAATACCAGATAAGTACACATCAGAGCAAAGAAAGTTACTAGAGACAAAAAGGGACGTTATGTAATGATAAAAGGTAAATGATAAGTGTTCATCCACCAGGAAGACATTGCAATCTTAAATGTGAATCCACCAAGTAAATGAAGCTCATACATGAGCCACAAATCACATGAAGCAGACACTGATAGAGCTGAAAGGAAAAATAGACAAACACACAATTATAATTGGGGAATTCAACACTCCATTCACAATGATTGATAGAACTTCTTAAGCAGGAAATCAGCAAGGATATCTAAGAACTGAACGAGACAGTCGACCAACAGAATCTAATATCCAATACCCAACAGCAGTGGAATATACATTTTTGTCAAATATCCACAGAACACTCTTTAACCTAAAAGAGTTAAAGTCATAGAGAGCATGTTCTCTGACCACATGACATCAGACTAGAAATCAATACCAAGAAAACATCCAAACATTTAGAAATTAAATTACATACTTCTAAATAATGCATTGGTAAAATAGGAAGTCTCAAGCCAAAAATACATAATTGAGTGAAAATGAAAATATAGCATATCAAAATTTGTGGAATTTAGCTAAAGCAATGCTGAAATCGGGAAAAAAAAAATTGTAACACTAAAAGCTGTATTGGAAAAAAGAACAGGCTTTAAACCAAATCAATAATGGGGCACCTGATTGGCTCAGATGGTTAAGTGCCTGACTTTAGCTCAGGTCACGATCTCACAGTTGGTGAGTTGGAGTCCCACATCAGGTTCTCTGCTATCAGTATGGAGCCTGCTTCAGATCCTCTGTCCCCTGTCTCTATGCCCCTTCCCCCTCTCAAAAATAAAAAAACATTAAAAAAAAAAAGGCTTCAAATCAAATCAATAATGTAAGTTCCTAAATTGAGAAACTAGAAGATAAGAACAAAAATACCCAAAGCACACAGAAGAAAGTAATAAAGATAAGAGTATACATCAACAAATTTGAACAGAAAAAGAATGGAGAAAATTAATGAAACAAAAAGCTGGAACTTTTTGGAACTTTGAAAAAAATCAATAAAGTTGATCAATTTTTAGCAAGAATGACCAAAAAAAGGAAGAAAAAATGAATTACCAATATTAGAAATGAAACAGGAATATCGCTACAGATTCTGCAGCTACTAAAAGGATGACAAAGAAATACTACAATTTTACATTTATAAAATTGACAACTCAGAAAAAAGGGGATAAATTGCTTAAACACTACAAACTACTAAAATTCAACCAAGAAAAAAATAGGCAACTTAAGTAGTCCTGTAGCCATTACAAAAATTCTATTTGTAATTTAAAATCTCCCCACACACACACACAAATCTTCAATTCCAGATGGTTCCACTAGAGAATTAAATAGAACATTTAAAGAATTAACATTAATTTGACATAATCTCTTCCAGAAAATAGAAGAGGAGGGAACATATCCCAACTTATTTTATGAGGCTAACACCAAAGACAGTACAAAAATAGAAAACTGCAAACCAATATCCCACAATATCTCATTTAGATACAAAAATCCCCAACAAAATATTAACAAATCTAATCTAGCAGCATATTAAAACATTGTACACCATAGCCAAGTGGGATTTACTCCAAGTATGGAAGACTGGTTCAACATGCTTAAAAATAATCAGTGCAATCCACCATATCCACAAACTAAAGAAAAGTCATATGATCATATCCATTGATAGAGCAAAGCATTTAACACAATCCAACACTCATTTAAAAAAAAACTCTCAGTAAACTAGAAATATAATGAAGTTCCCCAAACTGGAAAAGAGCATTTACTAAAAAACCTACAATTAAGATCATACTTAATGGTAAAATACTGAATGCTTTCCCTCTAAAACAGGAGGTTCTCTCATTATTGTCATTCAACATATACTAAAAGTCCTAGCCAGTGCAACGAGTTGGAAGAAAGAAAGAAAGAAAGAAAAGAAGGAAGGACGAGGGAGAAAGGAAGGAGGGAAGAAGAGAGGGAGGCAAGAAAAAAAAGAGGGAAAGAAAGAGAGAAAGAAAGCGATGGAAGAAAGGAAGGAAAGGAGGAAGGGAGGGGAAAAAGGAAGGAAGGAAGAGAGGGAGAGAAGGAGATGAAGGAAGGGAGATATAAAGATGAAAGAAAGAAGGAAGGAAGAAGGAAAGAAAGGCAAAAAAGGCAGTCTGGAAAGTAAAAAATAAAATCCCAATCTGCAGATGACATGATTGTCTAAGTAGAAAATCCCAAAGAATATACAAAATGAAACAAAAACAACCACACATAAAACAGGATACAAGATCAACACCTAAAGTTTGTTTGCATTCCTATATGCTAATAATGAACATGTGGAAATTGAAACTTAAAACACAATACTATTGGGGTGCCTGGGTGGCTCAGTTGGTTGAGCATCTGACTTCGGCTCAGGTCATGATCTCACAGTTCGTGGGTTCGAGCCCTGCATCAGGCTCTGTGCTGACAGCTCAGAGCCTGGAGCCTGCTTCAGATTCTGTGTCTCTCTCTCTCTCTGCCCCTCCCCTACCCATGTTTTGTCTCACTCTGTTTCTCAAAAATAAATAAATGTAAAAAGAGGCCATAAGCTATTTATAACCACTCCAAAGAAAATGAAATACTAAGGTATAAATTTACAAAACGTGTACAGGATCTGTATGCTGAAAATTAAAAAATGCTAATGAAAGAAAAAATACCTAAATAAATGGAGAGACATACCATGCTCATGCATTGGAAACAACCTAGCAAGAGTGTGAGCACTCCCCAAATTTATCCATTCAATTTCTATAAGAAATCGTGGACACAGACAAACTTATTCTAAAATGTATATGGAAAGGCACAGGACCTAGAACAATTCAAACAATCTTGAAAAATAAGAATCAACTGAGAAGAATCACTCTATCCAATATTACCATTTACTATGTAGCTGGTGATCTACAGAGTGAGATACTGTTGGAGGGATAGTCACATAGATCAATGGAACAGAACAGAAAACCCAAAAATAGATCCACACACGTATGACCAACTGATTTTTGATGAAACTGTAAAAAGCATTACAATAGAGGAGGGATAGCCTTTTCAACAAATAATGCTAGAGCAATTGAACATCCTTAACCAAAAAAATTTAACCTGCCTAAACCTCACACCTTCTATAAAATTTAGCAGAAAATGGACCCTAGACTTAAATGTAAAATATAAAACTATAAAACTTTTAGAAAAAAATGAGAGAAGGTTTTAGGGCTATCAAGCTAGGGAAAGAGTTCATAGACTTGGCACCAAAGTATGATCAATAAAGGAAAAAATTGATACGTTGGACCTCATCACAACAAAAAAGTTTGCTCGATAAAAGAGTCTGTTAAGAGGATAAAAAAACAAGCTACAGACTAGAGGAAAATGTTTCCAAGCCTTTAATCTGGCAAAGTATGATTACCTGGAATATATAAAGAATACTCAAGGCTCAACAGTAAAAATGTAAACAATCCAGGGGCACCTGGGTGGTTCAGTCAGCCAAGCGTCTGACTTGGTTCAGGCCGTTATTTTATGATTCATGAGATCGAGCCTTCCATTGGGCTCCACACCGACGGCGAGGAGTCTGCTTGGGATTCTCTCTCTCTCCCTCCCTTTGCCTCTCCCCTACTCTCTCTCAAAACAAATACATTTAAAAACTTGAAAAAATAAAGTACACATTAAATGTGATTTCATAAATTTAACATGAAAGATGATTGCATAGATCAGAACATGAGCACAAGACATGAACAGATATTTCATCAAAGAAAATATTCAGAAGGCAAATAAGTGCATAAATGGATGTTCAACATCGTTGGCCATTAAATAAATGCAAACTGAAACCACAATGAGATGTCAGTACACACCTACCAGAATAACCAAAATAAAGTGTAGTGACAGCTCCAAATGCTGGCGAGTATGTGGAGAAACTGGACCACTCACACGTTGCTGGTGGGGATGTAAAATGATACATCCACTCTGGAAACAGTTTGACAGTTTCCTATAAAATTAAATATGCAACCACCATTCAACTCAGCAACTGTCCCCCTGAACTTTTATCCCAGAGAAATGAAAACTAATGTTCACACAAAAACCTGTACAGAAACGTTATAGCAGCTTTATTTTTTAAATTTCTTAATGTTTATTTATTTTTGAGAGGGAGACAGAGTGCCAACAGGGGAGGGGCAGAGAGAGAGGGAGACATAGAATCCGAAGCAGGTTCCAGGCTCTGAGCTGTCAGCACAGAGCCTGATGCGCAGCTCGAACTCCCAGACAGTGAGGACATGACCTGAGCCAAAGTCGGATGCTTAACTGACTGAGCCACGCAGGCACCCCTATAGCAGCTTTATTTATAATAGCCAAAATCTAGAAACAACCCAGATGTCTTTCAACAAGTAAACTATGGTACCATGGAATTCTAGCTGGGAATAAGAAGGAATGAACTATGGATACACCACACAACTTGAATGAGTCTCCAGGGGTGTTGTGAGGTGTTAGACCACCATGTCAGCAATTCATGCTCCAATGGTTCAAGGAAAAACTACTCTTTGCCCTATTCTTGCAAGCCTGAAATTATTTCAAAAGGAAAACCAAGTAACTGACAGAATTAAAGTTTAATTGGACATGAGAAAGGCAGGAGTCAAGAAAGACTCCCAGGTTCCTAATTTAGGTCACGGGGGTTACCAGCTGAGGCTGAAATGCAAGGCTTCCCATCTTAATTACGATGTATATTAAATATTATTTGATAAATTTAATATAAAAGAGGATTGCATAGATTAGAGAGTCTCTTTTACTATCGCATATTCATTTATTAAGGTGATCTTGACAAATTTCCGTATCCTCAGCTACCTTCTTTCTTTTTCTTTTTTTTTAATTTATTTTCTTAGATTCAAGTTAGTTAACATACAGTGTGGTATTGATTTCAGAAGTAGAACCCAGTGATTCATCACTTACATATAACACCCAGTGCTCATCCCATCAAGTGCCCTCCTTAATACCCATCACTCATTTAGCCCATCCCCCCCCACCTCCCCTCTAGCAACCCCCAGTCTGTTCTCTGTATTTGAGAGTCTCTTATGGTTTACCTCCCTCTCAGCTAACTTCTAAGAGTTGCCTGTGGTCAAATGGTTTGGTGCAAGAACAAGAATCAGAAATCCTAAGCCTTATTCCTGGCTCTAATTTTACACAGAGCACTAAATTTCTTCAATGCTTGCTTTCTCATCTACGAAGTGGGACCAATAATTCTAGTCTGCAAAATGCTTTCCTCAGGAGAGAGTCATAATTTGAGTGCAGTTAACGGCTTCTAATTTTTCAAAAAATAAAATTCTGCCTAATAGCGGAGACACAATGTCCCAAACTAATTGTTTCTACAAGTGATCATTTTTTGGAAGCCATCAATTCATTTTGTGATAATTTTATGAAATGGCGACTAAATTGGAACTAACTCATATGAAAATAATATCTTTTAATATTAGCTGTAATGACAGCTTGATATCTTAATAGGGAAGTTGTGTAACATGAGGAGAAAGGGGAAGAGATAAAAACAATGAAAAGTCTATTCCTACTTAAAACTCCAATTTTAAGCAGTGGTATCCACCCCTCCTATAAGTTTTCTCAGAAAGCACCAGACAGAATTATATGTAGTCCCCACGAGAAACTAATGAACTCAATACAAACAATACCACTAGACATGGTAAGAGATACTGCCTTGGAGTATTAGTGTCAGACTTGAATACTGAAGACCAAACTGGGGCCATACCTTAATCTAAAGGGACTGGGTCCAAACAAGATGCTTCTGGTTGCCCATTGTTAAGCCCCTTCCCCGACCTCTTCAGAGTGCTTTTAGGTTGTTCTTTAGAAGAAAAGACCAGGAAGACTCGGAGAGAAAAAACAGTTCATGCATTCATCATCTCTCCTCACAGAGAAACAATGATTTTTATAGTACTGTACAATAATTTTTAAGTGGTTCCCTTTCCTATTTTAATGTGAGTCCTTAAATAGATTCATAAAATGATAAGTCATAAAATTATGAAATATGCCTATAGTAGCAGAAATAAACTAATGCTTAGAACATGTTTGAATAAAATTCTAGTCACTCTGCAGGGTTTGAGGGGCCATAGGTCATAGTATCGTTAAATTTTTAAGAATTTATATTTGAGGGGTGCCTGGGTGGCTAAGTCAGCTGAGCATCTGAATCTTGATTTCAGCTCAGGTCCTGATCCCCAGGTTGTGGGATCAAGCCCTTTGTTGGGATCCACAATGAGTGTGGAGTCTATTTGGGATTCTCTGTCTCTCTCCCTTTGCCCCTCTTCCCCACTTGCATGCTCTCTCTCTTTCTCTCTAAAATAGAAAAAAGGAGAGGTGCCTTGATAGCTCAGTCAATTGAGAGTCTGACTTCAGCTCAGGTCACGATCTCATAGTTCATGAGTTTGAGCCCCGCATGGGGCTTGCTGCTGCTCAGAGCTTGCTTTGGATACTCTGACCCCTTCTCTCTCCCTGCCCCTCACCCACTCACACTCTCTTTCTCAAAAATGAATGAACATTTATTTTTTTAAAAAGGGAAAAAAAATTTTAGTAATTCTTATTTAAGTATAGCATACATACAGAAAGTGCATAAATCCTAAGTGTACAAATTGATAAATAATAAAAAGTGACCACATCTATGTAACCAACAATCAGGTCACGAAATAGTAATACATGAAAAACTAATTCCTGATACAAATTGGTCAGAATAGTGGTTAATGTTGGGAGTTGTCAGGGTGCCTGGGTGGCTCAATCAGTTAAGTGTCTCACTTCAACTCAGGTCATGATCCCACGGTTTGTGGGTTCGAACCCCATATCAGGCTCTGTGGTGACAGCTCAGAGCCTGGAGCCTGATTCGGATTCTGTGTCTCCCTCTCTCTCTACCCGCCCCCTACTTGTGTTCTGTCTCTCTCTCTCTCTGTCTCTGTCTCTCAAAAATAAATAAACATTTAAAAAATTAATGTTGGTAGCTGTCATGTGGGTGAAGGATATGCTCACTGCGGTATTGAAAATGTTCTATATCTTGATCTGGGTGATGGTTATCACAAGTGTTTACTTATGTAACAATTATCCTGTACATTTAAGATTCATGCATTTTCTCTACTTAAGTTATAGTTCAATAAAAAGTAAAAAATGTTAAAGGATTAGTTTTGCCTGTTTTTGAACTGGATTAAAATAAAATCATACCACATGTGTTCTTTTATACTTTGCCCAACATCATATTTGGGAAATTAATCCATGTGGTTCAATATAGTTGCAATTCATTCATTTTTTTCAATAGTGTTCAATCATATGAATATACCACAACTTATTTATCCATTATACTTCTGGGTTATATCCAGTTTGGGGCTGATATGAATATTATTTATGTACATGTCTTTTGGTATGTTTGTGTACACATTCTTGCAGGGTATATGTTTAGGAGTAACATTGCTGGGTCTTAGGGTGTGTGTGTATGCAACGGATATACTGCCAAAGAGTCTTCCAACATGCTCACCGATTTACATCCCCACCATCAACGTATGAGAGTTCCCACCAGCCCCATATCCTTGCCAGTAGTTGATGCTGTCAGTTTTTGTAATCTTAGTTATTCTGGTCAAAGCATACAGTGCATTTTATTGTTTTCATTTTAATTTCATTGATTGCTAGTGAGTTTGAATAGTTTTTCATGTATGAGTAGTCATTTTGTGAAATTTGCTCAAATCTTTACCCCCTTTTTAAAATAGCCTGTCTGGGGGCGCCTGGGTGGCGCAGTCGGTTAAGCGTCCGACTTCAGCCAGGTCACGATCTCGCGGTCCGTGAGTTCGAGCCCCGCGTCGGGCTCTGGGCTGATGGCTCAGAGCCTGGAGCCTGTTTCCGATTCTGTGTCTCCCTCTCTCTCTGCCCCTCCCCCGTTCACGCTCTGTCTCTCTCTGTCCCAAAAATAAATAAACGTTGAAAAAAAAAATTAAAAAAAAAAATAGCCTGTCTGTATTTGCCTTACTGATCTAAAAGAGTTCTCTCTTTTAAAAAAAATTTTTTTTAATTTTTTTTTCAACGTTTATTTATTTTTGGGACAGAGAGAGACAGAGCGTGAACGGGGGAGGGGCAGAGAGAGAGGGAGACACAGAATCGGAAACAGGCTCCAGGCTCTGAGCCATCAGCCCAGAGCCCGACGCGGGGCTCGAACTCACGGACCGCGAGATCGTGACCTGGCTGAAGTCGGACGCTTAACCGACTGCGCCACCCAGGCGCCCCAAAAATTTTTTAAATAAATTCTACCCCCCCAACTTGAGGCTCAAACTCATGACCCCGAGATCAAGAGTTGCATGCTTTACTGACTGGAGCTAGCCAGGTGCCCCTGAAAGAGTTCTTTATATATTTTGGATATAAATCCTATGGCTTTCCTTTTCACCTTTGTAATGGTATCTTTGGTGAACAGATGTTATTAATATTAGTTTGGTCCAACTTATCGATCTTTTTCTTCATGGCTAGTGCACTCTTTGTGTCCTACTTAAGAAATATTTTTCATCGTGGTCATAAAAATTGTTTCCTATGTTACTTTTAGAAGGATCATAAAGATTGTGTTCTATATTAGTTTTGTAAGTTTATTTTTAGATCTGTAATTTCGTAGTATTTAATATTCTATATGATATGATGTAAAGGTCAGGTTTCATTTTTTCCGCATGGATATCCAATTGTACTCGCACTAGTTATTGAAAAGTTCGGCTTTTCCCACTGCTCTGAAGTGTCATCTTTGTCATAAATCAAATGTCCATGTGTATGTATCTACTGCCAGTCACTCTATTCTGTCTAGTTGATCTAATTTATCTTCCTTGCACCATATTATGCTGTCTTAATAACTGTAAGTTAGTTATTTTTTACAGTATATACAGTTATTTACAGTAAGTTTTGATACTCAGTGGCAAACCTTTCTACCTTCTTCTTTTTAAAAATTGTCTTAACTATTTTTGCCTCTTTGAATTTTCGTATAAATTTTTAAATCAGCTTTTCAAAACCCACCAAAACAAACAGAAAGCTTTCTAGGAATTTTATTGGGGCTGCACAAAAATTTAGAACAATTTAAGGAGAATCATATTCTGTCCATGAACAGGATACTTTCCTCCATTTACACAATTAAGAATAAATTGCAGACATTTTACCATTGCTTTTATTAAAAACAAATTGAAATATTTAAAGGTAGAGGTGCCTGGGTGTCTCAGTAGTTAAGCATCCAACTTAGGCTCAGGTAGTGGTCTCATGGTTCATGAGTTTGAGCCCCATATCAGGCTCTCTGCTGTCAGCACAGAGCCCGCTTCTGATCCTCTGTCTCCCTCTCTCTGTTCCTCCCCCTTTAGCGTTCTCTCTCTCTCTCTCTCAAAAATAAAATAAACATTTTTAAATGAAATATTTAGAGGTAAAATATCTAGCAATTTGTGTTTTTAAATAGATTTCTACATATGTCTCATTGAATAAAACCATGTCACATGGTGTCTCCTTACTACAAGGGATGAGATGGGACTGAGAACATGAGGTTTACATTTTTTTGTCCCCAGGAGCAGCTGGGTGGCTCAGTTGGTTGAGCATCCAACTCTTGATTTTGGCTCAGGCTATCATCCCAGGGTCATAGGATGAAGCCTTGCATAAGGCTCTGTGCTGAGGGTGGAGGCTGCTCAAGATTCTCTCTGTCTCTCTGTCTCTCTCTCTCTCTCTCTCATTCTCACTCTCTCTGTCTAAAATAAAATTTAAAAATTGTTTAAATTATTTTCATTTTAATAATTTATCAGTAATTTATGAATTTTCTATATATACAAGTATGTCAGTTGCGTATAATGACAGGGTTTTTTCACCCTAAGCCTTATACATTTTATTTTGTTTCTTGCCTTTTGTACTGGCTAGCATAATATTACATAGAAATGGTGATAGTAAACATCCTTGTCTTGTTCCCAACTGCAGGGGGAAAGGTTTTGATATTCTACTATTTAATACATTTGTTATAGAGTTTGTGTAGAACCACCTGTGATATTACAGAAGATCCTTTCTATCCATTCACACTAGGCTTTTTTTTTTTTCAGTAATGAATATATGTAGAATTTTACCAAAAACCTTTTCTCTCTTTCTTTCACTGAGAATATTCTGCCTTTATCCTGTAAATATATTTAATTACATTTATTAACTTTTTAATGTTATACCAACCTTGCATTTCTGGAATAAACCTGACATAGTCATCCATAGTCATACCCACTGGCTATGGTCTTTTCTGGGTTCTTGTCTTTTAAGACTAAATTGCAGTTACCCCCAAATCATTAAAAAGAAAATCTCAAATATAACTAAGGGTAATTTATGCCTAGGTTATGCTTAATTTTGGTAACTGTTTCGGACTCCCTTTTCCAGACACCATGGTTATGTAACAAATCACCTTAACTTAATGACTTAGAACAATAATAATTTTTCTCTCTCATGGTGTCCATGTGTCAAGAATTCCAGAGCAGCTCAGCAGGCCCAGCTCTGCTCAAGGTCTCTTATGGGTTACAAATCAGATTGGTTGGGTCTGGAGTTATTTCAAAGGCCTTATTCACAGCCCTAGTGCCTGGGCTGGGGGGACCCCAACAGCTGGCTACTGGAACATGGGGGTCTCATCAAACATCCCCCTCTGATTCTGTTGTCATCTCTGGCAAGACAGCTTCAGGGTGGTAGGATTTTTTGTATCAGCTCAGGGTTCCAGAGGCATGTGTCCCGAGGCAGAAGCAGAAGGAAACTATATTGCCTATTATGACCTAGGCTTAGAAGTCACATAGAATAATTCTACCATACTATTGGTCAGGTAGTTACAAAAGCCCACTCAGTTTCAAGGGTTAGGAACATAGGCCCATCTTCCAGTGGAGGAGTGTTAAGTCACACTGTAAGGAGAACATGTGGAGCAGATGTATGTCAGCAAAGCCATCTTTAGAAGATACAACCTGCCACAGCAACATCTCCACAGCCAACCTACACAGTCATCTTTACCATCACCCACCTTTGGCCTGTCTATTTTAGGTCCCACACCTCCTTTCTTACCTCTGCCCCCAGTAGTATGGTGCCCATCTTCATTGTCCTTCATGCACAGCCACATACTGGGGTCCCACAAGATCACTCTTAAGACTCATTTCTCAGATATCTTCCCTAGAGCTTTGGAGGGAACCCAGTGGGCTTAAGAAATGGGTATCAAATGTTACCCCAGCCAGAGGTCCCAAGGAATGTTATTATGTACTTGGGACAGCTGGACAGACCCCTGAGTGCATTTTCATGACAATGTGCCACGATGAAATTCTTTCCTCAATTCCAAGGATCTTCTCAGTGAGGGCCTTCTCCAGACCAGGACTATGTTAGAAGCTGGTCGCATGAAAAAAGAAGGAACTCACAGTGGAAAGATGTGTCTGTAAACTTGTCAGCACATGACCCAGAGGAAAGGGAAGATTAAAAGATACTAAGCCAAGAAGTGTCACGATCAGGTTTGCACTTTGGAAAGATCATAACTATGGGGCGTCTGGCTAGCTCAGTCAGTGGAGCCTGCGACCCTTGATCTCAGGGTTGTGAGTTTGAGCCCCATTCTGGGTGTAGAGATTACTTAAAAATAAAATATATTGAAAAGAGAGAGAGGAAGGGAGGGAGAGAGAGAGAAAGAAAGAGAAAAAGGGAGGGAGAGAAAGCAAGCAAGCAAACAAGCAGGAAAAGTCATCACTATGTTTAAGTAAAGCTTGTCCCTTACTGCCAGGAACAATGCATACTCAGTGGCACTGTGTGTACAAATCTGCATTTCAATGTATTAGACCTGAGGGGGATTTCTTTGATACGAAGCCTCTTTGAGACAGAATCATCTAGGCCTCGCTTGTTTATATACATACCAGAAGCACACTTTGAAGAAAACCTGCAGTGGAATGGAGTCTGCTTTCCTCAGTTCAGAAAACTGGAGGATTTGGAGTTGGAGTAGCGACTATCTCATCTAAAGAATTTACTCCAGGGGAGACTGGGTGGCTCAGTTGGTGAAGTGTCCAACTCTTGATTTCAACTCAGGTCATGATCTCACAGTTGGTCACGATTTCACGGTCGGTTGAGAGATCAAGCCCTGCATCGAGCCCCGTATTGAGCCGTGCATTGAGTCCCATATGGGGCTTCGAAACAGGCGTGGAGACTGCTTAAGATATTCTCTTTTTGGGGTGCCTGGGTGGCTCAGTCGGTTAAGCGGCCGACCTCGGCTCAGGTCATGATCTCGCGGTCTGTGAGTTCGAGCCCCGTGTCAGGCTCTGTGCTGACAGCTCAGAGCCTGGAGACTGTTTCAGATTCTGTGTCTCCCTCTCTCTGACCCTCCCCCGTTCGTGCTCTCTCTGTCTCAAAAATAAATGTTAAAAAAAATTAAAAAAAAAAAAAGATATTCGCTCTTTCTCTCTCTCTCTCTCTCTCTCCCCCCCCACCACCCCCTTCTCTCAAAAAAAAATTTACTCCAAAATCTGAATTTATTATTAATTTTCACCATCCCAACAGATAAAGACTAATTTGATTCCGTAGCTGAAAAATGAGCATAGCAACATCCTTTGTAAAATATTTTGGAAATGTCCCTGATTTATTGAAAATGGCTATGACAAATCATGACAAAGATCATAAAGAATTTTCACAATAGTCTTTTGTGGAATCCAGAGCAGCAGCAGCTATTCCTGGTAGTACTGTCTTTCCCTGAGCTCTAACCATCATTGGACAAGGAAACTGTACACCTGATTGATTCAGGAAATCAAAGTAATAAAACTGCCAGCAACAATGCAGCCAAGTGATTAAAAGAAAGCTGGTTGAAAATTTAAACACCCTTTTTACTCATTAATCTCCAACTGCTAAAGACAAACAAAAAGCAAAATTAACATGATTGTAAACTAAGCACTTGTGTCCTGTGGCTACCGTGTTAGCCTGCTGAGAGGGAATGGGCTGATCAAAGCCACGGAGTCCGCAGAGAACTGTGGCTAAGAGCCGCTTCGGGGAACGCACAGCCAGGATCCATTACCGGCCCGGTTCAGAAACAGGTGAGTACCGTAATTAATCTTGCCCTCAATTTGGAGGGAAGTGGGAAACCCACCTGCTCTGTCCACTGAGTTTATATGTTAATCCTCCGAGCTCTGGGAAAAAGTTTTTAAATTGGTGTAAAGACTTTTTCTGCCCTTCCGAAAGTGTAGAGAAGAAACAGTTGGGAGGGGGTGTTGAGGTCTCTAACTTCAGGCAGTTAAGATGCCTCCCAGGAAAGCTGTTGATTGCTACCTTGCTTGGTTTGATGCATCTAAGCCCACAGAGCAAAGGCTCTTCCAATGAAGCTAGCAGGTTTTTTAATGCAAGAAATACTCAGAGACACAGGGGGCCTCACCCCACAAACATAAACCATGAAAATCCAGATACTTGGAATTAGAATTGATCTTGGGGACAAATTCATCTAACCAATGGTCTCTTGAATTGCTTAAAGCATATCCAATACTTTATATATTATTCTAGATAAGAAAAATGAATAGGCATCTGCTTTGTCCCTTCTCTGCACCAAATTCATATTAAAAAAAAACAACAACAACAACAATAGGGGCTCCTGGGTGGCTCAGTCGGTTGAACATCCAACTTCGGCCCAGTTCAGGATCCCACCTGTCATGGGTTCAAGCCCCGCATCAGGCTCTGTGCTGACAGCTCGGAGCCTGGAGCCTGCTTCGGACTCTGCGTCTTCCTCTCTCTCCTCCCCTCTCCCACTCTCTCTGCCTCCCAAAAATAAATAAACATTAAAAAGCAATAAACTGTACAAACAAAATATCTGCATCAGCAATAGAGATTTCACATTAGAAAAACTGAGAACTACTAAAACTCAGTGCTGAATAAATGGGGTAACAAAGTCAAACCACAGAAAGCAATCTTTCTTCTGCAAAGAGACAACAAATTATGGGCGTAAGCAGAAGATGCTAGAAGGTGCCCTCTGACACCCCTAACATGGAGTGGTAGAGGCCACTCTGTGGCAGAAGGCTGAAAGCAAAGCTGTTTGAGGCGCCCGGTAGAAACTGTAATGCTTGGGTGCTCCTCCTTCTGAGACACCCTCAGTGATGCGCTGAGGCCCCAATGGGGCCCCGATTAGTCATCCAAGCATAAAACCTTAAAAAGCAAGGTCCCTTTCCTAGAGAACCTGCCCACAATGATAGAAGTGTGGCTTCACCAGAACTACCTCCCCCATTCCACTCTGCTTCCCGCCCCCCACAGTTCTATGATAAACTATTGCTACATTTCTGAAATGTCATTGCTCCCAGCTTCTTTTCCTCTTTATTTATCTGGATCTGCTATCCTACAATTAAAAATTTGGTTGGGACCTGTCTTAGTTTGGCCTGCTACAACAAGACCATAGACGGGGTGGCTTAAAACACAGAAATTTATTTCTCACAATTCTGGAAGCTGAAAAGTCCAAGATCAAAATGCCAGTAGATTCGGTGTCTGGTAAGGGCCCATCTTCCTGGTGGCTATCTTCTCATTGTATCCTCCCATGGCAGGGACCAAAAAGAGAAAAGCAAGAACTTTCCTGTCTCTTCTTATAAGGGCACTAATCTCATCATGAAGACTCCACTCTCACGACCTATTATCTCCTGAAGGCTCCATCTCCAGGTACCAGCACATTGGGGATTAGAGTGTCAGTTTATGTATTTGGGGGCAGGGTGGCAAGTGACATCAAACACGCAGTCTGTAACAGGACCCATATCAATTTCTGACAACATCCAACTCCTATTTGTTCAAAATCAACTGAGCAGCACCGAACCTGAATCTATTGAGAGCAGATTCAACCACATATTTTATTTTAGTTGTTCAAATAGGTAGGGAGTCCCTGCATGGTCACTACCTATCGAGCAACAGGGTTTAAGATGAATTCCATATGGTCATTCAGCTTGAGTTAAGGAACAGTCTTTAATGGGAGAAATTACAAGCCAGGGGTCAGAAAGAGAAGACGGCATAGTCTAGGATCTTCCAAACATCCAAGAGACAGGGGTGCTATGGCTGGGTGCTGTGTGTGTTCCAGTGGAGGAATATGTCCCCCCAGATTAGATCTTCTTAGAGTAAACTTGTGAGGAAGCAGCCTCATCAGAATGTTTCCCAAAGAAATTATTTAGAGCCAGGGTAACTGAAGTTAGGTGCCAGCTGCCCAATACCTGGTGATCTTAAGAAGTTCAGCCCTGGGGCACCTATGTGGTTAGTCATTTAAGCGTCCAACTTCAGCTCAGGTCATGATCTCGAAGTTCATGAGTTTGAGCCCCACATCGGGCTCTGTGCTGACACCTCAGAGCCTGGAGCCTGCTTCAGATTCTGTGTCTCCCTTTCTCTCTGCCCTCCCCCTTGCGCACTCTCTCTCTCTCTTTCTCTCTCTCCCTCTCAAAAATAAATAAACATGAAAAAAAAAAAGAAGTTTCAGCCCCTTATGCAAGGGGTAGAAACCCATCCCAGGAAGCTAAGTGTGGGCACAGCTGTTTCTGCTGGTAGAAGGAGAGAACCTAGTCCCTTCTGGCACACTATGTGGGTAACCCCAGTGTCATCTCCCAAGGTCATTTTTGGATGATCCTACCTGAAGCACCATACTCTTCTATTCATACTTTATTATTTATTTATTTGTTAAAAGTGTATTTATTTATTTTGAGAGAGACAGGGACAGCACAAGTGGGGGAAGGCAGAGAGAGGGAGAGGGAAAATCCTAAGCAGGCTTGATGTTATCAGTGCAGAGCCCAACACAGGGCTTGAACTCACGAACCGTGAGATCATGACCTGAGCCAAAACCAAGAGTTGGACACGTAACCGAACGAGCCACTTAGGCGCCCCTATTCATACTTTAAAAAGTGTTAGTTATAACCTGCAAATGACCAGTACGAACAATCCTACACTACAACAATCTGCCCGATAAAGGAAATGCTTTGAGCTAGTAAAGGTTGTTCAGAGATGAAAAGGTTCCAATAGAATACTTGTATAACATTCAGACACATCAGAATATTAAGTTGAAGGCAAAGTGGAGATTGTCTACCAATTGGGGCAAAAAGATGGAGAGACAATGAGATGAAGGAAGACATAAGGGAGAATAATATTTGAAATTAATTCCTGCAACAAATATTTATGTTTATGAAGTTCTGAGACTGAGCTGGTGAGCAAGACAGATATGCCCTACTTGTTCTACAGACAAGTAAACAGCCCAGGAGATGTTTAAAAAGCTAAAATGATAATTTTTAAAGATTTTTCCCCTGAATTACTTGCATGAACATTTTAAACTCTCCCAAGTTGCATTTCTGTTTACCTGAACAAACAAACAAAAAAGAGCTGATTGATGGAACACAAGGAATTTTCAAAGTTAAAAAAAAGGGGGGGGAGGACTTAACCTAATCTTTTAAAAAGTACTCAGGAAAAAAATGTTTAATGTTTACTATGTTCTAGACACATTTTAGGGAAAAGACCGTCATACAAAGGCCTATTTGGACAGAATTTTTAAACTTCAAAAATAAGAATTGTACAAGTGTTTAAGACTCACCAGGTAACAATAAAGCACCATCTACCAAGCTTTGAAGGGAATGTTATGATTTAGTAAAAGGGCATTTTCAAATATGCCAGAACTAGGAAAATGTACCCCCTTTCTAAAAAAATTTTTTTTTCAACGTTTATTTATTTTTGGGACAGAGAGAGACAGAGCATGAACGGGGGAGGGGCAGAGAGAGAGGGAGACACAGAATCGGAAACAGGCTCCAGGCTCTGAGCCATCAGCCCAGAACCCGACGCGGGGCTCAAACTCACGAACCACGAGATCGTGACCTGGCTGAAGTCGGACGCTTAACCGACTGCGCCACCCAGGCGCCCCATGTACCCCCTTTCTAAATAACCTATTTCAAGACTCATTGTAGAGCGAGAGATGATCATAAGGAAAAACTCAAGGATAGGGAAGTTGTAGCTGGAAGAGACTGGCAGTAAGCACCGAAAACATTTCATTTGTAGGAGTGAGTCTTGATAATTGGTGTAAATACAGTTATACCACAAGGAAAGTAGACAAAACATGAATCCACAGAGTAGGAAATATAAATGGCTGGTGAAATACCACTGATCAGAGACGTGTAAATTAAAACCACAAAAAAAATACCACTTTCCAACCTATCATATTGATTAAAAAAATTTTTTTTAATACTGGCAGAGGAACCAGCTTGACGGAGGAACCCACTGGCCAAAGCTGGGATAATTTTAGCATCAAAAGAACCATAACTGTAATTGATTGAAACATGCTGACTACATTAGAAAAATGAATCCATGTGATACTAAAAAAAAAGAGGAATAAAATAAGCAATCAAATAAATAAGAATCTTTGAATGGGCCATTATACCAAGTTCTTAACTCTGGAAGGAAAAGGAATATTTTTTTCTTTGCAGTAGGAATCATATTGCAGGATAACTAACAGCCCTAGTTAATGAGAAAAAAAGCTCTTCTTTCTATAAAAATGCCAGCTATAAATGTAGACAGAACTGGAAATCACAATTTGCAACCCCTAAGGAAATAATTAAGCCAAGAGTATCAACAGATGCTGAAACCATCAGGTAAATGGTTGATGGAGAGCTGGATATCCACCTAGTGCCAAAGTTATCACCCCACAGATTACTAGTTTGTTCCAAGAAGACTGTCACTACATAAACCCTTAGTATCTTGGTATCACCAATGATAGGATAACCAGAGCTTCATAATGTGACTCCTGGTGTGATGCAGTGTTTAGCCTGAATCTAATCAAGCCTTCAGATCTAGCTTCCAATAATAGAAAATATGGCGCTTACTGTTAAATTACACCAGAAGGGACCAGTCAGAAAAATCCAGAAATTCGGACATTCTAGGAAACAACTATCCTGGTCTTTCTGAATCAATGTCATTGGAAAAATAAAAAGCTGGGGGTGGGAGGTGAAGAGGAGATACGAAGGGATAAGAAAGGGTGTGTCTCTTCTAAATCTAAATACACTTCAGAGACCCAGCAACCAAATACAATCATGGCTCTTAACTGGATCCTTATATGAACAAACTTGCTGCAAAAGACATTTGGGGGACAAGAGGGAGAAACCTGGGTGTGTTGGTATTATTGTGGTTATGTAGAAAAGTGTTCCTATTTATATATACATATCAAAATTTAGGAATGAAATGTCATGATATCTGTATTTACTTTAAATTTCTTCAAAAATAGGTGAAACATGACAAAATACTAAAATAATTGTTTAATCAATGTGATAAGCATATGGTGTTTATTATACTACTCTACTTTTACGTACGTTTATAATATTCATAATAAGTATAAAAAGTATTTTTAATATCTAGCATTTGTGAGGGTTTGAGGAAACAGACCATTCTATACATATTGTTGGTAGTAGTTAAATTGTTATAACCTTCTTAGACAACAATTTGGAATATATAAATATCATTTTAGAGTTGCCTGGGTGGCTCAGTCAGTTGAGCATCCGACTTCAGTTCAGGTCATGGTTTTGCAGTTCGTGAATTTGAGCCCCGTGTCGGGCTCTGTGCTAACAAAGGGCTCAGAGTGTGGAGCCTGCTTCAGATTCTGTCTGTCTGTCTCTCTCTCTCTCCCTCCCCTGCTCATGCTCTGCCTCTCTCTGTCTCTCAAAAATAAATAAATGTTAGAGGCGCCTGGGTGGCGCAGTCGGATAAGCGTCCGACTTCAGCCAGGTCACGATCTCGCGGTCCGTGAGTTCGAGCCCCGCGTCAGGCTCTGGGCTGATGGCTCAGAGCCTGGAGCCTGTTTCCGATTCTGTGTCTCCCTCTCTCTCTGCTCCTCCCCCGTTCATGCTCTGTCTCTCTCTGTCCCAAAAAAAAATAAATAAACGTTGAAAAAAAATAAATAAATGTTAAAAAAAATAAATATTATTTTAAAATATACATACCCTTTAACATAGTAATCTCATCATTAAGAATCCATTCACGGGACACCTGGGTGGCTTAGCTGGTTAAGCGTCTGACTCTTCGTTTCAGCTCTGGTCATGATCTCTCAGTTTTGTGAGTTCGAGCCCCGAGTCGGACTCTGCACTGGCAGCACGGAGCCTTTGTGGGATTCTGTCTCTCTCCCTCTCTCTGTCCCCCACCCCCACTCGCTCTGTCTCTCTCAAAATAAATAAATAAACTTGCAAAAAAAATAATCGAGGGGTGCGTGGGTGGCTCAGTCAACCAGTTAAGTAATCCATCTTTGGCTCAGGTCATGATCTCACGGTTGGTGAGTTCGAGCCCCACAGCGGGCTCTCTGCTTATCAGCACAGAGCCTGCTTCAGACCTTCTGTCCGCCCCCCTCCTCAAAAATAAATAAACATTTTTTTTTAAACTTAAAAAAAAGAATCCATTCAATAACTAGTGACAGAAGAATAGAGGATGTATTATAAAGATATTTATTATAGCATATTGATAATATAAACAAATATGAGACAATAGGAAATGGTTAAGTATATTTCGACAATATATATTATCTATGACAAAGAACACCATGTTACTGTTAAAAAGGACAAAGTAGGTGCACATTTACTGTTCTGGTTTGCTAGAGCTTCCTGACAAAGTACCACTGACTGGGTGGGTGGCTCAAACAACAGAAATGTATTTTGTCACAGTTCTGGAGGCCACAAGACTGAGACACGGTGTGTGCACGGCTGGTTTCTTCTGAGGCCTCTCTCCTTGGCTTATAGGTGGCCGTCTTCTCCTAGTGCCTTCACATGGCCTTCCCTGTGTACCCAGCTGTGTCCAAATTTCCTCTTCTTACAAGAACACCTGTCATCTTGGAGTAGAGGCCACACTAATAACTTCATTTAAACTTAATTATCTTGGGGAGCCTGGGTGGCTCAGTCAGTTGAGTGTCCAACTCTTGATTTTGGCTTGGGCCATGATCTCACGGTTCTGTGAATTTGAGCCCCATGTCAGCATGTTGACCCACACTGTCAGCACAGAGCCTGCTTGGGATTCTCTCTCTCTCCCTCTCTCTCTGTCCCTCCCCAGCTCGTGCACACATTCTCTCTCTCTCTCTCTTAAAATAAATCAATAAATAAAAACAAAAAAATTAATTTAATTCTCTCTGTAAAGACCCTGTCTCCAGGTACAGTCACATTCTGAGGTACTGGGAGTTGGGGCTCCAACATATGAAACTTTAGGGGCACACATCATAACATTTACTGACATGGAAAGATGTGCATGACTTTTAGGCTAAAAAAAATTAAGAAACAGAACAACATGTACAGTATCCCTTTTTCTCAAAATTTAAAAGTAACAAAAGCAAACCTCTGGTACATATTTATACATAGCTTGGGATATATTGAAAACATACCTATCTGAAAGGATAGATATCCACCTGTTACAAAGGCTCCCTGGGGAATAAAATGGAGTTGGGAATGAAAGGGAAGGACATATTTCCACTCTTTCTTTATAAGCATAGGTTACTTTTGTAATTAGAAAATTTTAGCTTAAAAAAAAAAAAAAAAAAAGACCCTTACAATGAACTCCGGACAAGACCTGGAGGCATCAGAGACTCTCCAGTCCCAAGTGCCATGAGGCCAGGAAAGTAGACTTAGCCGCGCCGAGGACCAGATGTGCACAATCTGTCCTACCTCCGCTAATACATTGGCACCATCTCAAGAATTGGGGAAGGGTGACCAAGATTGTCTTTGTCTGCCAGCTCAGAAGAATGAGGGATTCAGGGTCAAAAATTCAGTTTTAGAAAATAAAATGATATTTCTTGCATGTCTGAACTTTTAGACTGAGATCCATATGGCTACACATACTGTACTCATTTAATTCTCTCACAATCTTACTATCTTCATTTTACAAATGAAGACAGGGCTTTTTAAGGTTAATTTTCCTGAGTATGTAGCAAAACTGGAACTCAAATTTGGGCCTCCCTTGCACTGAAGCCCACACTACCTACTACTCTATGCTGCATGGAATAGGTTTTGCCTCTTCTCTCCACCACCTGTACCCAATCCCGACTACCAAACCTTGCTAATTCAGGCGGCATTCTCTCTTCTAGGAAGCCACTTTCCAACATCTCCCCTAACTTTAGGTGGCCTCTTAGGCCTCCCTAAATCCCTATCTGTATTTCCATGATCTCTGTGTATGTTTGTCCTCCTCCACAAGACTGTGAAGGGCAGGAGTTAAATATCTCTAGTGCCTGACACACAGTAGGTGCTTTAGTTCTACGACAGAAGAACATCACTTACATTTTATTGTTTCCTCACTAAACTCTGAATTTCATAAGGTTAAAGAATACATCCGGTTTTATGCACCATTAAGCCACTGGTACCTAACAGCACTTGGTTTTCAGTAAATATTTTTGAAAGAATGAATGGATAATTTTATAAGTAATCGCCTCTATTTCCTGGGACTCTGAGTCACATTCCGAGAAAAAGCAGCTTCCTGACATCCTTTTCCTTGTAATGGTTTAGTGTATTAAATTATTTCTTGGATTTATTCTTCCATTGCAAACTGCTAGCGATTCTCACTTAACTGACAGAATGTCATGAATCAAGGGAGGTAGAGGTGAAGTGAACAGGTTAGCCTCCAATTTACAAGCTTGCTTTCCACTGGTTTAATTGTAAAGTCACACGTTCCTCGGTGTGACCCTCTCACGACAAAATCTCCACGAGTGGATTGATCACGTAGAACTCTGACTAATTAAAGATGTAGGATAACAGAAGAGTTAAAATTGTATTTGCTAGGCAAGGTTGTGATCTTTTAAAAAATATGTTATAGTCTTTCATTGGTGAAACAAGGAAAATATGGTCCAAATTACCTTCCAAGCGGTTTGCCTAGATTGACAGTCCCACGGACAAAGGAGGGGACAAAACACTCCTTCCGACCGGCATTTGAGGCCAGAGCCGGCGCCCCCTGTGGGCGGGACCACTCGAGCCTCCGGGGACCCAAAGGAGGAGGGGGCGGGGTCGAAGGCGGGTCCAGGCCTCCGGGGGCGGGGCCGCAGCGGGCGAGGGGCAGGCTGGGAAGCGGCGCCATATTGGCGTCGGCCGCGCTGTATTGTCATAAATAGAGCCGGTTTTGTGGTGTTTTCACTACTCGGTTGGATGCCTCGGCCGTAGTAAGTGAGAAAGTGAGCGAGCAAGCGAGCTACAAGCAACCGGAGGAAAGTGGACAGGAGGAGAAGGAAAGAGCAAGAACTTGACTCCAGAGCGAAAGATACTCGGCGGTGAGGGAGACGCAGGAAGCGATGAAAGAGATGTCTGCGTAAGTGATGGGGGGCGGCGGTTGGGGGCGAAGCGGAGAGGGGTGGTTTGGGGTGGTCGGCCGGGACCCCGTTTCCGTTCCCTGCCCCTCGCACCTTGCCCATAGCTCGCCGGAGTGGTCTCCTTCCCCGCTCCTGGCCGGTCGGCAAGGGCACCTCCCCTACACCGGGCGGCTCACCTGGCCACCCCTGAACAGACTGGGGGACTCTTGGAGCCCCCATCTGCCCTCGCCTGTCCCGCCTGCGAGGATGCCCCCAGGCAAATAAGCAGCCGGAGAGGCGCGGGTGTCCGTGGGGAGAAATTGTCGGTCACTCTCCTGCCCCCAGCGCTGTCTGAGCCCGTCTCTGCTCCTGTCTGCATTGGCGCAAATACCATCCCCCTACCTCCCCCTCCTCCCTCCCGACCGGCTGTCTCCTGGTCTTCAGGAGTGAATGACCTATCCTAGCCCATGGGTTTCTTTTTAATAAAGACTATGATCTTTTCGCTCTCCCCCGGCCTCCCCCACCTACCCATAGTATATCTACCAGTCTGGACCTCCTGCTCACACTTTGATAAGTCACAAACGGTTTCCGTGCTTGGCAAGATTTTGTTGTGGCTTCTAACATTTGGGTTTATTAGGAAGTAATTTAAGCAGAAAAATGCAGAGAATAACATAAGCATCATTTTTGTAGTCACCATCCATCTCTCTCAAAGCATAACATTCTGTATGTGTGGAGAGTGTGTGTGTACATAAATACCTTTATTTAGAAGAAATCAACTATTACAGATGTGTTTGAAGGATTCTCCTACCTCCTCTGGTTCCATTCACCTTCCTCCCCAGTACCCCACAGTCCTGAATTTGATGTTTATTGCTGCATTGTTAAAAATGCTCTTACAACATATGTACATGTCCATAATAACTGGCATTGTTTTACTTGTTTTTAAGCTTTGTATAACTGGTGTCACACTTGTCATTCTGCATTTTCTTTAAGTGCAACATAGTTAGTATCTTTGAACTTTGTCCCTGTTAATATTTTCAACTCTAATGAATTCATAATAAGTACTATGTTGTATTCCATTGTAGTGATACACCTTAGTTTAGGGTTTTTTTTTTTTTTTTTCCTGTTTTGACTATTTCAGGTTGTTTTGAAGTTTTTTTTTTTAACTTTATTTAGAGAGAGTGCTCACACAACCAGGGAAGAGGGGCTGAGAGAGAATCTTTTTTTTTTTTTGTTAATGTTTTTAAATGTATTTTTGAGAGAGAGAGTGCGCAAGCGGACAAGGGGCAGAGAGAGAGAGAGACAGAGGATTGTGAGCCTGATGTGGGGCTCAAACTCGCAAAATGTGAGATCATGACCTGAGCCAAAGTCCAAGTCAGATGCCCAACCAATTGAGCCACCCAGGCACCCCATGTTTTTAAGTTCTTAATGGTACAGTGTGGCGGTAAACATTCTTGTACATCTTTCCTTGTACACTTGTACTAGAATTTCTCTAGAGTGTTTACTTGTAAGTGAAATTGATGCATTGAAGGGAATGTGGAATTCCTTTGCTTGCTTTTTCTTCCCCCCCTCTAGATGAGGGAGTTTCAGAATCATAGATTTAGAATTTTAGTGCTGGTAGGCATGTTCTTAGCTAACTTTTTCATCATACAGATGAGAAAGTGGGACCCAGGATCATAGTATCGGAACTGAAGTACTTGTTGAAGGGAGAATGGAGTGGTGGAAAGATCTTGGGTTTTGGAGTTCAGATTCTGGCTCTTCGTATCCCTTGGATCTTGGGTACCTATCTGTAAGATGGCACTTATTCACTACCTACCTCTTACAGTTATTGTTGAGATTAATCGATCATATATACTCTGTCCCATCCATTTACCATACACTTATAAACAAATTTTGTTTGTTCAACAGGAAAATTGATACCAGAAAGAAATTAAAGTCACTAATACTGATGTTTCCCTTTTGTGTCTCTTAATCATTTCAGAAGATACATAGGCTATTGTGTCTTTCATTTGCTTCTCCCTCCCTACCAAATCAAATCTTTACCCAAGGAGCATGCCTTACTGTATGAACTTAGTGAATAAGACACTGTTTTGACCAGTTAAAATTCAAAACAGTCACTACTGTATTTTGGTGTGTTATTGTTTACAGGGCTGATGTATTATTTAAAAGACTGTTCTTTTATATTTTGAGATTACATTCTTAACTGTTGTTGTTGATGGTCCTTACTGTTGAATGATAAAGATAGATGGTAGGGTTACTTGGTTATCGTGTATGTTTATTTTTACTTTACTTTCTTAGCAGAATAAAAAGTTATACCAACCCATGGTGGTCCCAAAATTTATTTTGAAATTATTGGCCTGTGTAAATACAAAATCAGAAATTGAGCTGTACTTTATTCAAAACTATAATTCCCTGTTAGGATCTTTTGGAGGCTAGCTTATATTGTATCTATAAAAGTATAAAGAATTTGGTAATTATTTAGTGTGACAATGGACTGGGTACCAATCTAAATAAAGAGAACAATTAACCAGAGTCAATGTTAGGACTGTAAATTCTGATTTGAGCAAAGGATGTTAATGTAGGTTTCTCAAGGACAAATCCTAGTTGTGATTTCTTTTTAAAAGTGAGTCACAAGGACCTACCTTCTAATGTGATGTTTTGTTTCTTTCCTGGGGGGGGACATTGTTCTTACTCAGAGCTTTCTTTTCAAGTGGCTGACTGCTCTTCAAAGATTGAATATAGATGGTACTTGACTTAAGTCCGCAGGGTGTAGTGGAGGTGGCCCTGGCCCAGCTCCCATTCAGGCTCTTTGCCTTTGAGCTAAGTGGTGCTGGCACAGTTGTCCTGATGCCAACACATGCTGCTTTTGGCTTGAAAAGACATCCTAACCATGAAAGCTGGAGGCAGTATGAATAGCCCTTCATCAAAATAAACACAAAATACCCTTTTTTCCCTTAAAAAAAAAAAGTGCCTGCCCCAACTGTTAGTACTAAGTAAACTTTTAAGGTAGCTAAATTAATGAGTGGATTGAGAGATCCATGTATCAGTATGATATGATACTTTAAATTTTTTCTGTTGTTTCATTTTTCTTGAACAGAAACACCATGCTGGACAGCCAGCGTCAACAAAAACATTATGGAATCACTTCTCCAATTAGTTTGGCATGTCCAAAAGAAATTGATCATATTTACACACAGAAATTGATTGATGCCATGAAACCATTTGGAGTGTTTGAAGATGAAGAAGAACTGAACCACAGGTATGTCATATAAAAATGCAAAATATTTAATAGCACATTAAATATTTAATCATTAGTTCTGCAAATATATATCAGGTACTTACCATTATCCTGCCTAGGGATACAAAAATGACCAAATGGAGAGAAATTTTGGCCCTCCTAGAGCTTCTGTTTTTAGGTGGTTAGGGGAAAAGACAATTAGCCAAATAAGTACAATAAATACAATGTTACACATAAGAAGTGCTGCTGAGAAAAATGAAGCTGGAAGTGGAGTTGTCAGGAAGGCCTCATTAACATTTGAGGAAAAATTTGAGAGGGAGGGAACTATGTAGATATTTGAGGGAAGAGCATTCTAGGCAGAAGTTTTCAGGTGGGAGTGTACCTGGTATATTTAAGGAATATATAGTAAGGTAACCAAAGTGTCCAAAACAGGGGGATATGGTCTTAAAGAATATGAGGTGGGAAGGAGCTTGGAGAGCTAGGTCACTTAGGACCTTATAAGCCATTATAAAAGTTTTGGCTTTAACTCTGAGTGAAATAGGAAGCCATTACGTTTTTGAGCAGAAAATGGACATGATTTACTTATGCCTTAAGACAGTCAGTCTGGCTGCTATATTGAGAATAGCCTGAAGAGGGATCAAGGGAAGAAATGGGGAAACGAGTTAGAAGGCTATTACAAGAACCCAGGGAGGAAAGGATGGTGAGTTGAACTAGGACGATGGTAGTGGAAGTGATAAGTAGTAGAGTTCTGGATATATTTTAAAGGTAGAGTTGTTTAATTCCTGGAATGTGTGTGAGAGAGAGAGAGAGAGGTTAAGGATGATGTCAAGGGTTTGGATGTTAGCACCTCAAAGGATGGAATTTCATTACCTGGAGAAGGCTGAGGGAGAAGCACATTTGGACGTCTCAGGAATTCCATTTTTCATGTCATCTTTGAGATGCCTAAACTCTACTCTTCCCCAACCTCTTTTTTTTTTAATGTGGATTTGGATATGCTGTTGGTTGAAAGTTTGGTTTAATATCAAATTCTTTTATTAAGTAATATTATTTCATAAAAATTAGCCAGTATTTAATTTACTCATTTTAATTATCCAAAGACCTATGACTGTCAGTGAGACAATGCTAACCTCTATCACCACGTTGAACTGATTTTATTCCATAGTAAGGCCAAGAAAGTTGACAATTCAGTTGGCCTCTGCAGACTTATTGAAGGTAATTTTGATTTTTTATTAGGCTTTTTGAATTTTGAAAATAGCTCAAAGACCAAAATACTGTCATCACATTTGTCATTTCTTTGGAACTCTTAGGGACCTAAGAATGCCAAAGAGATGTGCCATGTACCAACAGATGCGACAGCATTAGCCCATGTATAATGTGCTTTTACTCTAGCACCAACACAAAGGTTCTGCCTATATGTTTAACTACTTTTTTAAATACTGGTTTTGGGTTTTCTTAGTTTTAATCTAAAGCATGTTATTTTTTATTATAGGCTGGTTGTTCTTGGTAAATTGAACAATTTAGTAAAAGAATGGATTTCTGATGTCAGTGAGAGTAAGGTAAGACTCTAAACTGCATTGAATTCATAGTTCATTATGTCCTGGTCCTTAGTCCTAGTTAATAAGATGTAGAAATTGAGAATAATCTGAAATATATTAAAACTAGGCTTTTTGCTCTGCTTGGTAATGAATTGGTCTACATAGTTGAGTCTCTAAGTGAGAATTTCACTAGTGTCTAGCTATAGATCTACATAGATTTCTTGCTTGAATTATATATAGTGGGCCAAAGTGTAAATATCAAGGGATTTTAGCTTAAAAGCCAGATTTCAGACATCTTGTGAAATACCAGGTCTGGCAACATTGGACCTGCCTTTGGGCAAAGCAGGAAGAGGCTTCAGTGGATTTGGGCTCCTGCCTTCCAGTGCCTCGTGGCCCCCACCAATGCCTGGTCTCTCTGACACAGCACTTGTCACTTATCAATCAATTTTGTGTTTCTTATGTATACTTCCCTCCATTTGCATACCTGCCTGGCCCCTGAGACATAAGAGTTTGCAAATCCTAATTTGTAATTATACAACTCTTTTTTTCCCTTCCGGTAGCTTAACTATTTTTCTTCTAAAATAAGTTACATTTTCTTACTTTCTTAGAGTATTTTGAATGTAATTGAATTTTCATTTGAAAATCACTGAATATTATTTTACTGAGTATACTAAATTGAAATAGGGTGTGTGCAACTGGGTGATACCATTTTCCCCTTCACTATGTGGTCCAGACTGTTGTATTTTAAGTTTTTTGTTTGTTTTTATAATTTTTCCATTTCTCCCTTAACAATAATCAGTTGAAAGTTAATGTCTCACAGCGGTCAGTGTGTCTCTCTAAATTCTTTCTGCCCCTTACTCTGCCTGATTTTAGAAATTAGATAAACACCTGTCAGAATTCTTTCTTTTGTAAGTTTTATTTATTTCTGTACCTATGCTACATGTTTAAAATTGGTTCTTTTAGACTCATGCGCTCTCAAAAATAATTTAAAAAAAATTTTTGATTTCCAAAATTGGTTCTTTTAGACTCTGAATAAGGTCATGAGGGACTCTGCTAAGTCTTCAGTCATTGAGTTTAAATAAATGGTCTTTATGTTGTTTATTTTTGCTGCCAGATAGCTATCTGACTCGTTTCTGAGCTCTCAGCAGGATTATCAGTAGTTGAGATTTTCAGATAAGTTGAATTCTGAGCAGGTGAAATGCTAGTCATGAGTAACAAAAAAAAAATTCACTTTTGTTTTTCTGCTACTAGGTGATCAACTCCTTAAGAAAAAAAGACCTGTCTTGGTCATCTGCCTAACTTCAAGACAGAACTCAGGCATTAAATAAATGTTAAAGGAATCCATTGTCCCTTTCTAATCAGCCTATAATTGTTACAAATGTGCAAACCAAATACTCACTAGAATTATTTTAAAATCATAATAACAAGCTTTATGATTTATTGTGTGTGGTCTTTATGTCAGCTATTATGGTTGTACTAAGGTCTTTGTTTCCATCCCCATTCTATGATGCATTCAAGATAAATCAAGTGGTATTATCCACAAAAGAGGCTATAATAATTTGTTGAGAGATGTACCTAATTTTCTTCACAATTTCTTTGCACTTAACTGAAAAATCCAGTAGAATTCTGTTTCTAGATCAAAAGATGTTTGTTTTTTATTAAATTGCTTTTTCTCCCATGTTAACTCACATCAGTTTAATCTGCATAAAGCAATCACTGGTTTACATTTAATTTTTAGGCATAAAAATTTAAGACTGCCACAATTTGGCTTTTTGTAGGCACAGTAAGTAAAATATCTAATTATGAAAAAAATTTTTAATTGGTTTTGACATCTTCCATTGTGTGGATAGAGTGATTTTTCGTTTTCTGTATCAACTATTCCTTTTATCTATGCATATTTTAGTTTGGAAAATATTGGAAGAATTTGAGTTAGATCAAAGCTCATTTAAATATTCTACACACAGTTCGGATATTTTTAGATTGTAAACAATCTAAAACTCAAATTAGATCATTTTAATTACTGTGGTTTGTGATGAAATTTTGTTTCTAATGTGGAACGCTTCACAAATCAGTGTGTCATCCTTGCGCAGGGGCCATGCTAATCTTCTCTGTATCGTTGCAGTTTTAGTATTTGTGTGTTGCTGAAGCAAGCACTGTAATGAAAATATTTTACCCTGGTTCAGTGTATCATTTTCTCATAAAATCTGTAAAAATCTTGCTTTTCAAAGTAGAAAAGTAAAAAATAGAAAGTAGGAAGGTAAGCTAAAAGTTCCCTATCTTCTCTACCTTTTTGGTTCATATTAGTCATAAATATCTTTACTGACTTCTTGCTCTAAAATTACGTGTGGTACTCTTGAAACATTAATATCCATTAAACAGGGAATAACAAACATATCTTGTTACACAGATAATTTCATTCAAGTGAATCAAGGATATTCTTTGGAACTTGCACTGGGCATTATAAAAACTAAGAGAAGTAGTAGAGACAATTCTCATTTTTAAGGAATTTATAGTTGAAGAGATGGGACATATATTCAGCAAAGAAAGGTCAATAAATGTATAATAGAGGAGCAGAGAGGGAAAAGAGCTTGTTATGGAAGAGAGGGGGATCACCAGAGAAGGCTTCAGGAAAAAAGGTAGAACTTGAAATGAACTTTGAAAAAACAGTTGGTACTGAGATACCCAGAGAAGGATGGACAAGTGCGATGGAAAGGAGACTAGATTGTGTAACATGTTGGCAGTTGGGGCTTTAAAAGGATCCAGGGATCCTTACCTCAGTAGTCAGAGAAGAATGCATTAGTAAGTTTTGAGCAGAAGAGTTATAATATATAGTAAGAACATCAGCAAGTGAGTTTTGTACAAAAAGAAATAGAAAATACAGACGAAAGGCAAGAAAGTAGCTTAAGATCCTAGAATTAAGGATTAAATTAGAACCTAGAATTAAGGGGGTAGTAGTTGAATAGAAAGGAGGTGACATGTGAGGGATATAAACTACAAATTGGTAAGCCAAGAAGAATAATGACTATAGGTAACAGGTGGTAAGGAGAATGAGGAACAGAAAGAGAAATCAGACAGGATACCTGTTTATCATAGGAAGAATATTTTGTTTCAAGCATGGCTATTGAAGTGGATCAGAATGTCTGAGTGAAAATACCTAAGGGGAAGTTAGAATTGGCTCGAGAGAGAGGTGAAAAGTAGCCTTATAATTCTGGTACAGTCTAAAAGATTTTATTAAAGTTGTTAGAT
This sequence comes from Leopardus geoffroyi, assembly GCF_018350155.1. Lineage (NCBI taxonomy): Eukaryota > Metazoa > Chordata > Mammalia > Carnivora > Felidae > Leopardus > Leopardus geoffroyi. Next base: position 78,852,496 of record NC_059336.1, read on the forward strand.
TAGGTCATAAGGAGATCATGTCAAGAATGGCTCCACTTTCTTACAGAAAGGTTGCAAAGCTAGAATAAAGAAATTAAGCATATTTGTCGCAATAACTAAAGGGGAAATGGAGTCAGTTAAGTGTATGGTACTGGAAAGAACTGAAAGTGCATTAGTTTGGTGCTTAAGACCTCCAAGTGATGGAGCCATTGAAAGACAGGCCATTGGAAAGGGACAAGTAGGGTCAAGTGATAAAAAATGTTTTTCATAGAGATTTGTGCATGCATGAATTTGTTTTATCTTCCCTCAGGAAACACTCTGATTACTTCAAGCTACAGCCCAAAAGAGCTCTGAAGTACTTTCACAAATCTCAATTTACCTAAGTTGACAAATGTAGTATATATCACTGGTATTCAGGCAATTTTTATGCTAAAAAATTTGAAAAATGGAATGCCATTTGTTTAATTTAATTTAATTTAATTTAATTTAATTTTAGAATCTCCCACCTTCTGTCGTGGCTACTGTTGGTGGTAAAATTTTCACATTTGGCTCCTACAGGCTTGGAGTACACACCAAAGGTAATTGCTTTTCTGTGTTCTACTGATAAGGACTTTCAGTAACAAGCTCTTATTTATTCATAATTTGAAAGTAAAGAAGAGGAAAATACCCATTATCTCACTACTCAGCTAATCATTGTTAACGCTTTCCTATATTCATTTTACATATTTTCTTCTGTACATGTTTGTATATACTTTAACAAAAACATACTTTACTCTTGTTGACTAGAAATAACTTTGATTTGCAGGAGCTGATATTGATGCACTTTGTGTAGCTCCAAGACATGTGGAGAGATCTGATTTTTTTCAGTCTTTTTTTGAAAAATTGAAACATCAAGATGGCATTAGAAACTTAAGAGTAAGTATCCTTTAGTATTTAATATTTTGAACTTATTAAGAAAAGCTAGGCCTACGGTTGTCAAAATATTTAAGAAGTCACTACATCTGGGGGACCTGGGTGGCTTAGTCGGTTAAACATCCGACTTTGGCCCAGGTCATGGTCTCGCAGTTGGTGAGTTCAAGCCCTGCCATGGGCTCTATGTTGACATCTCAAAGCCTGGAGCTGCTTTGGATTCTGTGTCTCCCTCTCTCTATGCCCCTCTGCCACTTGCGTTCTCTCTCTCAAATAAATAAACATTAAAAAAATTTTTTTTAATTTTAAAAAAAAGGAAGCTGCTACATTTTATTAAAATAACAAATGATTGAAAACATGGGCTTTACAGTTATACAGACCTGGGTTTGAATCTGGAATCTACCACATATTAACTTTTAGATTTTAAGTTATCTATTCTCTTTGAGCCTAGTTTCCTCAGCTGTAAAATGGAGATGTAGTGATAACTTGTTACAAGGTTTTTCTGAGGATTAGTGAGATAATTGACATAAACATTTACTATAAGATCTGATAAATGGTTGATGCATATCAAGTGATGGCTATTATTATGTATAAGATTAATAGTAACTTTGTGTATATGTAGCCATTCATTCAGCAAATGAAATTTCAGCACCAGTGATTTGTCAGATACTGTCCTTAGTCCCACAAATACAGTAGTGAATAAGACCGTTTATGGGAGGGAGGGATTGGGGAAATTAAACAGATAGCTTTAATACTATCTGAAGTGCTAGGTTCAGGTGAAGTTGAAAGGATCTGCATTATTTGGGTATCTGGGAATGGAGAAGGAGGTTAAGAATTTGTTTTAGGCTGAGGGATTAAGGAAAGCTCAGAAAGACATTGGTTTCTACTAAATCAAATTATATTGATTGTATTTTTCTAACCAATTAAATCATGAGCTCTGGTCATGTTTTTATTTCCAGTACTAGTGTCTTTGTAAATATTCAGTTTTCAATTTAATCTCAACAAATAGTAAGTACCCAGATGATAGCAGTTCTGCCTGCTAGTTTCTGATGAAGATTTTTAGGAGGATAATAAATTTGATAACTATGGTCTTGACATTTTGTGTGTCTTAAATAACACAATCACAGAGTAGAAGTATTTTTCTAGAATGTGAGACCCAAGAATATTTTTGCTTTTTAGCAAAATTATTCACATTGGCACTTTAGGAAGGATAAAGAAAGGATTACACCTTTGAAGGGATTACTTATGTGTTGTCATTGTTGTCCTCTTGTAGGCTGTAGAAGATGCCTTTGTACCTGTTATAAAGTTTGAATTTGATGGAATTGAAGTAAGTGTTTAATATTTTCTGACTTTGTAATTGAACTATTTAATACATAAGGTTTTTTTCAGTTTTGTTTTCTTTTTTAAGTCAGACTCACATAGACACATATTTTAAAGAATCAAATAGTCTTTAAATAGTTCCTCACCTTTCTTTCTCCTGTATCTATTGACTTCTCACTGTGGAAAATGAGCCAGCTTCCATCCCTACCCCCATGATTTTTATACACACCCTTTGCATTCCCATAATCTAAAATAATTGTATTACTATAATTTTGGTTGGAACATATTCAATATTTACATTATAATGATCTTATAAATGATGTTCAAAACTGAGCATAACGTGTACTAGATTACCATTCTTTGCTCTGTGGCACTGTGTTTCTTGGGAGTCAATAATTGTTTTTGCATTTTGTTTGCTTGGTTTTTATACATAACACTATTTCAAACTCAGTCTCTGCTAGCTGTCTAAATCTCCAAATAGATTTAGATTTCTCAGGTGTTCTGTCATTATCAACTTAAAAAGATATCTGACTCTTCTCACCTGTTCGAATCCACACACAATTCTCCATGAATGATATACAACTAGCATCCTGGCATCTTTCTTTACTATCATCCCGGGATTTCCTTTCACTTCTCTCTAGAGGTTTCTTCTTTTTTGACTTCCTGTCATTTTACGGGCACTCATCCACTAGCTTCCTGAAAAAGAGCACATATTTTTGAGATCTTGCATGTTTAAAAGTGACTTTATTTTGTTCTCACACCAAAATAATAGTTTGGCTGAGTATAGAGCTCTAGGTGGGAAATAATGTATCTCAGAATTTTGAAGACCTTGCTTCATTGTCTTCTACCTTCCATGCTTTGTTGAAAAGTGTGATGCCATTTTGATTTCACATCCTTTGCTTGTGACCTGTTTTATCTCTTTGGACACTTAATGTGATCTTTTTTTCCTGGGCTTCATAGTTGTTAAATTCATGGCAATAATATACTTTGGTATATCTTTTCAACCAAATATGCTAGGCACTAATAGTCCTCTTAAGCACTTTGGAAACTCCTGTCCTTTTGTTCTTGGAAATTGTATTGAATTCTGTTGGATTTCCTACCTTTGTTTTCTCTCCTTTTTCTGTGTATTAGACCTCCACATCCCTATATTTTTCTGCTTTTTGGGGTTTTCTCATCTTCCAGACTTCCTATTGTCCTCCCTTTCTGCTGTCATATTTTTAAGAATAACTTTTTTATTCTCTAAATGTTCCTTTCTATTTATGTATGTGTTTATTTACAGCCTCCTTCTTTCCTGGTTATAATATTTTTTATCTCTTAAATCTGCTGAGTCAGTTACCACTCATCCCCATCTGCTTTCATCGTTTTTGCTGTTGTCTCTTTATTACCTTTGTCCTAGTGGGTGATGCCTTCAAAAACAAAATAATATAAAAAACAAAATGAAATTATGCTGGTATTTTAATGGGGTTTCAATAGGGAGTGAACGTAAATGTGTGTTGGATCTGCCATCTTTTCTAGAAGTTCACTCATAAGATTTTGATGTTCTTTTTAATGCTCGGCATATATGCTAAATTAAAATGCTTTCTCTTAATTTGCAAACTTAATTACCATCACAGAACTTTGGTGATTTTCCCATGTGAGATTGCCTAGATAGGCTTTTTGAAGTTTTGGTAGACCTTCCCAAACTAATAATTAGAACTTTATACTTTTAAGGTTGGGAGGGGGGAGAATGGACTAGAAGGAGAAAAAGTAATATTTTTCTCTTTTTTTTCTTTTTTTCTCTTTTTTTTTTTTTCATCTTTCCAAAGATTGATCTAGTCTTTGCAAGACTGGCAATACAAACCATATCAGATAATTTAGATCTAAGAGACGACTCTCGACTGAGAAGCCTTGATATAAGGTGTATTCGCAGCCTAAATGGTAAGCTTCTAAAAAGAAATCTCAGATACCTGCTTAAAAACAATTAGACAAAGAGATCTTTTTGCAGAACTATTAATGGACTTTTCAAGGGATTGGACTAACTCAGTTAAAAATGATGTGATTTTCTTTATATAGATCATCTGACCACATTTAGGCGTTTTAAAAGATACATTTATTTGAAATGTTGTTTGTAGTAATGGTGCACAAACTTAATGGTCTCAGGACCCTTTTGCACTTTGAAAATTTATTGAGGACCCCAAAATCTTCCATTTATGTGGGTTATATCTGTCAGTATTTACTGTATTAGAAGTAAAAACAAAATTTTAAAGTATGAGTTTATTTCAAAATAATAAACCCATTCTTTTTTTTTTTTTTTTTAATTTTTTTTTTTCAACGTTTTATTTTTGGGACAGAGAGAGACAGAGCATGAACGGGGGAGGGGCAGAGAGAGAGGGAGACACAGAATCGGAAACAGGCTCCAGGCTCTGAGCCATCAGCCCAGAGCCTGACGCGGGGCTCGAACTCACGGACCGCGAGATCGTGACCTGGCTGAAGTCGGACGCTTAACCGACTGCGCCACCCAGGCGCCCCAATAATAAACCCATTCTAAGTGAATATAAATGCATCTTTTCTGTGAGAATGGCATTTTTTGCATTTTTGCAAATCTCTTTAATATTTCCAATATTTAATATTGGAAAAAGGAAGAGAATTTTAATAGCTTTTTCAGAAAATTATGGATATTCTTTGATGCTACACCAAAACTTGACCAGCGACAGTGTCTTTTTTTTTTTTTCTCCAACAGCTCTATTAAGGTATAATTATATGCCATAAAATTTGTCCCTTTTGGGGTACAATTCCATAGTCTTTACTATATTCACAGAGTTGTCCACCACAGTCCAATTTTAGAACATTTCATCATCTTCAAAAGATTCCTCTTACACATTTACGGTCATTCTCCTTTCCAACCCCCAGTCCTAGGCAACCACTAATCTACCTTCTGTCTATAAATTTGCTTTTTCTGGACATTTCATATAAATGGGATCATACAATATGTGGTCTTTTGTGTCTGACTTCTTTCACTTAGCATAATGTTTGTGAGGTTCATCCATGTTTGTAACATGTACCAGTAGTTCCCTTTTATTTCTAAGTAAAAGATTTTTTTTAAGGTTAATTTGAATATCAGTTAACTTTTTATACTCTTATATTAAAATCTATTGGTCTGTTTTGTTCTTTGAATGGATCTTTTACCCATACATGATTTTATATACAGTCATGCCTTAGTCGTTTGGAAAACACTGGTTCACAGTTATTTGGATCTTCTAAATGTTAACACACATTTCCTTATAAGGTACCCCAAAAAATCACATTCATTAATGTCCCCACCAATCTCACCAGACAAGTCTTTAAATACTGGAAAGCTGCCAGGCTCACAGCAGATACTGGTTGTCCAAAATTTTAATTTTTACTTGAAAGCTCCAATTTTATTGTTGGTAGCAAGTTTTGTTGTTTGTTTTCCTTGAAGTGAGGGACTCACTTTGTTCATTGTTTTAGAATCTAAGTAAAACTGTTCCTTGAAAAAAGCAGGTCGTTCAGCTTTCTTCAAACTTTTCAGACACTGCAGGGTTCCTTTCCTGTTTTCTAACTGCGAATGTGTAGTGGTGAAGATACATTGTTTACTAGTACAGCTTTGGTACCAGCAGTTTTACCCACCACTGCTTTTGCACCATCAGTGCAAATGTTAACACAGTAGAAGAGGCAAAGCCTTATTGTTATTATAAGAACAGGTTTGATGAACTTTGGAGGAAAAAAAATAGGTTGACCTGACAGATTCCCCGGGGATCCACAGACTGCACTTCCGAGAACCACTGGCTTATAGCATCTTTAATTTAATCATTGCATTTTTGTTGTACTTCAGGGTCCAACAGTAAATCACAGTGTTTGTGAAATAAGGTTTACTTTAAAGGAAAAAGTTTTGTAAGTTGGGGACATTTGATTAATAGTAAAGTCAAATGTTGAAGAAAGCTAAAGATACTCAGACCCACGTCTTCCTTTAATGTTGAATTATGTTACCCATGTGCTTTTTAATTCTTTAAAAGCAAAGTGATTCCTCATAAAAGTGCTAAATTTCAAATACATAGAGCAAATAAATCCTCGCATTTTATTATCTTTGATTTTTTAACCTTTGAGAGTCTGGAAATTAGAAGCCGTCTGAATTAACTGGATGTTGTTGCATAATGAAAAATGAATGCTTTATCTTTTTCAGGATGTAGAGTTACTGATGAAATTTTGCATTTAGTGCCAAATAAAGAAACTTTTAGACTCACCCTAAGAGCAGTCAAATTATGGGCAAAACGTAAGTATCCCAGATCTTTTAAGTTTACACTGTAAAATTACCGCTTTCAGTTACTAATGATAGAAGCACATATGAAAATTCCTGAACCTATTGATACTGTTAGGGATTGAGGTCCAGTAAATTTTGGAGAATCTGTTTCTTTTTCAGGTACAGTGGTTATGGTGATCTGATATGTGACTATACCTCCTTCTTGCTTGATTGAAAACTAAAAACTCCTGACTTCCCATCTTGGGTTTTAGCCAGCCAGTCAGAATGAGTTAGAACTTGAGGAGTGAAACCTTCGTTGTTCTTCATGCTCTCTATGGGGCAGGACCATCTTATTCATCTTTGTCTCCCCATTACCATCAGAGTATAATTTATAGTAGGTATTCGGTAAAGTTATTAAGTGGAGAGCCTATAGTGATAGTTTCAGCTTCTTTCTGTTTTTGCCTTGTAACACTTTTCTAGTAAAGCCTGGAACTAATTTATATATATACATAGGGTATGGTTCATAAAAGGCCCAAACCTAAGCTGGCACAGCACATTTTTCATAATTTGTAATTATATTTAAGTAGTGCTATACTTGTGGCACCACGTTTTACATAGTCTAAAAATGCACTCACCAATAAAATTTTTTGTGATGATGGAAATGTTTTCTGTGCTGTCCAAAAGTAACCATGTGGCTATTGATCACTTGAAATGTGCAACTGAGAAACCGAATTTTTTAATCAAATTAAAATTTAAGAGAAGTGAAAGCATATATTCATGTAAAAATTTGTACACAGATGTTCATAGCATTCTTCATAATAGCCAAAAAGTAGAGACAACCTCATGTTCATGAATTGATAAATGGATAAACTAAAGGTGATAGGTATAGCCGTAATGTGGAATATTACCTGGCAATAAAAAGGACTGAAGTAAATTCCATTTATATAAAATGTTCACATTAGGCAAATGTAGAGAGATAAAAAGTAGATGAGTATTTGCCTAGGTCTGGGAAGACTGGGAGCAGATAGGAGGGGAGCAACTGCTAAAGGTTTCTTTTTGGGGTGGTGAAAGGGTTCCAGAATTAATTATGGTGATGATTGCACAACTCTGTGAATATACTAAAAGCCATTAATTTTAATCTGTTACATGGATGAATCTTATGGTATGTGAATGATATTTCAATAAAGCTATTACAAAAAAAAAAAGTACATATGACTTGTGGCTACTATGTTGGAAGTACATATCTAAAAAGACCTCAGGCAAGTAGGAGTTGTCCTTGGACTCAGTTACCTGGTATAGTCAGGATAACGTAAGTTGCAAGAAAGGGATATCACAATTTTTTTTTCCTTACAAATTAAATTACATAACATGTTTTGTCAATCCTTAGATGTATATTTTACCCATTTAACATATCTGAAATTGAAATTTTTGTATCTTTTTCTCTTGCTTGCTTAGTGGGACATAAAATAACACTATGTTGGGGCACCTGGGTGGCTCAGTTGGTTAAGCATCCGACTCTTGATTTTGGCTCAGGTCACAGTCTCATAGTTCATGGGATCAAGCTCCACGTCGAGCTCTTCTACACTGACAGCTCAGAGCCTGCTTGGGATTCTCTCTCTGCCCGCCCCATGCTTGTGCACGTGCTCTCTCTCAAAATAAAAACATTAAAAAAAAAAAAATGTCCTATTATGTAATTGAGGACTTAATAGTTTTGATCAAATATGGTAATATTTTATAGATTGCTACAAGAAACAATCATAAGAAAAATGAGTACTATCAATGGTGTATTGTACTTTATGGAGAGGTACCCAAAGTCTGCAAAATACTAAAATTAGTCCAGCTTTACACTTGATTTTTAAATGCCCGTGAATATAACTAATGAAATGTATATTCTTCCTACTTGTAGTCCCTCCAGATATCTTTCCTCTTTGTTTTCATTTTTTTCTCAACCATAGCTATTGAAAAGTGGGAAATTCCAATGTTTTATAGTAGAGCCTGCTTGGGCAGTCAGAACTGGGGCAGAGAACTGAGGGGTCTGTTTTTGGAGGACAAAATAGGGGGATAAGATGCAGTTAATGGCTTACTAATAGAACTGTGGGCCTAGCATGAAGGTCTGCTTATTGATAGTAATGTTATTTCAATAACTAAGCAACAATCTTAGGAACTAAGTTGTCCTATTCCTTAGAGTTGAATGTCATGGATAGTAGATCCTAACAATAGTTAACAAAACATTAATTTTCTAGGACGTGGTATTTATTCCAACATGCTGGGATTTCTTGGTGGTGTCTCCTGGGCAATGCTGGTTGCAAGAACTTGCCAATTATATCCAAATGCAGCAGCTTCTACTTTAGTTCATAAGTTCTTTTTAGTTTTTTCCAAATGGTAAGTATTTATGGGCATACTTTCACTATCTTATTAACTTCTCCCTGTATGTAAATTTGTTTGGCAATTTAAGAGTGATGCAGAGACGTTTTCTCTTGTCTTACATCCTTTTTAAGTTAAAAGTTTAAAAATGTCAAATTTGAGACAATGATGAGACACCAGATGGTGCTCTCTTCTGGCATTGAGGGTTTCTATAAATGTAGGCTTTTAGCTTGAGATTGGTCATGATAGATTTTGCTCTGCTGACTACTAGCTATGTAGAGGTTAACATATCCTATGTAAGATGGAGGTGATAATCATAGCTACTGCATAGATTTATTAGGAGTATTTTCAGTTATTGTCAGCTCTTAACTGCTATTAAATTATCAGTTAAATCCATAAAAGCAAATAGAAGGAAGGGGAAAATTCAGATTTAAATTAGCTACAGCTTAATGAGCAAAACAGTATTTGTTTTGCCCTTTCAGAAGATACATTTAAAATAAGCAGCTTTTAAAAAAATAAAATAATAAAAAATAAATAAAATAAGCAGCTTTTTCCTTTGTGTACTTCCTTCCCTTGCCCACTTTTTTTTTTTTTTTAATACCAAATACCCAGCCATAATGTTTGCCATATGAAAGTTGAAAGAGTCTAACGACTTTTATGGTTCCTGAAGTGAGGTCCTATGTCAGTTAATTTGCCTTATTCATGTTAGGGAATGGCCAAATCCTGTCCTGCTGAAGCAACCAGAAGAAAGCAATTTGAATTTGCCTGTTTGGGATCCTCGGGTATGTGACTTATTATGGAAATTAATTAAACCTTTTAGGAAAAGGACGATTCTCTAAACTGCAATCTAAAGATAATTTCTCTTGTTTCTGCTCATTTTCCTTCTGTATAGCTATAGTTCTTTCCTTCTGTCTGCTGTGTCTTTTGGTGAAGATGACCTGTATTCCAAATTCTGATCCAAATGTTATGTCATTAAAAATCACCCACATAAGACTAGATGAGTGAGTGTATCAACCAAAATGTTGTAATCTGTTGCTAAAAACTTAGAAGTAATAAATTACTAAAAGTGCTGAAGTATATAAAAGATTTACTTTGCGGTGTAATTTAAAGCAGACTCATGGTTCTAAGCTAGCATAACTCTCACCTTGCATTTTTATTTGCTTTTAGATTGAGTGCTCATTCCTCTGAGTTACCTAGGGGAAATTACCCATTGAGTAGGTGCAGAAAGAGGAGTGAGAAACCATTGGATTAATGCTTTTTGCAGCTCTGATACTGTGTTTCCTTGGTTTTAAGAGACCATCGTTTATAAGATGCACCATCCATTTAACAGCTTTTCAGGGGAAAAATAAACTTCTGCAGAGTTTCCTTTGACTATCAGACACATCTGACTTCAGAAATAAATATAGTTGGGGAGGGAAAATGTACTTCTTAGAATTGAGGAACTGTAGTATTAAATTTATATTTCATATTCTTCAGACTTTTGGGGAAATGAAGTGAGGACAACTGAAATAGGAGAATAGATCAATTATTCTGCTTCTAATTTCACAGGTAAATCCATCAGATAGGTATCATCTCATGCCCATAATCACCCCTGCCTACCCACAGCAGAATTCTACGTATAATGTGTCCACCTCAACTCGAACAGTAATGGTAGAAGAATTTAAACAAGGTAAACTTGTTGGCCCTTTGCCCTTTACGTATTCCCACAAGTTTTTGGTTTACAACAGTTCTATTCTAAAGTTTAGTTATGCCTATTATTTCTAAAAATTCTTTCAAATATGTATTTTTTCAGTAGTTAGTTTTCTAAAATATAATAAGTCCAAAATGGAGCCAGCCCAATCTGTTTGAAATTGATTTTTGTGTTATGAGAAATTCCTTTTTTTTTTTTTTTTTTTACTCAAGAGTTTGTTGAGGTTAGAGATTTTGGGGGTAGGTTGATACAGAAACTGATAATAAAATAGCCAGTTTTCAAAATCAGTCTCTGTCTCGTTTTTAATTTAGGTCTTGCAGTCACAGATGAAATCCTTCAAGGGAAATCAGACTGGTCCAAACTACTTGAGCCACCAAATTTTTTTCAAAAGTATAGGTATTTGAAATTTTTCATTTTGTGTGTGTGTGTTTAAGGAAGAATGTTAAATTTACAAAGTTAATATATGATGGGTGACTGTTGTCCCTTACATTTCAAGTGAGGTAGAGAATAGGTTAGCAGAAATCCTAAATGATGAGTTTGTGTATTCTAGTAGTATTTCACCCAGTATTAGTGGTGTTTTTGTTTTTAGTGAATTAATTTTTGATTATAGTGTCTAGAATTGATTTTGTGAAAATCAGAGCGTGTTCTAATTTTCATAAACTATGTGTCTGCATTAGTTCTTATGTTCATTGGGAGGAAGAAAGAAAAAATAATGATGGAAAAGCAGACCTAACAATGTTTCTGGCTTTTTTTTTTTCCATGACTGTTGCTAAAAATTCTTCACAGACATTATATAGTATTGACTGCCAGTGCATCAACAGAAGAAAACCATCTAGAGTGGTAAGTGATATTCAAGTTCTGTGCTTAAATTTGTAGTGATAACATTTATGTGATGCTTTAGGTTTATAAAATACTTTATCACTAAAATTATTAAATCTTATTAGTGACTGTTATACATGACCATGGAGCATCAGTGTTTAAGAAATGCCATCAAATGAATGTTTCAGAATTAGAGGTAATACAGGATAAGGATACATGTATGTTCTTTGCCTTTGCCACTTCTCAGATTTAAGCAAAATTGTGAGGCACTTCAAACAGTCTGATACCTAGGCTCAAGTTTTCCATCCTTGCCATCATGTTTCCCCTTCAAAACTAAAAGGAGGGGCGCCTGGGTGGCTCGGTCGGTTAAGCGGCCGACTTCAGCTGAGGTCATGATCTCATGGTCCGTGGGTTCGAGCCCCGCGTCGGGCTCTGTGCTGACAGCTCAGAGCCTGGAGCCTGTTTCAGATTCTGTGTCTCCCTCTCTCTGACCCTCCCCTGTTCATGCTCTGTCTCTCCCTGTCTCAAAAATAAATAAAACATTAAAAAAAAAACAAAAAACTAAAAGATATTTTATATATTCTTTTAATTTAGGAGATTAGGGACATGAAAGCTTCTGTCAACAGAGAGGCATTTTTGGTCAAGGAGCAGTGCTTTCTTTCTAGTACATCTAAGTTCATGCCCTTTGCCTCCAGTGTATAGACATCCCTAACTCTATTAGGCAGAAGCTATTAGGCCACCAGAGATGGTTGTGCTTTCCTCGGGTCTGACTTCTGGGAAAGAAAAACACAATACTGTCTTTTGCTTCCAAAGTTTAGTGCTTATTTTATTGATAATTAAAGAGGCACTGAAAAGAATCACTAAAACAACGTATTTCATTTGTCTAGATTGGGAATCAGGAAACTATGATCTGGGCCAAACCTAGTCTGCCACATGTTTTTAATTTTTTTTTTTTTTCAACGTTTATTTATTTTTGGGACAGAGAGAGACAGAGCATGAACGGGGGAGGGGCAGAGAGAGAGGGAGACACAGAATCCGAAACAGGCTCCAGGCTCTGAGCCATCAGCCCAGAGCCTGACGCGGGGCTCGAACTCACGGACCGCGAGATCGTGACCTGACTGAAGTCGGACGCTTAACTGACTGCGCCACCCAGGCGCCCCCACATGTTTTTATAAATAGTTTTATTGAAATACAGCCACACTCACTCATTTATATGTTGTGTATGACTGCTTTCCTGCTATATGGCAGGGTTGAATAGTTACAACAGAAACTCTATAGCCACAAAGCCCAAAATACTTACTCTCTGACCAACACTGAGTAGTAACTCAGTGTTTCATAAATGTGCTGTTGAAGCACACACAATTACAACGTATAAGCTTTTTCAAGTGTTTGAATAATTAAAAATGTTCTTGTAGTTTTTCTAATTAATAAAATCATTGTAAATTTACATAGCTGACAGCAGTCACGTGTTAAATGAGATAGAAAATAAAGTTGCAGGTACCTGATGAAACTTTCTATATTTTAGTAGTATCTGATCTGACTTTACTGAATTCTTTTTTTAATGTAATATCTAGTACCAATTTTATGAAAATCAGCATGTTTTATTTCATTTAGTGCCAGTTATTAGCTTTTTTTGTTCACATGATTTAAACATATCTTAGCCTTAGGGTTTAGATACAAGATTGGAAAGTGAAAAAAATCAACAGTTTTTGTTCATACTGAGATCATGACTATTTTATGGTCTAAACAGACAGGGTAGTTTAGATTAGGAATTCATTAAGTAGATCATTTCTTTTAAGGGGTGGGGGGGGACACAGAAATTGACAAAGTAACTTGTCATTTACTTAAATGGTATTTTAAACAGTCCCTAATATATTAGACTGATTTTTTTTTTTTTTTTTTTATTGAACATGTAAAGCATCGTAGCTATCATATGCCTTTTTGGGTTACTTAGGTGTAGTTTCCAAATTTCATATGGGAAAATTTTGTCCACTCTTCTATTTCAGGGTTGGATTAGTAGAATCTAAAATCCGTGTGCTTGTTGGAAACTTGGAACGGAACGAATTTATTACTCTTGCCCATGTAAATCCCCAGTCATTCCCAGGAAATAAGGAACATCATAAAGAGTAAGTTAAATATTTTTTAATACTGTGTTTCTTAAATAATGTTATTTGACAACAGGCATGATTTAAGATCAGTTGTGACATTGTCATTTAACAAACATTGATGGGGGATGATGATACATTATGTATTTGAACATGAGTGGTCCTACATTAAACCTAGTATATGCTATGTTGGCAGCCCACAGACCCCAGCAGAAACTCCCATCACAAGTTTGGAGCATCTTTATGAATATATTTGATACGTTACTTTCAAAGCCATTTAATCCTCTTTATTGCAACACAGGGTAACTGATCAGTGTTTTTTGGTGTCAATTTTAAGAATTTAGCCAAACCAGAGTGGGGGGCCACCTAGGTGGCACAGCCAAGCATCCAACTCTTGATCTCAGCTCAGGTCATGATCTCACAGTTCCTGAGTTTGAGCCCCACATGGGGCTCTATGCTGATGGTGCAGAGCCTGCTTGGGATTCTGTCTCTCCTCTCTGCCCCTCCCCTGCTTGTATGTATGTACACTTTCTCTCTCTCAAAATAAATAAATAAATAAGCATAAAAAAAAAATGAATTTAGCCAAACCAGGGAGACTGGGTGGCTCAGTCAGTTAAGCATCTGACTCTTGATTTCAACTCTGGTCATGATCTCCTAGTTCATGAGTTTGAGCCTTTGGGCGGAGCCTGCTTGGGATTCTCTCCCTCTCTCTCTGCGCCTCTCCTGCTCATGCTCTCTCTCTCTCAATAAATAAATAAATAAACTTACAAAAAAAAAGAATTTAGCCAAACCATTGCAATTTGTATTTATGTTTCCATGGAGATTGAGTTTGAATTACCAAATGACATCTGTAAAATTATAATAAATTAATTAAATAAATAAATAAATGGAAATTAAATTTTTTTATTTTATAGCAACAATTACGTGTCAATGTGGTTCCTTGGAATAATTTTTCGGAGAGTTGAAAATGCAGAAAGTGTTAACATAGACCTGACCTATGATATACAGTCGTTTACTGATACAGGTAAGACTTTGTCATCATGGAGCTGTGGTTCTCAAGTTTGGTTGTAACACAGTATCATCTGCCATGGATCTGGCTGGCTAGATTTGTTAATTGGTTAAATGAATGTGTACATCCATATTATGAAAACCTATGCTGCTATTTTAAAAAGGCATAGAGAAATAATTTCCAAGACATTAAGTGGGGCTAAAGTTGCAAAACAGTATGTATAGTATGCTACAATTTCTGTAAATAAATAAACACATTTGCTTGTAAGTACCTAGAATATCTTTGGAAGGATATATAGTTTTAAAAAAAAAAGGTGGTAGAACTGGTTGCTTTTTAGGTCAAGGAACCAGGTGTGTCTAGGGGATAATGTGAGGAGACTTCTTTGAACTGCTTGAGTTTTGTACCAAGTGATGGCATTATCTATTTCAGAACAAAAAGAAGACTAAAGAAACTGTACAGGTTATTTTTATTTTCAGTGTGCGCAGATATGTGCACTTGATAGCCTTGATTAGGTTTCAGAATCAGAGAAAGAGTGTCTTTTACATCTAGCTCCCTAATAACAGCTCTCTGGAATATCTTAACGTATCTTTTATAAATTTGGAGTTGTATTAATCTGGAATAGTGTACATTCATACTATTAATATTTTTGGCTTGGCTTATCTGAGTTTTCTAAATTCTTCTAAACTAGCTTTCACATTTATCATGAAAATGCAGATTCCTGTACATCACGTCGGCACTACCGAATCCCACACTCTGGGAGTGGAGCCAGAGAATCTGCAAGTTGAACAAGCACTCCTGGTGATGCTTTTATAAGCAATCTGGAATGAAAACATGGATATACATTTTTCCATTCTAATTTGGGCTCATTTTTCCAAAAGCAGGAGATTGGGAAGCTCTGTTTGTTGTAGATTTATAGAATGTTCTTCTCCAGATAGAGATTCTGAGACCCCAAGCGAGGAGATAATGTACCACATTTCACAGTAGTTAACTATGCAAAAGAAGCCTCTCCTCTGTGTCTTCAGTAAGCTTATGATCTAATTTGGTATTCACAGTTAAACGTACATTAAATAATTCATGTTAATAAAACTGACTTTGTTACAAGATGTGAAAAGTGCTAGAAAGGGACTCTAGGGCTGTGTGTATTCCACCATCAGCAAGTATTCAGGGCTTTTGAGCCTCATTTCCCCACCTGTACAATAAGGATGTACTTTTGGATAGTTCCTGACAGTCCAATATTCTATGATTAGTGTAGTAAAAGAAACATCATGGTGGATGACAACTTGTATTGCATCTTGGATCTCTAGTATAAGGATTAGCTTAGACTTGGGTGAGTAATTATGAGAAGAGATTGTCTTTTGGGAAAAAAACAGAAAACAGGATTTGGAAAAAACTTTTTTCATGCATTTTAATGAGATTTGATTATTGGAAAGTCTTAGAAGTTGGACATGGGAAAACTAGTTGGTACTTAAATAGGATTGTGAAATGAAAATGTTTTAAAAATACTTGTTCTGTAAGCAGAGTGGGTATGTATGTTTGTGAGATTATGGGGACGTATCAAATATATGCATTTTGGAAAAAGAAAACAGACTTCCTGGTTGAGGAAGAAGTTGCCCATTTAACATACTAACATTGTTACAGTGTACAGACAGGCAAACAATATAAACATGCTAAAGGAAGGGATGAAAATTGAAGCAACTCATGTTAAAAAAAAGCAGCTTCATCACTACCTTCCCGCAGAGATTCTTCAAAAGAAGAAAAAGGTGAGTTTGTAATGTTAACTCTCCAGTATGGTTCCCCTCAGACAGATGTTCCTGGGATCAGATTGGCATTCTCACAGCTCCCAAACCTATTAAGAAAAAAAAGGAGAGAAAAGTACATTTCAGTCTAGAACTAAAATCTCCCCTTCATTCATCACAAAAGATTCATTTTATGTACTTCAGAATTGAAACCAGTAATTATTCTCATTTGCTTTTTGAAATCCTAACTGCTTTTCCCTCTTTCAGCAAAGTCTTTCTGATGTCAGTCGAAGTTCAGGTGGACCTCAATCCAAAAGATCATCTCTGGATAGCAATTGTTTGGATAGCTCCAGAGACACTGATAATGGAACTCCTTTTAATTCCCCAGTGTCTGCAAACAAACCTTCCAAGCCTGACGTTCTTCCTTCAGGAGAAACAGAAAGGTCTGCACTTCAGAATTTTCCTTTCAGTCTTCAGTTTGAGGATGATGTAAACTTTTCTGTCCTTAGCTAAGTATCTTAACTGTTAAAATACCTTAGCAGTTACTAGTCATTTTCTGACTAGAAATACCTGACAATGCGTTGTAATCCTGTGGGATGTGGTATCGGCTCATGGATATGTAGGACTTTAAAAGTACACAGAAATGCCCAGGTCTTTTCAGTTTTTTCTCATTTTTCACTCAGTCCTCTGCCTTTTTTCCGCTTTTCTCTTCCTCCAATGGAACATTAAAGTAGGAGTACTTGAAAGAAGTCATCCTGAATGTTAGAATATGAGTGTTTTAAATAAGTCACACAAAGTATTTAATGATAATTCAACACTTTCAATAGGAATAATACTGAGCCTGCTGCTGTAATTGCGGAAAAGCCACTGAGTGTGCCACAAGCTCAAGGACTGTCTATCCCAGTCATTGGTGCAAGTAGGTATCTGCACTTCTGTTAATAACCATTCTGCTATGTATATATTTAATTGCTAGAATTTTTCTTTTTTCCTTTTCAGAAGTTGATTCTGCAGTAAAAGCCGTATCGCCCCCAGCTGTGTGCACCATTCCTACTGTAGTCGGACGAAATGTCATTCCTAGAATCCCAACACCCCACAACCCTGCCCAGGGACAGCCACATCTTAATGGAATGTCAAACATAACTAAGAATGTTGCACATAAGAGGTCCCATTCCCCATCCGTAGATGGGTCTTCTAAGAGGTTGAAAGAAATAGAAAAGGTAAAGTTACAACCTTAGTGGTAGTCCTTTTTTTTTAAGTTAAACTAGCACTAAAGAAATTCACAACTCTCCATAGCTGTCTTAGTGTTCGGTTAGGATTTGTTTAAAAAGAATATTTACCCAAACCCTAAAGGAATAATACTGATTATTCATCCTAAATTCAAATTACTAAAACTTGATCTGAAAACTTGAGTAATTGGTCTGAGTTTCTCTTTGACTTACACAGAAGTTACTACTGGTAACCAGTCATATTTATTGTGTTATAATGTTGATGTTTTCTGCCTCCAGTAGGTGGTGGTAAAACTATTATCATCTGAATTGATTTAACCGAAAAGGTCACTCAAGTTGAAGTTAAAGGTGGCAGCTAAATTTAGTCTAATTTAAGTTGCAGTAGTTTTGACAGTAGCCTTATCATTAGCCTCTCGGTTTATATAGATTGTATGGGTTTTGTAGGTGATAATAGCAATTCATCTTAGTATTTATATTCCAGTTTATTCGACTTGAATCAACATTTAAGGAATCACGTGCTCCTGAAGACAGAAAAAGAAAAGCAATGGTAAATACGTTAACAGTGTGCTTCAAAATATTACTTTCAAAGAGCCATAGATCAGGAAAAGGACTGTATATTTGAAAATGGATCATATTAGATAGGCCTGTGAAGTTTGGGTTATGTTTTATTTTGTGTAGACATAAGCATACATAGGAAGGAAAGTTTTCATTTGTATATAATTCTATTTTTAGGATGCCATTGGAGGAGAATGTATGCCTATTCCAACTATTGATACATCACGCAAAAAGGTAAAGTCTTACTCGTAGATAATCTACAGGTACAAAAAGCTTAAGAGCCACGCACTGGGTGAAAGAAAAGGGTAATAAGATTTTGTCCCTGTCCTCAAAGATGAGCAGTATAGTTTGGAGTTGGGGTAGAAATGCAAGCAAGGTCTGGTCTTAAATGTATGTACTTCCAAAGTCAGGAAAAGAGGAAGTTATTTAAGCTTAGCTATTTATTCACATTACGTTCAACCTTTGTTCCTTTTTCAAGCACAGTAATTTCTTACCAACGCTTGATAGATCCTTTGATGTATACCATTGCTTACTGTCAAAACTTAGGCTTGATACTTATTAATATTTTGGAAGAACCTAATGTAATGGAATACATAGTACCTTTAAAATATGAGCTAAAGAACCCCTAAATCTTAATTTCAAAATTTATTTTTCAAAGAATTGCCATTGAAACTAATAATACAGTATTATTAAGCATGGAAGGCTAATAAGTAGGTGCTGAAAACTCAGCCTTGTGTAGATCAGAGAAGCCCTTTTCTGAGCATTTACAGTCAACAAAATGGCTTATTTTCACCCCCATCAAAGAGTAAAGTACTTATCACAATCAACCAGGCTCCTCACAATGTAATAGCCATTTAATTTTATTAAAGTTTATTTATTTTGGGAGAGTGCAAGTGGAGGAGGGACAGAGAGAGGGAGAGAGAGAATCCCAATGCAGGGCTCCATCTTCCAAACCGTGAGATCATGACCTGAGCCGAAGTCAAGAATCAGATGCTTAACCGACTGAGCCACCCAGGCACCCCTTTACTGGCTTTTGAAGCAAATAGTATCATACTTTCTATTAGCTGTAGAATTCATAAAGTTCCTTTTAACATAAAGAGTACATTACAAAAAATATGAGTATATGATTATATGTGATAATGGAAGAAAAAAATCTGATATGGTTATTAAGGTACAAGACCATGAAATGACAGGCTGGGTCCAGGTTGAAAATATTTCAAGTATAGAGGGTAAGGATATAAACCAAACAAATGTGGCAAATGTTTAATAATGTCTGAGTGTTAATTGTGGCATTAAAAAGTCTTCATTGTCGTATTCTCTACTTTTTTTGTATGTCTGAAATTTTTCATGTTTTTTGAATGGCTGTGGGTATGTAGGTTTGGCCAAGTTAGTAACATGAGAGAATTAACTCTCACGTACTGTTTGCATCACACAACTATCTGTAAGAGGTCTCTTTCTCAATTTCTCAGGATTTACCTTCATGATATAATCATCTTTAGTAGCCTCAGAAGCCTTCATATAGATGTACCGGAGTTTCACTATCACTGAAGTTAACATTACCTGGTCTGACTACAAAGTCCATTTTCCTGAAAACTCATCTCACAAGTTGGATTTACAGTGTTGTTCTCCACGAATATATGACAGATCCTGTTTTCTTCTGTAGCACACTCATTTTTCACCCACCACCACCACTTTCCTGCTTAGTGACCCTGCTTTTCTTCCTTCTCTTTATCATTGCCTGACTTTGTGCATTTCTCAATCCAGAAGTGGCGAGTGATTTAACAAAGCCCTTTTTCCTATACATACACTCCTCCCACTTGCACCCTTTCCCTGTGCCTCTGCTTTTCACCTCTGACTGCATAAAAAAAGTCCCCAAACCAAGGAAATGACTATGAACATTGGAAGAAAGTATTCAACACATATGTGAGTGTTCAAGAGCTTAAGGAATTTGAAGGAAAACTCAGTTTTGTGACTGATTTACTAGTTGAGGCTTTATAATACATGTTTGCTTTTCCTTCTTTATTTCTATTCCTTTCTAATAGAGACTACCCAGTAAAGAACTACCAGATTCATCATCTCCGGTTCCAGCAAATAACATTCGAGTCATCAAAAATTCCATTCGACTGACCCTTAATCGGTAAAAGCAGTGCCTCCTTACTTAAGTGAATATGCAATCATTTAGTGGCATAGAGCAGCCACTCTTTTTAAAATAGAAGTGGCTGTCACACATATAATAAGGTGAAAGTTACAGTCCTCGGACTAACAAGCTTGAAGTGGTTTTGAACTCTCACACTTTGACCTGCAGATGCCGTAGCATTCTCTCATTGATTTGCTACGTACACTTCTGTGAGGATCATCTGCTATCAGATTGTCATCTACAATGTTATGGCTTTGCGTTGGAGGTTTTACTGCCTTAACTTTCGATGCTTGTTTCTCTGTTGTGGGAACCAGTTCTCGGCTCTTTGGACATGGATAAAACGAGTCCAGAACTTTTTTCTTTTTTTTTTTTTTTTTTAAGTCTTATGTTATAATCATTGTATAGAACTGAAAAAGTTGAAAACAAAAAAATTGTAATTTTCCAAATGTTAACACATTTACTTTAGCCTTGAAGCCACTTTGTGAAACCTGAGATAAGTGAATGTGAGGTATCTTTTCTGCTTTCCTCATTTGTGTAGATGTACTTATTGTCTATTCTGTTGATTTAAATTATTTTTTTCCAGAATGGCACATGGAATATTTAAATTTTTATTTTTTTGTGCCTTTCTGTCCAAATGTTGCATAGTTACCAGGGAGGATTAGTCCAGTGATTACATAAGAGTTGGGCACCATAAATTCTCTATATTTTGCCTCCCATGGAGGCCTTCGAAATGCATCTTTATTAAGAATCAAAATGTAACCAAGATACTGAAAGTCAGTATATAAATGGTGAAATTGTTACATATCCTAGCTCATGCCATTCTTGTTAGTTGACTGGTGTTTTTTACCGAGGAGCAACTCATTCCAGCATCAACAATGAGATACTTTTAAATATGGCAGACTTGTATTCTTGAGGTGTAAAATTAACTTGGCATGATAATTCTTGACCATTACTTACCCCACAACTTCAAATAGTTTCTTCATGGACTAGGCATGCAGAAATAAGCAGTGGATTTTACTGAAACCTAAGGCATTTTTTGGACGACATTGTTACCAACCATTAATTGGCTCAGGACCTTTGTAATTTTTATTTAACGATATGAGTTGTCTTTTTTTACACTGCTTTTTTCAATGCATTTCTTAATATTTTTTAAGTTTCATGAACGCATGCTCAGTTTATTAAAATCCATAACCATGTAATTCTTCTTGTAATATGTTGATTCAGTGTTTTGTAAATGAAGTCGTATGTATTTTCAGAGTATTTTTGTATGTACTGTAAGATACCATCTTTTCAAAGAGAAAACTTTAAAACCTTTACTGTCTCTCTTTAATTTTTTTAAATATGGATTATGCTTGAATTACTCTTAAAATGAAAATGTATAGATTGCACAGCCAGGAATGCTGGTATTTATTACTTTTTTCAGCTTTCACTCAGCAATTTAGTAGGTTCTGGTAGGAAAAACACAAATGGTACATTTGAATGGAGCAGGGAAAATACTTGGTTGTATATTTTATAGGACTCATGGGACCCGTTTAGCCTGTGGAATAATAGTCCGTTTTCTTCACAAGCCCCTTACCACAGAGTTGAAGTGCTTGGAATCCTGATAGCAGTATCCTTCTCCCACTCCTGTTCGGTGATCCCTCGGTTGCTGAAATGGAAATTCTAGTATTTAATCTCTTACAAGGGACAACTTAGAAGAGCAAGGAAAAAATAGTTGTTGTTCTGTTACTCTCTTTTTACGTAGTAAAAGGCAAAAGTGAAATCCTGTAACCAAGTTGTAGCTCACTTGGAAAGCTCTTCTTTTAGCCAACCCTTTCCTTTATTCAAATATTTTTAAATTTGTCCTATAAAAACTCTTTGAGCAGAAGTAAAAGATTATGAAAGGACTAAATAATTAAAAAAATTCTTCAGTTAGGAAGATTTGATTAAATTTTCTTTATGTGCTATGTTTGCATTTCTGTGTTTAATATCTAGCTGTTTTCCCCTTCTTTTATCAGTATTCAAGTCTCTACGAATTCTCATGTTTGCCTTCCTATATAAACATTCTTTAGAATGACTAGTAGAGTTTTTCTTCAATAAGAAAGCAACAGGCCTAACCCTTATACCACAGTATAGTCATTTCTCGTCTGTTCAGCATGGGGTTGAGACACAGCCAAATCAGTTGAATGTTAGACACCTCAAAGATCACATTCTTCAACCTGTTTGATAACTTGGGAGTTGAAGAGATGCTTTTGAGATGGTGGGTTTGGTCAGAAATGAAGTGTTTTCTATCCTAAATAGTAGATAGAATGTTCAGTACATTTTGTGAGCGTAGTAGGAAAGCTCCATTGTACTGGTTCCAAGTAAGTAAAAGGGGAAGGTTTGTATTGGGATTGTATGTTATGTTCAGAGGCACTAAATAAATGGGTCTTCAAGTTTGAAACTTACCCAGAAATATATTTTGTAAAGTTAATAACCTCCGGTATGTAGACACATGTTCATTTTCCCAAGGGTATGAAATCTTAATCTCAGTGTTCAGGACTGGCTCTGAAGAATAGTATGTATCAAAGGAAAATACTTGTCTGCTAGCTTAAATCACAGGGACTTAATTCATTTGAGAGGGTACATGGCTTAAAACCTTGTAAAATTGGGGCAAAATGAATTTTAAAAGACTATTGGTGCTTATAATAACTGTCTTAAAGCGACAAATAACCTTATTAAAATGCTTACTTTACTACAGTAGCAATAAAGTACAGATGAACAGTGTGGAAATGGGCTAAGCTTATTTTGTGTTCCTCAGCTTTGAAATAGTAATTCCTAACTCGGGGATCATGGGCCTTTGGGAATCCTTTGCAAATGTATATAAGAAATTTGTTTATATGCGTTTTTGTTTTGTTCTTTTCTGGCGGGGGCGGGGGAATTCATAAATTTGATCAGCTTCTCAAAGTGGTTCATGATCCTTAAAAAAAAGGGGATGATGGGGCATTCTTAGGAACCACAGCTTTGCAACATTGAATTATCCCAGACTCTTTGAGGTTTTTTCCCATAAGCTTTCTCTATTGTAGATTTCTGAAAATGTAGTATGGCTCTTAACTAGTAAGAGTGGGCTTTGGAGGATTCTGGAATACCAAATTTCTCCGAATTTCTTTATATATTTCAGATGAACCAGTGTTTAGATGAATCAGTATTTAGAAGAATGCTTACTACTGAATTTATAAATGTCCTCATGTTTACATTCATTAACAGGGTCAAACTTTAATAACTTTCAACCTAAGACTGATCAGAGCAGAATAGCTCAGAATGATCTTTAGAAATAGTAAACAATAGAATTAGTGAGGATCCTAATCCTTTGGTTTCAGCAGCATTAACGTTCTCTCTTGTTCCTTCAGGTTTGTGGTTCAGAGCAGAACAGTCTGAACAGAAAGATAAAGAGAGAACTTTAGTTTTAAAAAATAACGTGTTCTTAAATAACCATCAAATCTTCCAAAGCTTAGAATTTAGGTCATAATGATAGTGGTAAACAGTGCAGACAATGGAAGAAAACAGATCTCAATAATGGTAACTATTTCCTTTGGGTTTTTTTAAAGAATTGTACAAGGTAAGATCCTCACCAGATTCCCTATTTTTTCTGAATTTTACTGATACCATTTTATATCTGTAGTTGAACATAAGATTATCATCGGGTTTGCTACAATTTTTAAGCCATTGCTGCATTTCAGCAAAGAGTCACATAATTACCTTATAAAGAACTTAAGGTATCTTTGAGGTAAATGGTGCTACATCATTCCACAGTATTATGTAAAATGAATGCAGCTGCCGTTCCTTTCTAGATAGCTGTTTGTGTAGTTCATACTAATATTTCCTGCCTTTTATTTGGATTGTCTTATTTCTTAGTTGTACACACAAGCCTCACTTGTCTGGAATAAGTAATCAAATAAACTTGCTTTGCTAAATAGGTGTTGATGATTGATATTATTTGGGAGCAAGTCAAAATATCTTAGTTATTTTTCAAACCAACAGCCAATTTGGGTCATTTATCACCAAGACTCTTTCTAGCAGATAATCGTATCCAGTATCTGCTTAATATGAAAGCAAAGCCCATACTCAATTTGTCTCACAAACGTTAAACATCAGCAAGCAGTAGCACATGGTGGCATCTGCCTCAAGAACTGGGGGCAAAATCTGTCACTTGTGGTCAATAGAAGGCGACCAGAATTCTCTACTAATGGCTGGACAGAGGTGCATTTCACAATCAGGCCTTGGGTACTGTTTACAGAAGTACAAGTTACAGAGTTGATTACATTCTTGTTACTTTAACAGTAACTTGTTTTTAGCCAAGCCACATATCTTGAATACTAGTACTGAATTCACAAATAACCTGTGTCTACATCATTAAGATTATTAGCTAACCATTCATGGCACCAATGGAAATACATTTGACATTAAGCTAATTAGCAAAGCCTCCTGTATTTATTGATCTACGGGTGACAACAGTAGGGCTTCTAAACAGTTACTTGGGATTTCTAATGTCTTGCTGATTGGACTGCCAGCTGACCATCCCTGGAGTGAATTTATGGAACAACTTGCTGCTCCTAGGATATAACTTTTAACATGATTATCACACTATGCTGAAATGTTCTCAAGAAAATTGGCAGGTACTGTATGGATCCCAGTGCCTTAAGGTATTAAGGCAAAATAGAATTGAATTTATTGCTGTTAAAGCACATATTCTAAAACCTATCTTTCAAACCACATGATCTAGCCAAACTTTCACTTCTTGGTCCCCAAAATGACATACTTCTAAACCCTTCCTTACCAGTGTCCAGTTGCTGGCCTTTCAGGCCTAATGGCTGCATAAAGCATTCTGATAACAGAATGGCCAGCGTGAATCACCCTACCTTCCTAACATACACCTTTTAACATTTCAATTATTCTAACTTGTGAAATGTTCAGTTGTTTCTCCTAAAGAGGTTGTAGGTTTGAGAGTAGTAACCTTTAGCCAAGAATCTATATGTAGTGGGTGCCCAGAAGATGCTGAAGAGGAGTCCTGTTTGGTTGGCTGGTTTTTTGATTTGTGTTTGTTTCTTATTTGATTAAGATTATCTAGGAGACCTGATGAAGGATCTCAGTCACAGAGGCAAACAAAAGCCAGTGAAAATCCTTGTTTTACAAACCTTTTCAACCGTTAACGCTAAGAAGTACATTTTATATTGCAAGCTAGCACGTGTACATACACCAATGTGTCTGTATATATATATATATATATATATATATATATATATATATATATATAATTTATATGCAAATTATGTATGTACACATACATAATTAAATCTCACCTCCCCCCCCCCCCCCCCAAAATGCTTTCCTTGGTGTGATACAGGTTATTTTTAAGTGCTAGTGTTGAAGTTCTCTCTCCAAAAGCTGGAGGGTGGGCTGGGATAAACTGAAGAAGAACAAGCATGCCTTACTAACCAAGTGTCACTCCAGTAAGGTGCAGAAATTACTCACTTTGAATATTACATGGTGCTGGGGAAATGACAGCTGCATGCAAAAAAAAAAAAAAAAAAAAAAAAAGAAGAAGAAGAAGAAAGAAAGAAAAACTGCACCACTTTCTTACACTATACACAAACTCAAAATGGATTAAAGGCCTAAATGTGAGACCTAAAACCATAAATCTCAAAGAAAACATAAAGCAGTAATCTCTTGGACATCATCCTTAACAACATTTTTCAGATATGTCTCCTCAGGCAAGAAACACAAAAATAAACTATTGGGACTACACCAAACTAAAAAGTTTTTACATAGCAAAGGAAACAAAACAAAAAGGTAACCTACGAGATGGGAGAAGATATTTGCAAATGATGTATATGATAAGAAGTTAGTATCCAAAGTATATAAAGAACTTCTCCAACTCAACATCAAAAAACCCCAAATAACTTAATTGAAAAATGGGCATGTATGTCTTCCAAAGAAGACATGGATTGCAAATAGTCACGTGACAAGATGCTCACCAGGGAAATGCAAATCAAAGCTACCATGAGGTATCACCTCACTCCTGTCAGGATGGCTAAAATAAAAATCACAAGAAATAGCAAGTGTTGACAAGGGTGTGGAGGAAAAGGAACCCTCATGCACTGTTGGTGGGGATGCAAACTGGTGCAGCCAAGAGAACAGCAGTTTGGAGAGTCCTCAGAAACTCAAAATAGAACTACCATGTGATCTAGTAATTCCACTACTGGACATTAATGCAAAGAAAATGAAAATACTAGTTCAAAAGAATATTATTTTTTTGTTTACTGTAGCATAATTTACAATAAGCAACTGTGAAAGCTACCCAAGTGTCCATCAATGGACAAAGAAGATGTGGTATATGTATGCACACACACTGGAATATTACTCGGCCATAAAAAAATAATGAAATCTTGCCATTCATGACAACATGGATGGATCTAGAGGGTATTATGTTAAATAAGGCAGAGAGAGCCAAATACCATATGATTTCACTCATATGTGGACTCTAAAAAGCAAACAAAAAAGCAGAAACAGACTCATCAATATAGAGAACTGGTAGTCAGAGAAGAAGGGGTAAGGGGATGGGTAAAACTGGGTGAAGGGGAGAGAGAGGCCCAGGCTTCCAGTTATGGGATGAATAAGTCACAGAGATGAAAGGTATAACATAGGGAATATAGTCGATGAAACTGTGATGACATTGTGTGACGACGGATGGCAACCATACTTGCGGTAAGCACAGCATAACATATCCAGACTTGTCGAATTACTATGTTGTACACCTGAAACTAATGTAACATTGTGTGTCAGACTATACTTCAGTAAAAATACCTCTTCGGCAGGAAAAAAAAAATTTATTGTACACAGCCGTCATAGAATATCCCAATGTGGTCCAGGAACTTAAGGATACAAGAGAATTGGGATTAAACAGTAAAAGTATTACTATCTCCTGAGAAATTCTAGACCATCATTATGAGTGTTTAACATTTACTAAGCATTTAGGATATGCCTTTTAAAACATTGTAGTGCTTAATCTTTACGATGATCCTATGAGGTAGCACTGTTAATTATTTTACAGATGAGGAAATTGAGGCTTAGAGAGATTATGCGATCAGCTCCAAATTGCATGACTATTTCTTGGCATTCTCAGGAAATATGATTCAAAGCCTAGTGTTCAACTGTATCTCCCACTTAGGAAAGTAGATGGAGGTGTGGGGCAAATCTCTGCCTCCTTGCACTCTTCCGTGGAGTCTGGAACTTTTGAGGTTAGCCTGGCCAGCAGCTACAATGATCATCTGTGCCAGGCTGCAGGGGGCACTGTGGCTTCCTGCAGGGAGCCCGTGGCTAAGTCAGGACAGCCCAGTTCCAGCCCAGCTCTGCCACTTACATCTGTGTAAGTATGACACTCAACCCCCACCCTGCTTTGTTTTCTCCCATCTGAAACACTTGCCCTTCAAGCCTCACAGGGAACAGAGAAGACCCCGAATAGCCAAAGTAATGTTGAAAAAGAAAACCAAAAGCTGGAGGCATCACAATCCCGGTCTTCAAGCTGTATTACAAAGCTATAATCATCAAGACAGTATGGTACTGACACAAAAACAGACACATAGATCAATGGAACAGAATAAAAAATCCAGAAATGGACCCACAAATGTATGGCCAACTAGTCTTTGACAAAGCAGGAAAGAATATCCAATGGAAAAGACAGTCTCAGAGTACCCGGGTGGCTCAGTCGGGTAAGCGTCTGACTGGCTCAGGTCATGATCTCATGGTTCATGAGTTCGAGCCCCACGTCAACTCTGCTGTCAGCACAGAGCCCACTTTGGATCCTCTGTCCTCCCCTCTCTGCCCCTCCCCTGCTTGTACTCTGTCTCTAAAATAAATAAATAAACTTTAAAAAATAAAAGAAAAAAGACAGCCTCTTTAACAAATGGTGCTGGGAGAACTAGACAGCAACATGCAGAAGAATGAACCTGGACCACTTTCTTACACCATAAACAAAAATAAACTCAAAATGGATGAAAGACCTAAATGTGAGACAGGAAACCAACAAAATCCTGCAGGAGAAGACAGGCAATAACCTCTTTGACCTCGGCCACAGCAACTTCTTAACTTGACATTTCTCCAGAGGCAAGGGAAACAAAAGCAAAAATGAGCTATTGGGACTTCATCAAGATAAAAAGCTCCTGCACAGTGAAGGAAATAATCGACAAAATTAAAAGGCAACCTTCAGAATGGGAGAAGATATTTGCAAATGACATATCTTGATAAAGTGTTTGTATCCAAAATATAGAAAGAACTTATCAAATTCAACACCTCCCCCCAAAAAATAGCCCAATTAAAAAATGGGCAGAAGACATGGACACATTTCCAAAGAAGACATCCAGATGGCTACCAGACACATGAAAATATACTCAGCATCACTCATCATCAGGGAAATACAAATCAAAACCACAACGAGATACCACCTCACACCTGTCAGAATGGCTAAAAGTAACCACAAGAAGAAAGAAGAAATGTTGGTGATGATGTGGAGAAAGGGAAACCCTTTTGTACTGCTGGTAGGAATGCAAACTGGTACAGCCACCCTGGAAAACAGTGTGGAGGTTCCTCAAAAAATTAAAAATAGAACTACCCTATGACCCAGCAATTGCACTACTAGGTATTTATCCAAAGGATACAAAAATGCTGATTCAAAGGGGCACATGCACCCCAATGTTTATAGCAGTGCTATCAACAATAGCCAAATTGTGGAGAGTCCAAATGTCCACCAACTGACAAATGGATAAAGAAGATGTGGAATATTACAATGGAATATTACTTGCTGATCAAAAAGAATGAAATCTTGGAGCACCTTGGTGGCTCAGTCAGTTAAGCGTCCAACTTTGGCTCAGGTCATGATCTCACGGTTCGTGGGTTCGAGCCCAGCATCAGGCTCTGTGCTGACAGCTCAGAGCCTGGAGACTGCTTTGGATTCTGTGTCTCCCTCTCTCTCTGCTCCTCCCCCACTCACACTCTGTCTCTCTTTATCAAAAATAAACATTAAAAAAAATTATTAAAAAAAAAGAATGAAATCTTGCCGTTTGCAACAACATGGATGGAAATAGAGTGGATTATGCTAAGTGAAATAAATCAGTCAGAGAAAGACAAATATATGATTTCACTCGTGGAATTTAAGAAACACAACAGATGAACATAGAGGAGAAGGAAAAATATGATAAAAACAGGCAGGCAAACCATAAGAGACTCTTAAATACAGAAAAAAAACAGGGTTGCTGGAGGGGTGTTGGGTGAGGGGAAGGGCTAAGTGGGTGATGGGCATTAAGGAGGGCACTTGTTGGGATGAGCACTAGGTGTTATATATAAGTGATGAATCACTAAATTCTACTCTTGAAATTTAAAAAAAATAGGCAATAATAAAATCCAGAAGGCTGAAAAAAAAAAAAAAAATGACCATCATAGGGAAGCCGCAACGTGAAATCATTCCAACAGATTGGCAAGGTTCTACAATTAGGATGGACAGACAGACAGAATCTCCCAGAATAACATCCATGTAGCATTCCTTAGCCATCAATCTAGACTGGAGCAGGAAGAAAATGAATCCAGGAGAGCTATCACCAAGAAAAGCAAAGTGAAAATGAAGGTTCATCTGATAGGCTTAATCAAAGGATATTAACATTTCTCTCAGAGTTTGAGAGCAATCAAGTAAACTCTTAAGTGACACATTAATTTCGGGGAAATGAAAAAGCTAAATGAAAAGGAAATGTAACTAGGAGCGCATGGGTGGCTCAGTCGGTTAAGCGTCTGACTTTGGCTCAGGTCATGATCTCACGGTTTGTGGGTTCAAGCCCCAAGTCGGCTCTCTGCTGTCGGCCCAGAGCCTGCTTTGGATCCTCTGTCCCCGCTCTCTCTCTGCCCTTTGCCCCCTCCCTTTCAAAAATAAACATTTTAAAAAAGGGAAATATAACTAGAGTGTATCACATGGCTCAGCTGTGAAGATTCACATAGTCATAATAATATAAGTAGATAATATTGAACTAGCCCCAAATTGTAAGTACCCTGAGAAGTGGGATGAGGGAGGGAGGGAGGGAGAAGGCAGAAGACAGTGAAATCCTCATCTTTAGTGTAGTTAAGTAGAAATATCTAAACCCAAAACATGTAGCAGAGTGTAAGCATATTATTTAGAAATAACAGAAATGTCTTGAAAATCATTGCCTCTAGGGAGCAGAAATCAGGAATGGGGAAGAAGAAAGAGGAGGATTTAAAAAAAAAATTTTTTTTTAAGGAAGATTTCTGGGACTTATTGACTTTCTAACCGGCACGCAGTAAGAGAATGTTGTAAGCTTTGGAACAGACAGATCTTAGCTGCGCCTCCTACTGCTTGTGGGACGTTGGGCCAGTTGCTTAAACTCCTGGGGCTCCAGTTACTCATCTGTAAAGTGGGACCATCAACACCTATCTCACAGGAGAGGAAGTATAGGGAAGTGGTTAAGAGACCCCGCAGTCACACCGCCTAGACTCAGATTCCATCCGGCTCTTACTGATGGACTAACTGTGGGGAGCTGTGAAAATTACTTAATTTCTCTGGGCCTGTTTTTCTCTTTGCGAGAATGGTGAGTATAATAGAACCTACCTCAAAGAGTTGCTAAATGGATTAAGAGAGACAATCCAGAAGCTCCCAGCACACAGTGGAGTTCAGTAAATAACTCTGAGGCAATTACAAGGGTGACACAAAAGAACACACCAGGAGCTATCCGGAGCACTTGACCCACAATGGGCATCCCCTTCTCCTAAAAACACATCAGGAGAACCCAGGAGGAGAGCCTCTGTTGGTCTCTCCAGCCAGACTAAAGTAACATGTCCAGCTCCCCATGCAATGATGCCAAGGTAAGTGCTCCTAGACCCATCACCAAGCCCGGCTCCAAACACACTTGTCAGACAGCCGTTTTATTTGGAGGAAGTGTGTAAGACTCCTTTAACGCTGATGGAGTTTCACCAGCTTGTTCTTACAGTCTACTTACACACGGGAGAGCCTGTCAAGGCCGTCACTGCCAGGCCAGGACTCAGACTGCCCAGCACAGCAGGTACACCACGAATGTGCAACACACGCTCTACAGCTTGAACAGCCTTCCCCTGACGCCAGATCAGACTCCATCTGGAAAACCGGCCACAGAAATGCTCTAAAGCCACACCCATACTCCCTCATTACTCCCACCTCGCCCGGGAGCAAGACACCTAACCCAAATCCCAAGTCACTTCCTGCCAAGGCTTCTCAGCAATTCAGAGAACTTCTAAGTGCAGGTTCTTTCCAAATAGACCAGTTTCTTGAAACTCACAAGGAGTCAAACACCAGAAGAGAGGGGATTTCTGAAAGCCACCCACTAGGATGGCAACTGGTGCTTGGTAGTTTCAAATATTAAGAAAAGAAGAAACAAGCGACGTTGATTAGGCCGTATCTAATCTCCCTGAGCACAGGAAGTGAGTGAAGGCGAGTGAGTCTGATTTGCAGGAGGCCCTGAGGTTGCACAAAGCAGCCGCTCCTCCAGCAAGGCCCACTCACTGCGGAGACAAGACACCCGCTTTGCCTGCCTCCAGCTGAGCGCACCAGAGGGAAAGCACCACTAAATTCCCTGTGAGCTTTGAGCCAATTAGCTGCAACAAGGTCACCAGGTGAAGGGGACGGGGGAAGGAGGGAAGACATGGATTTGACAGGACTAATCTGATGGGGCCGGTGGAAGACAGTAGCCAGGATGCCGCTCATTTCTAAATGTTTATAGAGCCCCTACCATTCACTAGGCATTAAATCAGGCACCCAGGACACACAGAATAAACTCGTCCCCACACTGAAGGACCCCACAGACTAGCAGGGAAGCTGGCTGACATCCTGGTTAGCTGCACTGTGGGAGGCACAGATGGTGTTAGGGAACTGCTGTAGGGCAGTTAGGGGTTGTCCGGGCAGACAGACAGCTGGGGGAGGTGGGCGGAGGTAGAAAGAGAAAACCTCATGTTTCAAGGATGAAGATTCTGGATATTAGATGTTGTTGTAGGGGTGTGTGAAAGGAGTATTAGATGCATTTTGGGGAACAGGTATAGGAAGAAGCTGGAAATGTAGGCAGAGTCTCGCTACCCGGGGATGGGAGGGGCAGAGGCAGGGAGATGGGTCCTGGTAGGGTACAGCGGACCAGGAGAGTAGACAGTGGGAAATACTGGCCCGGAGCCCAGGAGGGAGGCCTTGTCTGGATGTCCAGATGTCACAGCGCAGCAGGGTTGTCTTTAGAGATATTTATTTGTTAGAGGGCAACGAGCCTCATGAAAGGGGTTCTCCCACTAGAGAAACAGGGAGGAAGAAGATTATCTGATCCCCTACAGTGTGCCTGGGGAAGGAATGCGCATGCACAGCCTGGCCCCACGCACTCAGCCCCTCCTCATGTGTTGGGCCATGTGCAGGTGGCTCCCCGGGGACTGTAGCAGGTTGGTCTGTAGAGTGAACTGCTCAGAGCAAACCCAAAGCCATGGTCTCCAATCAGCTTTATCCATAATAAAGTTAAAGTTTTGATCTCCATCTATCTCCTACAAACTCATGAGGGAGAAAGTGTTATTCATTGAAGCTACTGCCAAACTCCCAACAATACTAACGTATGTTTTGTCCACTGTGCTTTTCTATCCCCGCATTCCAAAAAGGTGGTCGGGCATGCAGGAGTCCCTTTCCTAACACGCCTTCTCAGGGTGAAAAAGCAATCACTCACTGGTTGTCTGTGCTTGGTGTCCTGGGGTAGGGACTGTGAGAGCCTCACAAGGAGAGAGAAGAGATTGGCCCCTGGAACTGAGAAGAGGGGAAATATCAGGTCCCCGGGGGCTGGGGCCTAGACGCTGTCCTTGTCAAGTCCTCAGAGAGGGCAGCTGATCAGTGTCATTAGGAAGGCTGGACCCCAAGCCCAGGAGAACTTCCCTTGAAAAAGACTCCTCTGTTCCAAGTAGCAAGGGCACTGGACCTGAAGGGCCTGTGTGGCCAGACATGGGAACACCTCAGCAGTGATCAGCCAGAACCAAAGAGCAATGACTTTGCCTGGAAGGGCGATAGTGACATAACCCCTGGGTGGAGGGGCAGGCATTCCACAATCAGAGATCAATTTCCTGCCAGCTCAGTAGAATGGGGGCTCTGGGCAGCCTGAAGCTAATTTAAACAAAACCAAGAAGCGTGTTTCCTTCACCTCAGCATTGGACGACTAACATTCACAGCTCCAACAACAGTCATCAGGACACAGAGGGTCTGGGAGTGCTCAGCATGGGAATTCGGGAGTGAAGCCAAGGCATGTGGGCAAAGCCCAGACAATCTCAGACTTGGCGGTAAGTGAAGAAAGAAGGGGCTGAAAAAAATGCAGTCGGCAAGGCAAGAGACACTAAAGAGGAGAGTTAACAGCGTGAAATATTGCAGAGGTCAATTGAGGAAAGGAGTGAAAAGGTAACCCTGTGATCTGGCATTTGGGGTGACCTTAGAGCAGAGCTGTGGTTGTGGAAGTGAATGCAGGGAATAAAGGTCGCATTCTCAAGAAGAGCAGCAGGGGGAAGAGGGAGAGCAGGGGTCATAGATCAAGATGGAAGAAAGGCTTATTTTTAACTGAGGAGATTTCCAAACATGCCTACGGTTGAGGGGAAGGAGCCAACGGAACAATGGTAGATACTTTATAGAGCTAGATGGGGAGAACAGGAACATTTGCACATGTTAAGAACTAGCCCCGGCACAGAAGAAGTGGAAAGGGGTGGAGAAGTAGCAGTAGACAGTTTCCCACTGATTTCTGCCTCCTGGTGCTCATGCCCATGGGTAATCCCCTCTCCTTAAATGGGGGTCGGGCTTGTTGACTCACTTCTAACAAACAGAATGCTGTAGCAGTGATGATATGCCACTTCAAATATCAGGTTATGAAAAGACTGTGGCTTCTATCTTGGGCCCTCTTGTCTTGCTCTCCCTTGGATCATTTCTCCGGGGAGACATCAGCTGCCAGATTGGAAGGCAGCCTTATGTAAAGGCCCACATGGGTGCCCTCAGAAGAGCATCCTTCAGGCCAGTCAAGCCTTGAGGCGACTGCAGCTCCAGCCAATCACTTGATTGCAATCTTATAAGAAACCTTAAAGGAGAGGCACCCAACTAAACCACAGCCAGAGTCCACATACTGTAAGATAATAAGTGTTACTTTAAGCCACGAAGTTTTGAATGCAGCAATAGGTAACTAGTAAGAAGTAGATAAGCTGGTGTGCAGGGCAGACAAACATTTTAGGGAGCATGTGCCCAAAGGCTTTCCATTTTCTGTGCCAAGAACAAGTTGAAAAGAGGGACAGAAGTTTGGCATGGCCACAGTGGAAGATGGGAAATTTAGTTGGACAAGGATGCACGAAAGAATGGACCACTACTCTTAAAAACCCAGCTGAGATTGGTGACAACAGTGTTGAGGCTACTGCAATATGCAGGTAAGGAGCTGTCGTCCAGCTACCCCCACACCCTGAAATAGAAGAGGTTGTTGCAATGACCAGGATTGGGAGTTTATAAGATAATGGAGTAGAAAGCCAAAGAGGCAACTTAGGAAGATGCTAGCCAGACATGGGCTACGGTGAAGGAACCACAGGAGGGGAACAAGAGGTGGTTGGAAGGTCATGGTTAGATGGGCAGAAAATGGCAGTCTCTGTAAAGCTGATGAGCTGACGTCGTAAGTTAAAGAGTGAGAAAACCAAAAGGCCCCAGGTCTGGGTTCAGAGGGGAAGCAGTTCTAAGGTGACCAGATGACTCAGGGTGTATGCATGGGTGGGGTTCTTAAAATGGAATGCCCTCTGCCAACTCTCCCCATCCAATCCAAGCCACTCTGAGCTCCCTCTAACCCATCTCCCTGAATGCCATGCTCTCCCCGAAAAGGAATCCTATGGTTCTGTTCTTACCATGTCTGCCTGGACAGCCCTCCATTCCATTCCCATCTCCCCCCTTCCAATGTATTCCTTTCATTTGCCCCCAACATATTCCTTTTCAACTCTCAAGCTCCAGCTCACATCCTGCTTCCTTAGTAAGATCCTCCCCCAAATCTCCAGTATGAATTAACATCTCCCCAGCCTAGTGTTGCACCTGTTACAGCCCTACAGCTTGTCACACGTTATCATTAGGTTGATGGGGTTTTTGGTTTTCTCCATTAGAAGGCACATCCTTGGAGGGTAGAAAGTGTGACCCGGGATCTTTAAGTGGCTGATGTTCTTGGCAGAGTGGCTGATTCACAGTCAGTGCTCAGTCCTGAACCATGTAAAGTAGTTAAATAATAAGGCTGAAGACACCAAGCTGTAATAGGTCTGCCTGAGGAACTCTGAGATCAGAGAGGCAGTGAGCACTTTATCCACTGTGCTTCTGCCAACACTCCCGACAACGGAGCAAGAGTAGACCTTCCACCGTTTGGGAAACTAAGGCTCAGAGGTTCAGATACTTGTCCATGATGGGTGTTTTCACACCTCGCTAGGCTCTCATCCAGTCTCAAGGCTAAGTTCCATGATTATGCTGATGACCCCCAGATTTCATCTCCAGCCCAAGCCATTCCCATACTGGAAACAATTCCCAGCTGCCTATGCTGCATCTCTAACAGACTTCTTAATCCGCTGTCTTCATCCTGGTAAATGGCAGCTTCCCTCTACCAGCTAGGACTAAAGCCAACTCCTCGCTTTCACACACCCATACCCAGCCATCCTATCGGCACCTGTCAGCTCCACCACCAAAGGCTGTCTAAATTTGACCGCCCACTCCCACTTCAGCACTTGCTGGGAGCCCCCAGCACCGCCCACCTGGATTATGGCAAGCTCCTTACTATCTCCCTGCTTCCACACCTGTGCCCTACAGCCTGTTCTCCGCACAGTAGCAGACAGGATCTTGCCAAATGTAAATCCAACCAGTTCACCCTTCTGCTTAACACCTTCCAGCAGTGTGCCCATCTGAGTAAAAGCACAAGTCCACACGAGGGCCCATGGGCCCTACATGATTCAGGCTCCTGTCAGTCGCTGCTCAGATTGTTAAAATAGCTTCTTCAGGTGTAATTCACATGTATACAGTTTACTTAATGTGTGTGGTTGTGTGGCTTTCAACATATCCTTAGAGCTGTGCAGCCACCCTCTCAGAGAATTTTGGAGCACTTTCATCATTTCAAAGAGAAATCCTGCCTCTTGCAGCCGGCACTCCTCAGCCTCCCCTCTCCCTGGCCTAGGCAACTTGTTTTCTGTCTCCACAAATTTGCCTACTGCAGAGATTTCCTATAAACCTGTCTGATTTTATCACCTACTTCTGTCCCCCTTCCCCAGACACCTCCTACCTCTCCCCCACTTCCCACACCTGAACACCCCCAGCACACTCCCTTCCCAGGGCCCTTGCCCTGCAGCTCTTGCGCTGAAAGCCACACTGCACAGCCACACCTTCCCCTCTTCAGGTCTCTGGTCAAAATGCCACCTTCTCAGGGAAGCCTTCCCTGACTTCCGCACAAAACAACCCTCCCACCGTTCCTGAACCACTCCCCGCTCTACTTAATTTTGTCCATGTCACTAATCATTATATCACAGTATATATCATAATTATATATATTACATATTTGATATTTGTTATATATATATATATATATTTTTTTTTTTAATTGTGCCCCCTCCAACACCCATGGAATATAAGTTCCAGAGGCAGGGATATCATCACTTTTGTACCCTCAGTGCCTTGAGCAGCATGTGAAATATACTCTATAAATATTGTCAAATGAATGGCAACAATAGTTTTCCAACAGGAGCCTATCAGACTCCAAAACCCATACCCTTGGTGGTGCCTGGGTGGCTCAGTCAGTTGAGCGTCCATCGTCAGTTCAGGTCATGATCTTGTGGTTAGTAAATTTGAGCCCCCCGTTGTGCTCTGTGCTGACAGCTCAGAGCCTGGAGCCTGCTTCAGAGTCTATGTCTCCCTCTCTCTCTGCCCCTCCCTTGCTCTCACTCTCTCTCATTCTCTCTCTCTCAAAAATAAATATTTTTAAAAATCTATACCCTTAAACATTATGCTCTGCAGATCTTAGAGAACAGGGAGGATTTGAACAGAGGGTAAAAGGCCAAGATCTACCACCCACGCTCAGTGTGGTGGATGCTGAGGTACATTGCCCAGCTCTCCCCTCAGGACAGGGCGTATATTACCCCAGCTGCAGCTCACAGTTGCATCTTTAGGGCTTGCCCTGGCCTAAAGAGACTGCCCTACCCAAGACCACTTCCCCTTTTCAGCACAGCCTGTATTCAATGGTCAATGCAGGGGCAGAAAGCCTACCCTGAGCTCCGGTTTTAAAAGGCCATCCTATATGATCCAATAATTCCACTATGGGGTATTTATCCAAAGTAAACTAAAACACTAACCTGAAAAGATATATACACCCTTATGTTTATTGCAGCATTATTTATAATAGCCAAGATATGGAAGCAGGCCAAGTGTCCATCCATAGATGAACAGATAAAGAAGAGGCAGGGTGTATGGGTGTGTGTGTGTGTGTGTGTGTGTGTGTAATGGAATATTACTCAGCCATAAAAAAGAGATCTTGCCATTTGTGACAACATGCATGGACCTAGAGGGTATTATGCTAAGTGAAATAAGTCAGACAAATACCATATGATTTCATTCATATGTAGAATATAAGAAACAAAAGCAAACAAGAGACAAACAAGAACCAGACTCTGAAATACAGAGAACTAAGGGGAGGTGTGTGGAAGGATGGGTGAAATGAGAGGATTAAAGAACACACTTAATCATGATGAGCACTGAGTAATGTACAGAATTGTTGGATCATTTACATTGTACATCTGAAATCAATATAACACTGCATGTTAATTATACTTGAACAAAAGAATCTTTTCTTAAATATGGCGTATACATACAACAGAATGTTATTCAGCCTTAAAAAGGTATGAATTATTTTTTTAATTTTTTTTTTAATGTTTATTTATTTTTGAGACAGGGAGAGACAGAGCATGAACGGGGGAGGGTCAGAGAGAGAGGGAGACACAGAATCTGAAACAGGCTCCAGGCTCTGAGCTGTCAGCCCAGAGCCCGACGCGGGGCTTGAACTCACGGACCGCGGGATCATGACCTGAGCCGAAGTCGGACACTTAACCGACTGAGCCACCCAGGTGCCCCAAAAAGGTATGAATTTTTGATGCATGCTGCAACATGGATGAAACTCGAAAGCCTTTTGTTAAGTGAAATAAACCAAACACATAAGGAAAAACTAATAATAAAAAAATAAAGGACCATCCTAGCTTCTGAGCTCCTTGTGGTACTGGCTGAAGCCTTTGTTGTGACAGCATCAAAGTTCAACTTTTCTCTGTGTCCATCCTGCTTCCTTCCCTCCCCCCGAAGGCGTCCATCTTGAGAACACTCCCCAATAAGCTTTGTTGTGCACACAAATCTCACAGGGCCTGCCTCCTGGGGAGCTCAACCTGTGATGCTCTGAACAAATCATCTGATGGCTTTTTAGAAAGGACGAAGGATCTTTGGGAAATTGGACACCGAACAAGTAAGCTGGGCCTCTGAAATCCACACCAACAACCAGATAAACCAGTCCCACCTGTATCTGCATGAACCTAGTTCTCATCATAGCCCTTTTAACAAAAATAACATGGAAAGGAAAAGAAGCTGGTATGCATAGCCCACGATCAGCTCCACCGCTCTGAAGGGTCCCTCACGTGAAAAACAGCCCCATCTTGGTCAAGCACAGCTGAGCTTGGGCTGTCTGTGCTGTGACCTCACTCTGCTAAGCCCAGTGTACAATGACTCATAAGTCATCAGGCTCAATCAAAATTTCCTCTTGGCTACATACCCCACCCCCACCACAAGGCCCGTGGTTATCTCCACCTCCCCCTCTGGAGTGTGGCTGCTAAGTGGGAGAGAAGTGGGAAGGGGGAAATCAGTCAGTCAAGAAGTGACAACCCCAAGGGGGCAGCAATATCCCTGCCTGGAGTCTAGAGAGGAATAAGCAAAAATGATTAAAATCATACATGTCTGTCAGTCTTTTAGTAGAATAAGAAATTAGAGGGGCACTGGCTGGCTCAGTCAATAGCATATACAGCTCTTGATCTCGGGGTTGAGTCTGAGCCCCACTTTGGGTGTAGAGATTACTTAAAAATAAAATCTTTAAAAAAAATTTTTAAGTGTTTATTTTTGAGAGAGAGAGAGAGAGAGAGAGAGAGAGAGAGAGATAAAGAGCAAGCGAGCAGGGGAGGGGCAGAGAGAGAGGGAAACACAGAGTCCAAAGCAGGCTCCAGGCTCTGAGCTGTCAGCACAGAGCCCAATGTGGGGTTCAAAACCACAAACCGTGAGATCATGACCTGAGCTGAAGTCAGACGCTTAACTGACTGAGCCACCCAGGCACCCCATATAATCTTTTTTTTTTTAAGAAAGAAATTAGAGGGTGCAACCCTCCCTAGTGTGGGAGCAACTTGAGGGCAGGTATCGATTATCGACGAAATAGTAAAGGTCAATGCTCACATTGGAGAGACAGTGTGCCAAGCGTTGTTTCTGAGCACTTCACATATATTCACTAGTTTCGTCCTCATAACAACACCAGGAGGTAGGTACATTATCACCCCCCATTCTGCATATGAGGACACTGCGGCTCAGAAGACCTAAGAAAGGGTGTGAAACTGACGAGGGCCATACAGATCATAAGTGGGTTTAGCCAGTATACTACACAGCTGGTGTGTGTACTTCAGGACTAAAGGCAGTGCCTGGGGCTCTGCGGGTTACACCGCCCCATTGCCCTTCTCACAGCTGACCACATACACCTCAGGAGCAAGTGAACCTGGTTATAGACAACACAGGTTAAGAAGAACCACAGGGGCTGCTCTCAGAGCCCCCCTTCTTCCCGCCTGATGTCCAAGGGGCCACTCGCATCTCCCCTTGGCTTGATTTGTGGTGTCTGCTTTCTGTATGATGTATTCATTCTTTCCAGATTTTTAACTTTCTTTCCATTTGCTCACAAGGGAAGGCCTGCTGGGGTGGAAACATCACGCATTAGTTAAAGGAGAACAATGGGCGCTGGGGTGCTAAGGAAGCCCTGAGTGTGGTGGCTGTATTGTGGTTCCTGAGCTTCCTCCAGGCAAGATCTGATCATACATTACACCCAGCAGGGCTGATGGAGACATTTATCACTTCCTCCCTCAACAAAAGGTGCTAATCAAAGAAACTTTTGCTCTCAGGGGCCAGTTGGCCCCTGTGCTGACTACAGCAAGAGCTCTACGGACTCTGGTTACTTACTTGTCCTTTCAGAATGGGACTGTGTCCTTATACCTACAAGCCCCAGCCCCTCCCAGTACACACACAGGTGCTCAGCTGCGTTCTTCCTTGGGCATCTCTGAGTAGCATTGCTTATTCTCGACTTATCCTCCTTGACCAAAAAGCAAAGGGAACCCCTGAGGTTCCAGATTTTGGAGATCGGAGACTGTCTAGATTGAGCTAGACCAATGTTGCTCAAGCTGTTCTCATTATCACTCCCTAAGGAGCCTTGACAGGTATTTTTTCCCCTAATCACCCTTCTTCCCATGGCATTATTGTGTATCAGTATTTCTCAGATATTACAATGGTTTGTGTCCCTAAGTTTTTTGTCCCTACACTCCGTCCCCTCAAGAAACGATTTTCACCTCCTTGGGAGCAATACTACCTATTGAGAATACATGAGATAGAATCAGTCCCCCACCCTGGCATTCTCTTCCTTTGGGTGGTGACTGTTGACATCCTGCCCAGACACTGCATGTCATGTTCATGGTTGAATATAAACTCCCATCTATCTCTCACAGTGGAACCTAAAGCCTAAAGCGATTTCCCTCCCAGGTGATAATGACCCAAGAGAAACTGAGTGCCTTTGTCCACCAAAAGACCAGTTCAAGAACATTCATAGCAGCTTTATTGATAAAAGCCAAAAACCGGAAACAATTTAAGTGATCTTCGATAAAAGAATCATAATATGTTTACACAATGGAATACTACCAGCAATAAAAAGGAACAAACTATTGCCACATATGACAACACAAATAAATTGCAAAAACATACTGTGAGTGAAAGGAAAACAGACACAGAAGAGTACATACCATTTGAGTCCGTATCTGTGAGGTTCAAGAAAGGCAAAACTAGCCCACAGGTAATGGTCTGAAAAGCACGTACTGCTGGGAAGCCTCAAGATCTACCTTGATCTGAATTGTTGCACAGGTACATACAGGTTCAAATGTGAGTACTTGCATAAAAATTCTAGCTATACATTTAATATTTGTGCCCTGAACTCTAAGTAAATTATACCTTAAAATTTTAAACAAGTCCTTGAAAGCTCTTTAAGAAAAATTCAACTAGGGGTGCTTAAGATACAGATTTCCGGAGTGGTTCAGTTGGTTAAGCCTCTGACTTCAGCTCAGGTCACAATCTTGCGGTTCAAGCCCTGCGTCAGGCGCTGTGCTGACAACTCAGAGCCTGGAACCTGCTTTGGAGTCTGTGTCTCCCTCTCTCTCTGCCCCTCCCCCACTCGTGCTCTGTCTCTCTGTCTCACTCTCAAAAATAAACATTAAAAAAAAAATTAAAAAAAATAAAAAAGATACAGATTTCAGAGTCCCTCCCAGAGACCTAGCCTATGGGGCAGGGCTGAGAAACAGAATCTTACCCAGCCCCCCAGGTAATTCTGGTACAGGTTGTCCTGGAACAGTGCTCTAAGACACAGTGGTCAAGAGTTTCCTCAGAAGATCTCTCCTGGCTCCATTAGCTTCCCCCGCACATGTTCCCATTCTGTAAACCTAAACAACTTGAAGTGAATTTAACAAACGTTGCAAAATGTTCCCTGAAAACCTGTGAGGAGTACAACAGAAATAGACCCCAGTGTCCTATAAGTTTGAATTGAATCTCTGTACAAACCGGCCCCTAGGAATGAAGGCTGTGATGTTGGAAGCAAGGAAAAAAAGCAAAGATACGAACACTTATACTAAACGGTTTTTGAACTGCTGCGATTGAGTACTCTGGTTTGAGCCCATCCTACATTACTGGGTGGTGGAAGGCACAGATCCTAGCTCCTCCTGTTGTGAGCTGTGTGACTTTGGGTGAATTACTTAACAACTCTGATCTCCAGGTCCTGCTCTGTAAAATGGGAATAATAGGGTTTCCTTTCTGTGGTTGTTGTAAGGCTTAAAAGAGATTTTAAAAAGGGGGCGCCTGGATGGCTCAGTCAGTTAAGCATCCGACTTTGACTGAGGTCATGATCTCATGGCTCATGAGTCTGAGCCCCACGTCAGGCTCTCCGCTGTCAGCTCAGAGCCTGCTTCAGATCCTCTGTCTCCCTTTCTCTCTGCCACTCCCCAGCTTGTTCTCTCTCTCAAAATAAATAAATAAAAAAGAAAAGAAAAGAAAAAAAAAATGTAAGGACCATATGTAGGGGAGGAAAAAAAATCTTTCACTCTCTGCCGTTTTCAATTTTCTGCCTAGAGCCCTGCAAGTTAGACTGACAAAAGACAAAGTAACAAGAGAAAAAGAAACAGAAGTTTAGAAGTTTACTAACAAATGCAGTGCCTATGTGCAGGGGTACCAAGTGATGAGGGTATGAAGCACAGGGGTGGTTAAAACTTAGCTTATATAGCATCTCTACAAGAAAGAGAAAAAGACTTTTAGACAATTGACGGGAAAAGGAAGAGAATTTTGAGTTCCTAGGGCAGCAAACTGTGGGAAGGGAAACAGAGGAGGGAAACTAACGGAAGATAAGGGCTAGTACTAAGGTTTGTGATGTAGGCCCTTCTCTGGGGACCGCCTCGGGCTGATATAAGCCTACAGTTGTCTTTAGTGATTAACGTCCCTCCTTTCTGGCAAAGAGGGGAGGCGGACACATTTATAAACTTTTTCTGGCTTTTAGACAAATGGGGGAGA
This sequence comes from Leopardus geoffroyi, assembly GCF_018350155.1. NCBI lineage: Eukaryota > Metazoa > Chordata > Mammalia > Carnivora > Felidae > Leopardus > Leopardus geoffroyi. Next base: position 78,895,497 of record NC_059336.1, read on the forward strand.
GCAGAGAACTTTTCTTGTATCTGTTTCTTCTCAATTGTCTTCAGCTCAAAATAATTTTTACACAAAAGTGGCATACTTCGGGGTGGTGTAGCTGCCACCATTTAGACGCATGCAGATGTAGCTTTTTAAGAGTAGCTTTCTCCAATCTTTCCTGAAATTTAAGTTCCTGTGTGCACTAGCTTCAGCCCCGTATTCACACATTAAATATTTATTGGGGTGGGGGGGGGCACCTGGGTGGCTCAGTCCGTTGAGCGTCCGACTTTGGCTCAGGTCATGATCTCACAGTTTGTGAGTTTGAGCCCTGCATCCAGCTCGCTGCTGTCAGCGTGGAGCCCGCTTCGGATCCTCTGTCCACCTCCCCCACTCACACTCTCTGTCTTGAAAATAAACATTAAAAATAATAATAATAAAATAAAAAATAAATATTTATTGGGCATCTATTTAATGCCAAACACTGTGCCAAGGGTGGGAATTAAAGGGATGAATGAGATGTGGACACTCACATTAGATGGGGCGGGTAGAACGACCTGGGAGGACAGGTACTGAGGATACCCTGCATAGTTGCAGGCATCCCCCCCATCTCTGGGAACTAGGGAAGTCCTCTCAGAGTTCCCCTGAGCTGACTTTAGCGGGATACATAGAAGTTGCCAAAAAGGCAAACCAAAAAAATGGAGAAACAAAGGCTTGGAGTGAGGAGGAGATACAGCTGTGTAAGCTTTCTGGGTTCTCTTTCATGGGGTACACTCATTCGAAAGCCAGCATCTAGTGAGAGGCAACAGGTCAGATACCGTGAGAAACATGGGGATGACTAAGACAGTCCATGGTCTCAGGAGGCTCACCATCGGAATCAAACCTTCCCAGAACTACTTGGGTGGTAGAAAGCAGACAATCAGAATTATACACATAATTCTATTTGTCCTATGTTACTAACCAAGTGCTGGTCTTCAGAAGAGTGGGAAGGGGTCTTGGGTGCCTTTTAGTACTTGTCCCTGGGATCTGGGGAGAGTCTCTGACCATGAGGGAGTGAGCAAGCAGTGATGACTGGCCACTTCCAACCACCTCTATTGCCCTCAAATTATAGCATTTAGGAAGACCTGCCCTTGAAAGTCAACTTCCAGGGAACATTCACAAATAACAGAAATCACACTCCATCTCAGGTGGATCAGAAGCATCTTTTCCCAGCTCTCTCCAGATCCAAAGGCCACCATGTCACTTTGCCATAAATCCAACCCTTTCAAGAAGACTTGTGATGCTCAGTGAAACTGGTAACTTCTCGAGAGGTCTGTGAGAGGTCCTTCATGCTCAGTGGCATGCTAGTAAGTGGTCAACGTCAGCTCTCCAGGAGAAAAAGCCCTGATCTGCTGGGCAATTTTTCTAGTGTAAATGCTCCCACCATGACCGAACCACCAGCGTGAGGCCACTGCACATAGAGCTGGGAGAGACATGTGTCATTAGCTCACAAGCAGAGAGGACCTGCTCTGACACACCACCACGCCATGCTCTCCCATAGCCCTGAGAGATGACTTCCAGAATATCTACAAATGTTACCCCAGTGATGAACAACAGCACACTTTTTTTAACTTTTTTTTTTTTTTTTTTTTCCAAGTGAGCTCTATCCTCAACATGGGGCTTGAATTTACAATACCGAGATCAAGAGTTGCATGCTCCACAGCTGAGCCAGCCAGGTACCCCAACAACAACATATTCTCAGCAGCCCCAAAGCATTTTTCAAACAGCTTCAGGCACCATAGTGACCTGCATTCAGAGCTGGGCCCAGGCCTCAGGGACCAGGCCACCTCCCACAGCAGGTCCCATCCTTTCTCTGCCTGGTCACCTCCTACTCAGCCTTCCCATTCTCAGCTTGAGTCACTTCCTCAAGGAAATCTTTCCAACACCCCACCCCAGCCTAGGTCAAATCCTCCTACCAGGAGCTCCCAAAGCCCCACCCACCTCTCCTTCCTGGGCTCATCACAGTTTAATGGTAGATCTTGTAGGTGTGATTATTTGATTTGCATCTCTCTCCGTTTAGACTAATCTCCCAATGGATACAGACTGGTCACCACTAATCCCTCCCTGGCACATGACAGGAACTCAGCATATACTTGTGAGACAATGAAGACATGATGTGACGAAGTGACTAAACCCAAAAAGCACGGACACTGGGCAGAGCCAGAAGTACCTTTCAGGGTTACCCTGCGGTGCTCTTGCCTTTACCTTCAGTCAGTTTCAAGGTTTGGGGCTCTGATATCAACTTAGCCACTCAGTCATCATCCAGTAGAGGAGGTAATTTTCTAGCTCTGAGGAGGAGGCCAGCTAGCCACGGGCCACCACCAGCCTGAATGGCTGTGTTCAAAGTAAACAAAGATCTCCCCTCTAGCCAGATGCAACTGCAAGAACTCTTGGATTTGCTACAGAATGTTCTTTGGGGACCAAAAAATGCACCTTTTCTCAGAGCATACAACTTGGTGGGCACATGGGGACTGAATTTCAAATTGCAGCCTGGCATCTGTGCCAGGGCAAAGCGCATAGTGTTCACAGCCGCCCTGCTGGCTTGGCCTCCTCCAGAGCCAGTCTTGCCAGGATCTAGGGGCAGAGAGTTCCAGACAGAATGGCAGTTCGAATCCCCTGAGGCAGGTCTGAGCTCAGGCAGTGCGAAAAATGAGGCCAGAGTGGCTGGAACACAATGAAGGCAAAAAGGAACGGGGAATGGGGGAAGAAGGGGGTCAGAGAGGGTGGCAGGGGCCAGAAAGGGAAGAAGGGCTTTAAGTGGAGAACTTGTATTTTCAGTGTTTGTTGACTTGAATGGAAGTCATAAGATTGGATAAAACAAAGTTTTTCATTCTTTTTTTTTTTTTTTAATGTTTATTTTTGAGAGAGTGCAACCGGGAGAGGGGTAAAGAGAAAGGGCGACAGAGGATCTGAAGCAGGTTCTGCACTGACAGCAGTGACAGCAATGAGCCTGATGTGGGGCTGGAATCCATGAACCATGAGATCATGACCTGAGCCGAAACCAAATCAAGAGTCGGATGCTCAACTGACTGAGCCATCCAGCTACACCCCAAAGTTTTTCATTCTTATTGTCCTTATCTATTGACAGTGCATGAAGAATAGGCCCTAGGAAATGTATCAAGGTCATCCCCTTACTACATACAATAGTCTGGGGACAAGGCCCTCCCCCAGGACATGTGAGACCCGAGCCAAATTATAACATGAAACTTCCTTACTCCACTTTCCCCTCCAGGTAAAATCAGACCACAATAAGCATCAAGGATGGTCTAGGGATACTCAGGTATTTATTGTTGATATTGTAGATATTGTACATATTTATTGTTGCATGTATCTACCTCCTCGCCTCTCTTTGGGGACTGTTTCTTTCCCTACTCCAAACGTGTAGTTTGAACAGGGACTTCCATGTTCTCACAGACCCTGCTCCCAGCCACAGTCCCGAGATGGAAACTTGGCCCTAGCTAAGCCAGTCAGAATTCTCCTCTGGGATTTTTATTATAGTATGGACCAGGGGTCCTCAGGAAGTCCTTTCTGGTGCTTTCACTTAGCCGTTTTTCGTTTGTGGGGTGAGCACTTATAAAAACTGTACTTAGGTATTAGGGATACACTGGTAATAAAAGAAAAGGACACAGTCCCTGGCTCCCTAAAGCTTTCAGTCTGGTGGGAGGGACAGAGGAGAGTCCTTCCTGCTGGCCTGTAAAATTCCAGTGGGGACAGTGATTACAAGGGACAGGCAGGTGGTGCTCTGAGGACCTATGAGAGGAATCTGCCTGGTGAAGCAGGTCAAGGACAGCTCCCTGGAGGCAGTAAAGCTGAAGCAGAGATCTAGGCATCTGGAATGGCTTGTGAGAACCTAAGTGGCAGGATATGGCGAGCATAAGGAGAGAAGACAAGAAGGAGAAGGGTAAAGTAGCACCTGGTGCCCAACGAGGATGAAGTGCAGAAGGAGCACACTATATCTGTTAGGTTCTAGTTAGAGAAAGGAATGGCTTAAAAAAGATAGAAAGTCTTCATTTCTCCCCTGAAAGTGATCTATAGAAAGTAGGCCTCTTCATCCCAGGCCCCTTTCACCATTTTCTCTGCCAGTTTTAGTGCTCGTTTTCATCTTCAGGTTTTCCTCACTCTCTCAAGATGACCACTGTAGCACCAGCTATCATATCCCCTTTCAAGGCAGAAGGAGGAGGAAGCCTTAAGAGCAATAACGGCAAAACTTCCAGCTGAGTCAGCCTTTTGTAAAGGACTTTCCCAGGAAGCTCAATTTCATTACTTCTGCATACACTTCGCTGTCCATCCCTGGCGGCAAGGGCTGGAAACTGTAGTCTTTTCAGCTGGGTACATTGCCACTTCCAACAACATGGAAATTCTGTCACCAAGAAATAAGGGAAAAGTTTCAGATGCCCTTGGGATACCCAAGAGTAGATGCCAGCTAGGCATTTGGGTACACTGGAAAGTTGGAGAAAGGTCTGTGTTGGGGAATTAATTAGTGAATCCTCTAAGTAGAGATAGTGATTGCATGAATGAAATCACTGAGAAAGGGAGTAAGAGCACCTTGGATAGAGACCTGAGGAACTCCAATAGTGGACAGCCAGCTCAGGGGCTGAGCCTGCCAAGGAGACAGAGAAAGAGAAGGTTGGAAACTGGGAAATGTGAAGCTGTGGCCCCACCATCATGGGGAAGACCCCTATCTGCAGAGTTAGAGAAGAAAACGTCCTTTGCAAAGAGTTAGCTGGAGAAGAAGAAGAATTATAGGATGGGGAGGAAGGGTGAGGGGGAAAAGGATTCCCTGGTTCCCTCATAGCTGATGCCCTGCCCTTCCTGTGACTGTGTTGAACTTTCTTCCTGTTATCTGAGCCTTTTAATACATCTTCTCTCTTGTCGAAGTCACTGGGAGTCTCTCCCTTTATAGTTTATTAATGTAGACAAGTTGAGGCCTGAGGCGTGTGGAAAGTAACACCATCCACTGGGTAATGTGAAAGAGGAAGCAGCAGCTAATGGTAGATGAGTCTCAGGTCTTTTCAGCACATTTGCTGGGCCCACTTTGGGATGAGTCCTAAGTGTGAACTCTCAAGGTCAGACCTTGTGCCTTTATGGCTCATAAAAGGCTCCTTGTGTTTGAATGAATAAATGTTTGTGGGATGAGAACCACCACGGCATGATCATTGCTCAAGCACTCTTGAAACCACTGGCTTAAGAGTTGGTTCATTTAGTCATTCACTTCCCTTCTCTTTCACTCCATCACTCTTTCAATGATCCCAAGGCAGAAGCCCCACATCACATTTCTTCTAGCTACAGTGACAAGTAGACCCAATGGCAACAGAGAAACAAACAAGGATAAAAATTCGTTGCTAATGGTTGTGTTTTTGACTACAACATTTATCTGAAGGGCAGGGGCAGCTTATGTCCTGATGAAAAAAAAAAGTGTTAATCATTATGTAAATGACATTCCTGAATTTTCAAGATGATGAATCACCTAATTATCTATATAAAAATTCAACAAGCAGAAGTTGTTAACCAAGCTCTCTATCCACAAAGCCTGAGAGGAAAAACAAGATCAGGTATGGCCAAGTGGAAGAAGGAGCTTTGAATAGCAGGGAAAGGCCAGTAAAACTATTGCCCATTTTTTGGTGGGAGGATGGGGAATGTTGGAGTAGAGAGGTCCAACTGATATAAACCATATCTAGTTTCCACGTGATTTAAAGTTCTCTAGATACTGATATACAAGGATATGAAACACATGTCATCTCTTCTCAATTAACTAGACCAATATACTTATATTCACATTGGCTATTACTGGCCATAAACTTCTCCAAAGCTCCTTTTCCAATCCAATCCAATTATACACACACAAACCATCAACTTTATCAGTGCTAGAGATGAACAAGGAAAATAACTCAGTCTGAATCCATTTCTCTACAGGAGGGCTTAGAGATGAGCGTTTTAACTCAAGCCAGTCTTAGCAGGTAAAATCTTACCCATCCCCATCAACTCTCTTGAGAAGGAACTAAACAACTATGATGAACCTGGAAAAGTGAGCATTTGATTCAGGAAGGGTGGTATCCAATACTTTTCAAACTGAAACCTTTTTATTCTAGGAAGAATTAGTCCTAAACAAATGGTGGGTCTCTCACTGGCTCAAGGTTTAATCTAACTGGTGGGTAACTGTCCATGAGAGACCAGCTGGTCTTAAGAGTTTGTATCACCATATACCATGCTTGGGTGAGCTGTACACACACACACTTTGCCACCTTAAAGTCTTTGCCCGCAACGTTTACGGCATTAAACCCTTTTGGCTTCCCCCTTACGGGGATATGAAGCTGTTGTTTGTTCTAATTCAGTCACTGAATTAGACAAAACTCAGCGACCTCTGAATAAGCCAACTCACTTCTGGAGTCAACTTGAGCAATATTCACTTATGTCATTAGTATTGGGGCGGTGGGGGGGAACCTTCTAATGTGCAACTTTCAATAGCCTAAGTCATTCCCTAATAGAAAATTAAGAGTTCAGTGATTCATACCAACCCTTCTCAGCCAAAAAAGATGCCTCCAATATTATGACTTAGTAGTCCCTTATATACTTTTCCCCCTGGGGGACAAAGAGTGACCTACTACCACAAAATGTTTCCCTCTGTTCCACTCTACCAGTTAGGGTAGGACAAAACTTGTTGCCTTCCCTCCCAGGAACCTCCCTCTCCCATTTAAATGAGAACTCCCCTCAGAAGAGCAGTAGCTTTACTTTAATCTGATTCATACAGGAGAGCATGTGAGGGAGGGCAGGCTTTCTTTGGTAAAGATTTCCACTCAGACTTCCCACTAAATATCACTGTCTCAATCTACTCTTTTCTCTTGGGGCCTCCAAGCCATTCCTGGGAAGGAGTTTCGAAAATGATCTCAAAGGCAGGATGGGAGGTAATATTGTGTCAGTTAAGGGAACACATACAGGTCTGCATTGGGATCTGCTACACACAGGCTGGATGACCCCAGGCAAGTTACTTTAACTTCTCAGTGCCTCAGTTCCCACATCTGTAAAATGAGGATAATAATGGCACCCACTTTGTGTACCTAAAGTATAAGATATGACGATGATGAAAATCTCTCTCCATTCTTCTCTTCTCGATTCCAATAAGAATGAACTTCTTTTCAGTTCCCTAAAACCCTCTCCTGTCTCTGTCTTTCTCTCCTGATATGAGCCTTCTAGAATGCTTTCTCTTTTATTGGGACAACCCCTCCCCCAACTTTACCCCTCCAATTCACCTAACACAGTCAGGTTTTACCTTAGATATTACTTTCTCCTGGAAACTGTCCCTGACCAGCCACCCCCAAGTCCAAGGGGACTGTCTGTGTAAATATTCCTGCCACATCTTACATTTAGCTTATCCAGCACCCATCATACTGAACCGTAAGTGTTAGATTAGACTACACTTCCTGAGGACAGGCACTGTATCTATCTTGTCCAAGGACTGAACACAGTTTTGATAAATATTTGTTGAATTAAGGAATGAATCAAATGTTAGACAAAAGCTTACTAATACCAATTTATGGAAATTCCTATAGACATTTCAGTGGAGAGGGTATAAGAATGGAATTACCCAGAGAAGGGATCCTTGCCACCAAATAAAGATTTAGTGCCCAGACATTACTTCCTTGCCTTTTAAAAACTGATGGCATTTGATGCCAATGGCTCAAAAACTATTTATTGTTTCATTTAACTTATCTCCACATATGTAGTAGTAATATACTATCAGGATAACAATACCAAGAAGTTTCTTTTAGGTATTTCTTTTTTTATTTGAGCAGAGGACAAACAGGAAGAAAAAACAGGAATTGAATCCCCTAGCTTGTAGTCATGTGTTTCTGCTTCTCAGAGCCTTGGTTACAGTGAAGAGGTGAATGACATTTAGATATGAAGCTAGTGACTTCAGATCTCAGTCTCTGGTGAAGTAGGGTATTTCCATTTGGAAATCACTGCTCTAAAAACGGCAATAGTGTGTCGTCATTATGCTGAACAGAACTCCAGCCCAAAGGAATTTCCCTGGGAGCCCTACTTCAGCCATCTTTCTGGCCTCTGGAAGGGTTTGTCTGGTTTTTGTCGAGCGCTCCAAATGAGGTCATCACCATCACTATTGCTTTTCAGGATGCTATTCCAGGCACTGAGAAACTGAAGGGTAGGAGCTGAACGTAGTGCCCATCCAGGAAGCAAAGGGGACCCAAGGAAACACAGAGCCAGGGAAAGGAATGAGGCTTTACCCAGTAAATGAGTGACTAGACAGGCCAAGGAGTACATGAAGGAACATAAGAGGTGGTGAAACAGACATTCTCCTTTTTTTTTTTTTTTAGTTTATTTTTTGAAACAGAGTGAGCGAGTGAGCAAAGGTGGGGGGGGGGGGAGGGAGAGAATCCCAAGCAGGCTCCACATCGTCAGTACAGAACCCAATGTGTGGTTCAAACCCACAAACTACAAGATACTGACCTGATCTGAAAACAAGAGTCAGATGCTCAACCGACTGAGCCACCCAGACACCCCAGAGACACTCTTCCTTTTGACAGGCTGTGAGTGAAGCAAAGGAAGCAAGGCAGATGGAATATGTATGCAGGGGAAGAAGGCACTTGGGAGGGGAAGCTGAGCCATGGGAGAGGGAGGGGATAGTTAATGGAGTGAAGTGCACTGGGGAACAAGAGGAAACCAAGATCAAGATGGGTGAGGGGAAACTTGGGGTTGAAATTACTTTTCTTCTTCCAAAACCTAGGAATCAAGACAGAGGCATTTTCAGAAGAAGAGAGAAGTACAGGGAGATGGCATACTAGAGATGGCAGTCCTGGGACCAAACACCTGCATTGACTTGGAAGAAGTGAGAGGCCTCTTTAAAGCTCTGGTTTCATCATGTGCAAAGCAGGGTTGTCTATACTCACCTTGCAGATGAAACACATATATGGCACCAACCTAGTTCTTGTGGCTGCTGCATAAATGATAGCAGCTGTGATTGTTACTCATCTCAGGAAAGCAAGAGACAAGGCCATCTGCAGAAGGGAAGCAAGAGACAAGGCCATCTGCAGAAGGGAAACAGGAGAAAATGGTTTGGGGCCTTGAGGGAAGTGAGCCACCATGGGAATAAGGCAGAGATACAATCAGTAGGTGACCAGAAGGAAGGTCAAGAGGACCAGCTGAGGTCAGAGGGCAGGAATTTGGGGCAGTCCATTGGCAACTCTGGGATTTGAACTAGTAGGGTTCAGCAGCATAGAAAGGTGTGGACATTTCCATCAACATTGCATTAACATCCACATTGTTGAGGGAAGTAGCTGATTGTTTTAGTTTGGGGGAAGCAGCTCTTTTGATCGGGAATGTCACAACAAAGCACCCCTGCGGTGCCTGGCATTCTCTTGTAGTGCTGAAGCCATTTGGAACCCAGGTCCTTCACCAAGGGGCAGACTCTGTTTCTCTGTTTCTCACACATCGCTGCCTGCACCAGGTTTTCACTATTGTGTTTATTAGAACCATTGTCCTGTAAGCCTTTGCATGTGTGTATGTGGGAGACAGGTGGTGGGTAGGAGTGGAAGTTAGGAAAGAAGAGCCAGATACCTCCCGAAGATGGTTTATGGGGAAGACCAAACTGCAAAAACGCCTTTGAGAAGTTACCTTATACTGTTTGCTGATTGTTCATTTTGACAACCTGAGTTGTCAGTGACCTGCAGTAAAAGGAATACCCTGGGAACAGGATTTTTCAACATCAGAACTACTGACATCTGGGGCCAGATACTTCTTTGTCATAGGGAGTTGTCCAGTGCACTGCAGGATATTTAGCAATATCACTGGCCTCCACCCCTAGATGCCAGTAGCAGCCCTCCACATCCCAACCCATTTGTGACAACCAGACAGGTCTCCAGATGCTGCCAAATGTCTCTTGGGGGAAGGGGGTGTAAGGGTTAAATTGTAGTGTAGGGCTAACCTGTAGCTTTAAGAAACAACAGCTTTAACAGCATAGGTTAAGAGATAACAGCCTTATCCTATCAATCAAGGGACGAATTAGTGTTTGATTGGATTGGGGCAAGGGCCTGTTTGAACTGTTTCCACCTGGGAACTATTCCTTTGTTCTGTTCCCAGGTGATAATAAGATGATGTGGTCAGCTATAAAAACTCTGTACCCTGGCTGTTCAAGACCGCACTCTGGTCAACCCGATGGATCAGTTTGCCTTACCTCTCATTGCAATAAACTTTGTTGTGACTGTCACTGGTTCCCGTAGCATTCTGTTTCAGGAGTCGTGTGGATGCAACAGGGGGGAATCACCAGTGGTTGAGAATCCCCACCCTAGAAGGAAAGGACAGTCCTTGAAGGAAGCCATCCTAGCCTCTGCATTTCATCACTTTAAACTCCGCTGTGGTGGTTTCTCCCCTCCCGGCAGTTCTCCTGGGCCCTTCTTCCTCATCATCACATCCCCTACTCAATCATCACAGCATCACCTTCTTGGCAAGGTGGGACTACATGACTGCAAAATAGTCCATCCGGAAGGCAAGAGCAACAGAACGAGAGAGAGGCATTTCATCAGGAGCAGATTGAGAGGGCCTGAAACTTACGTAATTTGGGTAACCCATTTATGAACACTAATGCAAAATTACAAACACAAAATTGCCAGGGTCCCTCTTGGGGCTCTGGAAGAGTCTGTACATTAGGGTGGAGCCCCGTATCTCAGGCTTCATTACTTTCACCACGAACCCTCTTCTACACATCATGCAAACCTGAGTCTTTCCTCAATTTTCTTCTCTTGCCTGAACTTTTATTCCCAGAACACTATATGTCGGGTGACCTCACATAGGACATCCAGTGTGTTGTTCTCTTGTAAACAGATACGTAAGACATTATCCCTTTTGCTTCCTCCCCCATAAGGTATTTAAGCTGAAACCGTACTGCTTTCTGCAAAAGAGGTACAGAGTTGACCAGAGATTGTATAAAAGGAACCATCTAGATTTTATTTCCTAGGCTGCATGGAAAATGAAATTGTTCTACTTATTAAAATAGCCTTTCTTCAAATTCTTGTGACTTACTAAAAATGACCATTAACATTTTCAGTTGGTTCCATTTTGGTTTTGGTCAGAGTTTCTTCTGAATTGAGTTTCACTGACAACTTTGGTGACATTTATCCTTCACTTCCTTTTTTTTTTTTTTTTTTTCCGATGCCTTCTGGGACTGAGGCTAAGGGATGTGCTGCTCTTGTGGGCACAGCAGCTTTCCTCTCTGGATAGGACTGAGACCTGATGCTCCAATTATGCCAATAAATCATATTTTTCTTTCCAAAGCACTTGTTTACTCTCCTTAATGTTCTGTGTAAGAACCTCTTGTGAGCACAACATAAACCCAGGCTTATTTGGGAATCAATCCAACAGCAAATAAAGCCCTCTCCTCATCTCAAAGAGATCTAATAGGAATGACACATAAGTATATATAAACAATAACAACAATAACAGTAATGGTATTAGTAATACAGTTGGCCTTTGAATAATGTGGAGGGTAGGGGCACTGACTCCCGCACAACTGAAAATCTGCATATAATTTTTGACTCCCCCAAAAACTCAACTACTGATAGCCTGTTGACCAGAAGCCTCACCAATAATATAAACAACACATATTTTGTATATGTATTATATATTGTATTCTTATAATAAAGCAAGCCAGAGAAAAGAAAATGCTATTGAAGGGCACCTAGGTGACTCGGTTAAGCATCCAACTCTTGATCTCAACTCAGGTTGTGACCTCATGGTTGCTGAGTTCAAGCCCAGCATGAGGCTCTGTGCTGACAGTGTGGAGCCTGCTTGGATTCTTTCTCTCTCCCTCTCTCTCTGCCCCTCCCCCACTCTCTCTCTCTCAAAATAAATAAACTCTAAAAAAAAAAAGAAAAAAGAAAAAAAGGGGCACCCGGGTGGCTCAGTTTGTTAAGTGTCTGACTTTGGCTCAGGTCATGATCTTGCAGTTCATGAATGTGAGCCTTGTGTTGGGCTCTGTGCCTACAGCTTGGAGCCTGGAGCCTGCTTCGGCTTCTGTGTCTCCCTCTCTCTGGGCCCCCCTCCCTTGCTCGCTTGCTCTCTGTCTCTCTCAAAAATAATAAACATTTTAAAAAAAGATAATGCTATTGAGACAATCATGATAAAGAGAAAACACACAGTACTGTAAAAAAAAAAAAAAAATCCACTGATGTATAAGCAGAACTTCACTGTTAAAACCTGTTTTTCAAGGGTCAACTATAATTTGAGTATGCTCCTATACAGTTCAAGCACTCTACAAACATTAACTCACAAAATCCTGGGAAATACTGGATATATGTTATAATAAATGACAAATAATGTTATCTGAGGCATGTTAATTACAGCTATGGTGGAGAGCTGCCAGGAAATCTTCATAGAGAAGGAGGGATTTGAACTGAGCCCCTGAAATCACCATGCTTTCTATAAGCCGAGAGACTCCCAGGCATCAATCACACACTTATTTCTTATCAACTCTTATCTTCTCACACAGTATTTGAAGCTACTTATAATAAAAAATGCAGTTGGGGCGCCTGGGTGGCGCAGTCGGTTAAGCGTCCGGCTTTAGCCAGGTCACGATCTCGCAGTCCGTGAGTTCGAGCCCCGCGTCGGGCTCTGGGCTGATGGCTCAGAGCCTGGAGCCTGTTTCCGATTCTGTGTCTCCCTCTCTCTCTGCCCCTCCCCCGTTCATGCTCTGTCTCTCTCTGTCCCAAAAATAAATAAACGTTGAAAAAAATAAAATAAAAAAAAAATGCAGTCACAATAGAATTGTTAACCCAAGACTTAAAACACAAAGATCACTTGGAGAAGGGAGAGCTATATGAGAGAACCCAGACAAACTAGTTCTCAGAATTGAGGTAAAATCAGAGTCTCCTGGCAACTTAGGTATAATGAGTTTCATAACTTCAACTCCCATGTAAAAACAAACAAACAAACAAACAAAAACAACAGACAATACACTTGCTCTAAACGCTAAGAAAATTGACAGGGTGAATCTTTATCCGACGGCAGGATACGGGAGCAGGAGATGGGAGGTGGGAGGGTGGTAATGGCAACATAAATTGTTTTCCACAGATACAGAAAGATCTTTCACACATGTGTTTCTCACACTTAAATTACTGTCTTGTGATGGCACTTCTGTGGGGGGCTGAGAAGCTGCGATCCAAGAATGCACATGTCCTGTGTTCTAATTCTGACCAGATAGAGGGAAAGAGCTTAAAGCTGTGCTTTTCAAACTCCAATGTGATCGCAGGGACATGGGATTCTAATTCAGTTGGCCTAAGTTGGGGCCTGAGGGTCTGCATTTCTCATAAGCCTGTGAAACACTGGCACAGAGCAGCAGTTCTCAGATGTGAACGTGAACCAGAACGCACAGATGTCTAGGTCCTATCTCCTGAGTTTCTGACACAGAAGTTCTGAGGTGGAGCCCAACAGTTTGCATTTCTTAAAAAAACAAACAAAAAACAAAAACACCCCCACCACTTTATGGAGGTATGATTGACATACAAAAAGCTGTCGAATTTTACATATACAATTTGATGAGTTTGGAGAGAAGTATACATTTGTGGACCTGTCGCCACAATCTATGCCGTAAACATATCCATCACCTCCAAAAGTTTCCTCCTGCCCTCTTTTTTATTAAGTCTTGTGGTGATAGGAGTTTGCATTTCTAACATGTTCCCGGGTGACACTCATGCTGCTGACACCTCTCTCCCCAGCCACCGCATTTTAAGGACCACTGGCTTAGAACATCCCCCATGAGTGTTCAGTGGTCCCTCCTGGGCTTTGCAGGAAAGTTGGGGGGTAGACAATTCAAGATAAAACAACCAAGATGGGCCTTCCAAGTAGGTATTTTGTGAGCTTAAAATGAAAAGGGGTCCGCACGCTTCAGATAATGAAGGTAAGGATAGCTGGCATTTGTTGACATTTTGTCTGTGCACCAAAGGGTTTAACTCACATCATCTCAGTCAGCATCCAGTACGGGCAGCAGAGTTGGCGTCTGAGGTGCAGTGGAAGGGCCGGCGGCCCTGTGTGCGTGCCAGGAGGTAGTGTCGCATCTTCTGTGCATTGCTGTGGTCTGCAGAGGTACCTGCAACGCAAGGCCAAACCGGCTCTCAGGAAACATCTTTAGATCTGGACAAGCAGACGCTGGAGGCCTGAGTTCTGCTTCACAGGGCTTGCAGGAAACAACCAGAAGAATTTGGGGGCAGGTGTTAACAATCATCTGTCTCAACCACAAAAGTGCCTGAATATAGAACAGAGTTTATCAGCCCTGGCGCACACCAGAAGCACCTGGATGCCCAGGACCCATCTGGGGAGACGCAGTTTTAAAGGCTTTCCAGCCAGGGTTGAGAACTACTGGTGTAGCTGTGATTTCGGGAAAGATGAGTGGGCCAAGGACGAGAGCAGACACCAAATTTATCAAAGAAATCACCTATTCCCAGAGTGGGTCACTTAGGGGCTTGCCTAACTGGCCACACTGGTTTCATGCTCTTCTTTAGAGCAGAAGTCATCCAATTTACGGACAGACCAGCATCACCTGGAAGGTTTGTGAAGGCAGGTTGCTGGGCCCATGCGTGGAGTTTCTAATTCAGCAAGTCTGGAGCTGGCCCGAGAATTCAATTTCTAACACGTTCTCAGGCAATGCTGACCCTCCAGATTCTAGAAGTTTAGCTGGTTTGCTGTTAAGACCTTAACTACTACATAGAGAGGGATGCTTGTATTTCAGATTTTCTATTTTTTTCTCAGCCTTTTTTTTTTTTTTTTTTTTTCCTGGAGCAAAAGGAAAAATGAAGACAGACAAAATAAGCAACAACCTTTTTTCCCTACACCCTAAATATATATATACACAAATTTTCCAAGAAATAATAACAATTATATGAGGAACATTATTAGATCTAGAAAGATAAATATACACTCAATGTCCCTTATATAAAAATCTATACAGGGGCGCCTGGATGGCGCAGTCGGTTAAGCGTCCGACTTCAGCCAGGTCACGATCTCGCGGTCCGTGGGTTCGAGCCCCGCGTCAGGCTCTGGGCTGATGGCTCAGAGCCTGGAGCCTGTTTCCGATTCTGTGTCTCCCTCTCTCTCTGCCCCTCCCCCGTTCATGCTCTGTCTCTCTCTGTCCCAAAAATAAATAAACGTTGAAAAAAAATTAAAAAAAAAAAATCTATACAATAGGGGCACCTGGGTGGCTCAGTTGGTTGAGCATCCAACTTTGGTTTAGGTCATTATCTCACAGTTTGTAAGTTTCAGCTCCACATCAGGCTTGCTTGTGTCAGTGCAGAGCTAGCTTCGGATCCTCTGTCTCCCTCTCCCTGCCCCTGCCCCTTCCCCACTTGTACTCTCAAAAATAAATAAACATTTTTTTTTAAATCTATACAATAAAATTTGCTTTGGGGTACCTGACTGGCTCGGTTGGTAGAGTATGTGACTCTTGATTTTGAGGTTGTGAGTTTTTAAGCCCTATGTTGGGTGTAGAGGTTACTTAAAAATAAAATCTTGTGGGGCACCTGGGTAGCTCAGTGGTTTAGCATCTGACTTCAGCTCAGGTCATGATTTCACAGTTCATGAGTTCGAGCCCCGCATCGGGCTTCCTGCTGTCAGTGCAGAGCCCACTTGGGATCCTCTGTCCCCCTCTCTCTCTGCCCCTCCCCCACTCATACTCTCTCTTGAAAATAAACAATAAAATAAAATCTTCAATAAAATACAACTTGCCTTGAGTTTAGAGCTATAACAAAGTTTATTTCCTTTGATAATGAATTAAATGTCTTATAATTAAACATAGTTTTAGAAAAGCTATATCCAGCTATTTAAATAAAGGTTTAAAAGGCTACTATAGCCTTGTTAAAATGCTATTTAAGGGGCGCCTGGGTGGCGCAGTCGGTTAAGCGTCCGACTTCAGCCAGGTCACGATCTCGCGGTCCGGGAGTTCGAGCCCCGCGTCAGGCTCTGGGCTGATGGCTCAGAGCCTGGAGCCTGTTTCCGATTCTGTGTCTCCCTCTCTCTCTGCCCCTCCCCCGTTCATGCTCTGTCTCTCTCTGTCCCAAAAATAAATAAACATTGAAAAAAAAAATGCTATTTAAGGTTGAACTGTAGAAGTATTATTTTGCTAAAGCCTCTGAAGAAATGCATAAAGTGTAGGATCTCTATCAAGCTACAGAGTTTGGCCCATAAATGTTTCCTTTTATATACTCAGAATAATCGTCAACAGATACTAAAGGTTTTCAACGTTTATAACTCTTTTCTCTATTGAGTAAAGTCAAGAACAGCAAAGATTAAGAGTCGAGTGCACTTAGAATTTGCTTATCCCTCACATGTGGGACAAGAGTTAGAAAAGCAGCCCAGACATCCTGGCATATGACGGTACAGCCTTTGGATGTGGCTGTATCACCTGTGGGCTAAAAGATTCTATATTAAAAAGAAGAGAGGGGGCACCTGGCTGGCTCAGTCGAAAGAGCATGTGACTCTTGATCTCAGGGTCACGAGTTCGAGCCCCGTGTTGGGTGTAGGCATTACTTAACAAAATAAACTTTAAACTAAATAAATAATATAAAAACAAAAGAAAGCCAGAAAAGCATTAAAACAACAACTAGGTCACTACAGTAAAACACAAAAGTACAAATGAAGAGTCAAAATCCCCACAAAGGGCCAGGCAAACAAAAACAATGAAGATCAGCAGAAACTGTTCTGATTTATTTCAAAGAGTGAACTTGAAATTAAACTCAGGAATCACTTCTTAAGCAAGGATGGCCACAGGCAGTCCCTGAAGGCTGGTGTCCCTAGTGGTAGTCTTCAGTCACTGCCCCAGGTGAGGAGCCTCACCCTCACCCTCAGAATGTGTCCCCCATGGCCAGTCTTGCTGGCCATCTGTACACAGGGTCCCCCAATTGTCTGTCCACCAGACAGCACCATCCTCCCCACCGCTCTGAGGCACACCCAGCCAGCCCCCAGGCACCAAGTCGCCAGTCTTCACTCCTGGAGAGAAGGGCACCAACAAGGAGGGAGGGCGGTTTTCTCAGCTCTGGATACACTCCTGAAAATGTCCATGCCAGGGATTCTATTTAATTGGTCTGAGATGGGAACCAGCAGCAGTTTTGTTTCTTAATCAAAGTAAAATATGTAGACAAAAAAGTACACAAATCATAAGTATGCAACTCAGTGAATTATCCAATGTATATGTATTTTTTTTATTTGTATAACCATCACTGAGGAACACACACACACACGGACATTACTAGCAACCCAGAAGCCCTTCTTGCGTCCTCCCTATTATCTACCCATTTCCCCTTCTCTAAAGGTCCTGGCTTCTAACACCATAGAGATTTACAATTTTCCTGATTTTCATTACTTTATGATATCTCATATTTTGAGGAAAATCTTTTATGTCAGTATCCTTTCACTGAATGCTCTATTTGTGAGATTAATACTATTTGTAACTATAGTTTGCAAACTTTTAATACTGTTCAGGATACCATTATATGGATATATCACAACTTGTTGATCTATTCTACTGATGGACATTTGAGTTGTTTGTGCTTTGAGCAATTGCAAATACTATTGCTGCAGATATTTTTGTACAGGTGTCTTGGTGCACATGTGCAAACATTTCTCTTGGGTATAAACCTAGAAGTAGAATTGCAGATCACAGGGAGATGTTGGTTCAACTTCAACAGATACTACAAACGGCTTTCCAAAGTGGTTGTACCAATTATACTCCACTTAACATGTTTGTGAATTTTACTTGCTCCACATCCTAGCAGGAGAGCAGTATTTGTAAAAATTCCCTGGAAGGTTCTGCTATGCATCAGGTTAAGAACCACTGGTGCCATTATATGTCAAATACTTTGGAAATGGCATAAGGTCTCACATACTGCTGGAGTGCTAGAGAACGGGAGGATAAAGGGTGATGTTTTCGCAACCACCCAAGAAGCAGACAGGACACCTAGTTTTATTCCCATTTGGCTAATGAAGACACTAAGACTCAAGGTCATTGACTTGCCAGAAGTAAAACAGCCACATAGTGACAGTCAGACTAAAACCCAGGACTCTTGATTTCTATCCCTTTGTGTGTTCCAACACACAACACAACATTATTCATTAGATGTCCAATATATAGAGGTTTGGGCCAAACCAGATGCCAAGGCAACTTCTCTGTTGTCTCCTGTCCCAGACTTTAAGAAAGAAGAGAAAGCAAGGGCACTTGGGTGGCTCAGTCAGTTAAGCATCCCACTCTTGATTTCGGCTCAGGTCATGATCTCATGGTTCGTGAGTTCAAGCCCCACATCAGGCTCTGTACTGACAGTGCAGAGTCTGCTTGAGATTCTCTCTCCCCTCTCTTTCTGCCCCTCCTTCTCTCTCTCTCTCAAAAATAAATTTTAAAAAAAAACATTAAAAAAAAAGAAAGAAGAAAAAGCAGAAGTCTCTAGTCATGATTGTGAGAA
The DNA here is from genome assembly GCF_018350155.1 of Leopardus geoffroyi. Classification (NCBI taxonomy): domain Eukaryota; kingdom Metazoa; phylum Chordata; class Mammalia; order Carnivora; family Felidae; genus Leopardus; species Leopardus geoffroyi. Next base: position 78,913,955 of record NC_059336.1, read on the forward strand.
GCACACACACTCTTCCTTCAGGCAGGAATGTAAAACAGTAAATGGGCCCTTTGTTGCCTGGGAAGCTCCATGACCAGAAAAGTGGTCAGTCCCCTCAGGAACAATATGGTCTGAGCTTCCCTCTGACTCAGCTCTTCTCTGTCCTTACTGGGCAACCTTGGACAAGGGACTCAATCTCTGAGTCTCAATTTCCTCATTGGTAAAGTGAAAATGATAATATATGTACATCTCGTGTTTTAAGGAATGAAGAGCATACATAAGAACCTAATACGTATAAGCACTCAATACAATGTAGATACTCTTAACATTACCAGTGAGAGTCCACTAACCCTGAATCTTCCCTTTTCCCTCTTTTTTTTTAATGTTTATTTTTTGAGAGAGAGAGAGACAGACAGACGGACAGAGTGTGAGTGGGGGAGGGGCAGAGAGAGAGAGGGAGACACAGAATCCGAAACAGGCTCCAGGCTCTGAGCTGTCAGCACAGAGCTGGACGCAGGGCTCAAACTCACAAGCTGTGAGATCATGACCTGAGAAGAAGTCAGACGCTTAACTGACTGGGCCACCCAGGTGCCCCCCCCCTTTTTCCTTCTTTACTGGATCTTTCCCAACAATGTACAAATGTGGTTATCTCCCCTATTTTTAAAAATCTCTCTCAACCCTACTTCCTTCTCTAGCTGGAGCCCCATTTCTCTCTTCCCTTTACAACTTATGGCCTTCAGGGCATCGTTTGTACTCACTGACTGCAGTTCTTCCTCTTCATTTGTTCTTGAACCTTTCCAACAAGACTTTCACCTTCACCACTCCACTGACACTACTCTTTTTCAAAGTCACCAATGACATGGACTTTGGAAGCTTCTTGGTCCTCATCTTACTCTGTCAGCAACAAGGGGTACAGTGGAGCACTCCCTCCTCCTGGATACATCCTTAACTGGCTTCCAGGACTTCCAGGCACTATACTCCTCCTCCTCTCCTCCTATCTCATTGGCTGGTCTTTTTGTCTTTTCTGCTTCTTCCTTCCCATCCCCGTCATAAACACTAGACTGTTCCAGGGCTCATGTCTTTACACTTCTCTTTTCCATCTACTGTCATTTCCTCAAAAAATCTCATCACCTCTTAGTTTTAAATACCATGTATTCATTGATGACTCCCAAAAGTTTCTTTCTAGCCCTGACCACTCTCCTGAATTCCAAGCTCATAGATCTGACTGCCTGCTTGGGTTCTCCTTTTGGATGTCTAAAGGGATCTAACATGTAAGTCCCACCGCTGAACTTCTGATCTTTTTCCCATCCTGAACCCCATAAGTCTTCCCTGTCAGTTCACAGACTCCCTTTTTAGTTGCTCAAGCAAAAGACCTTGATGTTCTATTTAACTCCTTTCTTTTCCTCACACCCCACAACCAATCCATTAGCAAATCTTTTGATTCTATTTTCAAAATATGTCCAGAATCTCACCACTCCTCACCATTTCTAATATTACTTGGTCTAAGAGACTTTCTTCTCTTCCTTGGATTATTTCAATAGCTTCCTGACTGGTTTCACCATGTCCTTCCCAGGCTACTCTCAACAGCCAGAGTGATCCAGCTAATATGCAAATCAGACCATGTCACTCCTTGGCTTACATCGTATTGTCGCTTCCCATCTTGTTCTGAGTAAATCAACATGCTAACAAGAGCCCTCCGTGATCCTCCACCCACACACCCACACTTTTCTGACCTCACCTTCTACTCTTTCTTGCACTCATCCTGTTCCTGAGTCAGTCACTCTTGGCCTGCATGTTGATCCCTAAACTTGCCAGGCATGCTCCTGCTTCTGGGCTTTGTCATTTGAATCTTTCCAACAAGGTTCTACCTGTGCCGAGAATGCTTCCAACCCAGGTATTTTCTCCTCTCCATCTCCTTCATGTCTTTATTTAAATGTCACCTTCTCAGGGAGGCCTTCCCTAACCACCCCATTTTACACTGTACCCTTCTTTATTTTCTCCCTAGCACTTCTCACCACCAAACACAAGACACACACATTGCTGTTGTTGTTATTAATCTTGTTTACCAGTTGTGTTTCCCAAAAGAATGTACAGGGCACAAAGGCAGGGCGTTTGCCATTTCAGTTCACCCCAATATCTCCAGCAACTGCGGCAATGCTTACTTATAACACAAACTCAGCAAATTTTGGTTTAATGAATGAATTAGTCCCTACTCACAAATGAAAAACAAATAAACACATCCTTGGTAAAAGAGATCCTGGGGGAAATCCTCAAGAGTTCTTTGGCCTCTCAGAAAGAAATATAACTTATTTGAAGGGGAAATGGTTTTGGTTTTCCCCTTTATTTCTGAAAGTTCTATTTAACAAAGACTAGCCATATCTGCCCCCAGTAACTCATTTCCAATATTTAAGATGCTTTAATGAGAACACAGAAAAGAACAGGGAGTAGGAGTCTGGGAAGGGGTGAGGAAATGGGAGGAAAGGAGAGGAAGACAAAGGAAGGGCCCAGAGCTCCAGGGAATGCAGGAGCCACAGAAACCAGACTTGCCCTGGGTCTTTCTGCTTCAATTCAACCAGGTCCTGAAGCAGGTTTCCCGCCTGCTGCTCTGCTCTCTGGTCCCTCCCAGGTTCATCACTCCTCCTAACCAAAAAATCCTTCTGGCTGGTTGCGTCACTAATGGAGCTTCTTTCAGGTTATGTCAGAGCCCTCCCATTTAAAATTTCCATCATACAATGGTACATATTAAGAAAGAATAAAAACTACTTATAGCCAGTATAAATACCATTTCTCCCAGTAGAGGGGGGAGAGGTTGGGAAGGGATGCTGACTGCCCCAGTGCTTGATAAAGAGGGGGCAGTTCACTTTTCGTACTCACACACCTCCGTGATAAAGGAATGGCCAACCGCAGTTCTCCATAGGACCAGCTAGCAAAGGCAGATAGGCAGCCACTCACCTGGCATGATTTGAGAAGCACTGAAGCCTGTTGCTCTACTCACCTGCCATAGCATTTGCCCTGCTCTAATTAGGACTGCTTTTCCTTTATGTTGTGTCACTAGGAGTTGCCTATCAAAGCCCCAGATACCCTATGGAAGGCAGACAGTCCAATCTAAGATAGTTGCTCACATTTACCAGCACAAGAGTGCAAATGGAGGCCTATAAATATGTGTTTAAATATTTAAAAGTTATAAACCAAGCCAACAAACTGATGAAATATGTTCCATTTTCCCCACCCTGACACCAACCTGGAAGGCTGGGTTCAAACTTAAAATTCTCAGATTCTTTAGACCTCTCCACCAGAACTGGTGGCATACGAAGGGCCAGCCCCCAGGCCCCAGGTGCACGGCTTCCCTTCTCCCATCCTGGCTCCATCCCACACCACAAGGGCCTCCTGCACATGCATGTGGACATCCCAGTGTGCACCTCTGAGTCCTGTTCACCTTCCCAGACAGCTGGGCACAGTCTTTCCTCAAGAGGACCCATATTTGGAAAAGGCCTGAAAGAGACCTGGGGCTCTTCGGGGCCTCAGGTTCCCAGAATGTGCTCTAGAAGGAGAGCATAGGCTCTGGGATAGGAAAAGAGCATGTGCCTTCAGCCCTAAGGATTCCTAACCCCATGGGGAAAGGCAGGGCAGGAGCAGCCCTGTAAAGACGGGGTTCAGTGCAGGGCCTCTCTTGTTTGGGTCTAAGGATTACGTTTCCCAGTTCTGGGGAGTGAAGGAAAAGACAGAGAAGTATGAGGGAGGGAGAAGAGGGCACATCTCATGTGCCCAGCATGAGATGCTTCCTGCAGAGCTGCACACAGTGAGGGGCCTCTGGACAGCCAGGCGGCCAGCCCAAAAGAGGGGTAAAGGAAAGTCAGGAGAAAAGGAATGGGAAAGCAGGTGAGTGGAAAGTGAAAAGGCACTCAAAACAAAACTATTTTATAAGTCACCTTGGGCATACTTTATCTATGTAAGTATAATGTATTTTTTTAATTGAACTACTAGTCATACTCCCCAGCTCATTACATGTTATCATCATCGTTACTATATCATTGGGTGGTAAAGAGACAATCTTGTTTTATGTATTTCTTGCATTTCCTCTCCATTCCCTATTCCACGCCTCTCATCCCCACTGGCAAACATTCTACTATATTAACAAGTATTTTGTATGTAGAGGGGGCCATCCTGGTTCCTCTCTATCTTTGGGTGCAATAGCCTTGTGTCCAGCCATACCTGAACCAAGAGATCATTCCTCTGCATGGACCCGTTATGTCTCTTTGAAGTGATCATGTATCTTCCGTGTCCCTAGACCTAGTCAGCTCTCTCCTAGACCTCAGAAGAATAGAACCACATTAAAACTGCCACAAGACCCTGTTGACCCTGGAATGGATTTGCAAAGACTCCACCTTGGATCCCAAAGGAGAGGCCAAAATCTCATTAGAATTATCTTCATCTGCAAATAAATCCAGGCAGTTTTATTGTTCTCATGCTGTTTTGAAGTCTATTACATCCAATGTAATATTTTATCTGCTAAAAAAGAGTTTGGTATATTTTATACAGTAGATAGAGCAATGTTTCTGTACTTACTTATTCTTGGGAAACAGTCCATTTTTAAGTTTCTGGCTACTCCATGCACAGTAACTTTTTTAAATTTTATTAATAATTTATTTATTTTTTTAATTTATATCCAAGTTAGTTAGCATATGATGCAACAATGATTTTAGGAATAGATTCCTTAATGCCCCTTACCTGTTTAGTCCATCCCCCACTCATGCACAGTAATTTTGATCATTTTTATCTTGCATATTCCAGTTATCTCTTCCATTTAAACATTTCCTATTCTTTCTATTGTCATTCCACTTACCTTTGAACACCAAAAATATGTATGGGTAGATTTTCATTAACTTAAAATTGTTGTCTAATTGACTCCCAATTACAGTATACAAAGTTAGACTTTTAAAATCTGGCTGTTTAGGGGCGCCTGGGTGGCTCAGTCGGTTAAGTGTCCGACTTCAGCTCAGGTCACGATCTCGCGGTCCGTGAATTCCAGCCCAGCGTCGGGCTCTGGGCTGATGGCTCAGAGCCTGGAGCCTGCTTCCGATTCTGTGTCTCCCTCTCTCTCTGCCCCTCCCCCATTCATGCTCTGTCTCTCTCTGTCTCAAAAATAAATAAACGTTAAAAAAAATAAAATAAAATAAATAAAATAAAATCTGGCTGTTTAATAGGATTGCTGTGTGTGTGTGTGTGTGAGAGAGAGAGAGAGAGAAAGAGAGACAGACAGACAGAGACAGAGAGAGAGAGAGACAGAGAGAGAGGAATGACTTACATATTTAAATTATCCAGAGGCCAATATAAAATAAACTTTTAGGGTGCCTGGATGGCTCAGTCAGTTAAGCGTCTGACTCTTGATTTCAACTCAGGTCATGATCTCATGGTTTGTGAGTTTGGCGCTTGGAGTCTGCTAGGGATTCTCTCTCTCTCACCCTCTCTACACCTTCCCCACTCACAATGTCTCTGTCTCTCTGAAAATAAATAAACTTAAAAAAATTTTTTAATTAAAAAATTAAAAAATAATAAACTTTTAGCATCAATCCTAATTCTTTTCCTTCACTAAGAGATTTAAATTTTAATGTAAACTAAACATACCTTTGTAGTAATATGTTTTTATTTATGGAATTTTATTTATATTACAGGAAACACACGTTAAGAAGGAAAACAAATACTAAGAGACCCATGAGATCTTAGCAAAATTGCCAAATTCTCTCTCCCAAGTGTACTTATTTTATTTTCCTGATATGTGGGCATATGATAAATGGTTTAGGAGACTAGAAGAATGTGGAACTAGCAGAGGGAAGCTTATCATTAAGAAGTCTCTGATGGTAATATTTCTGTTATGTCAAAGTTAGAAATAATTTAATTGAAAAAGTAAGATATTATAAAAAGGGGTTAAGTGCATGGTTATAAAAATTACATCTAAAGACCAGCTCTTAAAGAATATGGGCTCTGAGACTAGGAGTAGAAGGTAGGGAGAGACCACCAACTGGTCCAGGGAGCACTCTCCAATCCTGAGAAGGAGAGGCTGGTCTGTTACCTTTGTAGGCCCCTCACCATTAATCTAAAGTGTGGATCTCTCGGGGACTAAGGGGTTGTCACTAAGGGAGGGTTAGGACCATTGGATCCTGATCATTCTTACCAGATCAGGATTTAAATGAAAAGAAAAAAAAATGGTCAAATGAAAAAAAAAAAAGATCAAATGAAAAAAAATTGCATCCCTCCCCCCAGATAAATAAATAAATAAATACTTGGTCAACTTGTGCTAAAACAATCAAGGATTGCCAAAAATACAGGCAAACTCTTTTTTTTTTTTTTTGGTAATTTTTTAAACATTTATTGATTACTGAGAGACAGAGAGACACAGAGAATGAGCATGGGAGGGGCAGACACAGTATCTGAAGCAGGCTCCACGCTCTGAGCTGTCAGCACAGAGCCTGATGCAGGACTTGAACTCTCGAGCAGTGAGATGATGACCTAAGCCAAAGTCAGATACTTAACTGACTGAGCCATCCAGGTGCATAAATACAGGCAAACTCCTGAAGTGAAGAAGAGACTTTATTGTTTCTGCCCTGGGGGATTGGGAGCTGTCTGTGCACTTGGAGCCAGAAGCCTTCAGCATCTAGTCCTAGCTATGCAGGTGACTATGTGACCTACTATCCTTTATGCCATCTCTTGTGTACCAGCATCCTCCTATCCAGGACTACTGTTAGCTCACACTGCATCTTCGTGTGAATTAGGAAAAGGTACTCCATGTAGACAGATGGAACACTCCACCCAAGGTACCTGGCCTAGAGAATGGGGTACCAGCTATTTGCCCCAACCACAAGCTCAGAAGGCTGTCATTTCCCATCAGCTTTCAAACAAGCTTTGTCCCTCTTGAAAAAGCCTCCCCCTCAACACCCTCCAAAGACTACCCCAAAGCTTGGTCCCCCTTCCCACCCTTCAATAAGGTCACCATATGGCTAAATCTAGGGGACAGTTTTTGTTCTCATTTTATAGGCCCTCTCAGGAAAGTTTGACCCTGCTGATCACTCGCTCCTTAAAATGATCTTCCCCTGGCCCCTGTGGCACCACATGCTCTTGGTCCTCCTCCTCTATCTGGCTGGGGCTTCCTCCTTGAAACCATGTTTAAAAGTGAGGCTTCCTCAAGCCTCAATCCTGACCATCCCCTCTTCCCATTCTAGGCTCTTTCCTTTGTGCCAGTGACCTCAAATATTATTTCTACAGCCAGGGAATACCTTATTCCTTCATCGTCCCATTCACCCCAGGAGGGAACAGTACTGGAACACCTGTCCTGGCCGTCAACCCACAACTTACCACTCTCCTCCAAAGACCAAGTAATAGAGCTGATTGGGAAGGTTGGGGAAAGGCTGCACTAACTCTGGTGACAACACGATTGGGTCTGGCAATCTCCCCAGCAGACCAGGAGGCTAGCAACTGGGGTGGGGAGGTTCGATTCAAGGTGAAGATATGAGGAAGCCCAGAGATGGCTGCAGATTCCTAGCTACATTTTCCAGTTCGACTTTATCAGCAATAAAAGCCGTCTATTGATCCCTAGTGGTTGTCTGATCCTATTTCTCAGTTGGTTCTGAACTCAGATAAAGGGGATTAGATTTGTTTCCTCCTCACCCCCAAGCCCCATATATGGCCCACAAACCAGGAAAGCTTGAGGAACAGGCACAAAGATGGGGCTTTGGAGACATAAGATATACTCAGAGAGTTAGATGCTGTGGGTGTGGCTGGGATAGGAGGTGTCACTACTTCGTAAGCACAGGGCTTCTTGGCCCTTGATTGCTTGAAGACACAGCAGTTTAATGAGACTGGTGTCACAGAGATTCGGCAAACCTAGGCCTTTGCAACCTCGGTGCACACAGGCCGGGCAAGCTTTTGCAACTTACAAACCTAAGCAGGTGCACCCAACATGGGGATTAGATGAATCTCTCTGTCACTTAAAATATACAGAGCTCCAGTGGAAAAAAGTCTTTAGGCATTAGTGGTTGGGAAAATTTCTTGCTGCTCCTAACATATTTCTCAGGCAGGAACAGCCTAAAGGAAGCTGTTTCACATGCAACTTCCTGTAAATGGAGCTAAGTGCCACTTGGGAGAGAACTGTGGTTCTTGACTCATCTTAGTGAGCTTGTTTAAGTAGTTTCCTGGGCTCCCGCCCCCAGTAGGTCTGGGTCAAGGCCTTTGAATTAGCATTTCTAACAAGTTCTCAGGTGGTGCTGATGCGGCTGGTCTGAGAACGACTTGAGAACACAGGGTTAGAATGTACTAGTTATGTCGTTCTAGCTTTAGGTGCATTAAGTCAACTACCTCAAATTCTCTTCCTCTTAGTCTGTTGAACTGAACCCAGTTTTAGGGCCAAAGAGTGAACTGTGGTTGATTTAACCTCCTGGTTCCTTATGGCTTACCTACAGACTTCTAGAATCACCCTCAAACCCCACCACGTGAATCAAAGTCCTCTAGATTTGTTACCTAAGCCTGGCCATGGCTTTCATCAGAGATTCAAATAAGGGCCTTATTTGATGGGTAGCAGGCCATCTTTTGGGGCATTAATAAAAATATTATTTTTTAGTCTCAGAAAGAATAATAAAAGGCCTGTACCAGGAACATGCTGTCTGTAGGAATCAAGGAGGAGCTGGATTGGTTTAGAAACTAACAAAGATCCTTTCATTAACCAAACTCTAGTAAGTCTCCTCTGAACTCTTTTCTCAACTGGGCCCTGATTTCCGGGCTTCCATGTTCATCTCTACATTGTCCAATTGTAACCAGAATCCTGCTAAGTGAGTTTAGCCAGACCACCCCCACCCCAACCTCAATATCTGATCAGGTTCCTCATCCTCCTCGGCCCACAGGTGATATCTGGTCACCCTGGCCTGCCTTCAGCAAAAATCCTATGAGCTGGGTTCAGCCAGAACCCCCTTGTCCCTGATGTTTCCTCTTAGTAATTTCCCATCCACTGACCACCCCCCTCCCTGCCCCTTGGCTATAAATTCCCACTTGCCTAAACTATATTCTGAATCGAGCCCAATCTCTCTCCCCTACTGCAAAACCCCATTGCAGTGGTCCCTACACCTAAATAAAGTCTGCCTTACCATTCAGTCTCTAACATGAGGTATGAATAATTTTTTCTTTAACAAAATTTTGATCTTGAAGCCAGAATCAGAGCAGTTGGAGAGAGAAAGATAAATAAAGGAGCCAGGATGATAATGGAGGGGGTGGTCAGCAGGGGAAGACTGAAGTTCAGCCAGAGACATGCCCGGGTTGTTTGCAGGCAGTGTCTATTCTGATCATCCAGCACTGTACCTTACCACTACTGCCATGCAGAGAGAAGGATTTCCTTAAGAGACACATTTTGATCATGGAGGTCAGGCTAGTCCAATATGAAAGGTGAAATAAGGGGCACCTGGGTGGCTCTGTCAGTAGAGCATCCGATTTTGGCTCAGGCCATGATCTCTAGGTTTGTGGGCCTGAGCCCTGTGTCAGGTTCTCTGCTGTCAGCACAGAGCCTGCTTCTGATCCTCTGTCTCCCTCTCTCTGCCCCTCCCCCACTTGTATGCATGCTCTCTCTCCTCTCTCTCTCTCTCTCAAAAATAAAATAAACCTTAAAAGAAAAAAAAAGAAAGAAAGGTGAAATAAGATATGCCTGGACCTAACAACTCTCAAGGAAGGTGTTAGAAACCTTCTTGTTTAGGTTATTACTAGACCAGAAAGGTTGACTAAATAGGATCCAAAAACTTCTAATAGAAGGAGGTAAAATTTCAGAGAACAGACTGGAATAATCTAGACCCTGCCACCCCCAACCAGGGAGTACAGTTCCAGGAAGCTCTCGAGAAGTGCCCTCTTAAAAGGTCAGATAAGGAGTCAACAATAAGTTTAATTGGGGAATCACCTTTTAAAGATTGCCACAGTTATGATAGGTAGTCATGCAACTGTGGCCAGATTTGAGGGGAGAGGTCTGGGAAGATGGGCCCAGAATGCTTCTAGCATTACCAGTGAGCTTTCCAGTGGCTCAATTATTATAGGAGACAATTCAGACGTGGCATGTGCCTTGAGGGAACATACCCGGGAACTTCTGGAGGAGGGCTTTCAAGAAAGGCACAGGAAGATGAACTGCACGCAAACCAGCCAGGGCAGTGGTAGATAGAGTCCCAGCCTAGGTTGGATACCCGTCTAGGCTAGTATCGACAGCCATGAAAGAACACCCACCCACGAAGAATAAATAAAGGAGGACAAGACCAGTATCATCAGCCATGTTTCTGGCAGACTCAAAACTTCATAACTTCAAATTGTTCACTGTGATGGACCCCACAAGACAGAATCTAAGGAATGTATCAGGAAAACAAATGTCTTGATTCAAAAGCAAAGGGAAAGAAAGAGGAAAACACTAATCAATACAGTGCTTGGCTGACATGATAAGGAAGGAAATGATCAACTTAAGAAGCAAGTTAAAATGTTAAAAACATGGCTGAGTCTTCCTAAAAAGAGAAGTGGAATGACAGAGGCAAATGGATAAATGAGAGATGTGTCGCACTTCGCAGAAAAAGACAGGACAGTCTCTGCTGCCTTTGACACAGCTTTAATACCTGAGAGAAAGGCAATGCTCTGTAGACTAGCACATGGCGGAGGGGGTTGTCCTCACCAGCCTCAGAGAAGATCCTCAGAACCATCACCACAAATATGTGCTGAGACCCTCCATGTGCCAGGTATGTCCTAGGTTCTGGGAAGACAGCTTGAACAAAGACCTCTGCCCCCATGGAACATATATTCAACAGCAGCTCTGGTTGAGAAATCCACTATGAATGATTGTCCAGATTAAATAAGTAGGAAAACTGCTTCAGGAGGCAGGTAGTAGAGACATTCCAGGAAAGAGGCAGCGGCTTTTAGGGGCTCAGGAAAGCTGCTAAATATTCAGGGATTTTGCAAGGCACAGCTTTGGTAGCTTGAAATCTTCCATGGTAGGAGTACTTACACCGAGGAAATTGGCAAATGCTATAAATCAGGATCTCTTTCTTTTTTCTTCCCTCCAGAGAGCCTGCTTATCAGTATACCATTGCAATGATTGCTCATAAGAAGAAATGTGGCTGTGTCCTTGGTTTGACAGAGACAAGGGGAAATAGAAATTAGGGATTTTAAAATATACAGAATGGGGAAGAAAGGAGCCTCTAGTAAATTTTGGAGCATCATTAAAAATTACTAAATTTTTCAAGGGGGTGAAAAGGTTACAATTTCTAGATATGATATGGTAAACCCAGGCCATAATTAACCTCTTGATGAAAGAATTCTCCCAACACTAAGAAGTCCACAGGTCAAGAACTATAGAAAACTCCCATATAGACTGAGACGCATGCAAGATAAGCCTGATATCGGCAAGATTTTATTTCACTCTTTCATGTTTTCTCAGTTTTTCCTTTCTTCCCTCAGATATTGCTATACTCTGTCAGGGCTTTCAGCTGGTGCCAGTACTATATGTCTGTTCTGGGATTCTAAGAACTTGATTTTGGGGCACCTGGGTGGCTTGGTCGGTTAAGCATCCGACTTCAGCCCTGGACATGGCCCTGTAGTTCATGAGTTCGAGCCCCACATCAGGCTCTATACTGACAGTGCAGAGCCTGCTTGGGATTCTCTCTCTCTTTCCCTCTCTCTGTCCCTCCCCTACTCATGCTTTCTCTCTCTCTCAAAATAAATAAATAAACTTAAAAAAAAAAGAACTTTATTTTGATTGAAGTAGATATTCATCATGATTTTGGTTGCCCATCATCTGCTGACCTCTCCCCCTCCCTAAGAGTCTTGATGGGAGGCAGAGTCTATCTCCTTTTATAGAAGCAGAAAATGCCATTTACACAATTTCCCAGCTTCCCTACAGCCACATGGCAAGGGTATGGCCATGTGACCAAGGCCCAGAACTTTGAATCCGAAGTCAGTGATGTACAGATGTGGGCCTGGCAGAGAACTCCCCATGAAAGTGGGTGCAAAGCTCTGCTCCCGTCAACAGTGCCTTCATGGGGACACTTCACAGGTCACACTACTCAAAGCCAGGTTTTCCAGTCTTCCCTGCAATTTCCCCACCTTTCCAAAGAACTGTCAATCAATTCCTTCTCTACTTACATCAGGCAGAGTCAGTTTCTACAGCTCACAACCCAGAATCAGGGCTGACACAGCTGGTCTAAATGCTACAGGGCTGGGCAGATTTGCTCACGTTTTCTAAGTTTCTCACGTGTGGGTGGGGCTGGTGCTGGGTAGCCTTCTATGTCCTGTAACCCTTTGGACTCCAAAAGTGGAATATATAAGAGACTTTGGATGCAGCCATGGAGGGACCCCTCACTTCCCAGGCACTGAGTGAAGCCCCTGGGCTGAGGCTGACCAGAACGAGTCTGTGTACCAGATAGCTGTGTACTTCCATATCTGCTCTTTATCTTGCAAGAGCAAGGAGATTTGGTTTGGGAGCTTTTATTCCTCTTTGGGAACGGAATACTATATTTCATAACATCGAAATACCACCAAGAAAGGGGGAGAAACTGCCAATTTAAACTTTAACACAACACTTGTCACTTAAATGTTGATTTTATACTTACTTAACAAGCTCTTTTAGACTGACTTAGACATAGATTTTTACCATATGTTGTTCTTGTGCATACATAAAAAGGAAAATATGAGCAAAATAACTTAAAGTATTCTTAGAAGCTCTTTATATTCAGAATCCAAATATTCTGAATCATGTTTGTTTTCAGAGTTGGAAAAGAGCTTTTATTGAATATCTTTTCACTTTTTTCTTAAGGGTTCACACAAGTCTATAACATACTCTGCATACAGATTTTTTTTCATTTAAAAAAATTTTAAATTTCTTTTTAAAGTTTATTTATTTTGAAAGAGAGAAAGAGAGAGAGAACACACACTTGCAAATGAGTGCAGGGGAGCGGCTAAGAGAGAGGGAGAGAATCTCAAGCAGGCTCTGAGCTGCCCATGTGTGGCTCGACATGGAGCTCAATCCCATGACCCTGAGATCATAACCTGAGCCTAAATCAAGAGTCATATGCTTAACTGACTGAGCCACCCAGGCACCCAGACACCCAGGCATACAGATTTTTTTTTTCCAACGTTTATTTATTTTTGAGACAGAGAGAGACAGAGCATGAATGGGGGAGGGGCAGAGAGAGAGGGAGACACAGAATCGGAAACAGGCTCCAGGCTCTGAGCCATCAGCCCAGAGCCCGACGCGGGGCTCGAACTCACAGACCGCGAGATCGTGACCTGGCTGAAGTCGGACGCTTAACCGACTGCGCCACCCAGGCGCCCCCATACAGATTTTTTAAATAAGACCTCCATTTTATACAGTATTCCCCCCTCCAAATTTTTTCAAGCTTTAAAATTTTTTTTAATGTTTATTTATTTTTGAGAGAGAGAGAGACAGAGTGCAAGCAGGGGAGGAGCAGAGAGAGAGAGGGAAACACAGAATCCAGGCAGGCTCCAGGCTCTGAGCTGGCAGCACAGAGCCCAACGCGGCTCTGTGAGCAGTGAGATCATGACCTGCCCAACTCATGAGCAGTGAGATCATGACCTGATCTGAAGTCAGACACTTAACCGAATGAGCCACACAGGTGCCCCTTCAAGCTTTTTATTGTGAAATAACTTTGGATGCAGAATAACTTGCAAACATAGCACAAAAGTAGTATATCCATTACCTAGCTTCCCCCAATATGTTGAGTCACTTTTTAAAAAAATTGAGATATCATTCACATACCACAAAATTCACCATTTTAAATTTTTTTTTTTCAACGTTTATTTATTTTTGGGACAGAGAGAGAGACAGAGCATGAACGGGGGAGGAGCAGAGAGAGAGGCAGACACAGAATCGGAAACAGGCTCCAGGCTCTGAGCCATCAGCCCAGAGCTTGACGCCGGGCTCGAACTCACGGACCGCGAGATCGTGACCTGGCTGAAGTCGGACGCTTAACCGACTGTGCCACCCAGGCGCCCCAAAATTCACCGTTTTAAAGTATACAATTCAATGGTCTTTTGTGTATTCACAAAGTTGTCCACTGTCACCATTACCTATGCCAGGACATTTCTATCACCCCAAAAGGAAACACTGTGCCCATAAGCAGTCATTCTCCAGTCCACTGTCCCCACACTCCTACCCCTGCAACCACTAATTTACCTTGTGTCTCTACGGCTGAACCACTTTTAAAATCAGAGTGGCCCATGTAATATCTGATGGTGTCACTCTCTGTGCCATCAAGAGCACTGGTGATGGAGCATTTTATAACAGTGCTCTGCTCTATCTGCTGGGTTTTCTTCTAAGTTGCTGATATCCATTCTGCCAGGTTTGATGCATATGGCAGGTGATGACACCACCATCATAACAGCTGCCTGGTGGATGAGACTATAATATGACTCCCAATTTTAGAGAGGTTAAAATGTGAAAAAAAAAATGTTTCACATCTTAGTATTACTGAAACAATGTAATGGAAAAAGGTTATCTGGGACATTTCCATTTCATTGGTATTGCATCACTGTCAAACATCACATTGTCATATATTTATATTGTCATTTGATCCCATTGCATATCTGCTGGTAAACCTGTTGGACAAAACAGCTGAGCAAATATGAGATAGGAATTTTCTTTTCACCCTAGGTGAAAAATGAGGATAGTCATTTTCTTTTCACGCTAGGTGCAGTGGGCATTTAAAGAACTGTTCTGCTTCCATTTCAGAGCTTTCTTGGAGTAAAGGCTAAACTACCCAGCAATGGTTGAAGGAGGGACCCAAAGGAGCAGTGGATGGTAGGGTGCACGTATAGAGGTTAGCCTCCTAAAGGTGGGAGCAGAACAACAGGTTTCTAATCCTCACCTCAGGGAAGTTCACTGCCAGGACTGAACTGTACAGTGACACCTCTTGCCCTCTCTCTAGCCCTTACTAATAACATGCTGGTTATGTTTTTAAGTTTACTTATTTATTTTAAGGCAGGCAGAGAAAGAGAGAGCAGGAGAGAGAGAGAATCCCAGAGAGCCCGGACCCCGATGCGGGGCTCAAACTCAATGACCCATGAGATCACGACCTGAGCCGAACTCAGATGCTTAACCAACTGAGCCACCCAGGAGCCCCCATGCTGGTTATTTTCTGATTGCCTATTCCCCACCCTTTTCTGCCCTCTGTGCCTGGGCAGGTTGACTGCTACACATTGCATTCCCCGGTCATTATAGTCCACTAGTTTCCTGTGGGTCAAAGGGACGGAGTTCAGACGGTGGGAAGAACAAGTAGGCAGGACATTTATCTTCCCCCACAGTCTAACCTCACCCTGGGGCAGTCAGAGCCAGTTTTGGCACTGGCTCCTTTCCTCAGCCACATTCCTGTTGGATGGCATCTCTTCCTTAGCTAGAGCTCTTGCTGAGTTCTGGTAAGAGCTCCCTTCCCTGATCCCCACTAGAATTTCCCTGTACGTAGTTCCTGGATGTTTCTACATCCCTTGTTGGTTCCATTAATCTTGCCCACGCCTCAGTTAATAATCCCTTTGCTATATTCCCCTCAATTACCTCTTTGAGTATACCATTTGTTTCCTGCTGAAATACTCAGTCCTTCCCCCAGGAGGAGTGACTCACACACAGCTTGGATGTCTCTCCTCTTCTCTCTTTCTCTCTTTCTGTATAGATCTGTCGCCCCTGCAGCAGGAACACAGTCCTTTTTCTCACATGACACAATCTTATTAGGCCAAGGTCTGTTTCTGCAATATGGAGGTTTGCTGTTGGAGGCCAATAGGTTAAATTCAGGGGGAGGATATTAAAAAGCCCAGTTTTGGGGCTCCTGGGTGGCTCAGTCGGTTGGGCATCCTAACTTCAGCTCAGGTCATGATCTCACTGTTTGTGGGTTCGAGCCCCACATTGGGCTCTGTGCTGAAAGCTTGGGGCCTGGAGCCTGCTTTGGATTCTGTGTCTCATTCTCTCTCTGCCCTCCCCCACTTGTGCTCTGTCTCTAAATAAAGAAATGTAAAAAAAAAATTTTTTTTAAAGCCTTGTTTTGTCTACTGATCAAAGCTGTATTGTACAATACAATTTAATCAATTAAAAAGCTGGGATTTTGCTCAGCTTTCGTTCAGCTCAGCTTTTGCTCAGATTTTGTTCAGTTGCTCTGAACTCATAAGATAGGGAGCATTATTCATGGGTCCCCTTAAATCCCAACAACCATTCTCAAATTATATCTCCAGTTTCAGCTCCATATAGAAAACTGTATTGTTTAGCAAGCTGCTCAGAACAAATATATCCATGACAAACTCAAGATCTACATCTTTCTACTCCAAACTTCCAATGTTCCTTATTTCATTCTACTCTCTATCCAGTTGCTGGAAACCAGAAAGTCATCCTTGACACCTTCTTCACCCTTAAATGCACAAACTTTCAAATACTGAAGATCCTCTTTCCATTTGCTACAACCTTGGTATAAGACACCATTAACTCTTGACTGGACCATAATAATACCTTTTTTTAAAGGTTTTAAGGTATAAACACACTAAAGAGACAAAAATTTTCCCACTTTCTAGTCTCGGATGTATCGTGAAGCTTCCAGGAAGTTCAAAATAGCTAAGAAACACTCATTTTAGTATAGAATGAATTCTAGTCCTTTTGCTAATAGTAAGTGACATTTTTTTTGTCTTTATTTTTTTAAGTAAGCTCTAGGTCCAGCATGGGACTCAAACTCATGACCTAGAAATCAGGAGTCACATGCTTCACTGACTGAGCCAGCCAGTCATCCCAAGTGACATTTTTTTCTTTTCTTTTCTTTTCTTTTCTTTTTTTTTCTTTTGAGAGAGAGAGAGAGAGAGAGAATCTTGAGCAGGCTCCATGCTCAGCAGAGAGCTCTATGTGGGGCTAGACCCTGCCACTGTGAGATCATGACCTGAGCTGAAATCAAGAGTTAGACACTTAACAGAGCCACCTAGGTGTCCATCAAATGACAAATTTTTTAATGAAAGCACCTAACTAGTATCTAGGGGCCTTAAAACAACAAAAAAATAGTGTCCAAGTGTTTGGAGCTGTGGTCATCAAGAAGGGTAGTGCTACATGTTCCAGTTTTACAAATGCAAGGAAGACCTTTGACCCTAGGATCCTCCAGAGCTCTCTGTCAAGTCCTCTGCTGTTGTGGGTTAAATTGTGTTCCCCCCAAAAAGATATGTCCAAGTCCTAACCCCCAATACCAGTGAATGTGATCTTATTTGAAAATAGGGTCGTTGCAAATGTATCTAGTTAAATAAGGTCACACTGAATTAGGGTATGACTGGTGTCCCTATAAGAACAGGAGAAGAAATACAGACAGATACAGAGGGAAGATGGCCACATGAAGACAGAGGCAGGGATTAGAGTGATATTGCCCAAGGAACACCTAGGGCTACCAGATGCTGGAAGAGATAAGGAAGTATTCTCCCCCAGAGCCTTTGGAGGGAGCATGGCCCTGCAATATTGATTTCAGATTTCTGGCCTCCAGAACTATGAGATAATCAATTTGTGTTGTTTTAAGCTACCCAGTTTGTGGTACTTTGTTACAGAAGCCCTAGGAAACTAATAAGCCAGACTTTAGAAATATAGATCTCTAAAGCAGGAATTGTCAAAAATATGGCCTATGGGCCAAATCCAGCTCACTGCCTGTTTTTATATGGCCCAAGAACTAAGAACTTTTTTTCTCAGAACATTTGTTATCAATTTGATGATAGAGAATATTAACTTTGAACCTCAGTTAAATGAAATGTTATCTCCAAAAAAGAATTATTTTCATTAATAGACCTATATGACACAAAAATTCTGCTCAATTATTATATTTTTAATTTCATCATTTTTAAATGTGCAGAAATCTGTTTTCTCTTTCATTATATGAGTAGCTACATAGTATCCACCATTTTGCCTCTTGGCCTGCAAAGAAAGCCTGAAATAATTTCTGTCTGGCCTTTTACAGAAAAAGTTTGAAAAAGAATAAAAGTTTGCGGGGCGCCTGGGTGGCGCAGTCGGTTAAGCGTCCGACTTCAGCCAGGTCACGATCTCGCGGTCCGTGAGTTCGAGCCCCGCGTCGGGCTCTGGGCTGATGGCTCAGAGCCTGGAGCCTGTTTCTGATTCTGTGTCTCCCTCTCTCTCTGCCCCTCCCCCGTTCATGCTCTGTTTCTCTCTGTCCCAAAAATAAATAAAACGTTGAAAAAAAAATTAAAAAAAAAAAAAAAGAATAAAAGTTTGCTAAAGTTTGAAAAAGAATAAAAGTGTGCTAAACCCTGCCCTAGAAGAATCTCAGCATTATCTTCTCATTTAGCCAAGGGGATTTCTAAGCATCAGTAAAAACATTTTAGTTGTGATCAAGAGGATTGATTTTAATGTTTTTATTTTACATAAACTTTTTTCTCATGTTATTTTTTTTATATATAATAGCTTCGTTGAGATATAATTCACCCATTTAAAGTATACAATGTAGGGGTACCTGGGTGACTCAGTCAGTTGAGCATCCAGTTCTTGATTTGGGCTCAGGTCATGATCCCATGCTCGTGGGATCGAGCCCTGCATCAGGCTCTGCACTGAACGTGGAGCCTGCTTGAGAGTCTCTCTCTCTCTCCCTCTCTCTCCCTCTGCCCCTCTCCCCTGCATGCTCTCTCTCTAAAATAAAAATATAAAATAAAATAAAATAACAATGAAAAGGCTTTTCGTATATTCAGAGTTTGTAATCATCACCACAATCAGTCAGTCCCCAGGTCCCCCTAGCCTTCTGCCTCCAACCCTAGGGAACACCTAGTCAACTTTCAGTCACTACAGATTTCCCTCTTCTGGTCATTTTATATGTAATAGGTCAACTTATAAGATATCAGAACGCTAATTGTATATATAATTGTATATAAGTTTGGCTTAAACTCACCTTTCATGAGTAGTTGAGATAAAAGGCTTATGTAGTTCTCTATTAGGTTTATCAGAAATTACTAATGGCCCTATCTCGCTTCTGTGACCTCGCCTGCTTGCTAAATAGATAAATTAGGATGCAAAACGCTCCCCCACCCCCTCTGCCAAGATCTGGCCTAGACAAGACCAACATGTAAAAAGTCATGTACTCGGGGCCCTACAGAATCTCAAGTGTCTAACTATGATTGGTCATTTTAAACCCTCTTAGGACAAAGACCTTTAAATTGATAGGTTCCTGCCAAAACTAACGTCTGTGTGTCACAATATAATTGGCTACCATGAAATGTTGTAAATTGTAATTGGTTAACCAAATAATGACGTATGCTGACTTGCTAAAATCCATATAAGCTCACTGCTGCCTTTGTTTCAGGGCCATTCTCTGCACTTTCCTCCTTAAGATTAGGAGATCAGGTTTGGCCTGGCTGTGAATAAAATCTTGCCTCCCTTCTATTCGGCATCTGGTGGTTTTTTTCGACAGCACCTGTTTCATTATATCTCTGTTCCATGTTACTTTTCTACATTTGCTTTGGCTGATCTTAATTTTTATTTCATTTTTTTTTTTTCGGTACTTTAAAACAAGAACTAATACCAGAAGTGTGAGCCGTAGGAGGCTTTGACTTCTCTGACATAAATCTTTCCTATCCTGAAATATAGCCCACAGATATGGCCCCATTGGCTATATGTCCTATATAGACTAAAAATGTCCCGGACTTTCCCTTCCAGAAATGTTCTGTGACTAACGTCCTAAGGTCAGGAAACGAACCCAGTGGATAGGGATACTAAACCTCCTAGCTTGTAGCTTTTTGAGTTGCTGAGTTGACAGGTTAGGAATCAGCCTAACTATCTGTCCTAGTTTGCTGGTACAGTAGTTCTCCCCCCTCTCTCGCTATCTGCAGTTTTGTCTGCCATGGTTTCAGTTACCCATGCTCAACCTTGGTCTGTAAGCAGATAATCCTCCCTCTGACCTATGGTCAGAAGGAAAAATAGTAGCCTAATGCTAAGTCGCAACGCCTCAAAATTTTCACTTCATCTCATCACATAGACATTTTATCATCTCACGTCATCACAAGAAGGTTGAGTACCCACTTAAGCTGTTTTGAGACACCACATTCACATAACTTTTATTACAGTATGTTGTACTTGTTCTATTACATTATTCTTTATTTTTGTTAGACTCTTACTGTGCCCATTATATAAATTAAATGTTATCATAGGTATGCATATATAGGAAAGAACATAGTGTATATATGATTCAGGACTACCCATGGTTTCAGGCCTCCATTGGGGGGTCTAAGGACATATCCTCCACAGATAACTGCAGATACAGAGGGACTACTGGAATTTGAATCTCTGAAATAGGAATAAAAAGTGGTGAAAAGAAAATTACTTATACAAATTACCTTTGAGAGATATGGCATAATCTTTAAACATTTCATATGAATTAAAACAAAATTGTTTGTTTTCAAACAAAAAAAACAATATTTTTTAAAACTATAACTTGGTCTCACTAATTATTTGCTTTTATTATTGGTAACAGGTCCTTTTGACAGGAAAGCACCACTTCACCTGGCTTGTCATGGTAATTAGCTCTAATGACTTCTAATGGGCCCTTGGGTTCTCTCCTTACTTAATAAAGAGCCATAGCATTGAAATCAACTCATCTATTGTTCTGGTTATCTATTGCTGCATTACAAGCCACCCCAAAGCTCACTGGCTTAAAAACAATAATCATTTTATTAACTCACAAGGTTTCTGAGGGTTAGGAATTCAGGAAGAGCTCCACTGGGTGGTTCTGCCCCTAGGATTTCTTGTATAGTTGCAGGAGCTGGAAGAGTGGGCATCGGGAGAGTGTAGGACGCCTGGGCATCCTCTTTCACCATGTCAGGAGGGCTCTTCACATGGTCTGTCTGCATGGGTTAGCTTGTGCTTCCTCTCAGCATGGTGACCTCAGGGTGATTAGGCTTCTTACACAGTGGCTCATGGCTGTCCAACGAACCTGGTAGAATTTGCTCCACTTGTTATGACCTAGCCTGGAAAGTCACATAATGTACTTCTGCCATAATTTACTGGTCAACCAATCATTAAGGTTGGTGGCCCACATTCAAAAAGAGGGACCACAGGACCCACCTCTTCATGGGAGAAGAGTCAAGGAATTTGTGGAAATGTTATAAACTGCCATTCTTTATGCAGAAGACATTCTTTGGTTTATGTAATAATTACTCTGCTGAGACATATTATTTCTCTCTTCCTTTTACTTCCTGTGTTTCCTTCCCTCTTTCATGATCCCCTCAAACTGTCCACAAATTAAAGATTTCAGCTTTAAATTTTTGCTTGGTACTTATGTGTCCTGCACATAGATTAAATTTTGTGCCAGGTTCAAATATTTCCGGCTGTTCTGTTCTACTCTGCTTACTTCCTGTTTGGTTGATTTTTATTTCCTGTACTCTTTGTCAAAGGGTTTTGTCAAAGTTGTAAACTTCATTCTGGCCCCGGCAATCTGTTCTATTTCGGAATCTGCCAGTGGTCTTAAGCAACAGTATGCATACAGTAACTGTAAGTATAATACAGGAAGTGAAAATAAAAGTACTGTGTCTTAATATTGATAGAATTAAATGCCCACTTTAAAGAGATACATATTTGAATGGAGTCCATTTTCCAAGATCTCAGGCCTCAAAGAGTTGGTTCACCTTCCCAGTAGTGAACTGCTCTTGGCCATTGGTTGGATTATTGAGGATCTAGCCCCAAAGATCTTATTCCCAAGTGATTACAAGCCTAACTAGAATTCTCTTTTAGGGACAGTTCTATATTTCTTAAATCATTCTGGGCTACAAGTAGGAATCTCAACTCAACTGATTTAAACCATAAGGGAATATTTGTTATCTCATATTTTATAATACAAAGAGTCTGAGGGGCACCTGGGTGGCTCAGTAGGTTAAGTGTTGGACTCTTGATTTCAGCTCAGGTCCTGAACCTTATGGTTTTGAGATCAAGTCCTGAGTTGGACTCCATGCTGGGTGTGGAGCCTGATTAAGATTCTCTCTCTCCCTCACCCTCTGCCTCTCTCCTGAGCGCGCTCTCTCTCTCTCTCTCTCTCTCTCAAAAAACAAAAACAAAAACAAGGAATCTGAGGTGAGATGATTCCAACTCAGTAACTAACCATGTCGTCAAAAAAATCAGATCCCTTCTAAATCTTTCTGCTCTAACATCTTTAGCATTTTGCTTTTATTTTTAATTCATGGTCTTAAAATGGCTCCTATAGTTTACTTGTCACATACAGACACAGCAAAGTCCAGTGAATTCCTGGGTACCTCTTTTCATTAATGAAAAAATGTATTCCAGAATCTCCCCAGCAAATTCCCCCTCTTGTATCAGTCAGAACTGAATCATTTGCCAATTCCTAACCCACTCTCTGGCTCAAGAATGGGATTATCAAGATTGAGTTAAAGACGAAGTTGGCATTTATAACAGGGTAGATTACCCAAACAAAATCAAGGCTCTGTTAATAAGGGAGAAGAGGAGAATGAATGATGGATGGAGGGGCTTTTAATGTTTGGATTTACTGTAGTACAAAGAGAGAGATTCCCCTTCCCTGGAGTTCTTAGATCATTGAATGGCTCCACAATGAAGAGTTGCTCAAAGCAGAAAACTGGCAATGCTCATTACCTACATTTCCCAAACATCCCTTCCCCCAAGCCACTGCCTCAAATCAAGCACTGTTCTTTTCACCCCATCATTATTACAACTATTACAACTAACAGTCACCTGCCTCTGGCCTTGCACTTCCCCCAATCCCTCTTCCACATTGTTGAGAGAGGGTGAGCTTTCTCTCATGAATTATCAGGGTGTTCTCATTAGAGCTCAATTGCTAAAAATGAAGTTAGATGCCATTTTCACTCTCCACTTCCTCCAACATGAGTTCATTTATATGGTGAAATTTGTTTTGTGGCTGCAGAAATAGGAAAGTGTTCTGGTTAAAGGAGGTTGTCCTGGGAAAGCCAGGACAGTAGAGGAGACGTGAAGGAGACGTGATGGCATTTGTCACTATAATCAGTCTGATGATAATTTGGAGTCACAGTGGAGGAGGGGGTTAGAGCTGAAAGATAAAGGAATTGTATTCGTGGTAGATTCTGTGATACTTTGGGCACAAACAGTCCTATTGAGGCCTAGGTGACAAAGTATGATATAGCACTGGATAGGAGGGGAGGTCTTCTGGGTTCATCAAAGTAGGAGACAAGACTCCATGCTCTATTGTATTCTGTCCCTCCTATTTCAACTCTAACTAGCTGTAAGGTCTTTGATGCTGAGACAGAGTTTTTCCTCTGCATTCCAAGGGCCTAGCACAGTGTTTGGCATGTAGTAAGTACTTAATCATTGATTAATTCAACATTTATTAAGTTTAATTTTCATTCATATACACAGACCCCAAAAAGAACCACTTAGAGAAATGATACAACCAAAATCATATAAAGTTTAAGGCAAAAAAGGCATTCAAAACACACTAAGTAGTATTAAAGTATAATTTTATGATTTATGATACTGATCTATCACTTTTTTAAAAATGCTTATTTACTATTGAGAGAAAGAGAGTGAGCAGAGGAGGAGCAGAGAGAGAGGGGGACAGAGGATCCGAAGCAGGCTCTGTGCTGACAGCAGTAAGTCCAACATGGAGTTTGAACTCATGAGCCCTGAGATCATGACCTGAGCTAAAGTTGGAGACTCAACTGACTGAGCCACTCAGGTGCCCCTAATAATAACTAAACATAGATAAATGTGTATATGTTATCCATAAAAATGAAAAAGTTCCACCTGGAATATCCAAAATTAGGTTAAATACATTTTGAACTTCATTAGAGTTTTTGATTGTTTGCTATAAATATTAGATGAAATATTTAGAACAATTAGATTATTAGATGAAAGTTACGCTTGTCTTCAATCTCAGTTGTTAGATAACAAATAGAGCAAGCCTTTTTTATGCTATAACTTAGAAAGTACAACTTCCAGATCATAATTTCTTATTTTTCCATCTTTCCCACTCCATGGTCACACAAAATCTGTTTTTTAACCTCATTAAGACCTACAAACCTTGGCAGTATTTCTAGTTTCCTAGGACATTCCTTCTCTAACTAACTTCCTTTCTTATACAGCTTAGTATAAAAAGTATGTAACAACACAGGAAAATATGAATAGTATAATATTCAGTAAAAAAAAAAAAGGCTACCATATTTTATTTATGTATAGTATTCATGATTGTAGCTATATAAATAAACAAAAGAGTTATGTAAGGATGGGATACCTGGGTGGCTCAGTCGGTTGAGCATCCAACTCTTGATTTCAGCTCAGGTCATGATCTCATAGTTCATGGGATTGAGCCCCACATTGGGCTCTGAGCTGACAGCAAGGAGTCTGCTTGGGATTCTCTCCCTCTCTCTCTGCCCCTCTCCTGCTCGCGTGTGCGTGCTTGCACTTTCTCTCTCTCTCTCTCTCTCTCTCTCTCTCTATCAAAATAAATATATAAACTTAAAAAAAAAAAAAGTCACTTTAAAAAAAAGTTATGTAAGGATATACTCCAAACCATTACTCTTGGATATTTTTTGCACAGGGGTGGGAGTAAGGTTATTTTTTTTTATTTTTTTTTTTTTAATTTTTTTTTTCAATGTTTATTTATTTTTGGGACAGAGAGAGACAGAGCATGAACGGGGGAGGGGCAGAGAGAGAGGGAGACACAGAATCGGAAACAGGCTCCAGGCTCTGAGCCATCAGCCCAGAACCCGACGCGGGGCTCGAACTCACGGACTGCGAGATCGTGACCTGGCTGAAGTCGGACGCCCAACTGACTGCGCCACCCAGGCGCCCCGAGTAAGGTTATTTTAATTGAGTATCATTTTCTCTACTTCAATTCTTTTTTTTTTTTAATTTTTTTTTTAACGTTTATTTATTTTTGAGACAGAGAGAGACAGAGCATGAACGGGGGAGGGGCAGAGAGAGAGGGAGACACAGAATCGGAAACAGGCTCCAGGCTCTGAGCCATCAGCCCAGAACCCGACGCGGGGCTCGAACTCACGGATCGCGAGATCGTGACCTGAGCTGAAGTCTGACGCTTAACCGACTGCGGCACCCAGGCGCCCCTCAATTCTTTACCATAATCAAGTAACAGCAGAAGAAATATATCAAGGTTTGCATATAAAATGCCCTAGGGGCACCTGGGTGGCTCAGTTGGTTAAGCATCCAGGCCTGGAAACTGCTTGGGTTTCTGTATCTCCCTCTCTCTCAGCCCCTCCCTGGCTCACGCTCTGTCTCTCTCTCTCTCTCTCAAAAATAAATAAACATTAAAATGCTCTGGAAGGGGGGCGCCTGGGTGGCTTGGTCGGTTGGGCGTCTGACTTTGGCTCAGGTCATGATCTCACAGTCCGTGAGTTCGAGGCACGTGTCGGGCTCTGTGCTGACAGCTCAGAGCCTGGAGCCTGTTTCAGATTCTGTGTCTCCCTCTCTCTCTGCTCCTCCCCTGTTCATGCTCTGTCTCTCTCTGTCTCAAAAATAAATAAACGTTAAAAAAAATTTTAAAAAAATAAAAAAAATAAAATAAAAAATAAAATAAAATGCTCTGGAAGGGAACACATAAACACATACTCATACATGTACACTGGTGACATTTGTATTAGTGAGGTAGAATTACAAGTCATTTTTCTTTTCTCCAATACTTCTTTAAAATGTATGTGTATGTTTTTGATGCTCTAATTTTAAAATAAAAATTTTAACAAAAAGGACTTTGAATATTATTTTAAAACTTGTTGACTGGTTGACTCCACTTGCTTTTACTATATTAATCCATGATTTTGTATTTGTCTTACTATAATCACCACTATGCTTCTCTGTAGGCATAGTTACTTACCTATCTCTTTGGAATCAGAGAGCTGAATCTTTTTTTTTTTTTTCTTTAAATAGTTTTTAATGCCCAGTGGTGATATATTGTCAGTCATATCAATACTGAAGTGATTCAGTGTATAAGAATTTATATTTCATTAGATATTTACTGAGCATCTACGATACTCTGGGTAATGTCCTAAACATTAGAGGGAACAAACGATGAAAAAGACACAGTCAATGCCTTTAATAAAACATGTTAAAGGACTTATTTTTACTTTCTCACAGAGATGGTGAATTGATAACTCTTGGGAAAAAAAGCATGAGGGTCTTAAAAGATACAAAGCCTTGTGAATGCTAAGCACTCCATATGTTAGCATTTTTATTCGTGAGATTATGGTGGCTAGTTAGCTAGCAAATATTTTTATATTGCTTTATGTTTAAAAAAATGTTATTAATGTTTATTTATTTTTGACAGACAGACAGAATGTGAGTGGGGGAGGGGCAGAGAGAAAGGGAGACAATCCAAATCAGGCTCCAGGCTCTGAGCGCAGAGTCTGATGTGGGGCTCGAACCCACAAACCGTGAGATCATGACCTGAGCTGAAACCGGACACAACTGACGGAGACATCCAGGCACCCCATATTGCTTTATGTTTTAGATCACAATTGAAAATGTGACGTGACAATGGGGAAAAGACCCAAACTAAGAGTTTGGAGGTCTAGTTTCAAGTCTCAACTCAGCAACTAATTAGCTGCATGAAGATGGACAAACTACTTAAATTTTCTGTGCAATTTCTTCACGTGTAAAATGAGGATCTAAACTAAATGATCTATAAAGTTCCTTCCAACCTTAAAATTTAACTATCCTCGGGGTGCCTGGGTGGCTCAGTCAGTTGAGAGTCTGACTCTTGATTTCGGCTTAAGCCATGATCCCAGAGTGATGGGATTGAGCCCCATGTCGGGCTCCATGCTGAATGTGGAGGCTGCTTGAGGTTCTCCCTCTGCCCCCTTCCCCTACTCCTGTACTCTCTCTAAAAAAAATTTTTAAAAAAATTTTAAAGAATCTAAAATTTAACTATCCTCTGTTGAGACATATCAGAAACATCATATGACTTGAAGATGATGATGGTTTTATTACCAGTTCTGAAAAATGCTAATTCCAAATCTGTGCAAGTAATTATTGGATCTCGTGTTTGTGAAACATCAGATATTACTACTGTTACAGAAACCAAATTAGAACACTGTGTCATACTTCCAAGCAGTGCTATGCACACAAAACTAGCATATATAATACTATAGGTCCTAAACAATATAAACATAGAGATTAAAGAGAGGCATTTTTAAAATGAGTGTTGTATGACTTTTTTTGAGTTTTCATGAACTAAGATTTCATTTCTCTGGGTGTTCACAAACATTATGTTTCAGTTCCTTAAATGAAAATAGGTGAGTGGGCAGGTTTCTCAGAGCTACAGTCTTTACTTTAGGGACTGTCCCTTTCCCCTAAAGTTTACTTTAGAAATGGTGGTACATGGACTCACGTTGGATAGGAGGGACAATAGGTGAAATTGATGATGGCAGGATCTGGGTCTGCTGACATACTCCAAGCTATTTACATATATTTTTAAGTTTATTTATTTTTGAGAGAGAGAGAGATCAGGGGAGGGGCAGAAAGAGAGGGGGACAGAGGATCCCAAGCAGGCTATGCACGAATGAACCTTGAGATCATGACCTGAGCCAAGATCAAGAATCGGACACTTAAACAGCTGAGCTACCTGGGCACCTCTATTTACTTTTTTTTTTTTAATGTTCATTTATTTTTGAGAGAGGGGGAGACAAAGGATCCAAAGCCACCCAGGTGCCTCTTATAATTTTTAAAACATTTTTTTTAATTTAAGTGATCTCTATACCCAACATAGGGCTTGAACTCACAACCCCAAGATCAAGAGTCACATACTCTTCCAACTGAGTCAGCCAGGAACCTCTGATTTTTAAAAGTTAATCTATGTATTCCATTTTCTTGCCATCAATTTCTGCTGTATCAACACTTTTCCAGATTAAAAATTTGGGACTTTTAGGGGCACCTGGGTGGCTCAATTGGTTAAGCATCTGCCTTTGGCTCAGGTCATGATCTTGGGGTTTGTGAGTTCAAGCCCCGCATCAGTTCTCTGCTGTCAGCACAGAACCTGCTTCAGATCCTCTGTTCCCCTCTCTCTCTGCCCCTGCCCTGCTTGTGCGTGTGTGCTCTCTCTCTCTCTCTCTCAGTCTCAAAAAAATAAAGAAAGAAACTTTAAAAAAAATGTTGGGGCTTTTCTTTGCCCCTTGGTTCTCCTTAATTCCCTATAACCAGCTGGTCACCAAGGCCTATAATTTTTTCTAATGTCTCTTGATTGTTTTCCTTCCTCTTCATCTTTACTTCATTTCCACATTCAGGCTCATGCTTGTTTCAGGCTCATGCTTGTTTCACAGCAATAACCTCTTCATGGAAGGTTTCATGCAATCAGTCTAATTTCTTGAACCACTTGCCTTCATCATAGCACTATCTGGTTTAAGAATTTGCAATTTTCAGGGCACCTGGCTGGCTCAGTTGTTGGAGCATATGACTCTTGATCTTGAGGTTGTGAGTTTGATTTTTTTTTTTTTAATATTTATTTATTTTTGAGAGAGAGAGAGATGGAGCACAAGCAGGGGAAGAGCGGAGAGAGATGGAGACAGAATCTGAAGCAGGTTCCAGGCTCTGATCTGTTAGCACAGAGCCTGACGTGGGGCTCAAACTCATGAACTCTGACATCATGACCTGAGCTGAAGTTGGATGCTAAACCGACTGAGCCACCCAGACACCCCTTGGGGTTGTGATTTGAGCCTCACATTGGGTATAGAGTTTACTTAAAAAAAAAAAAAATCTTGCAATTTTCTCCATTGTCTACAAGATAAAACTAAACTACTCCTCCCAGCATTCTAATCCCTCCATTACCAGATTTTAACCTTATTTCTCTGTTTTTTAGTACGTATTCGTATTAGTTAATGTTATGATAGCTGCTATAACAAAGAGACACAAATGACTCAGAAAAGACAGAGACTCATTTCTTTCTTTTTTTAAGTTTATTTATTTATTTTGAGAGAGACAGCAGGAGCAGGGTAGGGGCAGAGAGAAGTAAAGAGAGAGAATCCCAAGCAGGCTCTGCACTGCCAGCTGCAGAGCCCAATGCAGGGCTCAAACCCAGAAGCCATGAGATCATGACCTGAGCCAAAAGCAAGGGTCAGATGTTTAACCGACTGAGTCACCCAGGCTCAGAAATTCATTCCCCAGAAATTCATTTCTTAATTTAGTGTCTGAGTTCCAGGCTGCTCCATGCAGTCATACAGGGTCCTTCCATCTTGTTTCTCCATTCAACAGGGTTGAATATGGATCACAGGACATCTTCTTTTTAGCCCTTGAAAAGGCAAAAAAGCAGGCTTGCCATCTGAAAGTCTCTGCCTAGGAATGAGTGGGCGCATATTATCTCTACTCAAGGGAAGTTGGAGATACAGCACTATTCAGCAATCGTGTATCAAGCTACAGTTAATACAGAAAAAGAAGAGAAGTTGGGCGAGGTAGCTGCATATGTTGAAGGACCTAACTGGCAGATTGGTGTCTTTTGCAAGATTGACATCATGGCAGATCCAAAAACTGATGACCAATTACATTTCACTGATGTCAAAAAATATTTCAACTCTTATGCTCTCACAGGTAGAATGAATTCCGTACTGGCCACATATGGAGGCATTGCTTTGATAGTCTTATACTTCAAGTTAAGGTCTAAAACAACACCAGCTTTGAAAGCAACATAAATGCATTTTAAACTGTACCTCATCTGTTAAGTTTCCAAGCCCAGAGAAGCTAATGTCAATTCATCATCTGGTATTCAATTTGTACAATACATTATGAACCTGGAAAAAAGAAAAGAAAAAAGAAGTCAGCTAGCTCTGTGTGCCACACGCCCTCTGCTTCCATTGTCCTGGTCTCTCCAACACTCAGCTTTTCTTTCCTTCTCTCCTTCTCTTCTCTCCACTTATCCAAATAACATTCACCCTGTTAAAGTATTACCTCCTCTTATACATATTGCAGCCATATTAAAGAATGTCTCAGTAAGCTGAAGGAAGTGGAAATAGTTCCAGGCTCTTTAAAACTGATTTGTAGATCCTGGTCTTTGCTCTTTATGAAGCGCTTCCCCCCTTACTTTTGTTTTTTTACAACTTCTTGAATTCTTGGAAGTGGATTTCAGAAATCTTAAATAACACTCACAGAGTAATAAGTAAAAAGGGGAATGGTGGGGGTGGGAAGAGGGGTTGCCAATAGCATGGGTAGAATCCACTTCTAATGGCTGAGTCCAGCTACCACAACTATTTGTCCTGACTTGAGAGTACTCTAATTGGGACTAGAGTGTAGTCTTTTTTTTTTTTTTTTTAAATTTTTTTTTTTTTTTTTAATTTTTTTTTTTTTCAATTTATTTTTGGGACAGAGAGAGACAGAGCATGAATGGGGGAGGGGCAGAGAGAGAGGGAGACACAGAATCGGAAACAGGCTCCAGGCTCTGAGCCATCAGCCCAGAGCCTGACGCGGGGCTCGAACTCACGGACCGTGAGATCGTGACCTGGCTGAAGTCGGACGCTTAACCGACTGCGCCACCCAGGCGCCCCTAGAGTGTAGTCTTGATAAGGCTTAATTTCTTGTAAAATAACCTTGTTGCCTAAATTGATGTAAAATATCTACATAAACTGTGCAACCAAGGGAAGGTAATGCAGATAAAAAGGGTATCAAAGAGAAGCAGTTTGGCAACGTTCATCCAGAATTATCTGAGGGAAAGACAATGAATCTGATGAACAGGATCATTCTGGTTATTAGAGAAGTGTAAAAATAATTGCTTCTTTATATATATATATATATATATATATATATATATATATATTTAACTTTTAACTTTTTATTTTTAAGAGAGAGAGAGAGAGAACATGCACAAGTGGTGGAGGGGCAGAGAGAGAGGGAGACACAGAATCTGAAGCAGGCTCCAGGCTCCAAGCTGTTAGCGCAGAACCTGATGTGAGGCTCGAACCCACTAATCGTGAGATCATGACCTGAGGTGAAATCAGACACTTAACCAACTGAGTCATCCAGGTGCCCCGAATTCTTCTATATGTTGAAGTATTTAGGGAGAAGTGTACCAGTGTAGGGAATTGATTTTGAAATATGTTTTTAAAAAAATAAGGTAGATGAGTGGATGGATAGAGGAATGGAAAAATGGCTAGACAGGTGGTAAGTGTAGTGAAATTTATATTAAGGGTAGAATCTAGTTGGTGAGTGTATAGATGCTCCTTGCAAAATTCTTTCAACTTAGCTGCATGTTGAAAATTTTTATAACAAAATAGGATAGAAACCTGCTAACATTTTTTAAATACTTTCCCTGTGTCAGACCCTTTACATTAATGATCCCATTTCATCCTCAGGACAAGCCTGTAAGACAGACACTATATTATTATTAACTCCATCTTATAAATGAGCAAACGAGCACAGAGAGGTTAAGTGACTTGCCTGACTTCCCACATTTAAGATGAAGCCAATCTAAGATTTAAATCCAGGTGTGTGTTTGCAAAGCCAGATCCCTTGGTTATGGGACAGGGATAAGTCAACAGGCTTTTTTCACAGCCTCCATAAAATATTATTCAAGATTCTATCATTCATTTTTCCTGATTCCTTATCCATGAAGCAGTCTTCCTACTTCTTCCCAAACAACTTGTATCTGGGAAAAGAGTGTCCTACGCCTAGTGGATGAACTACATCTCTGGTCACAAGAAAAGCCTGTGATCAAACTCCAGAGCTGTGTTGGTTCTCAACTGTTAGTGGAAAACAGATGTCATCTATGTGGGGTACTGGGCTTTCATATTCATCACTAAATCAAGCACCTATCAGTTACGATGTTCACTTGGAAGGGTAGGATGCCATTGCCTTTTGGCCCGGTTGTCCATTTGAACTCTGGTAGGCTACTATTAACCTGGGGCTCCCCTGGTCCCTCCAAGTACTTTCCTTAAACTCACCCAACACCATCCATTGTTTTTCTGGCCCTTCACTATTATCACTTCGGTTTTAAAATTTACTTCTGTGTAGGGGCACCTGGGTGGCTTCAGAAAGTTAAGCATCCAATTCTTGCTTGGTCATGATCACAAAGTTCATGAGTTCGAGCCACACGTCAGGCTCTGTGCTGACAGAGCAGAGCCTGCTTGAGATACTCGCTCTCTCCTCTTTCTCTGCCCCTCCCTGGCTTGTTCTCTCTTTCTTTCTCAAAAATAAATAAATAAACTTTAAAATTTATTTCTCTGTTAGTTGTTACAGTAGCAAGAATATACCCAACAGTATTATTACAATTTTCATCTACTAAAGGAACTTTTACTTTTGTTGGCATCATAGAGTGATGGCAATAAAATTTATTGCCAACAATACTACTACAATTTGTACGACCCTAAGAAACAAATGTACGAAATGAATATCTCAATATAAAGGTTCTTATAGGGTAAATTGGTTCCCTGCTGTGTCTTGGATTCTTTAGTGGAACGCAGTAAGTTGAGTATCAGGGCTTTAGTGAAGAGCAAATCTTGTCAAAGTGAATTTTGAGGGACAGAACTCTTAGGATAGTCAAAGAAAAAACATGGATCCCAGAGCCCTTCCCCTACCTACTAAATCAGAATTTCTGAGAATGGGTGCAAGTAATGTGCATTCCAAACAAGTTCCCCAAGTGATTCTTATGACCACCAAATTTATTTTAAAAATGTTTTTAATGTTTATTTTTGAGAGAGAGAAAGAGAGAGAGAGAGCGAGCATGTGAGGAGGAGGGGCAGAGAGAGAGAGAGGGAGACACAGAATCCGAAGAAGGCTCCAGGCTCTGAGCTGTCAGCACAGGCCCTGATGCAAGGCTCGAACCCACAAACCATGAGATGACCTGAGCCAAAGTCAGAAGCTTAAGCAACTGAACCACCCAGGTGCCCCTTATGACCACCAAATGTAAGATCCACTATTCCAAATGACTTGGGATATTTTGGAAATCTGTGACCAAACTGTTGGTTGTCAAAATGATTTGGGGGCACCCATGGCATTCACTGTGGGGGTGGTTAGAGATGCTAGATGCCCTCTAGGGAGAGTCCAGCACAGCCAACCATCCTCATGATTTCCCAGAGTCTCACCAGATATTCACATTCACATAGGTGAAAAATCTATTATAATAATGTAAGCCTAGAACACAACCCCATTTTACATATGAGCACAAAATATTTTTTGTGTGGTTTTAATATACACTGAATTTCTCAGGAATGCAACTACCATGTTCATCAAAGATTATTTTATTAGAAAACTTTTTGAAAGTTGTAAAATCACAATTCTGACAGCTCACCAGTATAGAACATCAGCATCAGACTGCATGTGCTACACCTACAGTGATTCTATGTCTAGGCATAAACATTTGAAAACTTTAAGTCTTTTAATGTAGTCATACCCAAGTGTGTAAGGAAAAACTCAGTTTTCCTCCCTTACTCTCATACTACTACCAAACTCACAACTTCTGATACCAGGTGTGTGGAATTTTTTGCCCATACTGAACAATTCTCTGTGACACCAGCAAGGGGTCTTATTAAATTTAACTCAATTCTGACACTAGCTAATGGAGACAACATGAGATCCCACAGATTTAAGGGCTCAGTCCCATGAGATTGCCCCCACTTCAGATGTCAACTGCAATTAGTAGTTACCCATAACCTCTGTCTGACTTGGCTACAAATCAGAAGTTCCCATGACCTCCTTCCCTTGGATTCAATTACCTGCTAGAACAGTTCACAGAACTTAAGGAAACACTTATGTTTACCAGTTTATTATGTTATAAAGGATGTGACAAAGGATACAGACGAACGGCCAGATGAACAGATACACAGAGCAAGGTATGTGCGATATGGAGCTTCCATGCCTTCTTTAGGCAAGCTACTCTCCTAGAACCTAGATGTGTTCAACAATCTTGAAGCTCTCTGAACCCCATAATATTGGGAATTTTATGGAGACTTCATCAGATAGGCATGACCAATTATCAACTCCATTTCCAGCCCCTCTCTCCTCTTTGGAGAGTGGGGGGTGGGGCTGAATATTCCAAGCTTCTAACTGTCACTTGGTCTCTCTGGTGACCACCCCCATCCAGGACCCAACCAAAGGCTCACAGAGTTGACTCATTAAAACAAAAGACATTGCTATCACCCAGGAAATTCCAAGGGATTTATGAGCTCTGTGTCAGAAAATGGGGGTCAGAGACCTATATATACATATTTCCCATTATTCATACCAAACGTTTACATATTGAAGTATTATTTTTTTATAAATGGCTTTCTTTTTATTTCTCCTTGACATTGTTGTTAGAGCATTATTTTTATTTCTTTGAAAATATACATGTGAGGTAGATTATATCTATGAATTCACTTCAGGATAGTAAACAGGATGTTACAAATATAAATTATAAAACAGTGGACACTGATCTGATAAGGTGAAGAATAATTGCCCTTGATACTAAAGAACATGCCTTAAACACATAAAATCTTTTTTTTAAATAAAACAGCAATCATGAAGTTACATTTTTTAAGAAACAAACAAATCTGGCTAGTAAATGGATGTGTTCTGGGTCTATGATCCAGAAGAATATGAAAGAGAGTGAGAGATAACAAAATGAAGTTGCCTTATAGATTTTGTGTTGAAAGATAAAAAAGATGCCCATTATCAAACTGAATAGATGTGTTTATAGAAAAGTTTCATAATAAAATCAACCACTGTGGTCCTCCATAGGCTCAGAAGAGCTATCCAAATGCAAGGTGTATAATATACAACACACTAAAGACCAGACATGGTGGGGCGTGTACTAACCCAACCAGGCTCAAGGAAGAAAGGTATTGACTTCTAATCAAGATAATTCATTCAGCAAATATTGAACATCTGCTATATGCCAGCTGCCAGGAATAAGAGAATCACTGCTTTTAAGGATCGATTTTATATTTTAGCAAGGGAGCCAGGCATATGACCAAATAACCATACTTCAGTGTGATAGGATGATAGGTAATATGCTGGTTTTCATGTTGCACATATCTTGGAAGAGGTTGAGAGGATGTGATCACAAGGTGACCCTCAAGCTGAGCAATCAGAGTCTCTTTACCCCTCCCTTGTCCTTGGAATATATGTTCCACTCACCATTCCCACACTAGGAGACATTTCAAGGATGCAGCCTTAAGAGAGTAATGTGTTGCTGAGGCCATCTGGACTTTGTACGTGACTGGGCCCCATTAAGGCATTAATATAAACTTTTAAGAATCTGGCAGGTGGGTGTGGAGATCTACTTGTCTTACAGCTGACCAAAACAAATATTGTATGGAAGTTCCCTTGCTTATTAAACCTGCAATTTACCAATCTGGAAAAGTCCCCTTCTTTCTTCTGTCTCTCCTTGTCCTCTGCATATGGGGGCCAGTTTTGAATTTCACCTGGGAAACTCCTGCAGATGCTAACCAAGGACAAAGAAAGAAGAGTCTATCTGGCTAAGGGAATCTGTAAAGCCTTCCTTTAAGCTGAGTCTTAAAGGATGAGTGGAATGAAACAAATGAAGAAGTCTGTGTTAGGAGGTGGGGAGAAGGAAGATAGGTGATAAGCAGGGTGTCAAGGGAAGGCTATGCATGTTGTGTGGCCTTCATGGGGAAAGTTATTCAGAAGTCTATTCAAATATTTAAAAAAATTGAGGTATAACTTATGTAGTGTGAAAGTCTTTACACACCACTATAGCTCAGTTTTTAAATATATGTAATCCATGTGAAAGATATATAAAGCCAGACTCCAAAGTGGTATTGAAATAGGGAAGAGAGCCAAGTGTAAACTGAACTCAACTTTGATTTGTGCAAAGGTAACTGGACATTTTCAATGGAGAAGGGGGAAATAGGGAAGGGAAATGAGCAGTCAGGAGTGTGGAAATTTACAAAAAATGGGATGGGGCCATCTGTGTTTGTTAACTGGCATTTATTGACGTTAGGCTCCTACCCTGCCACAGACACTAGGAGACAAACATCGTGTGGCTAGGTGTCGGCTAGAACAAACAGTAAATACTTTCGGCAGGCTTGTGCTTTCCTAAGCAGCAACCTAAGGGAGCTGAAGTCATCATCCTGGACTTAAGAAGTTAGAAACTTTGCTAGTGTTTGTTCAAGTCTCTTAGTATAAGGGATGGGCAAAATAATTTGTGCTAAGAGTTGTCATAGTTAAGGGTGCCTGGGTGGCTCAGTCCATTAAGTGTCTGACTCTTGGTTTCCACTCAGGTCATGATCTCATGGTTCATGGGTTCAAACCCCTTGTCAGGCTCTGTGCTGACAGCGTGGAGCCTGCTTAGGATTCTCTCTCTCTCCCTCTCTCAAAAAAAAGCAAAAAAAAAAAAAAAAAAAAGCCACACACACAAAAAAGCGAAAACAAAACAAAACCCACAGAACAAAACAAAAAAAAGAGTTGTTATAGGTCAAGACTGAGGGCTTGTTGAAAAGAGGGCTCAGCAGAGGCTGACTAGAGTTTGGTCAAGGATTAAGTCTTTATCACTCATCACTCAGATCAAGATATAGAATATATCTAGCAACTCAGAAGGCTCCTTTGGGCCACTTCTCATCAATACCCACCCAAAAGGTACCCAACATTCTGCCCTCCATCACAAAAATTAGTTTTATCTGTTTTTGAACTCAATATACAGACATACCTTGTTTTATTGCTCTTCACTTTATTGTACTTTGCAGAGATTGCAATTTTTACATACTGAAGGTTTGTGGCAACCCTGCACCAGCCAAGTCTATTGGCACTATTTTTTCAACAGCATTTTCTCACTTCGTGTCTTTGTGTCACATTTTGGTAATTCTCACAATATTTCAAATTTTTTCATTACTATTACATTTGTTATGGTGATCTGTGATATTTGATGTTAATTATTTTGGGGCATTGCAAACAGCACACATAAAAGAT
This sequence comes from Leopardus geoffroyi, assembly GCF_018350155.1. NCBI lineage: Eukaryota > Metazoa > Chordata > Mammalia > Carnivora > Felidae > Leopardus > Leopardus geoffroyi. The sequence continues at coordinate 78,950,784 of NC_059336.1, forward strand.
GGCAAACTTAATCGATACATGTTGTGTATGTTTTGACTGATGCACCGACCAATTGTTCCCCATCTCTCTCTCCTTCCTCAGGGACCCCTATTCCCTGAGACATAGCAATATTGAAACTAGGCCAATTAATAACCCTAAAATGGCTTCTAAGTATTCAAGTGAAAGAATAATCACATGTGTATCACTTTTTTTTATTTTAAGTAAGCTCTATGACTAATGTGGGGCTTGAACTTATCACCCAAGATTAAGTCTCATATTCTACCAACTGAGCCAGCCAAGCACAGCTCACATTTCTCTCACTTTAAATCAAAAGCTAGAGGGGCACCTGAGTGTCTCAGTCAGTTGAGCGTCCAACTCTTGATTTCAGCTCAGGTCATGATCCTGGGGTCGTGGGATTGAGCCCCAAATTGGACTCTGCATTGAGCATGGAGCGTTGCTTAAGATTCTCTCTCTCTCTCTCTCTCTCTGCCCTTCTCCCCCACTCATGCTCTCTCTCTCTCTCTCTCTCTCAAATAAATCAATCAAAAGCTAGAAAAAGGCATGTTAAAAGCTAAAACAAGCCAAAAGCTAGGCCTCCTGCACCAGTTAGCCAAGTTATAAATGCAAAGGAAAAGTTCTTGAAGGAGACGAAAAGTCCTACTGCAGTGAATACACAAATGATAAGACAGTGAAACAGCCTTATTGCTGATATGGAGAAAGTTTTAGTGGTCTTGAGAGATCAAATCAGCCACAACATTTCCTTAAGCCAAAACCTAATCCAGAGCAAGGCCCTAACTTTCTTCAAGTCTGTGAAGGCTGAGAGAGGTGAGGGAGCTACAGAAGAAAAGTCTGAAGCTAGCAAAGTTTGGTTCATGAAGTTTAAGGAAAGAGCCATCTCCACAACATAAAAGTGTGAAGTAAAGCAGCAAGTGTTGATGTAGAAGCTGTAACAAGTTATCTAGAAGAGCTAGATAAGATCATTAATGAAGGTGGCTACACTAAACAACAGACTGTCAATGTGGTCAAACAGTCTTCCATTGGAAAAAGGTAGGACTTTAATAGCTAGAAAGAAGTCAATGTCTGGCTTCAAAGCTTCAAAGGACAGGCTGACTCATTATTAGGATCTAAGGCAACTGGACTTGAAGTTGAAGCCAATGCTCATTTACCATTCCAAAAATCCTAGGGCCCTTAAGAATTATGCTAAATCTACTCTTTCAGTGCTCTGTGAATGGAACCACAAGGCCTGGATGATAGCACATCTGTTTCAAACACAGTTTACTGAATATTTTAAGCCCACTATTGAGACTTACTGCTCAGAGAAAAATGTTCCTGTCAAAATATTACTGCTCATTGACAATGCACATGGTCACTCAAGTGTGCTGATGGAGATGTACGGTGAGATGCACATTGTTTTCATGGCTGCTAACATGACATCCATTCTGCAGTCAATGGATCAAGGAGTCATTTTGATTTTTAAAACATATTATTTAAGAAATACATTTTGTGATTTGGTTAGTGTTTTAGTAACATTTCAAGTTTTTTTTATTTGTTTTATAGACTAAATGTAGGGTTGGTATGAAGCAAAAATCTAATTGTTAAATTTCTCATTTGTGTTTTGTTTTCTTGAATACTTTTTTTTCAGTTGTTTAAGGAGATTTAAAAATTATTGTACTTTGGTCAAAAAATAATAAATATATCTTATAAATGTAAAAAAAAGAAATATATTTTGATTCAGTAAAGTTGCAGGATACAAAATTAATATACAGAAATCTGTTGTGTTTGTATATACTGATAACTAGCAGAAAAAGAAATTAAGAAAATAATCCCATTTACAATTGCATCAAAAAGAATAAAATACCTAGGAACATATTTAACCAGGGAGGTGAAAGAAATGATAAGACACTGTTAAAAGAAAGTAAATATACATAAATAAATGGAAACATACACCATATTTATGGATTAGAAGAATTAACATTGTTAAAATGTCCATTCTACTCAAAGCAAGCTACAGGTTCAGTGTAATCCCTATCAAAACACCAGTAGTACTTTTCACAGAACAAGAACAAATAATTCTAAAATTTGTATGGAACTGCGGAAGACCTCAAAGAGCCAAAGCAATATCGAGAAAGAAGAAGAAAGCTGAAAGTATCACAATCTCAGATTTCAAACTATACTACAAAGCCATAGTAATCAAAATAGATGATAATGGCACAAAAATAGATCAATGGAACAGAATAGAGAGCCCAGAGAAAAACCTCTACATTTATAGAGAGGTTCAATTAATCTATGACAAAGGAGACAAGAATATACAATGGAGAAAAGACAGTCTCTCTAACAAATGGCATTGGTAAAATGCAAAAAAAATGAACCTGAACCACTTTCTTATACCATACACAAAAATAAACTCAAAATGGATTAAAGACCTAAATGTAAGGCCTGATGCCATAAATCTCCTGAAGGAAAACATCTCTTGGACAATGGCCTCAGCAGTATTTTTCTGTGTCTCCTAAGGAAAAAGAAACAAAAGCAAAAATAAACAAGTGGGACTACATCAAACTAAAAAGCATTTGTACAGCAAAGGGAACTATTAACAAAATGAAAAGTCAAGCTACAGAATAGAAGAAGATATTTGCCAATGATAGATCTGATGAGGGGTTAATATCCAAAATATATAAGGAACTCATACAACTGAAAAAAAATCTGATTAATAAATGGGCAGATGGGATACCTGGGTGGCTCAATCAGTTGGCTCAATCAAGCGTCCAACTCTTGATTTCAACTCAGGTCATGATCCCAGGGTCATGGGATCAAGCCCTGTGTTGGGCTCCATACTGAGCGTGGAGGCTGCTTGATATTCTCTTTCTCTCTCTCTCTCCCTCTGCTCTTCTCCCCAACTTGTACTCTCTGTCTCTAAAATAATTTTTAAAAAATGGGCAGAGGATCTGAAAATACATTTTTCCAAAGCAGACATATAGATAGCCAACAGACACATGAAAAGATGCTCAACATCACTAATCATCAGGGAAATGCAAATCAAAACCACAATGAGATATTACCTCACACCTGTCAGAATGGCTAGTATCGAAAGACAAGAAATAAGAAGTGTTGGTGAGGATGTGGAAGAAAAGGAACGCTTGGACACTGTTGGTAGAAATGTAAACTGGCACATCCACTATGGAAAACTGTATGGAGTTTCCTCAAAAACTTAACAATAGAAATATCATCTGATCTAGTAATTCCTCTTCTGGGTCTTATCTGAAGCTAACAAAAACACTAATATGAAAAGATATATGCATTACTATGTTTCTTGCAGCATTATTTACAATAGCCAAGATATGAAAGCAACAATAGAGGAACGGACACAGAAGATGTGGTACAGACAAAGGAGTATTACTAAGACACAAAAAAGAATGAAATCTTGCCATTTGCAACAACATGGGTAGACCTAGAGGGTGTTATGCTAAGCGAACTAAGTCAGAAAAAGACAAACACAAGAAGATTTCACTTATACATGGAATCTAAAAAGCAAGACAAATGAACAAACAAAAGCAGAAATAGACTCATAAATACCAGAGGAGAATGGAGTGGGGGCATGGGCAAAATACATAAAGGGGATTAAGAGTTACAAATTTCTAGTTATAAAATAAATAAGTCATGGGGATGAAAACTACAGCATAGGGAATATAGTCAGAAATATTGTGATAACTTGGGGCACCTGGGTGGTTCAGTCAGTTAAGTGTCCAACTCTTGATTTTGGTTCAGGTCATGATCTTAATGGTTCGTGAGACTGAACTCCCCTTGGGGCTTTACACTGACAATGTGGAGCCTGCTTGAGATTCTCTTTCTCCCTCTCTCTCTGCCCCTCCTCTGCTCACACTCACTCTCCCTCAAAATAAATAAAGATTAAAAAAAATGTTCATCAACACCAGAATACATAAACTGTGGGGCGCCTGAGTGGCTCAGTCAGTAAAGCATCTGACTCTTGATCTCAGCTCAGGTCTTGGTCTGGAGTTGTGAATTTGGGCCCTACATTGGGCTCCACTGTGGGTATGAAGCCTACTTTAAAAAAAAAAAAGAATAAACTGTGATATATTCATAAACATAGATTTCTTTCCAATTACGAAAAAAATGTACTATTGCCATACAACAATATAGATAAGTCTTATAGACGAAAAGCCATACACAAAAGAATATATACTATATGACTCCATTTATAGGCATACCTCAGAGATATTATGGATTTGGTTCCAGATAACCACAATAAAGCAAATATTGCAATAAAGTGAGTCAAATGAATTTATCAGTTTCCCAGTGCACATAAAAGTTATGTTTGCACTATGCTATAGTCTATTAAATGTGCAATACCATTATATCTAAAAAACCAATGTATATACCTGAACTTAAAAATACTTTATTGCTAAAAATACTAACCATCATCAGAGCTTTCAGTGAGTTGAAATATTTTTGTTGGTGGAGGGTCTTACTTTGATGTTAATGGCTGCTGACTGATCAGAGTGGTGGTTGCTGAAGGTTGGGGTGGCTGTGGTCATTTCTTAAAACAGTGAAAGTTTGCCACATTGATGGACTCCTTTTTTTATGAATGATTTCTCTGTAATGTACAGTGCTATTTGATAGCAAAATGTGAGATCATGACCTGAGATGAAATCAAGTCAGAGTTTTAACTGATTGAGCCACCCAGGTGCCTTGGCATTGTTCTTTTAATTTTAGCCATTCTGATGAAGGTGTAGCAATATTTTATTATGAGTTTTGTACACATTTCCCTTTTGACTGAGCACCTTTTTATATGCTTATTAATTATTTGGCTATTCTCTTTTGTAAACTGACCTGTTGGGGTCTTCTTCCCACTTAAAAAATTGAGTTATCTTTTTCTTACTGATTTGTAGAGTGGATAGGAGTATGTTAGTTGGATCCTATGGGAAGCAGATACCAATATGAAATGATCAATGCGGGGCGCCTGGGTGGCTCAGTCGGTTGAGCGGCCGACTTTGGCTCAGATCATGATCTCGCGGTCCGTGAGTTCGAGCCCCGCGTCGGGCTCTGTGCTGACAGCTCAGAGCCTGGAGCCTGTTTCGGATTCTGTGTCTCCCTCTCTCTGACCCTCCCCTGTTCATGCTCTGTCTCTCCCTGTCTCAAAAATAAAAATTAAACGTTAAAAAAAAAAAAAAAGAAATGATCAATGCAATTGATGTATTGGGGTAATGCCTATGAAAAATAAAGGGGAGAGAAATAAAGGAATAGGCAGGAAGAGTCTTCAGATGCAGATCTGACACGTGTGAAAAAGGAAAAGGAAGGAGAACTGGGTAGGAATACAATAAGATTGAAGTACATCTCTGAGAAAGTCTTAACCAGTCCAATGAGAAGCTCTAACACAACAGCTCCCCATAGAGAAGTTCTGTACTGGTTGGAGATAGTGAGCCCTTGCCCCACAACTGTGCTTATAACTGGCTAGATGCTTCTAAGGAAATGTGTGTACTTGGCTTGCAAGCTGAGGTAGATCTTTTCTAGAAGTGAAATCTAAGCAAAGTAACTGATGGACACCACAGAATTCTTTACCAGATGTATGTATTGCAAGTATCTTCTCCTAGTATGTAGCTTGCCTTTTTATTCTTAGTGGCATCTGTTAGTTACTTTTAATTAAGTCCAATTTACCTATCTTTTCTTTGTTATTGCTTTTTGTACATTGTTCAAGAAGTCTTTGCCTTTCTCAAGTTCATGAAGGTATTCTCCTATGTTTTCTCCTAGAAGTTTTATCATTTTGCTGTTCACATTAAAGTCTATGATCCATTTTATTTTATTTTAATTTTTTTTACGGTTTATTTATTTTGGGGGGGTGCAGAGAGTGGGGGGGGGGGAGAGAAACCCAAGCAGACTCCACGCTGTTAGCACAGAGCCTGGCACAGGGTTTGATTCTACAAACAGTGAGACCATGACCTGAGCCGAAATCAGGGGTCAAACACTTAACCAACTGAGCCACCCAGGTCCTCCCATGGTCTATGATCCATTTAAAAAAATATTTTGGGCATGGTGTAAGGTTAGGTTCAGGTTCTATTATTTTCCAGATGACAAATTTTTCCCAGCACTAATGAAAAGACCTCCTTCCCTGCCCCCCCCCCCCGCCCCCACCTGCAGTAGAGACTGTTCTAAACAAGTGACTGTATATGTATGGGTCTGTTTCTGGATTTTCTAGTCCAGCCCATTATTCTATTTGTCTAAACTTGTGCTAATATCATACTATCTTAATTTCTGTAGTTTTATAATAAATTTGGATATGTGGTAATGTAGATTCTTCACCTTTATTCTTCGCTATTGGCTTGGCTATGCCAGGACCTTGGCATTTCTCTATATATTTAAGAATCACCTTTTCAATTCCAACAAAAATATGCTGCAGTTTCAATTGGGATTCATTAATTCTATAGACTAATTTGGGGAGAACTGATATTTAAACAATATTAAGTCTTTCAATCCATGAACATGGCATGTTTCTGGAAAGGAACTTCTAGGTAGAAGGGAAAGTAAGAACAAAGGCAGATGGACAAGAAAGAGCATAGCTTCTGGGATATGAGAAGCTACAAAGCAGTTCATTGAGGTGTAAAAGTGCAAGGCATGGAATGCAGAAGATGAGGCTGAAGAAAGAGGTCTGATGTGCATTCATACTAAAGACTCAGGTGACTCTCCTCTTTGGCCTCTTACTCCTTTTCTTGGTCTCTGCCTCTAGCCACACTATCCTTTTTGTTTCTTGAATGTACTGTGATCCCTCCCACTGCTGGGTCTTTATCTGTATTTGCCTCTCCCTCCACCCTCCATAAGGACTTCTGTCACCTAAATTTTTCTTAGCTTTCATTTCTCACCTTGAAACCCTTCTATTTTTTTTTTTTGAAGTCTTCCCTGAGTCCTTACTTTGAAACAGTTTCCTTTATTATATACTTTCATAGAGCTATGTTCTTTTCCATAGAGCATTTATATTAATTTGTTTTTATGTATTCAATCACAGGATTATCTTGATCTGGTTGTATCTCTATATAAGATTGCAGTTATTAGGAAAATGGGATGATGTCTTCACTCCCCTTCATATCTCTGCATCTGTCATAGTACTTGTTGCACAGTAGATATTCAGTAAATACCTGTGTGAATTGAAGAAATTAAAAACTATTCTCATGAAAAAAAAAAAAAAAGACTCAGGTGACAATGGATTTGAATAGGTTCGAATGGCTTTCACAGGGGTTAAAAGTGTAGGCGGGGATAATAGTTAGGAGACCATTCCAGGAGTTTAGGCGAGATATAATGAAGAACATTGACAATGGCAATCAAAGTGGGAAAGAAATGGATTCATATTTTATTGGTAAAATCTGCAGTACTTGGTGACAGGATGTTGTAGGGTAGATGGGAGATGGTGAGAGTCAGAGATGGCTCCCTACTTTCTAACCTGTGTCTGAGTAGATGGCGGTACAAAGAATATGGGAGTAACAGTAAACCTGGGAGAGAAATGGTGAGTAGGTTGAGGTTGGCATGCCGATAGGGCTCCCAGTGAAGTGTCTGGAAGACAACTGGATACATATGGTCCTGGAATCATAGGTAAAATCATGAGAATCGATCAGATCACACAGGGAGTATGTGTGGGTTGAGGAGTATTAAGCATCCTTCCCTCATATTCTCAGTGAAACTTAAATTTTCCTAATTCTTTGTCTTCTTTTTCAAGACAATATTGCCCATTGATCTTCCCTGGGTTAAAAATCATAGAAAGGGGTGCCTGGGTGGCTCAGTTGGTTAAGCACCCAAATCTTAATTTTGGCTCAGGCCATGATCTCACACTCCTGAGATCAAGCCCTGCATTGGGCTCCATGCTAGATGTGGAACCTGCTTCAGATTCTCTCTCCTTCTCCCTCTGCCCCTCTCCCCCACTTTCTCTCTCAAAAACAAACAAAAACCATATAAGAAATAGTGTTTACTGGTCTGACATTATGTTTATGACCACAAGTTTCAAATGGTCATTCAGTACAACAGAAATACCTTCTAAAGTTCCACTCTCAGAGACCATGTTTTTGGCTTCTCCTCTTCCTCCAACCTTCTTTTCTCTCCTTGCCCTCTACTCTCAGTTGAATTTTACCTCATAATTTACTTAAAAAAAGGGGGGGGGGGAGCAATTTGACTACCTCATTTTTATATTTATTTATTTTTAATTTTTTTTAACGTTTATTTGTTTTTGAGACAGAGAGAGACAGAGCATGAATGGGGGAGGGTCAGAGAGAGAGAGGGAGACACAGAATCCGAAACAGGCTCCAGGCTCTGAGCTGTCAGCACAGAGCCCGACACGGGGCTTGAACTCACGAACTGGGAGATCATGACCTGAGTCACCGACTGAGCCACCCAGGCACCCCTGACTATCTCATTTTTATACCATCAAGTGTGCCAGGTTCTCTGCATCCTCTCTGCCTTCCTTCTCATTACCACAGAGGAGTCCCCATTTCAATCTACAGCCAACCCTGTACATCTGTCCTCTACATTTCACCCTTTTTCCCTGCCTCACTTATTAGCCCCCTTCTCTCTATCATCAATTTCTCCTTTGCTGCCAAGTCCCTTTCATCTTTATACAAATATGCCTTAATATCACTCTCTATAAACAAAGCAAATCTTCAGTGCCAGAGACTGCTAGTGCTCACTGATATTCATTTTCTTTTCTTCTTCCCGAGCATATAGCTAAATGCTATTTCTCAAATTCTGTTTTTCAGCCTCCTTGTGGAGGGCATACAGAAAGTAAATTGTGACTTAGTAATGTACTCAGCTTTCAGGCCTGGCCCATAAAAATCTCCCATATATGATCCTCTACTCTCTTTTCTTTTCTAGGCTGATTTTGAAGGCTACATGTTGATGCTACAAGACAGAAGGCATCTTCCAGATTACTCCTGGAAGAAAGACACTCAACTCACACTGGACTGTGACTTGAATAATAAACAAACTTCAATTGTGTTAACATGTTGAAATTGTGGTTGTGAGTGACAGCCCTTAGCCTCATATAGTTCTGCATTCCCCCTTCAGTTATTGCCTCATTTCTGTTTCCTTTAACACTCTTGAAAGGGTTGTCTATACTCCTTGTTTTCATCATTCTCCTCAACCTCCTCAAATTCAGCTTTCATCCCCACCATTCCATTGACATGGCTCTTATCAAGACCATTAATGACCTTCATCTTGCCAAATCCAAGGTCCTTTCTTTATTCTTTTTCAATCTCTCAGCATCATTTAACACAGCTGACCATCTCCATTCTTTCTGAAACACCCTCTGGGACACCATAGTCTCTTGGTTTCCTCCTGCTTCACTGGCAGCTCCTTCTCTACCAGTTCTCTAAGAATTCAAGGATCCCAGGGTTCTTTTTCATATTTTTTCCCCTCTATCTACACTTTATGTTTAGGTAGTCTTATCCCAAATGAAATGCCACTGATTCCCAAATCTTTATTTCTAGCCCTGACCTTTTCCCTTAGCTTTTGTTCTGTATATTCCACTGTCTACTGGGATGTCTACTAGGCATCTGTAACTTAACATGTCAGAAACACAACTCCTGATTTTCCCTCTCAAACCTCTTTCTTTACTAGCCTTCCTTTTTACCTGGTTGCTTAAACCAAAAATGTGGGAGGGGTGCCTGGGTGGCTCAGTTGGTTAAGCATCCGACTTCAGCTCAGGTCATGATCTTGCAGTCTGTGGATTTGAGCCTGGAGCCTGCTTTAGATTCTGTGTCTCCTTCTCTCTCTGACCCTCCCCTGTTCATGCTTTCTCTTTCTTTCTCTCTCTCTCTCTCTCGGAAATAAAAAAATATAAACATTAAAAACAATTTTTTTAAAAATGTGAGAATTGCCCTTGTTTACTTTTCTCCCTACTCCTCCCGACATCCAATCCATCATCAAGTCCTTCCGCCTCGGTCATCAAAATAGCTTACTAAATTTGACTTCTTTTCGCTATCTCCTCTGTTAAGACACTAATCCAAAGCACTTCTTTCATTTAGACTACTCCAACAGCCCCTAGTTAGTGTTCACTAAGTTTAACATGTCAGCCTGAGTAAACATCTCAAAATGTATTCATAAATCAATCACACACTTAACACTCTCCAATAGCTTTCTGTGTGCTACTGGAATTAAACCTCATCTTCCTTATCATGGTCTACAAAGTCCTAGAGGATCTGGCCCCTGCTTACCTCTTCAACCTCATTCTGTTTGCGTTAGTCCTCCTGGCCTTCTCTCCATCCCTCAGGTAAGCTCTTACCAATCTCCAGGATTTGGTACTTGCTATTCCTCTGACTGGAATGTTGTTTCCCTGAATCTTCCTGTGGATACCTCTTTCTTATCACTTAGGACTCAGCTCAAATGTCACGTCTTCAGAGCATCCCCATCCTCAGTCATATACTATCCCATTGCTTTATTTTCTTTACAGCAACAAAAAAACAAAATACCTTCACAATAGTATTTTAAAGGATCTTTTTTGATAATATGCTCGATGTCTTTCATGTGGGCCATAGCTGCATGAAGGCAGATGCTCCGTCTTCTTTCTTAGTGTGTCACCACCTAAAGAGTACCTGGCACAGAGTAGATATTTGTTGAACTGAATGAACAGTATCAACAACTGGGTGCCTTCGAGGAAAACTAGCATGCGCTATTCTCTTCTATAAGTGCCAATAACTAGCTGCCTATCATCTTTACAGTAATAAGCTCTTTTTTCTCAGCATAAGTCCCCTCAAAATCAAAATTACTACTTACCTTTGTTGTTTTTTAGTCCATCCATCACCTTGTCTTGCAATCTTTCTATCTTAAAAAATTAAGTGAGGGCACCTGGGTGGTTCAGTTGGTTGAGCATCCGACTCTTTGATTTCAGCTCAGGTCATGATCCCAGGGTGGTGGGATCCAGCCCCACATCAGGCTCTGCCCTAAGTGTGGAGCCTGCTTGGGATTCTCTCTATCCCTGTCTCTCTCCCTCCCTCTGCCCCTCTCCCCTGCTCATGTGCACTCTCTCTCTCCCTCACTCTAAAATTAAAAAAATAGGGGCACTTGGGTGGCTCAGTCAGTTGAGTGTCTGACTTCAGCTCAGGTCATGATCTCAGGGTTCTCTGGAGCCCCACATCAGGCTCAGTGCTGACAGCTTAGAGCCTGGAGCCTGCTTCAGATTCTGTGTCTCCCTCTCTCTCTGCCCCTCCCACCCTCAAAAATAAACATAAAAAAAAATTTTTTTAATAAAAAAATAAATAAACGTATCCTGTATAACTAAAATATTTTCCCTTTTCAGATATGGACTGAACCTTTCAAAAGAGGGTTCCACTACTTTAAAAAAATGTGAAAGGGTTAAAACAAATCTTTAGGAAGGTAAGAAAATAAAACCCATAGCTTAGTCATATGACAAATTAAAAAAGCCCTGGAAATAAATATAAACATGCTGTCCTATTAATGAGGAGATTTAAATAAGTCAGTCTTTGAAAAATAAAAGATAACAATTGATTAGTTCAAAATTCTATAGTTGTTACTAAATCTCCTTAGGTACAACTTGTGAGTTTACAGATTGGAGTGGTGTTAGAACTGGTCCTAAGTACTGCAACTGGGACAGATTCTGTTCGGTCCAGAACTCTTCAGTAGACAAACATTATTATCCTCTATTAAGTTCAAGAGGCACCTAAAACCAATCAATTTCTGAAGGTGGAATATAAACAAATAGACACAAAATATTTTCCCTTCCTATTTGTCATTCACCTTCCTAATGAATTCTTAAACATCTGTGCTCAGTTCTCCCTTACAGTTCTGATATTGGGGGTTGTAAGGTTAAATTCGTCTAAAAACTAAATTAAAAAATTTCCCTGGTACCAAAATGGACAAGAAATCTCACCTCCTTTCTTTTTACTCAGCAATTCCTTTAGAAAAATCGAAATTACAAATGATGTCTTTGAGATGTATGTATACCTTTTAAAAAGCTAAATAAGCCTCTTGCCAGTTTTGAATCCCTCTAAGGTCTTTCTTAGGGGCCTTGAAATTACCTCTTTGAAACCAAGCACCAAGGAGGACTCTGTCCCACCTCTTGGTCTTTGTGGGATTTTAAACCCCAGCTGTTGGCTTCCAGATGTAACTTCGTATTATTTTTTTCCTTTGGATAAAGACAGCAGGTCGGTGGTGGATTATATCTGCCTGGCTACATAAACAAATGAGGGTTGTTGTGTCTTTCTTTTGTTTTTGTTTTTGTTTTTGTTTTTTTGGTGTTTTTTTTTTTTTTTTGTCTTTACAATCTCTTTAGTGCATCACATGCTTTAATGCTTATTCAATAATAAAATTGTTTCATTCTTTCCTACTTTTAGCGGAGAGGATATTATGGAGTTGGTAGATTTTATTTTTATTATTTATTATTTTTATTTGTGCGAGAGAGATATCGAGCGATCGAGAAAGCGAGAGAGCGAGAGAGAGATCACCCAAGCGTGGGAGAGGAGCAGAGGGAGAGAGAGAGAATCCTGAGCAGGCTCCACGCTCAGAGCAGAGGTCAACAAGGGGCTCAATCTCACGACCCTGGGATCATGACCTGACAAGAGTCAGAGGCTCAAGAGACTGAGCCACTCAGGTGTACCAGATTTTATTTTTAACGATTTCCTCAACTGGGTCCTCCAGTTTCAACACTTGTATAGCTGGCTGATAATCCCCATGCCCCCTCCACACTCGTTTTAGGCAGTAAGGTATAGTGCAAAGACCACGGATTCAGACAACCCTGGGTTTAACCTGTGCTTTTCATTTTACCAGAACGTAACTTCTCTGAAGTATTACTTCTTTTTTTCTCTGAAGTATTACTTAACTTCTCTGAACCCCTATTAACCTCATTTACAAAAATTAGGACAATAATACGTTTTAAATGAGGTAAATAAACGGACACACAGGAGGTTCTTAGCACTCGAATGAAACAGAGTTATACCACACTAACTCCACACACTAAGCGTGTGTTCCACTCCTCCTCTCCTCGTGGGTATCTGTCAAATCCCAGGATAGCGTTTACCTCACTAATCTCGAGCACACTGCGTTAAGAGGCAACGAACTCGCAGTGAGGATTTTAACAGCTGAAAAAGTTTTAGTAGGTAAAGCTGACAGAGCCCTCGCAATTCAAACAGAATGGGGGAAAAGCAGGTTGCGGGGGTCCCCAAATGCAAATACGTGAATTACAAATGAATACAGGCGACAGCGCTTCCGCACTTCCTCTCCTGGGCTCATCAGGACACCGCCCGCCGACGCGGGGGCGAAGATTTGCATGTGCGAAGTTGGGAAGAGGCGGGGAACCACCCATCGAAAACCCCGGCCGCCGTCCCCCGCGGCCCCGGAAAGCCAGCCCCACTTCACCGCCCGGCCCGCCCCCAAGTGCTCCGGTGCGGCCAGCCCCCTGGACGTCACCGCACCTTCCCACCCTCTTCTGAACTTTAAACCACGCGCCTCAGAACAACCTGGAGGAGGGGGATTTCTTCCGAGCCGGCTGCTTTCCCACGCGCGAACAGTCAACGCCCGGCTCCCAGCGTTCCCCGCGCTCCCGAAGATCCCGCCTCCCACTGTCCAGACCCAGTCTCAAAGCTTTGGGCTGCAGGGGGCGGGGCGCGGGTAGGGGCGGGGCGGAGCGCGGGCCTCCAGGACGCCCCGCCTCCCCGCCCCCGGGACAGGCGGCGGTGCTGGGGGTCTACGTCAGCCGCGGGAAATCCCCTCTCCTAGCTGCCCGCCCCTCGGCCTGGCCGGCCTGTGGCTCTGGCGGCGCTCCGCCCCCTACCCCTGGCTCCCGCACCTGGGAAGGGCGACTCTGGGCGAACGCGAGAATTAAGGGGGTGGGAAGGTGTGAGCCGCAAACTCCGAGGAGGGCGGGAAGGAGGAGGAGGCCTCGGGGGGTGATCAGGGGAACAGGGGGTCCCGTCGGCAGAGTCCGTCGGCCGCCGGACCGACGCGGGCTGATCGCGGAGGTCTCGGGTCTGGACGCTTGGAGCGGGCGGCGCGGTGAGCGGAGCCATGGCCTCCGGTGAGTGTTCCAGGCGCGGGTCCGGACCGGGGGAAGGAGCTCCTCCGGACGTCGGAGTTTCGGGGGTCCCAGTTTTGGTTGTGCGCGTTATGTCTTAAAATCGTCTCATCTGGCAAATTGTCAGCCTTTAACAAGTTCCCCGGTTCAAGGTTTGCGTGCGAAATCAAAGTCACGCTCTGTAATTTGATGCCAACGATTTGATTTTTAGGATTAGGGAAGTAACAATTACCTAAATAAAGGAGGACGGATAGTTCTCGTATTTAGAAGTTGTTTTATGTTGAAATGGTGGTGTTATGTTTTAGAACAGGAATGAAGACGCTTCAGACCTCAGGAGTGCGCTACTTTTTTTTTAAAGTTTAATTTCATCAAGTGCCGAGAGGTGATGACTGATGTGTTGACAGTTGTACAAAATGTGGTGCGGCTTTAAAAGTCACCAGTGGTATCCCAACAGCTTTTAAGTGGAAACGTTGCTTGAACAAAGTGGATAGTTTCTACTCTAAAGCGCGTACTTTCTGTTTTACGGAAAAGTCATTTTTTTTTCTTTATTGGAAAGGAGTATTAAAACACCGGTGCTTTTAAAATAGGAGCAGGAATGAAAACTGTGCATCACTAATGTAGAAACTGATTTTCAGTTCATAGATGCGTGGATTTCTTGCTTTGGAGGGAAACGACTTTATCAAAAAACAGGTTAGAGGACAGGGGAGGGAGTCTCAAGTATGTAGCCGTGGTTTGGATCTGTTTGTAACCTAAAGGGAAGTAAATCGAGTAGATTGTTCCAGTTGGACCTTTGCAGGATGCTGGCAAGGTTCATGAGGCTGTTTCCCGGCAGAGGGAGCAGCTTGAGCAAGGCTGGGAGGCCTTATCGATAGTATTAAGTTAGCGCTGTACTAAGTGGCAGAAGAGGGGACCTTGTTTTTGCTTGACCCGCGTCCTCCCAAGTCCCTGATACAGTGACCCTCAGAAGGCTGATATCTAGCAGAGAAGAGGAAGTAGAAAGCATTAAAGGATTTTTTTTAAGGGTTGAGCAGAACAATGCCATAGCTACTGCTGTAGGCCGAAAAGGAAATTGGGGTGGTTCACATGACATTTGATTTCACTTTGTCTGTGGTTTTCATGTGAGAATACAAGTGTAGTTTAAAATATTTCAACTTTCTCTTTACCCACTTCAGTGACCCCAAACTTTAAGATAATTTTGTAAATTTATAACTTCAAAGCACATTTAGAATAAAAATGCAAAGATGATCTGAAATATTTGGCTAATTTATTATTGGTTACCAGAAAGATTTTGTGTGAAAGTAGTAATGGTGAGCATTATAAATAAAAAAGGTCAGACTGCTGTCAATTTACACAAAATTCGTTAATATGTGGCTTGAATACAATACTTCTAATTACCTTACAAGGGAGAAAAGAACCATTTACACAGAGGGTAGCGTAAGCCCCACAGCATTCAGGAAGAGGGTACAATTTAAATTTGTTTAATGGCACTGTATTTTGTGCTGTTGTGAGAGCTGATTTCCCTAAATTGAAGGGGAAGAAATTTAAAGGAATGGAAAGCTGTAGAGCAGTTATCTCTTTTTTTGTTTTTGTTTGTTTTCTGTTTTTTTGTTTTTTTTGTTTTTTGTTTTTTGCCTTTTCTGGAGTTGCATTAAAATGGGACTATTTAAAATATAACAAGTTATTTGGGGTGCCTGGATGACTCAGATGGTTAAGCGTCCAACTTCCGTTCAGGTCATGATCTCACGGTTGGTGGGTTCTAGCCCCTCGTTGGGCTCTGTGCTGACATTTCAGAGCCTGAAACCTGCTTCGAATTCTGTGTCTCCCTCTCTCCCTCTGCTCCTCCCCTCGCTAGTACTCTTTCTCTCAAAAATAAATAAATTGGGCGCCTGGGTGGCGCAGTCGGTTAAGCGTCCGACTTCAGCCAGGTCACGATCTCGCGGTCCGTGGGTTCGAGCCCCGCATCGGGCTCTGGGCTGATGGCTCAGAGCCTGGAGCCTGTTTCCGATTCTGTGTCTCCCTCTCTCTCTGCCCCTCCCCCGTTCATGCTCTGTCTCTCTCTGTCCCAAAAATAAATAAAAACGTTGAGAAAAAAAAAAAATTAAAAAAAAAAATAAATAAATAAATTAAGTAAATAAATAAAAATAAAATATAACAAGTTATTTAAATTGGAATTCAGTTGTTTGAAAACTGCCAAGGAAATTTTTAAAAAGGAGTCTGGGTATATTTTCCTTAATCACTTGTAAAGGCCTTAGAGAAAAAGATGCAATAATTACAAATTCTTTTCCTGTTTTGAAACAGTAATTGAACCGAAAGAGTAATAGGAGAAAAATTTTTGCTTAGTTTATCTTTGTTTAGTTTAGATTATTTGTAGTAAGGTAGTATTGGAACCTCAAAAAGTATTTTTATTGATTACCAAGCACTTTAGACCATGTCTTTATTTCTCACCGGATGTCATATGTAAATAGGTATGTGTAGTTGCATATGTTATCTGTATAACGTAAAAGTAGGAGATCATAATCTCATAGGCAAAATTATATAAGTACCATGAGTAACTGGGACTTTGATATGTTTATGATTCTAAATTTTGTTCAGGTAAATTACCAAATTAATTATTTAGGATTTCACAGATCAGGTTCTATTAAGTTGTCTTTATTGCTTGTTTGTTTGTTTGTTTGTTTTTAACACGTTGATTTTTCTGTCTTTTGGCACAATTAATTAGAACAGGTATTGCTAAGAAGAATGTTCCTTGTCCACTTAGGGTATGCGTAGGCAGTCATTACTCTTGTATATTTATGATTCTGTTTTGCTTAACATAAGCAAAATTGGCTATTTTATGTCTGAACTTAAGGCTTCTCATTGTTCCAGTAGAAAGTACGGAATGCTCTTATGCACACATAGGTCTGTTTCCTAATAAGCAGTACGGTCTTTGGTAAAATATGTTTTAATATTTAGATAATTGATTTTTATTCACAGTTTTCTTAAGTATAGTTCTGTTGTGTCATACAATAGGAAGTACATGAAGAAGTTGTTTTTGTAAGCCACAATACTTCCAACTCTGTGGTGTGAGTTTCAAGAGAACTATAAGTATTTCTCTTGAGTAAGGGGAAAAAAAATCAGTGTAGGTATGATGCAACTTAATCTTTAACGATAAAGCTGGAAGCTGGAATTGGCAACTAAAGCAAATGACTTTTTTAAGTAGAAGACTGCACACTGTAAACACGAAGGCTGTTTCAGACTTGCCACCCATGAAAACGTAGAGACAATAGTGGTATGAAAGAATGAAGGTGCTGACAGAATGAAGTGGTATGATAGAGTGAAGGCACTGAGTGAGTGAAATGGCTAGGGAGGAATCATGATGAATCATAATTGGTACCATCTGGGGGGTGTGTAGTATCTTTCCCAAATACAACTTAGGAGGCTCAGCATTTCCTTTTGTCCTGTCCTTCTCTCATCCGCATTCTCTGCAAAGGATTGTGTTTGTAGGCACATGACCCAAATACTTGCATGGGACATACTTATACTAAAAACCAGTCAATATTTGTTTAATACTTTTTAAAATTGGCATCCTGTAATGTTTAGTTTTAAATTTGGCAGGCTTTTTAAAAAAATATATTTATTTATTTATTTTGAAAAAGAGCATGCGCGCACAAGTGGTGTAAGGGGCAGAGAGTGAAGATACAGAAATCCCAAGCAGGCTCAGTGCTGTCAGCACAGAGCCCATCCGTGGGGTTTGATCCCACATACCGTGAGATCATGACCTGAGCGGAAACGAAGAGTCAGTCGCTTAACTGACTGAGTCACCTAGGTGCCCCT
This sequence comes from Leopardus geoffroyi, assembly GCF_018350155.1. Classification (NCBI taxonomy): domain Eukaryota; kingdom Metazoa; phylum Chordata; class Mammalia; order Carnivora; family Felidae; genus Leopardus; species Leopardus geoffroyi. Next base: position 78,968,590 of record NC_059336.1, read on the forward strand.
AAATCTGGCAGTCTTAATCAAGACAGGTGATTTGGTATTGCCATTTATTTTCAATTTAGTTAAATACCTGAGTAATCTGGGACAGATTTTAAATATTTCTCTACTTTTTCATCCCAGAAGTTAAAATTTTTTTCGAGATCCTCCCCGCCCCCGAACACAGTGAAATCTCTAGCACTTAACCAACTCTTACATCTTTTATTTACCTTATGCTGCATATATCAGTCAAATACACATCCAGAACTTTCCTTACTTGGATTCTTAAGGCCCATTTCCGAGTCAGCCTCAGATATTGGAATAAATCTGGACTTTAGTCCATAATGAAGCTGGTTTTATTCCAGTTCTGCTACTCTGTGAGATAAAAATGAGAGAATAACTATTATAAAGGCTTGTTTTTAGGAACCCATAAATACCCATCAATGTTAGTTTTCTTATGTAGTGGAGCTGTTTGGGGACTCAGACCTCTAGGAAATGGGACTTTCTAGAGATAGTTTGAGTATCCTGACATTCTAGAATTCTGTGAAACCTTAAAAACTTACAATAATAGGCTAGAACAGATGCTAGATAGAAAATAGTCTTTCAAGAATATATAAGACTACCCATTTACTTTTAAACAATTTGAAATGGTTTTCTGTATTTTTAAACTAGGGGAGAAGAATTTAACAGTGATGTTTGGAGGCAGTGTATCTTTTCTCTGTTGTCCACTTAAATGATACTGAACATTCTGAAAAGAAAGTAAATAAAAAACTTCTTAGTAGATAAACTGTGTCCTTTTGCTAATGATTGATATAACTTATCCTTCATTTGATTTCTTTGGCACCTTCTGTGTTATTCTCTTTCTATCCTGTGGGAATAGGCTTAAGTTTTCTTTGCCCCTTTGTTAACTGAATGCCATTCTATGTGAGAAATGGTAACTCTAAATTTTGATCATAATTAGGAAGAAATGGAAAAGCTCACGTGTGTCTTAAGGTAGAGAAGATTATCACCACAATTCAGTTGGGTTCCTAGGTTTGAGGAATGACAAATCTTTTCTTTTTCTCCAAAGTGAGTGAAGGTGATATTTAGAAAAGTGTATATTGTTAGCTCCATTTCCTCCTTTGACTCTCAGGCAGTCTGTTATCCAGTACTTCTGTAAGAGAGATGCGGTCTGTAGTCAGTTATTCTCAGCTGTGGTGTTGACATTTTAGTGTGTTATCATTTGCTTCCTGTATTGTAACGAGTCTTACTAATGATAGTTAAAATAATAGTTTTGCAAACAATTTACCTTTTAAATAGATCGCTGTGATTGGAGACCATCCCATCATAATGCCTTTTTCCCTTGCTTATGTTTGGCTAAGCTTCTTAGACTGGGAGAGAAAGAAGACTTAGAAGTTGTCAGAATTCCTCTGCCTAGTTTGTCTATCACCCAGCTCATACTTGTATATGAATTTTTGGACTGCTTCCTAGATATGTGCATTGTTTCTGCTGCTTTATGTTTTAGGGCAGTGGTTCTTTTTTTAAAAAAAAAAATTTTTTTAACGTTTGTTTATTTTTGAGACAGAGAGAGACAGCATGAACAGGGGAGGGTCAGAGAGAGGGAGACACAGAACTGGAAGCAGGCTCCAGGCTCTGAGCCATCAGCCCAGAGCCTGATGCGGGGCTCGAACTCACGGACTGTGAGATCGTGACCTGAGCTGAAGTCGGACGCTTTAACCGACTGAGCCACCCAGGCGCCCCAGGGCAGTGGTTCTTAATCAGTAGTGTGTTAGAATGGTTTGGAAGGCTTTTTCAGAAATATGTTGGGGCTTTAAAGATTTCTGTTTCTATTCAGATCACAGGTGGGATCAGGGCGTGTATGTTTTTTGAAAAAGCTTCCTAGGTAATTCTGATACATACCCCCACTGTGAACTCTGTTCCAGGAATTTCATTGGATCTAAATACTGACTTCCCTATACCAAGATGCATTATCTTCTTAAATTAAGTTGCATTTATTTTAGGTTATTTGCTGTAATCAGTTATTGTGACTTTACCCCCAGTGGTTTTTATGGTTGGGTTTTTTTGTTTGTTTTTTAATTTGATCCATTGGGGTCCCAGCTATCATATTTGCTAATGTCATTTATAATTTTTTTCTTATAACTTCATAATGTTGAGCTTTAGCATCTATAAAATGGGATAATAATTCCTGTTCTGTTTTTATGAAGATTAAAGTTGAGAGGATCAAATAAGAATATATATAAGAGTACTTTAAAACAGTGTTATAATTACTGTAGTTAACTTTTTACTGAACAATTAACACTGGTTCCCAGTGCTGGCTATAAGGTTTTAGTTAAGGTGTCTATTTCTGACAATTAAAGCTCCATTTTTAACTTTTATTTCAATGTAATTAAAAAAATTTTTTTTAAGTTATTTTCTTTTTTAATTTTTTTTTTTTTTTTTTAACGTTTACTCATTTTAGAGACAGAGAGAGACAGAGCATGAATGGGGGAAGGTCAGAGAGAGAGGGAGACACAGAATCTGAAACAGGCTCCAGGCTCTGAGCTGTCAGCACAGAGCCCGATGCGGGGCTTGAACTCACGGACCGCGAGATCATGACCTGAGCCGAAGTTGGTCGCCCAACTGACTGAGCCACCCAGGCGCCCCAAGTTAATTTATTTTTGAGAGAGTGTGTGTGCAAGTGGGGGAGGGGCAGAGAGAGAGAAGAAGACAGAATTTCAAGCAGGCTCCTTGCTGCCGGCGCAGGACCCCATGAGGGACTTGAACCCACGAACCATGAGATCATGACTGAGGTGAAATCAGGACTGGCCACTTAACTGACTGACCTACTTAGGTACCCCACAATGTAATTTTTTTTTTTTATTTTAAAAACTCAAATAGCACCTTTTTTTTTTGCCTAAGTGCAAATAAAAACATGAATATATCTTGCAAATATTTTGGCTATATTTCAGATGTTTTACAATATTGTTAAAAATGCAGGGGTCAACCCTAGCTTTTGTATAGTATTGGTTAAAGAAAAGTGCAGTAATCAAGAACTACTTAAAAGAAATTTCAACTTTTCAAAACTGTAGTGATTTGAGATAATCTTACTTGAGAGTACTTATTTTCCCTACAATTCCCTCATTGATATTTTACCTTCTTCCACTCCTTAGATGACTACATTTCAACACTTTTTTCAGGAGAGTGGCATTTTAAGATAGAGCACTGAGGAAGGAAATAACTGGTACACTGTACTGATGCGTGATATAGGTGATTTATAGTTGGGAAGTAGTTTTAAATCATAAATACAGATAAATTAGACTGTAAATAAGTATGAAGGTTAGAAAAGTGTAGCAGTTCTGGTACCCACAAAGCACTGGTTTTTTTCCTTAGTAGGGAAACCTACTGAAGGATCATCAGTATGATCCTTCAATGTTTGTGTAACTTACACAAACAAAAAGATTTTTAGATTTTCAGTTATTCATTCTCCAGATGTTTACCAAATATCAGTCTATAAGGCACTGATGAATACGTCACAATTCTTGCCTTCAAGTAGCTTGAAAAGAAATAAGACCAGTAACTTGATGAAATAAAACAAGTTGCTTTTTTTCAAGAAGAAATAAAACAGTGAGTCTCCCCTTAATTATAGTAATTTGGAATAATTGTCATAAACAAAATACTATGGCAAATTAGAGGAGGGGGAGATTATTTCCAGCTGGGGGAATGTAGAATATTATAATAAACTGTTGGTTGCTCATGAGACTTTTTTTTTTTTTTTTTTTACCAATAAAGAGCTTCTTCAATAGGAAGAATAGATTTCAAAGGGTTTTAAGTACTTGATGTTATATGATAACTAATATTTTTCATTTTTATAATTTCACATTTTTAAAAACTATTTTAATCTTTCAGCAACTGCTCTTTTCTTGTCTATAGCCTTTTTTCAAAAACGTTTTCTACTTTAAGGTAGTGTTGTGTAACCAATGAAATATTTGAAAAATCATTATGAGCCTAACTAGCACTTTTGCTCACACTCATCTCCCAAAAGTTAGCCACTTACCATTAATGATATAATTCTGTATCAACTTCCCACCAACTACCTTTAAATAAATAGTGGGCAGGGATTTATTTGACCCTTAGTTCAACCACATAAATTATTTTATGTATCACTTTAAAATATTGTTGAGTATTGAGAGGAAAATGTACTTTATTTTCACACACTCCTTCAATAATATATAAGGATATGAAATATTTGAAACTGAAATGTGAATTTGAGTTATTTGAAATATGTGAAGTTGAAACACTCATCTGCATGCCTTACATTTTTCAGTAAAATTGAAATAAGTGTTAGGAACAAGATTAGGTTAAAGTCCGTTTTCCCTGGCTCTTTGTCTTTTGCCTAAACAAATAGGTAGTAAATTCAAACAGGAGTCTGAACCAACCAATTAATTAAAGGTAACATTAACACTTCATTCAGTAACCCAAAGTAGAAACTGTGGAGCCTCAGTGATTCTTTACTTGCTCTTAACCCTAATGTTCAGTGACCAAGGAGTGTTAATTTTATGTTTTCAATAATCCTTCATCCTTGTTATCACTACCATATGTCAGACGTGCCCTCATCATTGGGCACAGTAGCATAACAGCCTCTGAACTCATCATCATGCTTTCTCCTTTCTTTCCAATCTGTCCACTGCCATCAGAATTCTTACTCTAAAATGTCAGTCTGATCATATGGTTCCCCTGCACAAAACCATTCATTGATTCTTTGTCACTCAGAAGGAAATCCAAATCCCCAGTGTACTCTGGCATTTGGTTCTAAAGGTGAAAGTGTATTACACGTTCATTATGGTTATATTGGTGATTCTTAAACTTTCTTTTCTGTGCTGCCACGACTTTGGACTCCCTGCTGAATGCCTACCTTTCTCCCTTCCCCCTCTGCTCTCTCCACCCTTTTGCTTCATTAATTCTTTTTCCTTTAACACAGGCATGTCTGACTCTTTTGCTCTTACTGTCATTTTATGCACAATTGTTAGCATAAACAAAATTTTGTTTTGTTGGACTCTCCTATAGTCTAATAATTTGTGTTGTTTGCCTCATTGTTTTTTTTTTTAAATTTTTTTTTTTAATGTTTATTTATTTTTGAGACAGAGACAGAGCATGAACAGGGGAGGGTCAGAGAGAGGGAGACACAGAATCTGAAACAGGCTCCAGACTCTGAGCTGTCAGCACAGAGCCCGCCGCGGGGCTCGAACTCACGGACTGTGAGATCATGACCTGAGCGTAAGTCGGCTGCTTAACCGACTCAGCCACCCAGGCGCCCCTGCCTCATTGTTTTCTAAAGTCTTGAAAGTACCAGTTGTTATAACATCATGGTATCACTATAAAATCATTGTTTTCAAGAAAGCATTTGAAATTAATAATAGTAGACAACATGTATTGAGTATTTCTTATAGGTGTGTTACTTGGTAAGAACCGAACACACATTACCTCTAATCCTCACAACAACCCAATGAAGTAGGTGCTGTTATTATTATTCACATTTTATAGAGTAGGAGACTTATAAGATACAACATTTCCAGTGTGTTTGCTATTAAGATAGGACTAAGTAGGACTCACAAGACCTCTTCCTCATACTGTACTGGGAAGACCCATTGTGTTACCCTTTTGAAGAGCTTTCTTGCATTCTAACAGAAGATAAGTCTTTAGTCAAAGAAATTGATTATCTAATTGTGGGAATTTAAAAGTCAGTAAGCTGATTGAGGGAATTTTTTTAATGGAAGACGTCTTTACCTCCCTGAAGTAAAGACACATTGCTAAGTACCCTACTTGTAAGCACACTTGAGTGTCTCCACTGAGCTTTCATTTCCACAATATGGATCATAAGAGGGGGTAAACAAACATGCACGTGTTCTAGGGCAGCTCTATTGACATATAATTAATGTATGATAAATTACACATGTTTGAAGTATGCAGTTTGATAACTTTTGACATAGAAATACGACTCTAAGCATCATGATCACAGTCAAGATAATTAACATATCCATCATCCCCCAAGTTTCCTCATCCACTCCACACCCCTGTTCTTAGGTGATCAGTGTTCTGCTTTCTTTGATTATAGTTAGTTCATATATTCTAGAGTTTTATATAAATGGAATCCTATAGTATGTGCTCTTTTGGTCTGGTTTCTTTCAGTCAGCATAAAGTTGCATGTTTTAAATGACATTTGTTATAGAAAGTAAGTAATTATTTTCTTTTCCTCTGTTGTGTCTTATACTTTAGCAAAGGTTTAGATGGAACTGATTGAAAATTGTGGTGAGCTTAAAATCACTTCTGGAATTTGTTTGGATATACTATGTATCAATCCTTTAAGATTCCAATGGAGATATTTAAAAAACATATCCTTCTGCAAGGATTTAAATGCATTTTCAATTTCTTATTTTTCTTTCTTTTTAATGTTAATTTTTGAGAGAGAGCAAGAGTGAGTGAGCGTGTGGGGGTGAGGGGAGAGAGAGAGAAGGAGACACAGCATTCAAAGCAGGCTCTAGGCTCTCAGCTGTCAGCACAGAGTCCAACACGGGGCTGGAACTCAAAACCGTGAGATCATGACGGGAGCTGAAGTTGGACACTTAACCAACAGAGCCACCCAGGCGCCCCTGTATTTTCATTTTCAATTAGCCGTCTTTTAGTACTGTTAAGAGTCTAATGCAAAATCAAGCAGTTAAACTCACTTTTGGAGTATGATATTGCACTTCTGAAGACTATCTTCTTGACCCTTCTGTGGGAATCTTGAAGGAAACCCTTCTACTTGTTCTCATATGAGAAGTGGATATCTCTGAAGTGGGTATTTCAGAACTTCACACTGGCATTAGCTGTAGATATTAAATGATAGAGTACTACCTAATAAATATGATTTGAGTGATTTGTGTTAGCATTATGTTAATTATGAGTGGGAGAAGAAGGTGCCTTTACCATTCAACCTTGGGTAATTGCATTTCAACTTTATTATTTAATATTGGGAGGGAAAAATTTTTAGTCTGCTGTTTTGAAAGAAACAAAATGGTTAAATCCATTATTACTGCTATTCTAATTTCACTCTCCCTCTTTTTCAAATTTCCAGGTGGGTATAACCCATGTATAGAGATAATTGAACAGCCCAGGCAGAGGGGAATGCGTTTTAGATACAAATGTGAAGGGCGGTCAGCAGGCAGCATTCCAGGGGAGCACAGCACAGACAACAACCGAACATACCCATCTATCCAGGTAATAGACCATTTTCCTGTGTGTACCTAACTCTTAATTGCTTCATATTTTAGCTATAGCAATTACATTAAAGACCCAGTTTCTTCACAATGTGCTGTCATTTCTACTGTGGCTTAAATATATACTTTGAAGGGGTATTTATGGTATGACAGTGAACAGAAAAGCCTGGCATTCAGTGGCCCAACATTCAGGTGTTTTCTCATGCTCCATGATAATATTATGGTATAACTTGTTTTAAAAGGAATATGGGCAGAATCAGATTATGTGACCAATTGAAATTAGTGCAGAAAATAGTACTCCAAAGAACTGAGAGGTAAATTATTCCCTTCTGGTATTCTCTGGAAAGTTTCATCCAAACTGCATTTGCCAGTCAACTGGACTTTATTTATCTGGTGCTAACTGCATTATATATATTCAACTCTCATTTAGTAGATCAATTCTTAATGAGATAAATTTATGGATTATATCTTTAATTTCCCTCTTTTTCAGATTATGAACTATTATGGAAAGGGAAAAGTGAGAATTACATTAGTAACAAAGAACGACCCATATAAACCTCATCCTCATGATTTAGTAGGAAAAGACTGCCGAGATGGCTACTATGAAGCAGAGTTTGGACAAGAACGCAGACCCTTGTTGTAAGTACACAGTCACAGATCTCTTTAGGAATAGGATAAGCATAGGATGCTCTGTTTACTATGCATGTACATCTGTTATTTTTTAGCAGAATAGAGTAACTTCTCATTCTACTTTTATTTACTATAGTGTACCTTTAAATTTTCTTACCATTTGCTTAGAACCACCCTTTTATTCTTTACTAGTGGACAGCCCATGATGGTAGCAGGAATACTTATTGTTACTGAAGGTATACATAAAATTATTTCATGCTGTGATTTTCTTTCTTAGTTTGAACAATTTATGAAAGGTTTTCTTTCATATATTTTACTTTGTCCTTTCATTAATAGTTAAAAATCACCAAATACGAGAAAATCAACTGGAAAACTGGAATTATTATTTAGAAAAGGACAGGTTATAAAAGTAACATACAATAGTAATTCTAAGATAAAAAAAAATCATTTAACACTTTGGTGTTGGTGAGGCTGCCACAAGATGGGTCCATTATCATGTTGGTGATAGTACAAATTAATGAAACCCTTCTGGTATGCACTTTAACATAGGAAGAACCTGAAAAATATGAATGTCTCTTGAACCGGCAATTCTGTTTCTAGGAGTTTATCCTCAGGAAACAATTAAGCTTAATTTAACTATAGTGATATTCATTGCAGCTTTGTTAGTAAAAGTAAAAAGTTTGAAGCAATTGAAGTAATAAACAGGGAGGGACTAGTTAAATAAACTGGTACATCCAGGCAATAAACATAACATTGCAAATATCTCTTTGTATAGAAAGATATTCACACTATGTAAGATAAATTGGTTTTAAAACAATATGTGATTAAAAATATATTTTTTTAAAAAATGTATGTGTACATATACTTGGTATTAATAGTAGTTGTCTCTTGGTGGGTAAGATTGTGGGGTTTTATATTTTTCTTTTAACTTGTGTTTATTCTATAGTTCGTTTTTGTGATGAACATATATTGCCTTTGGGGAGAAAATGAACCTAATTACGACAGGGAAAATGTTAGTAGCCTCCTTCTGTATTAGTAGTGACTATTTAGAAAATATACTTTAAATTTATTATTATTTTTAATGTTTTTATTTATTTTTGAGACAAAGAGAGACAGAGCATGAGCAAGGGAGGGGCAGAGAGAGAGGGAGACACAGAATCTGAAGCAGGCTCCAGGCTGCAAGCTGTCAGCACAGAGCCCGATGCGGGGTTCGAACTCACAGACTGTGAGATCATGACCTGAGCTGAAGTCGGATGCTCAACTGACTGAGCCATCCTGGCGCTCCTAGAAAATATACTTAAAAATATTCCTCTCACAATAACAACATAAACCAAAAATAATTAATAATACACATGTGGCAAGAAATATTTCCTATTTATATTATTTGACCTCCCAATGCCATTTTACACTGTGGACCCTTCCTTTCTTAGAACATTCTTATTTCTTGATTTCTGTGAAAATAACCTCTCCTGTTTTACTTCCTGCTTTTCTCAATCTTAGTTACAGGCAGTTAAATTTTTGGACTATCTTGGTTATGTTCAACAGTGCCCTTTATGGCTGTCCTGTTTATCCCCCCAATCCAGGTTTAAGGATCACATATTGTATTTACTTGTCATGATTATTTAAGTTGTCATGATTATTAAAATCTCCCTTAATTCAGAACAGTTTCCCAGTCTTTTTTGGTCTTTCATGACATTAACATTTTTGAAGAGTCTGGGCTGTTTTGAAGATTGTGTTCAGTGTGGATTAGTCTGAATGGTTGCTGGTTTATATTCATGTTAGTAACACGAATAATACATTCATGTTAACCCGAAACAATTTGGATGAGAAATCTACAGAGGTGCTGCTATGTTGTTCTCAAAATATCCCTTCAGGAGACATGGGATATTAGTGTTTTCCATTGGTGATGTTAATCAGCATTCTATTGTAAAGAAAAACTTTCCCTTTTTCCCCTTTCCTATTAAAAAAAAAAAAAAATAGCACTGTAGCCCCATGGATTCTTATATACACTGTACTGTAGTCCATTATTGGCATTATTATTTTGATGTTCGGGTTGACCCATATTTGACCAATGCAAGCCCCTTCAGCCTGTTTCCTGTGTCCTTTTGATATGTTCCCATCTTTCTTTGAGCACTTTTTTACTTTCTGACACAGCAAAGTGTTGAAGACTTACTTGTACTTTTCTTGCCCCAGCTCTGAAATCAGTTTTTTTCTAAGGAGCCCTGGTTCCTTTCAGTGGAGAATGGTATTTAGTCCCGTTGTCTTTTTGACATATTCTTGTAAATATCAAAACACCTCAAATAGAGTATTCCCAAGACCGTGATTGTACCATGATCATACTTTTTTCTCAGTTCTTCTTCCAATGTGCCTTATCTCAGTGGTTGCTATAAAAGCCCCAAACTTGGGTATCATCCATGACACCCCTCCCACAGATGCATACTTTGAATGCATTAACTAGTATTTCTTAAATATGTCTTGAATCTATGCACTTTCCTCGGTGACCTCCATCACCACCACACTACCTGTAGTCTAAATGTAAGCTGCCAGAATAGCCTCCTGACTCGTCTGCTTGCATCTTTTTGTACTCCCCCTCTCCCCCCTGCTCCCCAAGTCTGTTCTCCACTTTAGCCAAAGTGATCTTTTGTAAAAGTTAAGTTAATTTATTCAGAGTGAGCTTTTCAAATACAAATCTGAATGTCAAATCCCCATTTAAAATATTTTAATGGCTTTATGTGGCTCTTGGAATAAGGACAGCATTCCTTATTGGCCTGTGAGGTCCGCATGGTCTCCTTGTATTTGTAGCCTGCCATTATACTGTGCTTTCCTTGAACTTTATACTCCAGTCATAGAGGCCTTCCTTTAGTTTGCTGTGTTTACAATGCTCTTCTGTAGGGACCTTTGCTTGTTCTGTTCCTCCTGCCTGAAGTCACTTTACTCTTCTCTTCTCCTACTTCATTTCTGTTTATATTAAGTATCAGTTCATACAATAAACCTGTTTGTCCATCCAGAATTGATCAAGTCTCTCCCATCAAAGGCTCCTATGACAAAGTGTATGTCCCCCTTATCAAATTTGTTAGGATTTCAGTTTAGCATTTGTCTTTTGTTTTTTTATTTTATTATTATTGTTATTATTTTTAATATTTTTATTTATTTTTGAGAGAGAGAGACAGAGTGTGAGGAGGGGAGGGACAGAGAGAGAGGGAGACACAATCTGAAGCAGGCTCCAGGCTTGGAACTGTCAGCACAGAGCCCGATGCGGGGCTCAAACTCGTGAACCATGAGATCATGACCTGAGCCAAAGTCGAATGCGTAACCGACTGAGCCACCCAGGCGCCCCAGCATTTGTCTTTTGCATGTGATTATTTAATACTTCTATATCTGCTTCACTAGACTAGAGGTCAGCAAACTTTCTCTGTAAAGAGCCAGATAGTAAATAGTTTAGTCTTTGCAGGCCATATGGTCTGTGTTGAAACTGCTCAATTCTCTTGTAACATGAAAGCATGCCTAGACAGTATGTAAACAAATTGGCTTGTCTGTGTTCCAAAAGATCTGTGTTTGCAAAAACAGGTGGCGGGCCAGATATGGTCTGGGGGCAATAGTTTGTCAGCCCCTGCGCTAGACTGTGAGCTGCATGAGGGGAGGGATTGTATGTCCCCATAATTTTCCAGACAGTTTTGGTACAGAGTAAGAATCCAAAATTTCATTCATTAAATTTTTTGTCAAAGAAAAATGAGAACCAAGCTATGAATCTTTCAAAGAAGTAGAATACTTTTGAGGAAGAGGATTATGGTTTCAGGGTTTTGAGAAGGGATTACGTATTCCAGATTTATTTTTTAATTATTGGAAGCAGAGGAAAGAAATGTCAAAGGTGTCTTAGGTGCTAACAAAATCACAAGTATGGTGAAGGTGAAGAGCAGGAACATAAGACAGCATGAGCATGGAGAAGGGCAAACAAGGCAGGCAGCCTCCTGTTGCAAAGTGCTGTTATGAAGTTTGAACAAATAGTAATGTTATTATAACCAAGTTTTGCTTCCTTATTCACACCCACCCAGCTTTAATGATGTCATGGTTTTTCCATGTGGGAACAAGTATGACTAGTGGTGGTAGGGGAGTTCCCCCCTCCACCATCTATGCTACAATATGCAAATCAGTAATATTTGTAGCTATTGAGAAGTTTTCCATAAATGACATTTTAAAACTTTTGTTAAATATTATTCACATTAAACAACTTTCTAATTTAAAATGTTTCAGTGTTTTCTTATGAATGATTATTATAGCTTCATATAATATAGCATAAAACATATTCCATTGCTACTAGCAGTGAAGTCAGGGCTCAGAAATCAAATGTCTGTGGAATGGATCAGGGATAAGAGGACTAGCAGGCACTATAGTAAATTGGAGAGCCCTGCATAAGTGGGGCTGCAGGTGCTCAGCTCTAGCCAGGTGTTTCTGTGCCAGTCTACTGTTGCCAGACCTTTAGAATGTTGAAGAGAAGCCAGAAATCCATATATTTATATTCAGTTAACTTGATTGTTAACTGTGCGCATTTGTTTTTTTATTTAAGGTAGGTGACACTTTTATGGGCTTAGTAAAACATACCTGTGGGCTTCAGCTTATGGACATCTTTTTACAACTTTTTTGTTCGGGAGGTCAGTTTTAGCTTTGTGGTATCACTTTCCTGTTAATCTTCATCTATTTTGGTATATTTGACATAGGTATAGGATATATGCTTGATTTTTGCAGTATCCTTCGGTAAAACCTCATTTATATGTCTTTGTATTTAACTGTAAAGCAGTTTGAAAGTTCTGTTTTCCTTCTAGTTTTCAAAATTTGGGTATTCGATGTGTAAAGAAAAAAGAAGTAAAAGAAGCTATTATATCAAGAATAAGGGCAGGAATCAATCCTTTCAATGGTAAGTATGCTTGGTATAATTATTTCTGTTATTTGGGTATTGACCTATTTGTGTTAGTGAATTCTATTTGTATCTCAAACCTGTGCTTTAAGAGCTACCTTAAGTTCCATGTTCACTTTTCTACTTGTTAGCGTATACCTATATCTGAAGAATGAAGAATATTTAAAATCTTTCATAGTGTTGGAAAAAAAATTCTTTGGCAGACAAGGCTTTCTGGTATCTATCAGTGGAAAGTGCCATTGTTTTCTATAAGAAAACCTCAAAAATGTTCTGATTCTTTTTGAATGTGGCCTTCCTTTTGCCACCCCAGCAGATAGTATACATTACCTTTTCTGAATGTTGAATAGGCACTGTGGTTATAAGATATTGAAGTACATTTAAATCAAGGGCATATTCAACAGCAAAATTTAAATTAATCCCAGTGTGGAAGAAGATGTATAGAAATAGTAGAAGCTATACAAAATATTTTCATTAGTGTATTTATGTATAAGGCTAGATATTTACTGGTTAGTAGGTTTTGTTAGGGATGGAGTGATGCGATGTAATGCCTGGCAATTATAAGCACTCTGTGTTGTTTGGATAGATAAATGCTGGCACTACAGTTAGTCTCCATTGTAAGTCTTCTGCAGCTACTTAAATAAGCATAATTCAGGAATTGAACGACTATAAAATTTTCAAAGAATACATTTCTCTGTCATATTTAAGACATCCTTACATTGTTGGGGCATCTGGGTAGCTTAGTTGGTTAAGCGTCCAACTCTTGGTTCTGGCTCAGATCGAGCCCCGTGGGAGGGATTCTCTCTCTCTCTCTCTCTCTCTCTCTCTCTCTCTCTCTCTCGCCCAGGAGGTGCTCTCTCTCTCTGGCACTCCTGGTTTCATGAACTCTGTCTCTTTCTTTCAAAATAAATGAATGAACTTTAAAAAAAAAAGACATCCTTATATTGTTGGTTGTTTGTTTTTCCTGGATGTATAAAAATAATTTAAGGGATATGAAGTGAAGTTAAGGAATATGTTGATAGCCAAGTGCAGTGTTTGTATGAATCATAAGGTCTGCATCTCTTTTCCCTAGTCTTTATTTTTCATACTATTTAGTATAATGCTAAAAGCAAAAGTCCCCTTCAGCCTTCCTCATCAGAGGAGACGACTGTTAAATTTGATGTGTATTTTTCTAGAATTTCCTTTATATATGCATAGCTGTCTCCCTAGTTTAGCAGCTTATCATCTCGTAGTTTTTACAGTGGTGACTACTGTAGGGTAGGTTGCCGACATTTAACTTGCTGTAGTCATTTACCTATTAAAATAATACAGGGTGCTTACAGTTGCACTACTCCAGATAGTGCCATCCCCGGCAAAATCCACTAAACAGTAAATAAATATATATAAATAATATAAATGAATATATACAAATATACACATATATTTTTTTATATAATGGAATCATGCTATACTGCTACTGCTTGTTTCTTTGTACTTAGGAATAGATCTTAAATATCTTTCCATGTTAGTACTTTTGAATCTATTTTACTTTTTAACAGAGTACTCTGTTGTTTGGACAGACCATAATTTGTTTATCTAGCCATCTATTCATGAGCGTTTAGGTTTTCATTTTATTAAAAAAAAAAAAAAACAACTCCATTGAATATATAAACTTTGAGTTCTTGTATGATTATTTCCTTAGGATAAATTTTCAAAAGTGGAGAATTTCTGGGTCAAGAGTCTGCTCATTTTCATTGCTCAAGTAAAAACCAAAACTTAAAAATTAAAGAGTCCATCTAAGTTTAGATGTAGTATAAAACAGGGAAATGTAGCACAAAACAAGGAGATCATAAATAATAGCTACCATTTATTAAGTACTTTTTGTATGTCAAGAAGTAAATGTTAGGTGCCTATGTATGCTATTTACTTAATCATTGTAATGGCACTTCTTTTCAGAAGAGAATTCCAAAGCTTTGGTTATTTAATTTTCTCAAGACGTGTAGCAAATGGCAGAGCTGGAATTCAAGTCTGGATATGACTCCAGTGGAAAAGCAAAAAAGGAAAATGTAGATGGGCCTTCTAGACGTTTTTTAGGTTTTTTTGTTTTTGTTTTTTTACACCAATCCAGAACCAGGCATGATGTTAATAACACTCATATAGCACTCAGAGTAGTTCCTAGTACAAAATAAGTGCATTACATATTTATTTCATTAAATTTCTTTTTTAATTTTTAAAAGTTTCTTTACTTCTTTATTTATTTAAATAATCTCTACCCCCAACGTGGGGCTGGAACTCACAACCCCAAGATGAAGAGTCACATGCTCTTCTGACTCAGCCAGCCAGGCACCCCTTATTTCATTTAATTCTTATAACAGCCTCTGAGGTAGGGACTATTGTTGTTATCTCCATTTTATAAATAAGGAAATGAAGGGATAGAAAAATTAAGTAGTTTTCTCAAGGTCATATAGTTGGTAAGTGATGGTACTGGGATTTGAACACAGGTAGCCTGGCTACCAGGCTCACGATCTTCTCTCTACTGCACTGCCTAGGTGGATTTAGATTTGGGGAAGGGAGCAATCCTGCCGGTTGAGCCTTCACAGTATTTGTGCTTTTGGTTGTTATTTAGTTTTTTGTAACATCCCTTTCTTCCCCATAGCCCTTTTGCTCCCTCTTTAGTTTAGGGACCTACCATCTCACAGTTTGAATTGTAGTAATCTCCTCCCCCCACACCCCAGTAGAATAATCTTCTTAGAATAGTGCTTTAGCATATTATTCTGATTAAAACGTTGAAATGACTCCTTTAAAAGTTTAAAAACTAAATAGCCCTAAATTGAAAGTCTTCCACATGTAGCTCCAGCATATCTTTCCTGCCTTCTCTTCCACTGCTCCTCTTCATGAACCCCTTGCTATTCCAGCAAAACTCTTTCGGTCACCTACCCTAACCATTTCTCCACCATCTTCTACATTTTTCTCACTACCATTGTAGGAATGTAAACTTACATCATTTATAGCTGGACTGTTGCTGATAGCCCTAAACTTGTGTTCCTGCCTCTGTTCTTAATATCCTCCAAGCAGTTTATACACTCTGCATGCAAAAATATCCTTCTAAAACAATAGGAATTCAGTGGCTCCAAATAATTTTCAGCAGTGGTTCTCAAAAATATACTTCATACTTGCTAAAAATGTAGATTCCAGGTCGTATTCCCACTGATTTGCTAGGTCTAGCATGGGGTCTGGGATGCTGTTTTGAGAAATCTCTAGCTCCATGTTTCTTAACTTACTTGACTGTGACTCACAGAAGAAACAGCTCTTGTTTCTCCACCAATACATACATATGCACACATACATACATACATCAAGCACTGTTCTTACTACATTCAGTATACTCTATTCCGTGCCTTTGCATTCCATTTCTTTTTTTCTTTTTCTCTTTTTTTAAAGAAAATGCTTTTCTAACACACCAAATTAATTTTATAACCAATGGGTCCCAAACTCTTACTGAAAATGTCAATCCACATCCACCTCTATGTGTATAGTGGCATTATTTACAATAGCCGAGACAAGGAAACATCCCAAATGCCCATTGATTGATGAATGGATAAAGAATGCTATATATACACAATGGAATATTATTCAGCCGTAAAAAAGAATGAAATCTTGCCATATGCATTGACATGGGTGGAACTAGATTATAATGCTAAGCGAAATAACTCAGAGAAAGACAAATACCATATGATTTCACTCATGTGGAATTTAAGAAACAAAACAAATGAGCAAAGGGAAAAAAAAAAAAAAAAGAAAGAGCAAACCAAGAAACAGACTCTTAACTCTAGGGAACAGACGGATGGTTATCAGAGGGGAGGTAGGTGGGGGGATGGGTGAAATAGGTGATGGGGATTAAGGAGCACACTTGCCATGGTGAGCACCAGGTGATGTATGGAAGTGCTGAATCACTATATTGTACACTTGAAACTAATATAGCACTGTATGTTAACTAAGTGAAATTAAAATTTAAAAAAGAAAATGCTTATCCAACCACCAAATTAATTTTATGACCACTGGGTCCCAAACAATAATTTGAAAATCTCTTCCATAGATGATTCTGGTGCAAGCCATCCATGGACCACGCTTTGAGAAACTCTGATCTACTTGCTAGATTCAACTTCTCACTCATAGCATTCAAAGCCTTTGATCATCTGATCCTTGTTTTCCATTCCAACTTCTTCTCTGGCTTGCATCCTCTGCTTTGACTTCCTGTCCCTCCTTCCTCTAACACTGAGTGCACACATATGTGCTTTGTTTTTGCCATCTGAAATATTTTGCCGTGTTTGAAGAGCCACATTCTTTCTTGCTACTGTGCCTTTATATACGCAATGCCCTTACGTGGAATGCCCTGATCTACCTAGTAAATTCTTCCTGCTCAGCCTTCAAGTTTATTTTTTTTTTCTTTCAACGTTTTTTTTTTTTATTTATTTTTGGGACAGAGAGAGACAGAGCATGAACGGGGGAGGGGCAGAGAGAGAGGGAGACACAGAATCGGAAACAGGCTCCAGGCTCTGAGCCATCAGCCCAGAGCCCGACGCGGGGCTCGAACTCACGGACCGCGAGATCGTGACCTGGCTGAAGTCGGACGCTTAACCGACTGCGCCACCCAGGCGCCCCTCAGCCTTCAAGTTTAAAGGTTGCCTCTTTGAAGCTTTCTGTGACCTTGCCACAGAGAAAAGTATTGTTTTCTGAAAATGTTGTACATCTTTCCAATATGATTTGCTATGCCTTTGTGTGTTTCTCCCTCACTGATTCCTGAGGCTGTGAAGGACTGTCTTCTATGTATCTCTAACACACAGTCTAGTGTGTGGCACATGGTAGGGGCTTAATTAAAATTTGTTGAAAGAGAAAATGAACAAATGAATGAGTGAACACACCTTGTTTGTACTTGTCTACCAAAAATATTCAAGTTGCTTTCCTTATCTGAAATGCCCTGAGAGCCTTTTTAGCTCTGTTGAGCCCAAGGTAATATCCCCCTAATTATACCAGTCACTCAGCAATTGGTCATGAAAAGCTTTGTGACATCTGTTGGATTATTTAATTCTCCAGCAGTTGTTTTATGAGATGAATTTTGTGCTCATTGTGGACAGGATCTATGACGGAACTTGCTTATATGTCACTTTGGTACCTAAACCGTATATTTATATTACTGTTAAAACAAATATCTTCACAATATATTTATATTACTGTTAAAACAAATATCTTCACAATATCTTATATTTCACTTTGGTACCTAAACCGTATATTTATATTACTGTTAAAACAAATATCTTCACAATATCTGAGGTAAAAGTTTCCTATTTATATACAGTAAGTTATGCATCTTAACTACTAATGCATTCATTCCTTCAATAGGAATGCTACCTCATTCAGTCTTTATAGTCCTAGGTTGTGGTAGGTGCTTGGGATAAGTTAGTGAACAAAACGAACAGAAATTCCTGCCTTTGAAGAGCTTCTATTTCTGTGGAGAAACACCGACAATAAACAAATTTACTAAGTAAATATAGTAGGTGATTTATTAGGCAATGAAAAGTTCTCAGGGGGAAAAATCAGTGTAAGGAGTCAGGAATCTGTAGTTAAGGGGAAAAGGTTATACATTTAAATAGGACGGTTAGAGTAGGCTTCATTCTCTATTGCAGTATAGTTTTCATAATAGAAATTATGGTTATTATATGTTATTGTTTTCCTAGAATATTGAAATAAGACCTAAAATGTACATTTCTCTTTTTTTAAGTTCATTTTTTTATTTAGAGAGAGAGTGAGAGCGAGTACAAGCAAGGGAGGGGCAGAGAGAGAGAGAGGGTGCAGAGCCTGATGAGAGGCTCAAACCCACAAACCATGAGATAATGACCTGAGCAGAAATCAAGAGTTGGATGCTTAACCGACTGAGCCACTCAGGCGCCCCCTCAAATGTACATTTCTAATACTAAGCAAAACAAAATCTAATCCCCTTGAAAAAACTCAAAACACCAAAAACTAATTTAGATAACTCAGAATTATCCTTTTCTTTGGTTGTTTATTTTATTTTTGGGATATACAAGTTCAAATTCTACCATGTACATAGAAATTTGTCAGGGCTGAATTTATACTTTTTCACAGGTGTATCACTTCACATAGGAAAATTCTGTTAGTACTGTAAGAGATTAGTTGACTTTGTTTTTGTGATCTATATTTATGATATATAGAAACAGTAAAATTGGAAGTGTTTAGTAAAATAGGACCTGCACTTTCTGGTCTATAGGCTGATGTTACATCATTGTGACAGTCTGTTTTCTAGACATCAGGTATCATGTGAAAATACAAAAACTGGTAAGAATTATTCTTAACTTTCTGTAGGATTAGTTTATGTACTATATCAACTAGTATGTTTTAAGGGCATTCCTTACTTTTCTTGCTATTAATTCTTTGAAACTATCTCTTACAAAAAAGGGATATACAGCAATCAAGTAGTGTTAAACTTGAGGTTTCATGTAAAAATATTGTTCAAATTGTCAAAGATGTGCTGAAATCTAAATTGCACAAAGAATTTAATGAAGGGTTCCAATATCCGTTTTTTTTTTTTTCCAATATCAAGTTTTAATAGTGTCCACTTAGCTGGAATAAAAGAATAGCAGTTAGACTTCATAGAGGACTCTTACAACAAAAGCTGAAAGAAAATTAACTTATTTATCATTTTCTAGCTATGTGTTTAATGACGTACAAGGAATTCTAATATTCATTGATTAAAATCGATAGGATTTTGACAATAAAGAATTTTACAATTCAGTTTTATTCAGTATCTTATTATTTTTCCATATAGAGAGGACACTGAGTTGTTACAAAGACTATTTTACGATTGAGTTTGGGGGGATTATCTTATATTGGTAGACTGAAAGATAACACAGTTTAAAAAGACAAGTGGTCTCTAACATAGATTCATTCTGGTCTCTAAAGTCTGGTTTAATACAAGAAAATATAAGAGCCTTTCCTCACAACTTTAAGCTTAAAAAACAAGAAGAGGGGCACCTGGCTAGCTCAGTCCATTAAACATGCAACTCGATATTGGGGCCGTGACTTTGAGCACCATGTTGGGTATAGAGATTACTTAAATAAATAAATTTTTTCTTTTGTTTTTAAAAGACAAGAAGAAAAAAAGGCTCTTGAGTGCTTCATTATCCTTTCTTTACTGCGTTCGCTTTAGTTTTTCAAACCTTACTGATTATCATGGGCAGAACTTGGGGCACTTCTTTTATGCCTTCTGTATTCAACATACTCCCATTATAACACTTTTCATGTTATATAATTTTACTTTACCTATTTTTCATGGAGACACTAATCTCACTAAGAGCAGGCATGGTCTTTTCATATCTGTATCTGGTGTTTATTTTAGTGCACAGCACATAATAGTAACTCAATAAATATCTTGAAAGAATGAGTAAATTAATGATAGATGGCTGTGACCATTTACCTTTTGCCTGGCCACGTAAGCACTTTAAATGTTAGCTTTTCTTATGTTATACATGACAGATTAATCTATACATTTTTTTAAAAGTTTTATTTATTTTGAGAGTGAGAGTGCATGAACAGGTGAGCTGGGGAGGGGCAGAGAGAGAGGGGGGAGAATCCCAAGCAGTCTCCACATTCAGCACGGAGCCTGACACGGGCCCACGACCACAAGATCATGACCTGAGCCAAAATCAAGAGTCAGACGCTTCCAGATACCTGGGTGGCTCAGTCGGTTAAGTGTCCGACTTTGGCTCAGGTCATGATCTCTCGGATTGAGCACCACATTGGACTCTGAGCACCACATTGGACTCTGTGCTGACAGTCTGGAGCCTGCTTCAGAGTCTGTGTCTCCCTCTCTCTCTGCCCCTCCCCCACTCACGAGTGCACGCTCTCAAAAATAAATAAACATTAAAAAAAAAAAAGAGCTAGACACTTAACCAACTGAGCCACCCAGACGCCCCTCTATACATTTTAAATAGCAAGTCAAATGAATTATAACTAAACTTCATTTTTTTTTTCTGAAATGAGACTTAAATGAAATAAGCTTTTTTTCCAAATGACTTTTAAATGAAGTGAGCTTTTAAAATTATTAGCCTATATATATAGGCTAATAATAAAAATACTGTGTATTTTTGTCCTGATGTTTACTTGTATTTCAGTAATATTTAACCGTATTAGAATTTTGGAAATGTCACATCTCTAGAGCTAATATATACTATAATTGACTTTAAAATTTTGAAGCCCTACTTCTAAGAGAAATACATCATGGTAATATTTTTCCGATAAAAATTAAATTCTTATACATACTGCTTTTAGGACTAAGGAGTAATATTTATTTCTAAAGACAGATTAAGAAGAACAATTGTTACCTTGTTGCCTTTTGATAAATATAAAGGGAAATTTTAAACTAGTTTAAGAGGAATTTAAGAGAATTTGTTCTTCGTCAGATTTTGCATATTTTTAAAAGCTGAGAAGCATTCTCCACATTGCAGACCAAAATACTGCATTTTGTATTATAGAATGATACGTATATATTTAAAAACCTGTAGCAAGCATTATCCTAAATGAAGGAGACATCAGAAGCAGGCTTTGAAGTTAAGAATGAAAAAAGAATGTGTATTCTTGCTACTTCTGTTCAACATTGTAGTGGAGAGTGTAGCCAATGGAGGGACACCTGATTGAAAACGCAGAAATAAAACTGTAATGATCAGAAGCTATTCTTTATGGTGAAAACTCAAAAAGATATACAAGAATATTATCAAAATACTAATCTCAAGAAGAATGGATATAAAATTAATATACAAATATCAGTAGCATTCTATATATCAACAATAAATAATTAAAGGAAATATTGTCAGAAAATATAAAGTACGTGGCAACAAATCTGAGAAATGACAATGAAGATTTCTTTAGGGAAAATTATAAAATTTCATTATGAGAGGGTGGAGAACACCTAAACCGAAGGAGAGATAGGTCATGTTTACTAATATCAATATTATAAAGATGGCATTTTCCCCCAAATTGACATACAGATTCAATGCAATTCCAGACTCTTGAGATTTTTCATTAAATATGATAAAATTATTCTGAACAGGAAAAGGAGGATATTTTATAGAAGAGAAATAGCGATGACAAACTGGCTTTATCAGATACTAGAATTTATTATAAAGAGAAGTATTAATTAAGGCAGTGTAGTATTGAGGTAGCAATAGACAGATTGACCAGTGGAATAGAATTGTGATCCCAGAAACAGACTTAAGAAAATATGAGAATTAAGTTGGATTTTTCTAACTCTTGCTATATACAAAAATCAGCTGAAAACGGATTACAAATTTTAGTGTAAATCAACACTTTTAAAAACTCTCGGTAGGGGCGCCTGGGTGGCTCGGTCGGTTAAGCGTCCGACTTCGGCTCAGGTCACGATCTCGCGGTCCGTGAGTTCCAGCCCCGCATCGGGCTCTGTGCTGACAGCTCAGAGCCTGGAGCCTGTTTCAGATTCTGTGTCTCCCTCTCTCTCTGCCCCTGCCCTGTTCACGCTCTGTCTCAAAAATAAACGTTAAAAAAAAAAAACTCTCGGTAGAAAATCTTGGTAAGCAGATTTTAGTCCTTGGCATATACAAAGAGAAGACACAAAACAAAGTTTTATAAAACAGTTGATACATTTGATGGTATTCTTAATTTCAGTTTATTGTATTTTTCAATTCTAGAATTTATTTAGTTTCTAATAGTTTCAAGTTCTGTGCTAAGTTCAATCTTGTCTTTTAACTCCTGAGTACATTAAGTATAGTTATTTTTAATATTTTATGTATTTATTTATTTATTTATTTATTTATTTATTTATTTAGAGATAGAGACCGTGAGCAGGGGAGGGGCAGAGAGAGAATCCCACGCAGACCCCGCACTGTCAGCACAGAGCCCAATGCAGGGCTCAAACTCACAAACTGTGAGATCATGACCTGAGCTGAAGTCAAGAGTCAGATGGTTAACTGACTAAGCCACCCAGGCACCTCTAAGTGTAGTTCTTTTAAATCAGGTTTCTGAAGACTTCACTATTTGAATCTTTTGCAGTGTTTCTATAGACTCTTGTTTTTCTGTTCTTTTTTTTTTTTTTTTTTAATCACTTTATTTTGTCTCCTCGTATGCCTGGTTATTTGAAATAGAATACCAGTCATCGTATATGAAAAATTCTAAGGATTTTAGGTCTAGGATGTTGTTATCTGCCTTCAGAAGATTTTCTTATGGTAGGTGACTAGTCACTAGCAATCTCAGATCACCTCAAATCAGTGAATGATTTAGGTGGACTTCATCTCTGTGGATCTGTTATCTTTCCAGTTCATTCTTTTTTTTTTTTTTTTTTTTAATGTTTATTTATTTTTGAGACAGAGAGAGACAGAGCATGAACGGG
Organism: Leopardus geoffroyi; assembly: GCF_018350155.1. Taxonomy (NCBI): domain Eukaryota; kingdom Metazoa; phylum Chordata; class Mammalia; order Carnivora; family Felidae; genus Leopardus; species Leopardus geoffroyi. The sequence continues at coordinate 78,991,748 of NC_059336.1, forward strand.
GGAGGGTCAGAGAGAGAGGGAGACACAGAATCCGAAGCAGGCTCCAGGCTCTGAGCTGTCAGCACAGAGCCCGACGCGGGGCTCAAACTCACAGACCGTGAGATCATGACCTGAGCCGAAGTCGGACGCTTAACCAACTGAGCCACCCAGGCACCCCTCCAGTTCATTCTTAACTCCTGAAGTGTAGCTCCTCCAGGGCCCCAACCAAAGAACTGGGCATTTTTCAGGTCCTCCATCCTCGGTATACCCTGAACTCCCTTTATTTTTCCCCTACAGGCTACTGAGAATTTATCTTAACTTCTCATTTTCTTAGCCACCTCTTAGAAAATTGGCAGGCTATATCTGGAAAAAAAGAAGCCTCTCATTCTGAACTTAAACTCTATGGGTTTCTGTGATACTGTGATTTATAATAAATACATATTTGGTCTTCACCCCCATTCCTGACATAAAGCTCCTAAAACCTTTTGTAAGTGATAACAGCAAAAAAAATAAAAAAAGTGTCTTTTGTTATTTGTAATAAACTCCTTTCAACCACCCCTGTTATGTCATATTATGTTATGAACACCTGCATCATAGGTGTTCATATCCTAATATTTTGACTTTTTAGTTATACAGATATGTTCTTGTAGACTCCTTCAAATGCTTGGCTTAAGAATGCAAATGAGAGCGGCGCCTGGGTGATTCAGTTAGTTGTGTCTGACTCTTGATTTCTGCTCAGGTCATGAACTCACAGTTGCTGAGTTCGAACCCCGCATAGGGTTCTGCGCTGGCAACATGAAGCTTGCTTAGGATTCTTTCATCTCTTTCCCTCTCTCTCATCCTGTCTCCCACTCACAGTCTTCCTAAATAAATAAATAAATGAATAAAGCTAACATAAAAAAATACGAATGGGAATATTTAAATTTTTTTAATGTTTATTTTTGACAGAGAAAGAATGAGCAGGAGAGGGACAGAGCATGAGGGGGACAGAGGATCCCAAGTGGGCTCCACACTGATAGCAGTGAGCACTAATGGGAATATTTTAAATGTTCTGATAGCTACAAAGACTGTGAGCATAGTTTAAATAAAAACAGTCAAAATTGCATTGCCATTTTATTAGTTTATTTCCTGTAAGGACCAAAGAATTTGGTATTTAACTGTGTTTTCAAATTTAGTATTTCAAATTTTAATACTTTCTGAAAACTAAAATTTCATAAAAAATTTCCACATTGTGTATTTCATGCTTTTAAAAAATATGGCTGTTACGATTTATTGCTACAGCTTGTTATTCGAAAATGCAGTTAATATTTTCTCGTTGAACTGTATTTCTTTTCAAATATCAACTTAATAAACTGTTACTACATCTATTCTGTCATAAAGAATAGGTTTTTATATTTTTTCAGAACTGTAAAATTTTCCTGCTAGTGTTTTTGTTCCTTTTAAAGCAAACTTAATTTGTACATAAAATTCCTTACGGAAACTAGCTAGTTACCTTATATCATCTATTTTCTTCTAGGTATTTAATCCCTAACATATTGTTCTGAATTTTAGTAGTTATTTCTACATATGTCATTTTTATGCAAAACATACGTAAAGCTTTCTAATAGAGTTCAGTTTTTGAGAGCATAGGTTCAGGATTCAATGACGTCTTAGTTTGAATTCCTTCTCTACCATTGCCTATCTGTGAAACTTTGGAGAAGTAATTTCATCTCCTTAACATCAGTTCTTGGGGTGCCTGGGTGGCTCAGTCAATTGTCCAACTTTGACTCAGGTCATGATCTTGCAGTTCGTAAATTCAAGCCCCGCGTCAGGCTCTGTGCTGATAGCTCAGAGCCTGGAGCCTGCTTCAGATTCTCTGTCTCCCTTTCTCTCTGCCCCTCCCCCACTCACACTCTCTCGCCGTCTTTCAAAAGTGAACAAACGTTAAAACATAAAATTCTTCATCTGTAAAACAGGGATGATAATAATTCTTGTACAGATTTATATTGTCTTTTATATTCTTCCTATTCTCTTTTGCATATAATCTGCAACTACTTTGTAAGAATTTGTCAATTATTAATGTCAGTTTGGGGTTCTGCTCTAAATTTCAGATAACTTAGGATAGTTACTTCCTGACCATGGCTATAACTTAATACTGTTAGTGACTGACTATGTGCTGGTAATGATAAAAGGCATTCTTGGATTGTGTGCCATTCTATTTTGTTAGCACAGATTGGATGCTACTTAGGGTTATTGGATATGTTGGGCAAGGAGGAGGACCTAGCAGGATTTTAGTTCTATGTGACTGTTTTACATGCTTAAAAAAATTGTACTATTTATATTTAGTTCCTGAACAACAGCTGCTTGATATTGAAGATTGCGACCTCAATGTGGTGAGATTATGTTTTCAAGTTTTCCTCCCTGATGAACATGGTAATTTGACAACTGCTCTACCTCCTGTTGTCTCTAACCCAATTTATGACAACCGTAAGTACTTTATTTTCTTATATTTATAGCATTAGCTTATGGGGTTTTTTAGTTTAATTTTTTATAGTATTTTGGCAATTAGAAAAAAGTATGCTCATTGTAAGAAAAATTCAAGTATTACTAAAATAATAGGAGTAATCTTCTCTGATCTCCTCCTCCTCCAAAGATAATCACTATCCTCAGGTACGTTTAACCAGTTTCTTCATATATAAAAACAAACCATCATTTTCACACAATATATTTTTGGCAACTTTAAAAAAAATCACAGATCCTTTAAAAAAAAATTTTTTTTTTCTCTTAGCAATATATCTTCAGCCTTTTCCCCCTTTAGGTACCTTATTCTTTCCAGTAACTGCATATTTCTTTATATGGCTATATCACAATTTTGTGAAATCATTACCTTATTACAAGACATTTGGTTTGCTTCCTTCTGACTTTTTTCTCTAACAAATTGTACTTCAGTAAATATATCCTGTATGTGCATATTTTATGCAGATGTGTCTCTAGCATAATTTTACAAAAGTAGAAATGTTGGCAAATGCTAGATCAAAAGATATGGATATTTGTAGTTTTAGAAGATTATGAAATTGCCCTCAAAGTTTGTGTGTGTGTGTGTGTGTGTGTGTATTTGCTTTTATATGCATCCACTTATGCTATATGACTGCCTGTATTGCATGTAGAAGCATAGTGGAGCATAGGCCTATAAAGGTGGATCAGAGTATCCTCATCATGGAGAACTTTGAATTGCCAGGGAGAATTATTGAAATTGTATTCCTATACATGTCAGCATGAAATTGCATTGCTATAGGGTTATAGTCATGATTGAAGAGATTAATCTGGTGACACTGTGTAGGATGGATTGAAAGAATCCGAATTTAGAAACAGGGAGATTTAACTAGAGGACCTGTTATTGCCAAAAAATGAAGTCACAAGGCTCTAAACCAGTTTGGGCAATGTAGTTAAAAAGGAAAAGGACAGATGTGGATTATTAATGTTTTTAGTGTCCTTAATTTATTTATACACTAAAGCTTTTATCTGTCCTGTAAGTTGTTTTCCTAGAATTCTCACCGTAAAAAACGAGTAAAAAATATTACTAATTAAAAAAAATCCTTTATGTTTAGGTGCTCCAAATACTGCAGAATTAAGGATTTGTCGTGTAAACAAGAACTGTGGAAGTGTCAGAGGAGGAGATGAAATATTTCTACTATGTGATAAAGTTCAGAAAGGTAATTATTTATTTGTTTCATTGAATTTAGAATATACAGATCTTCCTGGGCTTATAGTGAGGTGACACCATGATCAACTCACTGTAAATTGAAAATAATCTTAAATTGAAAATGCAGTTAATACACCTAACCTGCCAAACATCATAGCTTAGCCTAGCCTACCTTAAACATGCCCATAACACTTACATTAGCGTGCAGTTGGGCAAAATGACCTAACACAAAGCCTATTTATAATAAAGTATTGAATATGTCGTGTAATTTATTGAAAACTGTACTGAAAGTGAAAAACAGAACAGTTGTGTCAGTTGTTGACCCTCCTGATCAGGTGGCTGACGTGGCTTGCTGCCACTGCCCAGCATCTTCAGAGTATTGTACTGCATATTGCTAGCCCAGAAAAGATCAAAATCTGAAGTACACTTTCTACTGAATGCATATTGCTTTCACGCCATCATAAAGTCAAGATGTTGTTAAGTTGAACCATTGTAAGTTGGGGACCATTTTATTTCATATTTATTTAGAGAGAGAAACAGCACGTGTGGGCAAGCAGTGGAGGGGTAGAGAGAGAGAATCCCACGCAGGCCCTGCGCTGTCAGCACAGAGCCCATCACAAACCATGAGATCATGACCTAAGCTCAATTGACTGAGCCACCCATGCGCCCCCAATCTGTACTTTAGATTCATAGATGGATTTTGTTTTCCCATTGCTATTTCTTTGCTTTTGTATTCACTAGATGACATAGAAGTTCGGTTTGTGTTGAACGATTGGGAAGCAAAAGGTATCTTTTCACAAGCTGATGTACACCGTCAAGTAGCCATTGTTTTTAAGACTCCACCATATTGCAGAGCTATAACAGAACCAGTAACAGTAAAAATGCAGCTGCGGAGACCTTCTGACCAGGAAGTTAGTGAATCCATGGATTTTAGATATCTGCCAGATGAAAAAGGTACAATTTCTTGGTGGTAAGGTTTTATACATTTCTTTCATTTTTTTTTTAACTTTTACTTATTTTTAAGTAAAATAAGAGAACACAAGCATGTGGGTGCGAGTGAGGAAGGGGCAGAGAGAGGGGGACAGAGAGGATCCAAAGCCGGCTCCACGCTGACAGCACAGAGTTCAAAGCTGGGCTCAAACTCACGAACTGTGAGATCATGACCTGAGCTGAAATAGGATGCTTAACCAAATGAGCTACCCAGTCACCCCAATATATATTTCTTAAAGTTAGTTCTCCTAATAACATTTTCTTATTAGATAACATTTGAATACAGTAGTGTTTATTCATGATTTATATTTTATTTCCTGAAAGTTTTCAGCTGATTTTTTACCAATTGATCTTTATGCTCTTTTGCATCTCTTTCTTTAGAAAGGAATCTGGAATAGTTTCAAAGTATCCGAACTGTTCATCAAAATTTATTTTATATTTGAGGTTCTGTTTTTGTCCTTATCATGCCCTTTTTATAGATGGAAAACTGGCCACTCAGAAACTGGTCTTCATTTTGGTTTGATCCTTAATCTGCCCTTATTGTGTTAGTTGACATTGTTGACTTATAGGTGTTATAAGAAAACAAGATGAGTATTATACCTTTTACTGCTGACTTGGGACACATTCTGCAATACTTACTAAATCCATATTATATATATATATTTAAAGCATTTTCTGTATGGGAATAAAACACCTATTTAGTTGTTGAAGGAGAAGCAGCACAATCCTATGATGATTCACATACTTTCCTGCTTTCTTTTTAACCAGATACTTATGGCAATAAAGCAAAGAAACAAAAAACAACTCTACTTTTCCAGAAACTGTGGCAAGATTGTGGTAAGAGTATTTTGGATTGATTTGTATTTAAATAGATTTGGGGGTTTTTACTTTATCCCATTTTCCAAATTTTAACTGATGTTATTTTTAAAATTGTGTTTAATAATGAAAAAACTTTATCACAACAGTTAATTTTCCTGAAAGACCTAGACCTGGTCTAGGATCAACTGGAGAAGGACGATTCATCAAAAAAGGTATTTCATCCCCTGTAGACTATTCCTTAAATGGTCAAAAGATCAGTGCTTTGCACAGTATATTGGAATTCCATTCTTAAGAATGAAAACTGCTTCTTTGCTATTTTCCATTCCCACAAATTATTTCATGCTTTGAATATTAAATGAATTGATCTCCATTTAAGGTCCTGTTGGAAACTATGATTATGTTTTTGGGATTCATTGTTTGAGAAATTACATTTGTCCATATGGTGGTAATTTTACTTAATTATGGTGTGTCATGGAAGAAGTGGTTTGGATCTTGCGGGTCGCTTATCTTTAAAGTTTTACTGAGACACAGCCACGCTCATTTGATGACATATTGTCTGTGGCTGTTTTTTTTGCATTACAGTGGCAGAACTGAGTAGTTCCAACAGAGGCTGTATGGCCCACAGAGGCTAAAATATTTGGCTGTTTATAGAAAAAAAGTTGTGAACCTCTGGTTTAGATCATTCAACCAGGGTTATTTAATTAGAAGTCTTTCGTTCCCCTTAACATTCTTAAATCAGTGCTTTTTCCTGGTTGAGTATGTATAGCAGTCATATACTATATAAATAAATACAGAATCCTTAATTTCTTTCTGACTGGGAATTATGTGGTACTTTAGAGTTCTAGCTTAATAGATCTTAGCAAGTTATGTGGATTTTTTAATCATCCCTAATGAGCATTTCCTCCATCCCTCCATTTTCTCCTAAAAATAGTGAATTTGAAATGGTTTTGGCTATTTAGATTCCCATTACCTGAAATTCTGATTTTTTTTTTTAATGCTTTATTTTTTAAAGTAATCTCTATGCCCAGTGTTGGGGCTCGAACTCACAACCCCAAGATCAAGAGTCACATGCTCTCTTGACTGAGCCAGCCCGGGACCCCTGAAATTCTGGGATTTATTTTTCACTTTTCAAAAATACCTTTCTAGGGCCTCAGAAGCTAGATTTTCATATTTAACTGGAGTGAAGTTAACTATGCCCAAATAACTTACAAAACTAAAGGTATTTGTAAAACAGCGTTACAGAACGCAGCTTTAGACTCATGTAATAATTTTAGTGCAATTTACTATTTTTATCTAAACTGTTACATCAGTGTCCTTGAAAGTTTTCTTTATTAGTGTGTTTATGCTATTTTAATTTAGAGATACTTTTTATACTTTTATTTCAGTTTTGTAAATATGTATTTTCCTCCCCACAGAATCCAACTTTTCTCATGGTGCAGTTTTGACAGATATGTCCAGGACCTCAGGCATTTCAAGCCAAGCAGACTCTTACTATTCCTCGTCTGTGTCCATCTCGAGTGCGTTGTCACATCATACTTCAGCCATACCTGCAATGGTATCTCAGCCTTCAAGCTGGTCTTCAGGGGCCCACCCCACCTCACGCTCAGTCAACACAAATCCACTGAGTAGTTTTTCAACGGGGACACTTTCCTCTAATTCACAAGGTGTCTCACCATATCTGGAAATACCTCTTGTGAGTGATTTGAATGCCTCTAATGCTTGCATTTATAACAATGCTAATGACATAGGCAGAATGGAAGCATCATCCATGTCATCAGCTGATTTATATGGTATTTCTGATGCCAACATGCTACCAAATTGCTCTGTGAACATGAATGACAGCATGAGGGAGTCTGATAATCCAAGACTTGTGAGCATGAATCTTGAAAACCCTTCATGCAATTCAGTGTTAGACCCGAGAGACTTGAGACAGCTCCATCAGATGTCCTCTTCCAGTCTGTCAGCAGGCGCCAGTTCCAGTACTACGGCTTTTGTTGCACAGTCCGAGGCATTTGAGGGATCTGATTTCAATTGTACAGATAACAGTATGATGAATGAGTCAGGGCCATCAAACGGTACTAATCCAAACAGTCATGGCTTTGTTCATAGTCAGTATTCGGGTATTGGCACTATGCAGAATGAGCAATTGAGCGACTCATTCGCGTTTGAATATTTTTAAGGTAACTTGTGCGATTTAAATGGTTACTCAAGATTTAAATCCTTTGACATGTTTGTAACCATTTTTATGTTACCTATATAGATACAGTATTTTATATTTCTCTGAGACTATAACATAGGGTTTTGTTTTGTTTTGTTTTTCATTTAAAAGATGACAGTTCAAAACTTCTTTATCAGAGAGAAGTATAAAACTTTGGGGATGTAGGGCCTTCCTCTAACAGGCGATCTTGGCTCTGGAGCTCCTTGTTTAGCTGGCAGAGAATTTGTCAGGATATAATGAAAGATGAATCTTCAGTGCTGAAGCTACAGCTTGAAAGAGAGGGATGAAATCATTTCCTAACTTCAGGAAGAGGAGGAAAAATTCCAGCATTTACAGAAGACTTTTGCTTCAAAGAGTAGATAAATCTACACAGACTGAACTTCTAGGCTAGGATGCCCTATAGACGCTGACATCCAATGAAGGTTTATTAAACCAGCACATACTTTAGCTTAGGCTAAATCATTATTTGACATAAGTGTATAAAGTACATGTTAAATATTGAATAAAACCAATTTTCCCATTAACCCCCCCCCCCCCACACACACACACACACACAACTTTGGGTATATTGAATATAAAGCTAGAAAGTACCACAACAGGACAATTCTGAAATGGAAATTTAAAAGGGCCTTACTGTTTCTTCTTTTGAAACATGTGACCTGATGCTATGTGCGGTGCGAATTCTGTCTTTAGAGTCCTATCTCATTTCCCCATGACAGAATGAGAAGGTGAGAGACAGCAAGGCTCTAGTTTTTCCAAATATACTTTTTTATACTTCTTTTATACTGTATTAATGTATTCTTAGGTAAATGAATTAACTGATATTTGCTTTTAAGCAAATTTAAGGTGAAACCTGTAATGACTATGTCATTGGAAAAATGAATTACTTATTATTTTTGAGACCCATGGGCCAAGGTGACCCCTAAGGGGTTTTCTGGAGTTTCTTAGATTTTTTTTTTTTTTTTTAGAGAGAGAGTGAGTATGAGCTGGGGGAAGGGGCAGAAGGAAAGAGAATCTTAAGCAGGCTCCACACTCCTTGTGGAGCCCAATGCAGGGGTTGATCCCATGACCCTGGGATCATGACCTAAGCTGAAACCAAGAGTGGGATGCTTAACCAGCTAAGCCACCCAGGTGTCCCTGAGTTTCTTAAATTTATATGTAAATCAAAAATCTTTAAAAATTTAACTTGGACAGAAGGGAGTTGAAGTGAGCTTTCAAGGTAGGGGAAGTTCTCTACATTTCGGACTTAAATCCCTACCTTTAGAATTGTGATTTTAGCTTTACATCCATGTCTTTAAGGTGAAGAAGTTTCCTTAGACCTCTCTTCTTTCTTGTTTCCTGACTCACTGTGATCTCATCCAATTTCGTGCCCTCTTCCTAAATTTTACCCTTAGACCTATCCCCTGACCTCCAGACTTGGAACTTACATTATGCATGCAAAACTGATTATTTGACATCTCTGCTCAGAACCTAATTAAAGCTCAGACTCGACATAACTAAAACTGAGTTCTTGATCTTCCCTCCCAAATTTGCTTCTCCTTCAGTCTTCCCCAACTTAGTAATAGTAATGCCATGCTCCTAAAGTTGCTCAGGTCCAAAACCATGGAGTCATCCTTCATTTTTTATCTCCCAAATCCAATCCGTCAGCAAATCTGGTAGGCCCTGCCTTCAGAATATATCCAAAGTTCACCTCTTTTGACCTCTACTATCAACTTCCTGTTCTAAGCCACTGTCGTATCATCTCCTGCCTATAGCCTCCAAAAACACTCCTACATCCTTGTGCCCCTACTGTCTATTCTCCCAAAAGTAGCCAGAATAATTATTTTTAAAACAAGTCAAATTGTCAGTCATCTGCTCAAACCATCCAGTGGCTTCCTACTCCCACACAGAGTAAAGACCAAAGTCCTTAAAATTAGCAGGCCCACACTCCCTGTCCTGTCTCATCTCTTACCGTTTTCTTTTCCTCACTCAGCTCCAGGCATTTGGAGCTTCCCTTCAAAAACACCACTTATACTCATGCCTCAGACTCTTTGTGTTTGGTGTTTTCTCTGCCTTGCCTATTTCTCTCTCAGATACATGCGTGGCTCACTTCTTAACAGCCTTCGGATTCACTCAGCTGTTACTGATCAAGGCCTTACTCAACTATCTACACATGAGCACTCCATGCCCCCTCTCCCTTATATTGGTCTATCGTACTTATCAGGATCTGACTTTACTAAGCATTTGTTTATTGAATCCCCAGTTTGTGGAACAGTGTCTGCCTCCTATTAAGCACCGACTAATTATTTCAAAGTACTACTACTAGAACTTTCAAAGTGTAGTACTAATAGAATGTTCAAAGTATTATAGAACTTTGTTTTTTGAAAGACCAGCTCTAATTATTAGATGCTTAGGATTTTTTATAATTCTGTTTAATGTGACATGGGGTTTATGTCTGAATCATGTACCTTCAGGTCAAGGATTAATACTGGTAATCCAAATTGTTTGAAAGCAGAGCAATCCCAGTGGCAAAATGATGGTAGAATTTAGGCAGTAATAGTAGTTGTGATGGAATTGTCATGATGCTAAGTAAATAGCTTGTCAAAGACTTAGTCTCTTTTACAACCAGAATCTCCCATAAATATTGAGCATGTTCCGAGCTAGAAACAGTGTGTCATTTCACTTACGTAGTGTCCAAGCAAACCAATAAAGTTTATTGGAACAATCAAAATGGGAAATGTGTGGATGTCATGTAAATAAAAATTCCGAGTTGAATGATCCTGGGAAATGAGAAGGCGAGCAAAGATAAATCTTGACTTGAGGTCTGGATAGTTTAGGAAGCAGAAGAAAAAGAGTAAACACACAAGTACCATTAATATTTCTCAGAAATTTGATTTCAAATCAAAACATTTGTTATGTAACTTTAAAAACCATAAGCATATAGCATACTTTAGAAGTACTTAACCAGTAAGTAAGGAAAACTTGGAAGGTATAATTCCTTTTTTATTCAAAATATGAACCCAGGATATCTCCAGATAGTGGTTCATAGGTGCTGAGGTTTTTTTTGTTTTTTTTTTTTAAGAATCCTATAATTTTATATTAATTAGCACTGGCAAGCTTAAACACAGACTGTTAGAATATCTAAGTGGATTTTCATTAAATAAGCAATTGACTTGTTTCGCAGTTTTGGATTTTTTTCTGTGTAAGCCGCATTAAGATACTGCAACATCGGTGTTTAGAGTATTTCCAGTGGATTTCTCATTTTTCAGGTGCTATTTACTGATTGTAGAATTTATTTTATAATTTAAAAAGAATTTGGCACCTGCTTCTCCTTGATCTCTAAATGTATTTATGCTCTCACACGTAGTTTCCAAGGAAAAGGTGCCCTTCTGCCTTTCTAAATGAACTCTACTTGTACCTTGGACTGTCCTCTCTCTCCCATCTTGTTTTTGTGTCCTCATATCACCATTTAGTGCTGGTTTTCTTTGTATAAATGTGGTAAATGTCTTTTCTAGTCTAAAAAGAAAGGAGACAAAAATCTTTCCTACCAACTTCATGCCCTTTCCTTCACATCTGGGCTTGGGAAATGCTTTCAGCCTCCCATTTCCTCAGCTCCCATTCTTTGGCTTACTGTTTCATAATATTCTGGGGAGAGGGCCAGAGTCACTGTCCTTGTCAAATCTAGTGTCTTTTTGTCAGTCCTCACTCTTCCTGACCTATTCATAACCTTCTTCCCTATTGGCCACTCCCTCCTTGGATGCTCCTCCCAGGCTTCTGTGGTAGATTAGATTCTCCGAGGCTGACATTTTTTCCACAGTCTCATCCCCAGCCCTCATTTGGTGCTATTTTTCCCCCTGGGTGGCCTCATCAATGCCCACGATTTCAGCTTTCTCTCATGCTGCCCACACTTACCTTTATAAACTGGCTCCCCCTTTGGATTCTCTACTTTCATTAATGGGATTGCCATTTACCCTGCCACCCAGAATAGTTAATAGGAACTTCAAAGTCACATTTTATTCCTTTTCTCCCTCCCTCACACTCATACTTAGTTATCTGGTCTTTTTAATTCTGCCTCATAAAAATGACTTGCATTTTTCCCTCCTTCCTTCCTAGTGCTTTCTTAATATAGGTCTTCATTCCTTTTCCCCAACAAGAATCTTCTGTATACTGTGGTTAACAGTAATACCACAGTCGCCTTAAGCCCTATTATGTAGCTGGCATTCCTTGAAAAATCTCTCAGGCTGCCAGGCCTCCATACCTTTGACATACTCACTTGGCCTCTGCTCTTCGGCAACGACATGCATCCTTTTTTTTTTTTTTTTTTTTTAAATATAAAAATCTGTATTTATTATAGTTAGCATAAAACATTTTTTGCATCAATTATTGTTGTAATTTAGGCTGAATAACTCCAGCTATTTTGCTACTGTGCCGAAGTCCTCTTTTGAACCTACAAGGAAGAGCCTGTAATACTTATGGAAAGCGTTACCATAGCAGCCTATATTGATGTCACAAGCTCAGGCTTCTGACTTCATTGCATAATGCAGTAGCAACTGGGTTTGCAGCAGAAACACCCTGCTAAAGAAAAGTACCTTGGTTCACAGCAAAGGGGACAAAGGAAAACAGCAAGATATAGGGAGTTGAAAGAAAGGAATTACTAATGCCTTGTAGTAGGTAACTAGCTCACAAAGATGAAGAGGACACTTTGAAATTAAAAAGCATATAGGGGCACCTGGGTGGTTCAGTCACCCGGGTGGAACCTGGGTGGCTCAGTGGACCCGGTGGCATCCGGCTCAGGTCATATCATGGGTTGGGGAGTTCGAACCTTGTGTCAGTCTCCACACTGACAGTCCAGAGCCTGCTTGGAGTTCTCTCTCTCTGCCCCTCCACCGTGTGGGTGCTCTCAAAATAAACAAACTTTTTTTGAAAAAGCATATAGCTAGAGTTTTTTATTTTTTGAAATAGTAATGGGTAAAGGATATGATTGATGTCCTAATCTTAATTTTAATAAAAATGTGGAGAACTCTTACATCAATATGTCATATTATATAGCTAGATCTATTTAAGCATGTGTTTGTATGTCTCAGTGAAAGATTATATCTGTTAATGAGTATTATGCTTCTTATACTGGGTACATTAAATCATCAGTGTTTATTTTACCATGCAAATATTCATCCTCATTAGAAGACAAATAAGTGACATGGCTTTGTTCATTTAAAATAAAATAAAAATTTGCAATGATAACCTTTTATAGACAGGCCTGATCTTTCCATTGGAGCCTAAAGCCTGTTCATTATGTCAGTTGGTCTAGATTTCTATCATAGAGTGAATTTCCGAATTGAGATTTTGGAATTTGAAAAGGCATTTACACTAATAAACTTCCTCACCAGAAACTAAGCAACACATATCCTTTAAGACTGGGCTTCTCTTCCTGAGTCCTCCCCCAGTTGAGACACAGCTCGGTGCGTGCGCCTGTCGCCAAGATCCTCTCAGTCAAGTACAGTCCTTAAAGGTTTGTCTCATTTGGCTTTTGGACTCTCACTTGGCACCATCCGTGGCATCGTTGGTGTTGAATAAATGGTAGCTATTCATTAAAGAGGGAAGGATAAAACTGACAGAGGATTATAAAATGTGGACAAGGATATGATTTTTAAAAAAAAAAAAATTTTTTTTTTTAACGTTTATTTTCGAGACAGAGAGAGACAGAGCATGAACGGGGGAGGGGCAGAGGGAGAGGGAGACGCAGAATCTGAAACAGGCTCCAGGCTCTGAGCGGTCAGCACAGAGCCTGACACGGGGCTTGAACTCACAGACCACGAGATCGTGACCTGAGCCGAAGTCGGACACTTAACCGACTGAGCCACCCAGGCGCCCCAGGGATATGATTTTTAAGGGGAAAGGTTACTTAAGCTGGTAGGAAAAGCAGTGATGCCAAGATTACCCAGCTTGTGAAATACTTTACTGTCTGCTTCCTATACTGTCAACTGTATTAGGTAGAAACTTTAATAGTTATTAGGATTGCTTCACATCTCTGACCTTGCTCCTTTTCTCTGCTGTATGTGGCAGTTTTAATCTTCTACACATGTCTTCAACACCGTACCCTTGCACAGACACTCCAGTATTAATGCAATAAATCACATGGCACATTTTTTAAAGTTTATTTATTTATTTGGGGGGGGGGGGCAGGGAGAGAGGGAGACAGAATCCCAAGCAGGCTCTGCGCTCAAACTCATGAACCGTGAGATCGTGACCCGAGGCAAAATCAGGAGTCAGATGCTTAACCGACTGAGCCACCCAGGTGCCCCTTTTTTCCCTCACAGAGCACATTTTTTTATGTCTAATGTGCAAAGCACAGTGTTAGGTGCTAGAAATGAAACAGGTGATGGAGATAAATCTCCTGCTCTCACAGATGTCAGTCTTTTTCTTTTAAGAGGTAAAATACTCTGCAAAGTACAGAAAGTGGACTAGTTTTAAGTGTACAGCTTGATGAACTTTTACATATGTAAACAATCATTTCCAGTATCCCAGAAGTTTCCTCCATGCCCTTTCCAATGTACCTATATCTCAAAACCACTATTCTTATTTCTGTCATCAGAACCTACTATTATAATGGCCTTTTAAATTGGTAACTGGGTTTCTCTAAAAGCTGGGTTGTCAGTTTTAAACCTAATGTTTCAGAAAAACATTTGTCCATGTTAAGAGAGACTTGGAATTGGTGATCTAGGCTGCCCGGTAGTGCCCAATAACTTGTTATATAATAGGGGATTAAAGAAATTGCCACGTGATGTTAAATAGCCCGGGAAAATGGAAAGAGCAGGGATTTTTTTTTGTCGAAACATCTAGGTGTGAATTTTCAGCTCTGCAACTTACAGGTTATGCAATATTTAACAAATCATGCCTTCTGTGGGCCTCTCCTCAGATATAAAATGCAGATAATACCTTCTTTACCTACCTCACAAGATGTGTTGTATTAAATAAAATAATGCACAAGAAACTAAGTAGTGCTAATGAAATATTAATAAACCAACATCTATGTGTATCCTGTGGCCCTGAGTAATCTCTAAATCCAGACATTCCTTCTGTCTAATATATGGCAGAGTGAGAACTATGGAGTAGATTCCTTAGTAGCAACCCTGAGATGGGTTTCTCTTTAGAGTGACCATCTGTTGTGCCCAGATCTGGAGGCTGTTCATTTGGCCTTACTTTTAACAGAACCTTTTCTACTATATTCTATTATATAGCAAACCTAAGATCATTTCCAGTTCTGAAATTCTAGGATCCTTAATTTATTTGCCAAAGTTGATTATGAGTTGGGAGTTGTAGCACTATCTTCCTACAAGGGAGCCTCATCATAGCTAACGAAGTTGCACTGAAAGATTTCTGATCGTTTCCCCACCCCGCCCCCCAGGGGTTGAGTATGAAAAGGGCAAAATTAGGATGCTTTTCGTAGCACACAGAATAAAAAATTTCATGCTATTTAACATAAGCCCAGGAGTGGGCAGCTAATGAGAGCGAAATATATGGTCTGTGTCTGATCTTATTCCTTTGTCTAAGATTTAGTCAAATTGCTATTTTAACTAATACATCTTAGCAGAATTTAAAGCACAGACTTAAAATCATTGGATAAGATTGAATTTCAAAAGTAATTGTAATTTTTTTCATGATACAAAAGTATAGGTTAAGAAAAAACTTTATGTCCCCACTACTGTCACTAATAAATAAAACACAGATAAAAATTTTAAACATTCATTTCTCCTAAAGATTTTCTAGATATGTTTCATTTCGAAATGTCTATAGCTTTAGGAAAAAAATACCACCTGCTAGTAATTATCTATTTAGAGGGGGTAGAATTTATCATTTGTCACTTACCACTCATTTCCACTTCAGTTTACGATTGGACTTTCAAAAATTTAAAGAATCTTACAATTTTAAAGAATTGAAAGAATTTAAAATTTTTCCTTAAATAGTTATGTGTGAACAGTAATAATAATTAGTAAATAATGGTGCTTCAGTAAATCGAGTTTTCAGGGATATCAGCAGAGTAAATAAAATGTGTTTTTGATAAAAGTAAACATCTTGGCTGTTTTTCTTATTACATAATCAAAACAGTGTAGCTTTGCATGAAATGTAGTAATAGAGAAGATGGGAGTATTTGGGGATCTACTTATGGAATTTAGTCTCAGCAGACTTCATTGGGAAGTACCATGTCTAGACGAACCCTTTATATGTCTTAATGTTTTAAAAGACTGTATTAAAGGGGCACCTGGGTGGCTTAGTAGGTTGAGCATCTGACTCTTGATTTTGGTTCTGGGAATGATCCCAGCACCATGGAATCGAGCCCCACATCAAGCTCCATGTTGAGCATGGAGCCTACCTAAGATTCTCTTTCCCTCTGTCCCTCCCCTGCTTGTGCTTTTTCTTTCTCAAAAAAATAATAAAATGACTTTAAAAGAATGTACTTAAAAATGGTGT
Source organism: Leopardus geoffroyi (assembly GCF_018350155.1). Taxonomy (NCBI): domain Eukaryota; kingdom Metazoa; phylum Chordata; class Mammalia; order Carnivora; family Felidae; genus Leopardus; species Leopardus geoffroyi. Next base: position 79,007,884 of record NC_059336.1, read on the forward strand.
TAACTAATGAATTACCCTTCTTAGGGGCTCTAATAAATTTGAAGGCACTGTAAAAAGTGGTTTTGTTAAGTTCTCAGGTATTCAATTATTTATGTTAAATGTCACACCAAGATGTAATCATTTGTAAAATGTCAAGATGCTTTTTGTTGTACAGAATATTTTATTACCTTTGTAATATCTTTGTATACAGTGATTTTTTTTTCGTGGTAATAAATGGAAAAAACTCAAAGACTTAAAATTTTGTTGTCATTTGACTTAAACTATTGATGAGATTTTGTTATTTACAGCATCCTCCTTGGGAAAGGTAGTTTGGTTGCTTAGAAACATGAGGCATTTTTATGGAAAGCTATAGCTGAATATACCTGCATATGTAACTGTTCTGTGAAGTGATAATTTTTGTAGAGTACTAAAATACATCTTTAAAAGATTTTCATTTTCTGCCTTCCTGACTTATTTCCTGCCTCTCTCCCTTCCTGTATAATTCAGGACAAAAGTCATTCACTTATTCTGAGCAAGGTACAGGTAAGTACTTTGCCACAGGAGGCAAAGGTGGTGCCCCAGTGTGGAACTGCTGGGTGGAGCTGAAGGAGAACATTTGAGGGTGATAGAGAGGGGACTTTCTGGGATCTGGAATAAGAAATAGGAGATTGGTTATTTATCTGATCTATCAAGTAAATAAATAAGGCTAATGGGAGCCAGATTTCTGTCAGAGAAAGGTATTACAAATATGAAAAGGGAGAAAACTAGAACAAGGTTGGAATTGGAAGTACTGGTATACAACTCCCAATTTTCAATATGTGTAAAGTAATGTGTTTGTGCGTGTATGCATTTGCATTCGTAAGTAACAAATTATAACCCTTCAAATAAAACAGGAAGTCACAAATCCACAAGAAGGGAAACTTCTACCTTTCAGTGGAATGGTAACCAAGAAATGTAAAAGGAATGGTGGAATTAGAAAATCAGTATTTGACAAATCTTCAGTAAATGCTAAAATTAATAGATGAAAGTGTGATGATCTCCTTATAAGATACTCATTAATTAAAGGGAAAAAAGAGTAACTATAAAAGTGGAGGAGCCTGGCAGACACTACCTTCATTAAGTGATTAAAATCCAGTCGTCAGCAACTGCACAAATCAAAATTGTATAATACCTGATAAGATGCAAGAAGATAATATCTCCTATGGTACTCTTGCGAGGAAGGTACAACCTGAGTCTAATAATAAGGAAACATCAAGCAAACCCAGATGTAGGAGCAATCTACAAAATAACTGACCTGAAATCTTCAAAAATATTAAAGTAGTGACAGTCAAGGAGAGACAAACTTTTCAGATTAGTGGAAATGAAAGGAACGTAACAGTTATATGCAAAGTGTGATCCCTTGCCCATGAAAGTCACCGTTGAGACAACTGGTGAGACTTAAGTGGGGTCTGTGGATTACGCAGTCGTAATATCTATGTGAACTTCTGAGTTGATGGTTCTGTTGTGGCGAAGAAGAATGTCCTTGTTTGTAGAAATTACACACTAAAGTATTCAGGGTGATGAAGCATCACTGGCTCAATGGTTTAGGGGGAAAAGGTTCTTTGTACTTTTCTTGCAACTTTCCTGTAAATTTGAAATTATTTCAAAATGAAAATAAATGAATATCATAAAAGTGGTATTTTTTTTTTCTCTCCATAATGAAAAAAGCAGACCTAGGGGGCTCAGTCACTTAAGCATTTGACACCTGATTTCTGCTCAGGTCATGATCTCACAGTTCGTGAGTTTGAGCCCCATGGCAGGCTCTGTGCTAACAGTTCAGAGCCTGCTTGGGATTCTCTCTCTCTCTCCCTCTCTCTCTGCCCTTCCTGTATGTACTTTCTCTCTCTCAAAATAAAAAAACTTAAAAAAAAAAAAAAAAAAAGGAGGGGGGTACCATTTCAGGAAATCCAAAAAGCTTGTGTCCAAGCTCATTCTCTTTACGTGGGCTTAATAATCAAGGATAAAGATCCAAAAGAAAAGATCAGCCTAAGTAAAATGTTTTTCTCTTTGGAAATGGAAATTTAACTTCCAAGTTTATTTCATATAACTTGTTAATGTCACCAGTTACCTTACTTGGGATATTTTTTTTTCTTTTTTTCTTTTCCAGGTATTCAGAGTTGTTTTTCCTAAACTAAATCACAGACTGTATTTGGAACAAAGAAATACTAAGAAGTACAATAGGCCCTTTCTTTAAGTGTTATTAAAGACTTAATTTAAACAAAGCTATGAGGGGAGATCACAAAACTAAAAATAATTTTATATGGACAAAAGTGAAACTATAGCACTCATTACTTAATATTCCCAGCTCTGCATAACACAAAGACCTAACATTAACTTTTAACAACCTGTGTCTCATAATATATGAACATATGGAATAAATAAAGTATAAACAGCTAGTGTTTTTGCTTAAAACTTTGCATGTCAGGAATAGAAATTTAAGAAATAGAAATCTGTTAAGGAAGTTCTTAATTTTTCCAGTTTGGAGAGTCCACTAAATTCAAGGCTGAGCCACAAGAAACATGCAAAAGACTATCTCTCTTTTGTGGCAAAACTTCCCCAGAAATGGAGAAACACACAAAATTTCTTACCTGTTTATCAGAAGTTTATTTCCATTATCCCTTTCTCACTTTCTGGCATTGAAAATAGTGAAAAAAGTTTTTGCTAGTATTCACATATGGAACTTCATGTCAATTAAATAATTTTCTTGATTTCTAAAATGAATAATACATCTTGGTATCTATGAAGTAGGTTTAATGAAGAGATGGAAAACAATAATCCAATACCATCCAAGTCATATGTGTTTTAAAATAAGCTCAGATAGTTGAATCAGGGTGACAAATTATACTTAAATCTCAAATTTTAATGAGATTGCTGAAACATTCCTCTTAATGACCCATCCATTTTCTTTAGGTTTGGCTTATTTCCTCTTCTCTCTTCATAGTACCAACTTACTAACAAATGGCCATCATATGAGATCATATGAAATATACTTGGGCTATTTTTTTGGTAAGCTCCTTGATTTGGCATCTGAATTCTAAAAGTCAATTCTCATGGTTAGTGCATTTAAATGACATTCTCAGGTGCCTCCTTTACGCAGTGGGTGCTCAATAACAAGGTTTATTAAGAAAGGATCTTAAAGACCAAGACACTTCAGTTTTAGCCCCTCCTAAGGAAGTAACTAACAATTTTAGACAAATCATTTAACTTTCATTCTTTGGTTTTCATGTTTATAAAATGGAAATGATGAAATCCTATCCACTTGATGCAAATGTGTGAAATTGGATAATATATTGAAGCACTCTGGAATATATCAGATTGTTTAGCAATCTTAATTTTTCAAAATCTTATCCCTGGGTTTGAAATTACTGAAGGCACTTGTGTCTCCTTATTTAAAAGATTTATGGAAGTCTCTTACCAGGGTCCACCTCAATTCCTAAGTTTCACTTTCCCTCCCCAGGAAAGGTATTGATTTTTTTAGGTTGTCAAAATAGTAACTTGAAGTCATTAAGATTTGTGACAGATTATACCAAAGAGTACTTCTGTTGACAACGGCTTGCTTGAAGTTTACCGGGAAAAATATTAATGATGTCAGATTTACATTTGATATCTTAGGATATTATAGGATACTGTCCTGTGTATCAATCTAGATCTTTTGTCAAGATCATTTAACAAATTTAGAACATGATTTTGAAGGTGGTATGTCTTGTGCAGGGAAATTGTGCTGAAAGAAATTCTAGCTTCTCAGATTATCAGAATGCATCCTGTTTGTGTACTTCTCTAAATGGAATAATTAAGAGAATGTTTCCGTTATTCATAGTTTGGCTTGTGGGGGTTGGAGAGGGAACAAGAAAAATCATAAGATATCCTTAGAACATTTAACACAAAATATACACATATATAGATCCTGAGATGTTACAACAAATGTTAAAATATATAGATCAACATGATCCAAATGGTTTCCAAGACACTGTTATGGTGAGTAAACAGCCATCATACAGTGTATGCTGAACGGATGTCCACATCGTGCCACGAAAACCCTACTCTGTGTTTCCAAGTTTGAAAGCTAGTCATCCAGAGCAGGGGGCCAGTCAACATCTACAGACTAGAAGGAAGAAAACAAGACATTAAAACATTACTATTCCAGTAAGCATTTGCTGATAATGCTTCTAAACTTAATAGTGTTAATATAACACAACAGAAGAAACTGCATTTGAAGAACAGTCATTAAATACCACAGTTCAACACTCTAAAATCCACATGAGGCCTTGAGATTCTTGGGCCCAAGGTCTGTTTCTAAATTCATAGAGTATTTGATTATCAGCCAGTTATTAACTGTACCTTTGAACAGTAAGAGACTAGAGTACCTCTAAATTTTCTAAATGTTATTTATGGGTAAAGTAGCAAACAAACTCAGGGAGCAAGACCAACTTTCCCTCGGAAGTCTCAGCAAATTTTACTCTTCAGATCATTTTCCTTTTCCCATCTTGCATTTAACAAATACTCAAGCAGTTTATACACTTATAGTGTTATTTGTAACCTAGCAACCAAATGAAAAATAAATGAATATGAAAGAGCGCCTGGAACTAGAAAAGAATAAATGATCATTGAGTATCATTTCAGAAGTTTTGTTTCTTGAAAAATCAAATTTATCTATCTCTACTCACCTGGTTTGGCTCTTCTAGAACAAAACCTTTAAGTCATAGTGAAATTACAGTAGCAGACAATTTTTTCTCCACATAAGCAATCACTTCCTAGGCTTTACAAGTATGAAATTACACCTTGTCTTAACTACCCTAGAGGGCCTAATTTGAGAGAAAAGTTTAAAAAAATCCACTGTACCCATGTCTTGTTTTGTTTTGTTTTGTTTTTGAGACTTAAATTTTAAAACCCAGTATGATTTACTAGACATGATTTTTTAAATTAATCTACAAGTTACTACCAGAATCAGGAAAATTGGGTGTGTGTGTATGTGTGTGTGTATTTTTTAGAAATCCCAAGATGCTTTGGTTCTGTTTCAGAACACAGCCATGTACTTAACACCCATATATAAGTTCATGGGTTGTCTCTCATGCCTGAAAACTAAACATTTCAGACCATGATCTTGTGTGTGTTGAAAGCAGGAGAGGTTTCAAAAGCTCCCTAGGTGATTCCAATGGACAAACAGGGATGAGGAACATTGGCCCGTGACTGTGATATTCCTAAACTGTTCTAAGAACTGAAATAAAGGAAGATGAATGCAGTTGAGATTTTCTTCAACTAAAGGTTGTCTTCCTCAAAATAAGTCTCATGAGAAGGCTCCCTGCAACCTTGAAGGTGCTGTCACTGGCTATACTGCAGGAGCTGTATAAAATCTGATCTGAAAGCTCTGAAGAAAACTGCCAGTAAGGTATTAATGCTCCAGTGATCATGTGATTACCATAGATGTTTTCACACTAGGCAGTTATACCCACTTCTTTTTATAACATCAATCCCAGGTGCAAAATGCTAGCCTCCTAAAATTGTTTTTGTTGGGGGGTGGGTTGGGAGAGGGACCCCCTTCCTCAACAGGTATTTGTCAGAGACATAACTTGTGACTCAATACCTACTGATGTTCAAATGAGAAAAAATACTTATGGAGAATTTCCTGAAAGACCTATTCATGTCACTCTTCTAAATACTTAAGAATTTAACCTTGTTTCAATTCAGACTATTAGAGCAGAGAATTTGTACCACATCATAGAGGTCCCTTACAGAACTGCTTTTATAAATAACTGTTGGCTCATCTCATTTTCTATCCCTGTCCTGAATGTATGTTTCTGAGCAATCTGAAACTCCTGAAACAAAACAGGTGTGGGAATTAACTCTCTAGAGTCCAAAGGACATATGAAGGGCTCTTAAAGCATCATTTCCTCACTCCGTTTAAGGGTTTAAGATCTCATGCCACATGTAAAGCAACTTGGTTAGCAAGTTAGCTATATATTTGCAAAAATCACAAATGAGACCTTGTATTTTTTAAAAAGATAAAAATTCCAAAAAGTCCCTCCCTGCAATACAATGCTACTGTGAGATTTTGACTATTTTCAAATACCTATTACGGTGAAAAGAGATAGGTACCTGTTTGGCTTAATGCCCCCCCCCCCCAAAAAAAAAAGCAGAACTTTGTTGAATTCAATGTACAAACAGGCATTTCCACAATAAAATGGTTTACCTCAACATCCAGCTCAAGAATGTCTGCAGTCATATTCATTAGAGAGCCAATGTTCGGCTTGGTTCTCCCAAAGTCTCCATGTACAAACTCTTTAATGTAGCTGGGATTTGTTTAAGGAAACAATGGAGATAGCTATGCAGCACCAACTGTTTGGTGAGATTTGATAGGTAAAAGGGAAAGGACAGACAAAAGCAGAAATGTTACAAGGGTGAGGTTATTTCCGACCTGTGACCATTGATGTGTGTCTTAGAAAATAAGCTCTGGGGGCGCCTGGGTGGCTCAGTCGGTTGAGCGTCCAGCTTCGGCTCAGATCATGATCCCACAGTTTGTGGGTTTGTGGGTATGTGCTGACAGCTTGGAGCCCGGAGCCCGGAGCCTGCTTCCAATTCTGTGTCTCCCTCTCACTCTGCCGCTCCCCTGCTCGCACTCTGTCTCTGTCTCTCAAAAATAAATAAATGTTAAAAAAAAAAAAAAAAAAATTAAAGAAAAGAAGAAAAGAAGCTCTGGCAAACTGGTTCCCACCAGCCTGGAAGCCAACAGCAGGACTCAGTACTAAAAGTCATGACTTTCTTTTTTCTTTAGTTCACCTCCAAGTGCCAAAGTTTAGCTATGGAATTTTTTTTTTTAAGTTTTGTTTGTTTGTTTGTTTGTTTCAAGTAATCTCTACACTCAGTGTAGAGCTTGAAACCACAAACCCAAGATCAAGAGTCGCACGCTTCATTGACTGAGCAGGCCAGGCGACCCTGGATGTACATTTTTTTTTAAGTTTATTTATTTATTTTGAGAGAGAGTGTGTGTGCATGTGCATGCACACGAGCAGGGTAAGGGACAAAGAGAGAGGAGAGAGAGAATCCCAAGCAGGCTCTGTGCTGTCAATGCGAGCCCCAGGCGGGGCCTGAACTCACAAACTGTGAGATCATGACCTGAGCCAAAATCAAGAGTTGGACGCTTAACCGACTGAACCACCCAGGGGCCCATGGATATGGATTTTTTTAAGTTAACTGTAGTTCAATACTAAGTAAAACAAAACCTTAGCTATTTTTTCTCTGCCACAAATTCCATTTTGTCATCTTTTTGGCCTCATTTTTCAATAATGTCAGCTGGCATCTGCCAAATGATAAGTTTCCACAGGGTCACACACAGAGTAACCTCGATGATGGCTTTCCTGGTAATGTGACCCAGTGACACAATAGGAGTAGGATGGGAGGGACAATGAGAATATTAATTTAGTCTTGAGAAAGGTCCTTCAGAAGGATTATCAAAGGACCTAAGTTCTTGTTTGCAACTGTTGCATGGTTAACAAGAGAATTAGGTTAATTCTTCTTTTAAAGGGGAAATTTTGTGTTTCCCTCATAGGTCTTCGAATTTTGAAGTCAATGGTTAATCCTAGAATTACTTATTAAGATTATAGTAATATTCCTTATATAGGACTCTACTACAGGCTTGAAAATATTTATCTGAAAGATATAATTTTGCTAGCATTCAGTAAAAACTCATTTAGCGTTATGTTGTGTTCTATAAACCAGCACTTAGTATAAAAACTTGATGTAATTTGAATAGGAAAAGTAAGTTTATTCTTAGATGATAAAACACTTCCACCATTAACATGCTGATATGATGTCCTCACTTTCTGAAAGTTTATTCACTCTACTTTCACCAAATGTTTTGACTCAAGGATAAGACATATAATTATCTAGTAACTGCCTTCTTTACTAAATGCATAATTACACAACAGTTATAATTCTTTTTCTCTCACTTTCTTTAGAGAATGCTACTTCTGAGGAGCAATGATGAGGGGACATGACCAAAAAGCCCCAGAATAACCAACTGGAAGGGCCAGAATGTTCTTATTCATATCCAGAAGGATGAGGTATAAGTCAAATGAACTAGTTCAGTGTACTGAGCAACGTATGTGAAAAATCCACATACTTCTGTGTATAACCACATGGTATCTAAAGCTTTACCAAGTAGTCTTTCTTGGCTAATCCCTTAAATTCAGATACATGGCTAGTCCTAAAAACGTTTTAGTAAGATTGAAAAGATACTTGTTTCTTCAAAAGACCACTGCATTTCACCTGAGCACACTACACCTAAACTGGAATTAGGTAAAAAGAGTGGGAACAACAACAACAAAAAAGAAGTGATTTCTTTGACATTCCATCTACAGTAGGCAAATGTGCTCCAAACAACAGAATTATAAAGGTCTGCCTGCTGTCTTCTCAACAGATCAATCCCTCGATCTAAACCAAAAGTTGAAAAGATTTTAAGAGTAAATAACATACACCTATTTCACCTTTGCAAATTCTGGTTGCTTCTGGGATGTCAAGGGGCAGGGTGAGGGAGGAGGTTGGTGGGAAAAGAGAGACAGACTAATTACAGCAATATGGTGACAATGCTAGTTGGTGATTAAAATAACTTTTTTTTTTTTTGCCTTCGATCCATAAGTAGATCATTAGTTTTATTCTAGTTAAGTATTTTATCACTTCATACTATTGGATCACTAAATAATATAAAAACAAAAAACAGGGGTGCCTGGGTGGCTCAGTCGGTTGGGCGGCCGACTTCGGCTCAGGTCATGATCTCACGGTCTGTGAGTTCAAGCCCCGCGTCGGGCTCTGTGCTGACAGCTCAGAGCCTGGAGCCTGTTTCAGATTCTGTGTCTCCCTCTCTCTAACCCTCCCCTGTTCATGATCTGTCTCTCCCTGTCTCAAAAATAAATAAAAAAATGTTAAAAATAAATTAAAAAAAAAAAAACACACAAATATTAGGACCACTTTTGAAAAGTCAACTAGAGCTAGGACTAAGGCAACTGCCAGATGTATTTTAACCAGCAGCTCAGGGTTAATACAAAACCATACAAGGCAGAGCCCAATATGAAGAAGTGATCATTTGTGGACTGTTCTCTTGTTTTGGGCCAGTGGGCAAATAAAGTGTAGATCAGTATGTTAAGTAGGGCCACTCCCATCTACTATCAGTGTTTAATAATCTGGGGCAAGTGCTCCAAATACTGAAAGGACCCAAATGTCGTTATGAAAACGCGACTTGCAAAATGTTATGAAGACACAAATCAATAAATGAATCAATCAGAACTGTTTCCCGAGTACTTACTATGCAGTGGGCATTGTGTGAGACACTGTGACTATTTTAAGGTTCACACTCTATTGGCTGCTGACTCATGGTTTAAAAAGTCATTTTGAAAAATACAAATTAAATGGGACCCCCCACACACACACCCCCCAAAACAGAATTTTTCTCCAACCTAATCCTTACCCTAATTGTTCCTAGATCAAGTTGAACCTATCTTCTGGGGCAGCGTGAACTCTTCCACTAAGGTTCTGCTTAGATTACTGCTGGGCGAAAGGCGAAAGGATACGTGCCGGCTTGAGTCTTCAGGTAGAGGTGGAAGTGATGTTCATCCACATAGCGCGTCTCCATGGAGTGAATGATGCGAGTTCTCACAGCCAAGGGCCTCCGATGCAGGACTCGGAGGGGTGTTTTCTGGTCAATCTTTAAGTCCTAGAGGAGGATATGTTACACAACCATGGAGTCAGCTTTGCTCCCAGGGCACCCGGGGAAGCCCGTCTCAGTGTCTCCTTTGTCATCCATGGCTCACCACAGAGGTCTTCTTTGGTGGACCCCATCTATCACTGTCAGGGTAGATACTGGTACTATAATAAATCGTACCTCCAAAGGTTCAGGCTCTGTGGAACTTCTCATAACCTAGTCCATAGTAACTCATTTTCTGGGCCTCCGTATGCCATTAAAAAAGGATTTGGATGGGGCACCTGGGTGGTTCAGTCAGTTAAGACTCCAACTCTTGATTTCCGATTTTGGTCATGATCTCACAGTTGGTGGGATCTAGACCCACGTTGGGCTCTGTGTTGACAGCTTGGAGCCGGCTGAGAATTCTCTCTCTCTTTGTCTCTCTTTCTGCCCCTCCCCTGCTTGTGTGCACTTGTGCTCTGTCTCTCAAAAATAAATGAATAAACATTTTTTTTAAAGGCTTTGAAGTAAATGATCCCCAAGATCTCTTTTACTCTAATATTTAACAAATTGATTAGGACCCCAGAGTTCTAGTCTATCCTTTACTTTAACAGAGCTCTTCTAGAAGATCTGTTCTTACCTTTTTTTTCCCCTGACCCAACAGATGATTTAACAGTGGGGTGAATGGCTGAGGTGAGAAATGGCTTTCTGTAGAAGGTGAGACCTTGGCATCACTTGTGTGTATGGGCAGTGTGCAAGTTTGAAGGACAACCATATACCTACTCACTAGGTTATTTTTTTTGGTTATATGAAAAGATGTATCTGGAAAATTAAGTTACATCACTGTTTAGGGTAGTATTTTCAATATAATAACTACAAAGAAGTGTGTACAATAAATCAAGACCTCTCAGTATTTGTAAGCCCAGTTCAAGTTACTTGAGAATAACAATACTACATGCTTTTGACAATTTAGATTTTTTAGGGGCACAGCCTTGTTTTTCTTCAGAGATTTCCTTTTGTCACAAGACATAAAATAAGAAATAGAGATTAAAATTGTAAAAGGTCAACTAATTCTAAGTTTTAAAAATAGATATTGGATATAATCAGAATTGTAGATTCATGAGAACTTTGAATCCTCTGCCATTTCTTGTTGGAACAACTCCTTCCTAATTTATACGACTTGGGAGTGCCTGAAGCCATGCTAAGAGAACAAAGATTTCTGTCTGGTCTCCCCTCTATCAAGTTTTCCACCCAGAAAGAAAGAGCAAGTTCTGACAAAGACTACACTTGAAATGGTGTGACTGTTTTGATCATAGCAGTGAGTCAATGGCCCCTCCTAACTTGTAGGTTTTATGATTCCATAATTCTTTGATTTAGAAGCATGTTGTTCTGCTGAGATACGCTGTCTACATAAGGTCTGACATTTCTCTGGCCAAAGAGACAAAAAAAAGGACATGGCTGAACTGTTAAGGAATCTGTACAGATACAGCCTTCACTGTAGAATACAGAAATAACTGGCCTTTAAATGAGTGACTAAGGAATGCTCCTCTCCCTGTACTAGTACTCACTCCCAGTCCTAGTCAATGGAAGTACTGACTGAGCTGGGAGACCCACCACTGCTTCCAATATAACACTCGTTCAGCACACACTCCTGTGTGTTTTTTGTCTGCTTGTTTTCAGTAGACAAAAGGAAACTATTTATTTTAACATTGCATTCTTCTGGCCCCATTCTGATGAATTTTCAGAAATACAGACACATACGCAAACAACTTTTTTTTTTCCTTAGAAATAGAATACTCTTAAAAAAGAAGAGACAACAGACTTCAAGCTGTATTAGAAAGCTGTAATCATCAAGACAGTATGGTACTGGCACAAGAACAGACACTCAGATCAATGGAACAGAATAGAGAACCCTGAAATGGACACACAAACGTATGGCCAACTAATCTTTGACAAAGCAGGAAAGAATATCCAGTGGAATAAAGACAGTCTCTTCAGCAAGTGGTGCTGGGAAAACTGGACAGCGACACGCAGAAGAACGAACCTGGGCCACTTTCTTACACCATACACAAAAAATAAACTCAAAATGGATGAAAGACCTAAATGTAAGACAGGAAGCCATCAAAATCCTTGAGGAGAAAACAGGCAAAAACCTCTCTGATCTTGGCCGCAGCAACTTCTTACTCAACAAGTCTTCGGAGGCAAGGGAAACAAAGCAAACATGAACTACTGGGACCTCATCAAAAGAAAAAGCTTCTGGACAGCGAAGGAAACAATCAGCAAAACTAAAAGGCAACTGACGGGATGGGAGAAGATATTTGCAAATGAATATCAGATAAAGGCTTGGTATCCAAAATCTATAAAGAACCTATCAAACTCAACACCCAAAAAACAAATAATCCAGTAAGAAATAGGCAAAAGACATGAATAGACACTTCTCCAAAGAAGACATCCAGATGGCCAACCGACACATGAAAAAATGCTCAACATCACTCATCATCAGGGAAATACCAATCAAAACCACAATGAGATACCACCTCCCACCTGTCAGAATGGCTAACACGAACAACTCAGGCAACAACAGATGTTGGTGAGGATGAGGAGAAAGAGGATCTCTTTTGCATTACTGGTGGGAATGCAAGCTGGTGCAGCCACTCTGGAAAACAGTATGGAGGTTCCTCAAAAAATTAAAAATAAAACTACCCTACGACCCAGCAATTGCACTACTAGGTATTTATCCAAGGGATACAGGGATGCTGTTTTGAAGGGACACACGCACCCCAATGTTTACAGCAACACTATCAACAATAGCCAAAATATGGAAAGAGCGAAACTGTCCATCAATGGATAAATGGATAAAGAAGATGTGGTATATATATACAATGTAGTATTACTCAGCAATCAAAAAGAATGAAATCTTGCCATTTGCAACTACATGGATGGAACTAGAGGGTATTATGCTAAGTGAAATTAGTCAGTCAGACAAAGACAAATATATGACTTCGCTCATATGAGGACTTTAAGACACAGAACAGATGAACACAAGGGAAGGGAAGCAAAAACAATATAAAAACAGGGAGGGGGACAAAACATAATATGGAGAACAAACAGAGAGTTACTGGAGGGGTTGGGGGGGATGGGCTAAATGGGTGAGGGGCATTAAGGAATCTACTTCTGAAATCACTGTTGCACTATATGCTAACTAACTTGGATGTAAATTTTTAAAAATAAATAAATAAATACATAAATAAATAAATAAATAAATAAATGTGAAAAAACAAAAAAGAAGAGACAGTAAATTTGAAGTGACTTTTTCTCAAAATGGGGTAGTAACTCAGTTTTTCTATTTTTTTTTTTAATGTTTATTTATTTTTGAGAGAGAGATAGCAAGAGCAGGGGAGGGGCAGAGAGAGGGAGACAGAGGATCCAAAGCAGGCTCTGTACTGACAGCAGAGAGCTCAAACTCATGAACTATAAGATCATGACTTGAGCTGAACTCAGAACCTCAACCAACTGAGCCACCCAGATGCCCCTCAGTTTTTCTATTCTTGATGACAATAGGAATATTTGAAAATAGTTTTAACCCCAACACAAAAAAATTATTAGAAGTCAGCTAGTCCCATCAGTCCATTTGAGCTATGAACCATTAAAATAGACCCTTTCATTGCTTACTCTGTACCTACAAAAATTATCTTTCACATTATTCAGCATTATTTCTGAATTAGCTGTGAATAGGGCTACCTTCAAACTATGAATGCATTTTTTTTTAAGTAATCTCTATACCCAACATGGGGCTTGAACTCACGACCCCAAGATCAAGAGTCACATGTTCTACCAACTGAGCCATCCAGGTGCCCCAAATCTATTTTTCAAATGAGTTCATGGTCCCCTCAGAATTCTGAATGACTTACATACGTGGTGAAATAGTGGTTTAGAAATTTGTTTTCCAATCTTAAGAATATCTGTCTAGAGTTAAACTATCATTCTAAAGGCTGCAGATAATGGGCTAAAAACCAAACGGCTTTTGATATAGACTCATGGAACATAAGATCTGGAGGCCCACTGGGGGTGATCTAGTCAACACCCACCCCCGTGTTAGGGATGAACGTGTCTTAACAGGTGATTGATTCATACTATAAACATTATTCTGCACTTCACTTTCTTTCTCATAATGTCATGTGTGTTTCTGTAAGTCATAGGTGTAGACCTACTTCTATCCTTTTTTCCAACAATTTTAGGCATATATACACACAATAACATAAATGGGATCACATGCTGTTTTAGTTTTTTTTAATAACTTTATAATATTCCAGGTTCCTCTGCCATTTCCTTTTTTTTTTAAATTTTTTTTTTTTTTAATTTTTTTTTTTTCAACGTTTATTTATTTTGGGGACAGAGAGAGACAGAGCATGAGTGGGGGAGGGGCAGAGAGAGAGGGAGACACAGAATCGGAAACAGGCTCCAGGCTCTGAGCCATCAGCCCAGAGCCTGACGCGGGGCTCGAACTCACGGACCGCGAGATCGTGACCTGGCTGAAGTCGGACGCTTAACCGACTGCGCCACCCAGGCGCCCCTAATGTTTATTTTTGAGAGAGACAGAGACAGAATGCGAGTGGGTTGGGGCAGAGAGAGAGGGAGGCACAGAATCAGAAGCAGGCTCCAGGCTCTGAGCTGTCATCACAGAGCCTGACGCAGGGCTCGAACTCACGAGCTGTGAGATCATGACCTGAGCCGAAGTCAGACGCTCAATCGACTGAGCCACCCAGGTGCCCCTGCCATTTTCTTTCTGAAGGAAGTTCACTTTGTTTCTAGCTGTGTTGTTGTTGATTTTGCCACTTTGAATAAAGTCAGTAAACATCTTTGTGCACAAATCCTTAAGCCCTGGAGTTTTATTTCTTCAGGACAGATTGCCAGTAGTGGAAGTGCTGGGTAGAAGACGAATACGTTTTTAATTTTTATAATCACTGCTACATTATTTTCCAAAAAAGGCTAAACACTTTACATTTCTACTGACAAAGTATGCAACTAGTCTTCTCCATGCCAACCAATAGGTGCTAGTCTCAGAGGACTAAAGTGATGTCTTATTGTTACTTTAATCCAAAGTGGAACGTCTTTTCAGATGATCCTTGGCCATATGCAGTTGCTCTTTTTCAGCTGCTTGATCCTTTGTCTATTTTTCTCTATTGGGTGTTTGCATTTTTCATAAGTAGAAATCCTATTTATGGTATCTTTTGCCACATGATTTGTTTTCTACATAGTTGCATATATGTGTATACAGAAACACACACTCATGTATATGTTTTAATGTTTATTTATTTTTGAGGGAGAGAGACAGAGCATGAGCAGGGGAAAGGCAGAAAGAGAGGGAGACACAGAATCTGAAGCAGGCTCCAGGCTCTGAGCTATCAGCACAGAGCCCGACATGGGGCTCAAACTCACGAACCATGAGATCATGACCTGAGCCCAAGTCAGATGCTTAACCGACTGAGCCACCGAGGCACCCTTCTCATGTGTATGTTTAAATCACAATGTATCACCCAATAAATACTCTTATAGTTTGTTTTCTTCCCCTGAGCATTTATCAGGAACATTTTCCTTGTCAATAGTCATCTACCACATAATTTCTAACAGCTGGTTAGCAGTAGTCCATCATACAGATAAACCATAAGATGAAGTCTGTCTCCTCTAGTAGGTCATCTAGATTATTACAAAATATTGCCCATTTTAACAACGTTGTGATAACTATACAGACCTCTATATCCATTTATGCTCATTCCTTGCATTTGAGAGTAAATTATCCTTACAGGAAGAGATGGGGATAGGTGGGAAGAAACATGCAAAGGAACAGGCAGACCCTCTGCAGTGCCATATGCTCATGTGAAGGAAAACCTAGCACATGCCAAAATTTGTGCTGTACATATATTATCCTTCTTAAAAATTTATAACATGTTGGGGTGCCTGAGTGGCTCAGTTGGTTAAGAATCCGACTTCAGGGGCGCCTGGGTGGCACAGTCGGTTGAGCGTCCGACTTCAGCCAGGTCACGATCTCGCGGTCCGTGAGTTCGAGCCCCGCGTCGGGCTCTGGGCTGATGGCTCAGAGCCTGGAGCCTGTTTCCGATTCTGTGTCTCCCTCTCTCTCTGCCCCTCCCCCGTTCATGCTCTGTCTCTCTCTGTCCCAAAAATAAATAAACGTTGAAAAAAAAAAAAAAATTAAAAAAAAAAAAAAAAAAAAAAGAATCCGACTTCAGCTCAGGTTGTGATCTCACAATTCATGGGTTTGAGCCCCGTGTCGGGCTGTGTGCTGACAGCTTGGAGCCTGGAGCCTGCTTCAGATTCTGTCTCCCCCTCTCTCTGCCCCTCCCCCACTTCCATTCTGTCTCTCTCTCTCTCCCTCAAAAATAAACATTAAGACAAATTTATAACATATTTTATTTATACACTTTATCTTAGCATCAATTCTATTAGACAATTCTATTTCGTATTTCCTTTCTACGGATGGCCAAATATAATAATAGCATTGCTCACGTTTTCTATGTACCAGATACTGTTCTAAGTGCTTCACATGACAACTCATTTCATTCTTCTAATTCTACAGATGAAGGAAACAAAGCATAAAGAAGCCAAGCAATGCGTCCAAAGTCACACAACTAGGAAATGCAGATTCAGGATTTGCAGCCAAGCAATCTGTGCCCAGAGGCAGGATCTCAATCACTAGCAATGCTGCCTCTCAAACAGGTTCGATGAATCGCCCAGTCATTCAACCAGTAAATGGCAATGTCAGGATTTGAAAGCAGGTCTCACATTCCCCCAAGCCCATGCTTTATGACTTGCTACTAACAATCTAAAAGACAAAGAAATATTTTATAGGCAATCAGAAAAAAAAAAAAAAAATAGAGCATTTAACTACCTTTATGTCATTTAGGAATTCAATGTCTTTTTTCTGTATGGCTTTATTTGTCCATATTAAGGCACTGTAGGATTTGGTCTTTTCTTCTTCACCTTCTTTCATATGTCCTATTGCCTCTCTAAACAAAAACAAGAAAAGAAAGTTTGTCTAAACACACAAAATACACTTAAGCCTTGCCCCAACTTCCCTTTCTTCAAAAATAGCTTTATCGAGATAAAATTTACATACAATTCCCATTTTAACTGTACGATTCAGTGATTTTTAGCATGTTTAGAGAGTTGTGTAGCTATCACCATAATCTAATTTTAGAATACTTCATCACCCCAAAAAAGAAACTCCATCCCTATTTGCATTTGCTTCCCATTTCCTGTTTCCCCTAGCCCTTAGCAACCACTAATTGACTTTGTCTCCATAGATTTCCCTACTCTGAATATTTCATATAAAATGGAAGCATACAATACGTGGTGTGTGGTGTCTGGTTTCTTTTACTTCATAATCTTTTCAAGGTTCATCATGTTGGTGCATGTATCAGTACTTTATTCCTTTTTATTATCGAATAATATTCTGTTGTATGGAAATACCATATGTTACCCATGGACATTTGGGTTGTTTCTACTTTTTTGCTATTATGAATAATGCTACTATGAACATTCATGAGCAAGTCTTTGTGTGGATGTACATTTTCATTTCTTGTGGGTATATATCTAGAAGTGGAGTTGCTGGGCCATAATGGTAACTCTACATTTGACCTTTTGACAAACTGCCAACTGTCTTCCAAAGTGGCCACACATAATTTCGCAGCAATTTCTTAGGGTTCCCATTTCTCTACATCTTTGCCAGCATTTGTTTTTTTCTGTCTTTTTGATTATAGCCATCCTAGTGAGCCACCCTAGTGAGAGTAAAGTGGGATATCATTGACATTTTGACTTGTCCTTCCCTAATGGCAAATGATATTGAGCATTTTTTTTTCATGTATTCATGCATAAACATAATATCCTCTTTGGAGAAATGTCCACTTAATCATCTTCCCCATTTTTAATTGGGTTGCTTTCGTATTACTGAGTTGTAAGAGTTCTTTATATGTTCTGGATACAATTCCCTTAACAGATACATGACCTACAACCAAAACTTCCATTTTGAGTTCGTCTCCAGTGAGTCTACCCTTACCTTGTGACAAGCTGCAAGTCACGGACTTGGATTTTGTTAGACGAATTATTAATTTTCTGTAGTAGCAGAAAAAGAAAAAAAATTAGCAACTCTAGTTCAGTTACAGAGTTGCAGAAACATGACGATTTCCATGTCATGAAGTGGTTTACCTGCTGAAGTTCCTTAATTTCTTGTGAAGTGAAATGTACTCTATGAGGATTCACCAGCTCAATTGCAAAGGGCCTTCCTGGCAGCACACACCCCGTCATGAAACAGAAACGTGTTGATGGAGTTAACATTTGGGCCAATGCAAGAGGGTTAGGAGGTGTGAAAAAACGAGTTGAGCTCTAGAGGACTGAAAGTTTAGTGACATGACTACATCTGGGAGAGGGAAGAATGTGTGAAAAGAATCAAGGGGCTTTTTGGGGGGCTGCTAAACCCCAGGACAGGCAACATGTGAAAATGACTGCTTTCCCAAAAGTCCATGAACAAGCCTGTGTTAATTACAAAATAAAATCCAAACAACTGCTAATTGATTTGGTTACACAAAGGTAACATTATTACACACAGCAATGCCCAGGTATACCAAGCTGAAATCCATCCTCCTAGCCTAATCCACTAGTGAAATGGAAAAGCTGTGATTCCATAAGGGGAAGGGACTATTAACTCTCAGCATCTTTCTTGTAATGCAACAATGCAAAATGAGAGAAATGAAGGCTAAGAGAACAGAATCACTTTTTAAATGAAGATGTGCATTTTGAAAACTGTACTGGTACTGCTGAAATGTTATCAAATGGAACAATTAATAATCAAACTTTTGGAAAAACTTGGTTACCACCTTGTTAATGCACATAAAATTCCCTTAGAACCTATAGGTATGCAATAAGGATGGCTTCTGAACACATGATTCCTGTTAAGACATAATCATATAATTTATAAAGGTAGCTCCATAATTCGCAAAGCCTCCTCACAGGGAGAAGCTCTGGGCTTTGCCCACTTTGGTTTTAACTGAGCAACTACAGTGAACCTGCTGTCTGAGAAGGGTGACAGTCTAAAAGTTAGTTCTAGTCAAGTGATGCTGTTGCAATCTTACCATTTCCTAATGTTCTCACATCTACATCTTCTCTTCCAGAGGAGGAAAAATTAAAACCTTTGCAAAGGAGATAAAGAAAAATAATCAGAAACATAATAGCCCTAAGACTTTCATTCCCACCCGTTGGTAGAAACCCCATTTGTCTGAAATAATCTACAGGAGAACTCCAAGGGATAGTCGCCATCCCACCTCTAATCCCAATCTCTAACAAAAATAGCAATGATAAGAAGTACCATTTATTGAGCACCTATATGCTGGGCACTGAGCTAACATTTTGCATACATTATTTCATTTAAACCTTATTAGAACTTTATGATGTAGGTATTAAATAAAAGAATACCAAGCTTCTAAAAGGATAAGTACTTTTATCAAGGTCGCATGATTAAATGGCAGACAGAGCTAGACATTTCTGATATCAAAGCCAGACCTTAACTATCACCTTATGCCACCATCCCATGGGAGACCAGAGGCAGAGCATTTTTTAGAGCAAGGCTCCACAACAACCCTGGTCACAAGCTTACGGTGAAAAATCTGTCATTTTCCTTTTTTTTTTTTTTTCTTGAAACAAAACAAAGCAAAATCATTTATTTGAGAATTAAACTCTATGAAAGGAAGAGGAGTGGGGGGGAAAGGGTTTAAAAGTAAATTCTTTGTATCAAGCAAAGCCTAAGCTGGGACCACAACAAAACTAGTGTTCATTCTAAGATAAATGGATCATCCTAGACTAAAAGCTGCAAATATCAGAATGGGAAATGGTGTAAAAAAAGGTGGGGGTGGGGCAGCTGTTGCATCATAACTTTCTTAGATACAAAACTGACAATTTCACCATCATTGCCATAGCAAACATTACCACAGGCAGGCATTATTCTAAATTTTTCATAGATGTTAACACTATAAGGTAGGTACTATCATTATCCTCATTTTACTTACAAGGAAAATGACCCAGACAGGATAGGTAACTTGCCTAAGATCACATTACTGGTAAGTGGTAGGGCCAGGATTTGAACCAAGTGGTCTGACTCCATCCAGAGTCTCTTAACCACTGTCTATACAACACCACCAAGAGATAGGCAGAAGAGTTCAGACTCATGCCCACAGGGAAAGCAAGACTGGTCTTCTTGGATCAGGGATTAGAAAAGGCTGGGACGTTTGGAGAACTCTGGTCAGTCATTAGAGTTTGGTAAAGTTTAAGATCTCTGAACACATATATATATTAGAGGCTCTACAAGGCACTGTGTACAAGGCACTGTGCTAGACACAGGGGAGATAAACAATATGGACACGGTCCTTATCCTCACAGGGCTTACTGTTTGTGGAGGGATAGGGACTGTAATATAGTGGGTAGGGCTACGACAGGAAGCACATAGCATTATGAGCACATACAGCACTGAGAGCACAGTTGCAACATGAGCTATGAGATTTGTATTTATTCCTCAGTGGTCCAGCTACTTCAGAGAGCACAAGATGAGGAAGAACAAGATAGCCGGAAAGAGCAAATGGGAAAGGCGGAATGGTGAACACCATTTAGACAGCCACTTTCTTCCCAGGAAAGAGTCTATATGTAAAGGTCCCATGTAGATTTTAGAAAAAGGAAGGTTAAAAGGCTTGGAAAGGCCTATGAAAACTACACTGAAGATTAGCCCTCTTTTTGAAGATACTTAGCTGTGAAGAAAGTAGGATTTCACCCTTTCCTCATGTCTAAGAGATCCCTTTGGCAAGCCAAGATCAACACTTTAGGGAACATAGGTTCTGAACTATTGTTTGACACGTACTGTCAGGGTAAAGTGGGCTCCTCTCTCCCACAGGGCCCAAAGCTATGGGTCTCATAGAGAGGAGTAACCCAGTACTGGTTAGGTAAGGGCCAGACAGCCAAGGTAGGACTAGAATTTAAGCTGAATTTAGGCTCAGAAATCTGGGTAAATTGAGGCACCTGTATGGCTCAGTCAGTTGAGCATCCAACTCTTGATTTTGAGTCATGTCATGATCTCGTTCATGGTATCAAGCCCCACGTTGAGCTCTGCACTGGCAATGTGGAGGTCTTTTTTTTTTTTTTTTTTAATTTATTTATTATTGAGAAACAGAGACAGAGCACAAGCATGGGCGGGGCAGAGAGAAGGGGAGACACAAAATCTGAAGCAGGCTACAGGCTCTGAGCTGTCAGCACAGAGCCCGACGCAGAGCTCAAACTCACAAACCGCGAGATCATGACCTGAGCCAGGGTCAAACGCTTAACCGACTGAGCCACCCAGGTGTTCCAGGTGTCCAGGTCTTGATCTCAGGGTCGTGAATTCAAGCCCCATGTTGGGATCCACACTTAAAAAATAAATATAAATAATAAATAAAAATAAAAAGAAGCCTGGATAACTTGTGCTGCGTTAATACCTAAGAACTGGCCAAGTAAGCAGCTATGAGAGCCACAGGGTCAGGCTTTTCTTGAGGTAGAGAATCAAGGCCAGGCAAGGAATAGGATTCTGTGGACCATTGAGTCCCAAAGAACCCTCCACTCCATGTTTAGACTCCATTGTTAATAAAACCCATGGTAACATCAGTAGCTTCTAGACAGACTCAACAGACTCAAGAGTAGCACTAACTAGGGGTGGATAGCTAAATGGGGAATTCAGAATGGCATCTGGGAAGCTGAAAGATACTGACTCCCTGGGGCTGTGATCTGTCTTATACCTGCCCACCTCCATCTCCAAACCAGCCATAATGTCAGGGAACCAGAGGATCCACAGTGACTGAGCCATAACCTGTGACTGATGGGGGAGAAGGGAAAGAACGGGACACAGAGAGGTAAGTCGAACAGTGACAGCTAAATCAGACCAGAAATCTCCAATTCATAAATTAGCCCATAAAATTTCAACAAATTCCAGAGGTGTAGGATCCCAAGCTAGGCCCTTGGGAAGTCCAGAGAAACATTAAATCCAGACAAAGGAAGAAGCGATTATTTATTATATCTTTTAGGAAAATATCTCAAATTTGGACAATACATTCAGAAATATTTTTGGGAGTGGCACGCCTGGATGGCTCAGTCAGTTAAGCATCAGAATCTTGATTTTGGCTCAGGTCATGATCCTAGGGTTGTGGGATTGAGCCCCACGTAAGGCTCTGTGCTGAGCGTGGAGCACGCTTAAGATTCTCTCTCCCTCTCCTTCTGTCCCTCTCCCCTGCTTGCGTGCTCTTTCCTCCTTCCTTCTCTGCTCTAAAAATAAATAGATAGATAAGTACATGATAGAAAACTCACTTAAAAATACTTTTGGGGGTAACCTTTAAAACTTTATTCGTATGCAATTATGAATAATAGCTAACAACAAAAGGAAAAGGAGTTAAGTATTAACTCCTTAATACCTTAATACCTTAAGTATTAGGAAATACATGTTTAAAATTTGGGTGAGTTTTCATTTTTCTTTTTTTTTTAATTTTTTTAATTTTATTTTTTTTTGATGTTTATTTATTTTTGAAGGAGAGAGGCACAGCATGAGTGGGGGAAGTGCAGAGAGAGAGGGAGACACAGAATCCGAAGCAGGCTTCAGGCCCTGAGCTGTCAGCACAGAGCCCGACGCAGGCCTCGAACCCACAAACTGTGAGATCATGACCTGATCTCTGAGAGCTAAAGTCGGATGCTTAACTGACTGAGTGACTCAGGCGCCCGTTTTTAAAAAAAATTTTTTAAGTTGATTTATTTTGAAAGTGACATAGACAGCACAAGTGAGGGATGGGCAGAGAGAGAAGGAGAGAGAGAAAATCCCAAGCAGGCTCTGCACTGCCAGCACAGAGCCTGATGTGGGGTTCAAACCCACAAACTGAGATCATAACTTGAGCCGAAACCAAGAGTCAGACGCTCAACCGACTGAGCCATCCAGGCGTCCCTTCTTTTCTGTTTTTTTAAAGATTTTATTGTTAAGTAATCTCTACACCCAATCAATGTGGGGCTCAAAACTCAGACCTGAGATCAAGAGTTATATGCTTCACTGATTGGGTCAGACAGGTGCCCTGGTTGAGTTTTCTAAATTCACATTATGCCCTGTCTTATCCCCATAATCCTGTGAGTTCCTTTTGCTCAAAGGAACAGAAATTGTAAAAACAAAAACAAAACCAAGTGCAAGAATGATCAGGAACTATCAGCAGTTCAGCTAGTATGTAGTGGGTAGTGGCCCTCATACGCAGAACACACAGATGATGGAACTGAAAAATGGGCAGAGGCCAGATGATGAAGGCCTCAGAAGATCAAGTTCAATAGTTTAGATTTTATCCTGCATGTAGTCATTGACAAGTTTTCAGTAGGGAAATAACATGACAGATATTTATTCAATAAGTGAAATAGCAAATGTATTAGGGGAAAGTTTCTTAGACACAGTGACTTTGAGAGTGTCTCCAAGCTTACTACTCATTAACCAGGGGATTAGCAAATCGATAATATGATGTGCCAGTTTGAAGTGACTGAGAAATCTCCCATTTAGGGGAAGGGACCTTTATACGAGTAGCTAGACCGCCTCATATAATACCACTTATTTTCAAAGAGTTGTAAAACATAGAGGTACATCAGTCAGAACCATCTTCCCAGAGTTGTCACATGTTATCTGCAGAAATAATGAGTAATATATCTGAGATACACAGGTTTAGCAAATTGATGCTATCAATCAGGCATTTCTAACAACAGGTTTTATCCCCTGACAAGGAGCCAGTTAGCACCAAGGCCCAGAGGCCTGCTTTTTCTCAAGCAGCTCTCAATAAATTTCCTCAGGACACAATTACAGATGCTAAACACACAGTTTGCTTCATTTTCAGTTTGGGGACAATTTCCCGCCCTCAAATAGAAAATGAAACCAAGCTAACTTCATGAAAGATTGCAAGGGGGAAACATACATCTGTTTCAGAGCCTCCTGACGGCCCTCTTGGCAATGGGGCCTTCCTTGAGACCCAAATAATCAAAACTGAAAGTTTCTTGAATCATCTTATACAAAGAGAGTCAGGTGGCTCCAAAAAAGAGTTTGAAAGAAACTTTTTGTACTAAAGCTTAATTTTCACTTCTTTATAATTTGGATAAATCTTACAAGATACTGGGTATGTAGATATTAAGCAAGTAAAAGCTCATGGCAATATCCCAGAGTCCTTTTTTTTTTAAGTTTATTTATTTATTTTGAGAGAGAGAGAGAGAGACAGACAGACAGACAGAATACATGCACACACAAGCGGAGGAGGGGCAGAAGGAGAGGGAGAGAGAGAATCCCAAGCAGGCTCCACACTGTCACTACAGAGCCCTACATGGGGCTTGAACTCACAAACTGTGAGATCATGACCTGAGCCAAGATCAAGAGTTGGATACTTAACTGACTGAGCCACCCAGGTGCCACTTATCCCAGAGTCTTTACTGCTGAGATTTTGGAAAATGTTAGGTTGCTAGGTTAATTTCTTCTTTATTCAGTAAACAGTTCTTAAAGACCCTTAAAAAGAGAGTCCACCTACCTGATAGGCAACACATTATAAGAGGGATGTGTTTTAAAGTGCTTGTCTTCCTTCTTGACAAGCCAGAGAGGTGGAAGGAATAGCCATATCTCATCTCAATCATCTGCTTGCCATTCCTAAAGCAGTCTTGTCTCAAGGTTTTTCAGAGAGAAGAGTAGATATCTAGTTGCTTCCTCAAAAAAAGTGTTCTAATTATGCTAGGAGACCCACTTTAAAGTAAATCAATCATTGCTTATGGCCTACAGTTTTTCCTGTTGTACAACATGACTTCCTGCAATTGAAATCTTAGCCCCTTCCCTCTAGCCTAATCCTAGGTGAGATCACAGGCTCTATGTGGTCTGCGACCTGGCAGACCTACAGAGACAGAGAAAACCTAAGCCTGGCAGGATCTGACTCATCCCACAAACCTGGGCTCATTAATACCTGGAAAATTAAAATACAACACAACTCTCATGAAGTCTTCATGAACTGGTAGCTGTTGACCTGCTTTCTCTAGGCTTGAACTTTATCCCAGGACATTTTAGCAGTTAAGGTGGAAGCTAGACATTTGCCAGCGATTATTCTTGAACAAGAACTGGATGTGGAAGTTGTGTTTTAATTTCCTCATATTCCCCCAAAAGAGGCCAAGTCTGAGGTGTCCCAAGGTCAGAACTTAAATGCATTCACTTAAAATAGTTTCAGTGGTTTTGAATTTGCCCAGGAAAGAATAGTCATCTTGAGAGACGAAAGAAATCCTTGGCTCCAATCCAGCCCAAGCCAGAGGTGCTCAGGACATGGTGACCCTTGTTCATGGGAAGCTGCCAGGCAAGGAGTCTAGATCTGGTGATTTACAAAATTTTAGAAATCTTTCCCGCCACCTCAAAGAAACCTATTCATGAATGACAATGTATTTAAAATATGAATATTATAACACTTACTCTCTGCTTTGAATACTGCCAAAAGATGATCTGAAATTAATTCTTCCACTGAAGATTCCAGCTTCCTTTCTCCATCAATTATCCAAGGAGTTTGCGGTAGATTCCTGGAATATTTATTATATCTCCCTGCCAAAGAAACATAAGGTAGCCTGGATGGAATGATATAATTAACATAATAAGATAAAACAACTATATATTGAGTGCCAATATCCTAGGTGCCATGATACAAAGCAAGGCTTACCCTTCAACTAACTTACAATCTAACTTGGGGAGCCAGCATACAGACATATAAATAATTAAATTAAAAGACTTAAGGTAACAATAGAAGAGATGGTTAAAGACATGATATGAATCATCAAATGAGCTTTAAAGAAATGCTCAATAAAAAAAAAAATAAAATGCTCAATATATTTATTAATCTGATTGGCTGGCTGAACAAGTTATATTATGGAACACACCAAGGGTCATTACCAAAAAACCCAGCAACTACTGCTTTTATGCCTGATTAATAATACTTTAATGCAATACTCATTGGTGATAATATATTCCAAAGAGTTCAAATACGGGAAACTTTGAAGTTTTTTAATTAAAAAAAAAAAAAAAACAGAAAATGACTCACTGCTTTATGAAGAAAGCTGCACTATGGCAGGTGGCTTTCATTACCACAGGGCAGAGTATTATAGTTAAGAGCACGAAACAATTTCATTTCGGCCATTACTATGAAATAGATGTAGCTTTCAAAACAAAAACTATCTGCTAGATTACCTCTTGGGAAGGTCAATGCAACATTTTTTTATTTTTAAGCAGAAACTCAAATCTTCAGTCATTCTGCAGATAATAAAATTATTTTTTTCAAGTTTGCTTTTATGCTTTCTGTAGCTATGTTTCTCCCGATCAGTTTCGGGTCTCTGCATCTACCCATATTTCTATGGGTATTGGCCACCTCTGATGGAAACTATTAAAACTTAAGAAGTGTCATTTCCCTTTGGCATGGTATTTCAAATAACCAATCTGAGTGGACCTTGAGAATACCTACAGAAGCTAAAATAAGCTTGACTATCAGTCCTAGTTCTCAAAAGAGTTAATTAATCAGAACCTGATAACAAAAATTAAAAGGAAACAGAGGAGAGGTGACTTGAGTTTTCAGAAAGGATAGTAAGTTGACAGCATAAGTATATTCTAGACTAAATATTTTACCAGCCACAAAAACAGCACCATGAGCACACTCAATTTCAAGAACAGTGCATACAGCCTTTGGTGAGTTTGGAGGACAAGGAAACTGCCTGCAAAACAAAATAAATTTTACAGCTGCTATTTTCCAGAAAAGATATTGAACCACATAACTAGGATGAATCAGCATTGTCTGAGACACACGGAACACGAGTCTCTCACGGACTAAGCCACTCCCTAACTTTAAGTTTTGAAATCATAAAGATCTTTTACACCTCAAGTACACTTTAATACACGAGAGTGACACAAAGTAAATCAGGGCTCTGCTACTACCTTTCACTCAGGAGGCTGCATGTTCCCAGATGATAATTTCTAACAGCCTTGGGATCTGAGAGAAAAACCCATATTTATGAAGTGGAAGCCTCTCCAGGGTCTTTAGCCATCTTGCTCCCTATGAACAGTTGGTGCCAGCTTAAAAAATCGTTAATCATTTGGGTAAAGCTGGTAAGTCCCACCTGTGGGGAGGGTCTCCACCAGTTTTCTCTCTTTCTCTTTCTCATTCCAACTATGACCTTGGGAATTAGATCACACACAGGGCCAGAAAAAGTGGAATGTGGCAGACTCTGCCCTTTTAACTAAAAAACTTCAATCTGAGGACAGAAAAGAGCAATGTATGGCTTTATTTTCTGTCTACCATCTGGGAACTTCCAAAGCCATGGACTGGAGTCTACCTGTAAATGACTCAATGTGGATGGACTCCAAATGCTTGGCTTGAAAATTTCATACAGTTTCCTAAGATGTCTTAACAAAAAAAATGACTTAGAAGTTCAGGACCTATTGCTTGCAAAGAGAGGCTGACTTTACTTCCTAAAATTTAGTGTAAGTATTTCCATTTCCTGAGACTCACTTTTAGTCAATAAAATATATAAAACCTTCCTCACAACTTTATCGTTTGAAATTTATTCAAGGATATTCTGGAAAGATAACCATGATATTTTATTGAACAAAATGAATACAATGAGAATTAAAATATGAGGTTTATTGTATTTCAGCATATTTTAACAAGTGAAGGGCCTTTTTCTCCCTCGTCTTCAGATGGACAATACTCAAAATGGGGGATGTAATGCGACCGACTCTGGGCTGGACAGACAGGAACCCTGGCTCTAAGCCTATTCTATTACCCAGTTGAAATCTTAGGCAAGTCAACTCCCTCAACATGCTCTTCTAAAGATAAAGAAGTTGGATTTGACTCACCAATTCAAATACCAGTCCAATAAACATTTACTGAACACTAGTACATGCCAGGTACTGAGCCAGGGATTTGGGAATATAATAATGACTAAGACACAATCATCATCCCTGAAATACATCCAGTCTTGTTTTAGAGACTGGATGTTAGATGATCTCTAACATTCCCTTTATTCTAAAATTCCATGATGCCGCCATGTTTCTATACTTCTACTCACTTGCGGAAATCCTCTTCTTTTATCTTATTCAACGCTTTCATAACTGCCATTCTAGTGAACACTGACTATATAAGGTAAAATGAAAAGAAAAGACATTTTATCACTCAGACAAGAAAACATCAAAGGTGAAACACAGAACATAGTTGGGGAAATTACATCATTTTAAAGGAGAGAAATACTTAATAGCTTCAAGAAGGTAAAACATAAGCATTTATTCCAGCAGTTCTCCCCAAGGCCTTTCTTTTCAATCTAGTCTGTGTCCATAACACCATGTAGATCTAGCAGAACAGTTCAGCAGTTGGTTGCCAAGCTAAGAGTAAATAGAGCCAACAAGCCCGCCCTGGCATCTAGCAGCTCAACACCACTCGCCAACCACAGAGAAAGTAAACAAATTCACTGTAACAGAAGGGCATCTATAACAAATGTCCCACTTTGGGTTTTTTTTAAATAAGAAAAGTCAAACCATATGGCAGATATGCTAGAACAAATTAGTGTATATATACATGGCTTACTATGATAAATTACAATTACTTCTTCTGTTTTGTGAAATTACACTTGACTAAAAAGAGGCACAATGTAGGTCTCTCAACAGTTTATCATCAAATCAATGATTTTCTAAACCATATTTTGGAGAACCCCAAATTATAGGGTTAAAACTGAAAATTCAGTGCCTATTTGTTAAGATATGAAAACTTAAGCCTGAAAGAATCTCAAAAGGTTATTTAATTTGCTCTCAGCAATAAGGCAGGAAAACTACATACACTATACCACTGGCCAAATGATGTGGTATCTGTGATGCTATGACAAAAATTTCCTTGTTCTACAATTTGGTGCTGGTACCTGTATATTTCCTCAAAGATAACAAACAATACAATGAGATCTTCAATATAAACATGGCTACAGGTCATTTGGGCAGAGCTTTCCAACTAGTATGGCAAAGCAATGAGCTACAGTTGTGCCAAGATGTTGAGCCCTCTAATTCACAAGGGCCAAAGAACCCCTAGACCAATTGCTTCCAGATTAGAGCAACTTGTTAACTTCAGGGTGCTGAACAAACATGGTAATGTTCTAGGTGTATCATGATGTGAGAAAGGTGGGAAGCAGTGCTTTAGACTTTCTCACATTTAGACATGCTGCACAGGGAATTTGACAAATGGTGCCAACTCTGTCTCCCATCCCTCAACACCCCCTCCCCCTACCACCCCCTGGTTCCAAAAGGCTCAGCAACCAGTCAAAGCAAGAGTAAAGACTAACAGATGTATCTTTGGCAATGAATACACACACACACACACACACACACACACACACACACACACACACAAACACACATATATGTATATATACATATATATATATATGTATATATACACCATGTATATAATTTGTTCTAGCATATCTACCACATACACACACACACACATACACACACATATACATTTTTTAGAGCATGTGCGTGCACGCATGTGAGCAGGGTAGGGGCAGAGGTAGAGAGAGAGAGAGAATCCCAAGAAGGCTTCGCACAATCAGTGCAGAGTCCTACGTGGAGTTCAAACCCACAAACCTTGAGATCATGACCAAAGCTGAAATCAAGAGTCAGACACTTAACCGACTGAGCCACCCAGGTGCCCCAGGAGAGAGAATCTTAAGCAGGCTCCATGCTCAGTGCAGAGCCCGATGTGGGACTTGATCCCATGGCCCTGGGACCATGACCTGAGCCAAAATCAAGAGTCAGACACTTAATAGACTGCGCCACCCAGATGCCCCAAGTTTATATTCTTTTTAACGACCGTAAGGGTAAAATGGATGTCAGTAAAAGTAATGCCTGAATCTTCACATAAAACCAGGTAAGTATCTGTGGCATGAAAGCTTGCCAATATCATTGCCTTGCCATTCCACCCTGGCATAGCAGAAACTGAAATGCATGCTAACTATTTTGCTCATTAACATGAAAACCAGCTCACATCAAATAAAGGGGAGTTTGTATAAAATGCCCTTTTGCAAATGTAGCCTGAAATAGGCATATTAATTCAGATTGTCCTAAGTAAAATAATTTATTTTGGATTACATTTCTTAAATACCAATTTCTAGAAAATGAGTATTAGACAAAAGTTTGGAATGCTAATAATTAACATGGATTTTCCCCAATGATGCAATTTTGGGAATAAAACCTCAAAGTTGAATTTCCCCAAACGGAAAACAGTAACATCATTGAAACACTGGTTCTAAATTTAACAACACCAGGGAGACAACCTAGACAGTGACACAAATATGAGATTGTTTGCGTTATGACTTCCTAGCTAGAGGCAAAGGTGTTCAGAGTTGAAAAAAAAATAACTGTAGCAAATGGAAATATTTAAAGAATGATTAAAAGATACATTGACAACATTTCTAACACATATCATTTTGTTGTTGATTTGAATATTCAGCTCAAATAAAACTCAATAAAGAATAAAAAGGAGGAATCTTTACCTGCTTGTTTTTGGCTGGCTTGAAGCAATCTGGGCATATTGCACGTCTAAGTAAAATCCAAGTTAATAAAGAAAAGTTAATGAGTTTATTTTGGGGTGAATATAACTCAAATATATTTTATATAATATTGCTGCTAAATTCAGGATATTAGGAACAGACAAAATGAATTTCTATACCAGCTGTATTGGTTTAATCTGCTAAAACATGACAAGTTACAAAGAGGGCTGTTTCATGAAAATCCAAAAGCATTAACAATGTTACACAATTGACATTGTTTACGTAGCAACTTACAGGAAGTGGCAATCCTCAACTGTTTCTGGGTGAGCAAAGATCACACTCACTTCAAACAAGCTCTAAAAATTATAAAGACAGTTTAAAAATGAGCAAAAGGAAACCAACATCTAACCACTTATGAATGGAAATAGAAATTAACTCTCAAAGATTGGCTTCAGAAAACGAATGAGAAGGAAAACTGGAATACTACTGTTCTCAAATCAGCTTGTTCACAGGGCCACTGAAAAGGATATAATTTTGTTGGGTTTTTTGTTTGTTTTTTTGTGTTTTTTTTTTCACTTCAAAGCTCAATTACTAGTGATTCTACCAAAAAAAAAATTTAACAAATTTTGAAATAAATTTGTATGATTTTTGTGCATGTATATAAATTCAATGTGAACATGAAAGAGAGTTCAGGGAACTGGAAAGAGATAACTGAAAGAATTGTTCCTGTCAGTATTATGATTAGGATTATTAGCAAGGCAAAAGCATTTTATTCACATACTTAAAATCTCTGTACAAGGCTTTATTTTTTTATTATTTTTGTGTTAAGGCTTTATTTTTAAGTGCTCAAACTTCTTAATGGATTTGAATTTTAAAAGAGAGATCTTAGCTTTTTATCACAAAAATGATACATACAAATTATAAAATAATCAAACACAGAAAGGATTTTTTAATCCCACACCACTGAGGTAGAATGTAGTAACAGTTTGGCGTGTTTCCTTTTAGCTATTTTTATAATATAAACATAAATGTATATACTTCATGGGATATTAAACATACTTTTGGAAAATTACTTTAATTAATATGCCAGGGACATCTTTTCAACTCTAGGGACTGTTGGACATTTAAGTTGTAAGCTTTTCTGTTATTAAAAAATGCTATAATGAACATCCTTGCATACAAAATAAGCACAATTTCATACTCTATATACATTAATCTCCACAGAGAACAAAAATTCAACATAGAGAAAAACAATAAATGCCACACCATGTAACAATTTATTCTTTATTGAGTATTTCTATATTTATTGATTGCATTGAATCATCAGCAAGCATATTAGCTACTCTAGAATCACAATAATGAATAGCTAGGTTTTTTTTTTCTCTCTAATCTACAAAGTAAAATTAAAATCACAAGACATTCCTTTTACTCAAGAAAACTTCACTCATTCTGAATCTATTAGAACACTTGCATCTTTTTGTTTTCTATTTTCTGTTCTCACTGGTTCAACATGTAAAATTACTTATGCTTCAAAACTGAAGTTTGAGGTAAAAATATTTTGCATCAATAACTTCTCTAATTTCCAAAGTACTTTCATTACCTCATTTCCTCTCCGTATATGTGTGAAGTGGTTTTATTCTCTATTCTATCAGTATTCAGTTTAAAGGACAGAGTTTATTCATACTAACAGAGAGAAACAGAGCTAAGAATTTTTCTGAATGGTGAAAAATTTTTTTTAACTATTTAGCTTTGAAGGATGGTTTGGTGATTTTACTGGAATAAAGATGTATCTGATATTCAGGGAATTTCCTTCAAGCAAAATGATAAAGCTATGAGGCCATACTATTAAAATCTAATTTAAGAGAAGCTAGTAATATGTCCTGTTTCCACATCTGGAAACCTGTCGAACTCTCCCCTAAATTCAATCCATTCTGGAGACTGAGGTGAGGTCTGTTCTGGAATAGGGCAGACAGCTAAGTGTTCTGGTTTCAAAGGCAGTGTCTACCTAAAATTGAAAAGGAGGGACTTGAGATACCAACAAGGTAGGATAGACTGGATCCACGCTCACTGTAGTTGATTGACTATATCTGAAAATAAGATTAGCCACAGATAACCAGAGTTGACTATTTAAGTTACATAAGTTACTCATAGTTACTTATGTATTGCTCTGTATTAATATGTGTCTCTCCAATTAAACTATAAATATATTAAAGGCATAGATTAATTTCTAATCTTTTAAAGTCAATTAGGGTACACTATACTTGTTATACACATAAATGTCTTAGATCACAAAGAAGTCTTAAAAAAATAAAAACTTTCTCAATTTAAGACTGTTAGAAATTAATATGTTAAAAGTTTAAAAATCCTCCATTATTTAAAGAGAAGATTATTTTGACTAATCAAAACTCTGCCATATGATGATGTAAAACCAGCGAACAAAATTAACAGTGCTGATGATCAAATACCTTTCCATCAATGGGAACACCCAGTTCCTCTGAAAACAGGGGGTGAGTTATCCATTTGTAGGCTTCTTTTAGCTGTACTATATCATTTCTTCCCAGCGGCAGATTCTGCTTTCTGAATAACATAAAAATTAATTCACTGTCATGAAAAATTTCACTTTTTCAACTAAAGGCAAAAATTTATGCAATTATTTAAAAATATTTATTGAGTGCCTACCATGTGCCAGGCGCTATTTTACACATTAGCTAGAAAGTAGAGAACAAGTAGACAAAAATCCCTCAGCTCGTGGACCTTATCATCTAGTAGAATCAAAAAACAACATTTTAAATGGTATGAAATAAATAAATAAATAAATAAATAAATAAATAAATAAATAAATAAAATAAAATGGTATATAAGATAGTTTTTAAACTTCAAAGACAAAAGAATACTAATGACCTTTTCTGAGCTACCATTGCCAGATTCCTGGATTTATACATCAGAAGACGGAAAGGTGTAATAGAAGGGATTATTTACTGCTCAGAAACAACAAAACTGTGTATTAGGATAACCTCATCCAGAATAAAAATGTTTGCATCTACTCTCCTCCTGATAATGGGGCTTACTTTTGGGAAATCAGTGTACAAGCTGTATTTTACTGCTGAAGAAGAAACATTAAATTCTAAAATATCGATGTGCTGAAATGCCTGTCAATTTAATATCAGAAAAATGTCTGAATAAAAATCTGACATTCCCCCCAAATCTACTCATGAGCCAATAAATAGATTTGGGGAAGTCCCAATTATGATTTCTAGCTTTTAGTTTGAGTTTGAACAATTTTATAACTAAAATTGCTATAGAAAGGAACTGAAGGGGGTGCCTGGCTGACTCAGTCAGTAGAGCATGAGACTCTTCATCTCTGGGTCATGAGTTCAAACCCCACACTGGGCATGGAACCTACTTAAAAAATAAAAAGAGAGAAAGAAAAAGAGAAAGGAAGAAAGAGGGAGGGAAAGAGGAAGGGAGGGAGGAAGAAAAAAAAGAAAGGAACTGAAGTGAAAAGAAAAGAAAAACATGCATGCTATGATATTATTAAAACTGCTTTGTTATGCTGAGTATAATATGATATCACTAATACATTAACAAGTCTACTTCATTCAAATTATTAAAACTACAAATCAGTCTTACAGCTATATATGGGGCTTCTTTTAACAAAAGAGATGTTAGGGCCAACTTGTGAATCATTTCTTCTAATGTACAACTTTCACTGATAGAAAATGACTACTTATATCAAATATTCATTGTAATTTGATTCTTGAAGACCAAAAGACACTACTAACTGCAGGTAGAAAACAAAAAGTAATTTAGCTAATGGCTA
The DNA here is from genome assembly GCF_018350155.1 of Leopardus geoffroyi. NCBI lineage: Eukaryota > Metazoa > Chordata > Mammalia > Carnivora > Felidae > Leopardus > Leopardus geoffroyi. The sequence goes on from NC_059336.1 coordinate 79,042,023, forward strand.
AATGTAATTGATCTAAAAAAATATGTAAAGATGACTTTCCTCTAGAAATAAAGTTAAGAAATAGTTGATGTACCAATTCGATATCCAGTTGAAAGTATAACTGATTACACAGAATGCTTTCATATGCTTTGGAATTGTGGTTTAACAATGAAATACCCTGATAAACTCTATATCTGACAAATAATCATATTATTTCTCTACATTTAAGAACTTATTGAAACACTAAGTGTTTGAGCTTCATAAACTGTTCCCAATTCTCTAAATATTAGAAACTTTTTAAGTATTTTAAAAGACTATTTGATGTTGTATCAACAGTTTAATGATATTGGCATAATATAGCATCACAGTTGAAAAGTAAATAATTAATGTATGAGAACACATTTTATTTTATTTTTTTTTTCCAATGTTTATTTATTTTTGGGACAGAGAGAGACAGAGCATGAACAGGGGAGGGCCAGAGAGAGAGGGAGACACAGAATCGGAAACAGGCTCCAGGCTCTGAGCCATCAACCCAGAGCCCGACGCGGGGCTCGAACTCACAGACCGCGAGATCGTGACCTGGCTGAAGTCGGACGCTTAACCGACTGCGCCACCCAGGCGCCCCGAGAACACATTTTAAAGGATAAAAAGTTGAAACAAAAAAATACAAGAATAGAAAACCATTTAAACATTGCTTAGACCCAAGAGAGTACAAGGGGTTACAGCAAAAACCAATCCTAAATATGAGTTAAAACATTACTCATGTATTTAAGAAAAGTGGCATTTTAAACCCTTCATAGTCTTTTAAATATATTTAGATATCTTAGTCCAGTTAAAAAAAAATTCCATTATTTTTTCCTTCCAGATTAAAGAGCTGGTAGAAAGGGTTAATAGACAGCTTGGAAACCTTAATATATAAGGCAAACAATTAACACTTAAAATGCCAGATTTCACTTTCTGCCACATGAGTGTGGCTAATAACTTTTTTTTTAAGTTTATTTTTTTGAGAGAGTGAAAGAGGGAGAAAGTTGGGGAGGGGCAGAGACAGACAGAATCCCAAGCAGGCTCCATGCTGTCAGCAGAGAGCCCGACATGGGGCTTGAACTCACAAACCGTGACATCGTGACCTGAGCCAGAATGAAGAGTCAGATGCTTAACCAACTAAGCCACCCAGGCACCTCATAACTTTTCTAACATAATGTAGGATAAATGTTTTCATAGAAGTCCTTAGCATATGCTTGATGGTCCTTTAGAGGAATTAGTACTCATTGAATTAAATTCAGTCCCAATTTAGTACTTAGTATCACGTTTCCCTCTCTCCTGTGTCAGATAACTATTGATAAGGATGTCAACTGCAATCACTTTTTCTATCAATACAACATGACAGCCATTCCAGAGGAAAGATGAACCAAAATATCCAAGCACAATTAATTTTTCTTAATTCCTTGAATCAATTCTTTAATGGCGATTCCTCTACAATCTTTTGAATGTAGAATGAACTATGGACACTGAGGGAAAAGATTAGTAGTTTATATTTTTTCTGTTTCAGTATCTCTATATTGAACAGGATCTTTTGAAGCGCTAAGCTTAGTTTAAAATTCTTCAATAAAGGATAACAACAGCAGCTCACAAGCAATGTGGATGGAAACTGGAAACATTTACAAAATAGCATTCTCTGTGCTAAAAAATTTCTCAAACACAGGATCAAATTTTATCATTCCAGAAACACAAGCATTTGAGACTAATCTAACACAACCTAACTAAACCCCAAAACCTTTGACAGATATATTGCTATTACCCTCCCAGAAAAGCAGATATGAAAGAGGAAATAAATCAACAAGCCAAATCAATTACTTTTTTTTATAAATCACTTAACCAAGTATAAGATTCTAATACAGAAATCTATACTTCTCTCTGTGCTTTTCTCTCCAGAGTACACAGGAACCTCTAGTAGTCACATGGCCCTTTTTATATTGGTATAAAATTTTTAGTTTCAAAATCCAAGAGGGTCTGGAAAGTTAAAGATTTTTTTCTTAACTCGGTAAGCAAACACTGACTTGAACGTGTGAAGCTTTTTAGAGACTTTGTGTATCAAACTTAGTGTGAATATTCATGTTTCACTGCAGAAATATAAATGTGTTTGATTACAGAGTACCACCTCAGACCATGAGGGGAGGGGTATGTTATATATGGTATCTAACACCATACTGCATTTCTAAAACCTAAAAAAATTCTAAGTTCCAAAACATATTTGGTCCCCAAGGGTTTCAGATAAAGGAATGTGGACCTATGTTTTATATGTTTTATCTGTGTATAAACTCAACTGTTTTTCTGCTTTAGTTAGGATTTTACTTTGTGTCTTTTAGAGCATAGTTTTATAATCTAGTTTCTAAGACCAGTATAAAATTTATTCTTTTATAACAGCTTGCCAAACTACATTATATAAGTGCCTTATATAAATGTAAAATATGTATTTACATTCTTGTTAAATCTACAAAAAAATGAATCCACTTTAATAGACACTAGTAAGATGCCATGCAAATAAACTAATTAAATAAGGTTGACACCTAAGTCATACCATAAATTTGTTTTCTTTCTGTTAATTTCTCTAGGAGCTAGTGAACTCACTCTAAAAAAGGAGGTAGTAGTAGTAAAAGTACTTTAAGAATCAGGTAGCTTAAAATAAATAAACATTAAAAAAAAAAAAGAATCAGGTAGCTTATATTTAAATGGTAGAAAAAATTCCCTACCTAAATTACTTACCCCATTTCCTGTTTTACCAGCAACCATGCAGCATGCTGTAGGCAATTTAGTCACACCCAGAAGAAAAGAAAAGGGGGAAAAATGTTCATTGAAATGAAGTTCCAATATCATTACTAAAGTGCTTAACTAATTTGCTAATCAAACTCTTTTTAGGGGAGTAGTAAGTATTCAGAAATGTGGCAATGACCTCAATCTCATTTAAAGTCAGAAATGAGGTAAGATGCCACTTCGCAATGCTGGGTTTCTGTGGCCTAGGAATTCAACAGGGGTATCTCCCTCCTCCCTACAGATTTCTATCTCATTAATGAGATACAAGTTTGTAGCATAAGGAGTTTACTTTTTTTCTTAAAATATCTTACTTCTTCACAGAGGAAGGCCCAAAGTAATGGAGAACAAACTATGTCCCCCAAACAGAATTAAAGGCCTCAGTTTTGCTTTTTTTTTAAAGAGGGCTACACATTTTTAATTCTATTTAATTAATGATATCCATATGTAAGTGTACCAACATCTGTAAGTCACTTTGGAATAAAACTAAAACTAAGATGGGTGGATGGATAAATTGATGACTAGATATACAATAAAGGAAATGTAGAAAGAGTAATAATGATAGAATCCAGGTAAGTATATGGGTGTTCGCTGTACAATTCTTTCAACTTTACTGAACATTTAAAAATTCTCATAATAGGGGTGCCTGGCTGGCTCAGTTGGTGGAGTGTGCAGCTTTTAATCTTGGGGTTGTAAGTTCGAGCCCTATGTTGGGTGTAGAGATTACTTAAAAATAAAACCTTAAAAAATGCTCATAATAAAATGTTGGAGAAAATGTTCTGGGAAGAGTTAATAAAAACTGAAAAAGTTGCTAAAATGGAGACAATAACATTCACAATCATGGTTGTTATAAGGATTAAATTCATGCAAAATGCTTGACACAGTAAGTGTGTGGCACTAAGATTTCTCAGTCTGCCATTGACATCCCATAGCTGTCACCTTATAGAAAGCAAATGACAAGTCCTACCTCAGCATATAGCATTTTGTGAACATGACAGAAGCACGCGTGTATAAGTCAATAAAATACCATATGTAGTCTCTGCATCCACATGTCACAGGAGTGGCCATTCATTATTGCTATTAGAATATTAGACCCGCCCACCCCTACACACACATTGTGGTTCATATGTAGAATCCTGTCCTTTTAAACTTCAAAAGACCAGAGGGACACTAGATACTTTTAAAGATTTATACTCTTTCAGAAATCTTAGGTGAATTACTTTGTTCAGACATGACCCGACTAGAACTAGAGCTGTTCCCAATGCCTAAACATCCCATCAGTACCTTCTGATTCAGTAGTTTACTTTGCTAGCTCAATCTAACACCTCTGATAGCACTACAAGTCCCCATCCTTCTTTCCTTCATTTACTCAAGCCCTCTTTCAAAGAATGTGGGCATATGGTATAACACACAAATTACTAGGAGTCCGGAGACCTGGCTTTAGGCATTACTAAATTGCTGGCACTCAGTTTCCTAATGTGCCAAATGAAACAATTAGACTAAAATGAATGAACTGAAACTTTTCTGGATGGCAAAAGTCATCATTCATGGGCATTAGTTAGTACACTGTTTTGTAACAGAGGCTATTAAGACTTAAAGGACTTTATGATCATAGAAAAAAGTGAATAATGGTCTCCCAAAGCTGAAACTTGCAGTCAATATTGCCCCACCTTCCTTTAGCCTTCATATTTTAAGAGGTCAATAAATACTTGTTTTTTCATCCATAAAGGGGTATTAATACTCCCCTTCAAGGGACACTGTGGGAATTTAATGAAGTTGTGTATGTAAAGAACCAAGTAAGATTCTTGGCATGTACTTAACAAATAGTAACTATTATTGTCATTTTTGAATTAAAACCTTAACTGCAATTCACAAATAATAAAATTATTTTCCCTTAAAAGATTTCCATGACTTGATTCCCAAACTGCTCTGCCATAGGTAGTTCTGGAACTTCTCTCATCAATAAAATCCTCATGGGTATCTAAGCTATAGAGAACTATCTGTCCCTTCTTTAAGGGGACTCAGACTCTTCTGTCCTTTTTTAAAAAAAATTTTTGAGGGGCGCCTGGGTGGCGCAGTCGGTTAAGCGTCCGACTTCAGCCAGGTCACGATCTCGCAGTCCGTGAGTTCGAGCCCCGCGTCAGGCTCTGGGCTGATGGCTCAGAGCCTGGAGCCTGTTTCCGATTCTGTGTCTCCCTCTCTCTCTGCCCCTCCCCCGTTCGTGCTCTGTCTCTCTCTGTCCCAAAAATAAATAAACGTTGAAAAAAAAAATTAAAAAAAAAATTTTTGAGAGAGAGAGAACATGAGTGGGGGAGAGAAGGAGAGAGAGACAGAGAGAGAGAGACAGAATCCTAAGAAGGCTCCAACACTCATCATGGAGCCTGATGCAGGGCTCAATCCCATGACCCTGGGATCATGACCTGAGCCAAAATCAAGAATTGGATGTTCAACCAACTGAGTCATCCAGGCACCCCTCTTTTGTCTTTTTTTAGTGAACTTTTCATCTCTGCTTTTAAAGCAAATCCTGTTTTCTACAGTCACTTTCAGGTGATGCCCATCAAATCTGCAACATGTCCTGCCATCCTCTGATTATAAAGTAGGGCAGAACTGGAGGTTGCCAAGGGAGACCAGATTACCATGTGTAACATATAAAATTAAATCAACTGTCTTCAGTACCTGAGATTTGCTAAAGGGTTTTTCCTTCCTAATCCTCTGTAGGCTTCCTGCTCAAGCATGCCAGCAGGTTGGACAGAACTAATCACACAGCAGGGGCTGGAAGACTGAATTCCAAAGAAGTCAGTATTGCTCAATTATTCAATTTTTACTACGTGCTAATAATGTCCTGGACCTGCTTCTGCTGAGGAAGAAAAGTACATTTCTCTCTTTCAGGTCACCAAGATAATTTTAATAAATGTTCTATTCCTTAGTCAGTGGGAAAAAAATCATTCTCTAGAGTAAGCAATTTAATTCCTCCTCCCCAACAGAACCAAATGGCATTAAAGTTATCAAGTTTAATCAAATTTGGTACCAAAGGCAGTATGTTATCTCCTGAAAATTCAGGAACCACACAACTTAATCCCAGACTCTGCTTTAACTGTATTACAGAATTCTAGGCAAGTGCTAAATGAAGCAGAAGAACATGCTTGCTAAAGTGCTTGTGTATTCTGGTAACCACCCCCCCCCCCCCCCACACACACACACACCATGGAAAGTCTATGCCTCGGAATGGCTTTTGAGCTTAGGGTTCTGAGCTGGGGGTTCATCTAGCACCAGTGAGAGTGGGTAACAGTAGAGCCAAATTGACACCGATTTAAGTAGAGGTGGCAGGTGGAAGGACAGAGAGTGTTAAAAATGGCATGTTGGGGAGCTACAATTCAGTAAAACTGGTGCTCAGGTTATATATAATGTGCACATAAACGTGAGTAGGGATTCAACAACTAGAGATGAAACTTGAAAGATGAGCAGGTTTTAAGTGCCATGCTAGGGCATGACTCCAAAGCATGAAACCATAACAGAAGAAGTGCCACATTTACATATATACAAAGTCCCATGGCAGCGCAAAGAATGAACAATATTTGATCTTCTTTAATTAAGTCACAACAGCCATCATCTGTACACTATTATTTTTCTTACATGGTAGCTTAAGAAAATAAGATGGTTCTTATACCAGAAGGCCTCATTATCCTACATGGGAAATATAGTGTGGGAATGGAGAGGAGTAAGCAGCTTTAAGAGGTAATGGAGAGACACAGGCGGGACTTGGCGACCAGCAGTGATACTAGGGTTTCTAAATTACCACTAATGCCCTTTTTAAAACTCTAAAAATCTTTTGAATTCTACACATCTCCTGGACTCATTTATGACTCATAATAACAAAGAAAATGTACCAACAGGAAAATGACAAGAGTTGTGTGGAAAGCTAGAGATATTCCCCCCTATTCTCTCTTCTCCTAACACACACACACACACACACACACACACACACACACATTTATGTATTCTACCTTCACACAAACAGGCAGCTGGGAATCAGGTTCAACGACGAGGTCAGTAACAACAGTAACTCTTCTTTCCTCTTCCCAGCATGCCTGCCTAACCTTTCCTTCTCCTCCTCCCCATTCCCCAGCTTGCTACAGCCGTGAGCATCTGCCTCACCGGGGCCTGCTCCTCACTTCGCGACAGGTTTGGTGTCTGGCGTAGTGGCAGAAAGAGGAAGGTAAGAGAGGAGGCAGGAGAATACATTCTTATAACCATTGCTGGGCTCCCCCACCTGGCTGAGGTAGAGACCCCTCCTCACCCATGTCTCCTCACCTCTACCACCTCCCTGCCTCAATCTTATTCTTCTTCTCCGGAGTCTCTGATCTCACATCCATGATGTAATGACTAACAGAATGAGTCTGGGTGTCTCTTTTGATGAATAAAAGTTATGTCAGCTCTGTTTGAAAAGCCACTCATATCCTCTACATTATCTTTCCCTATAGGGTTGAGGGAGAAAAAAATGAAGTGGGGGATTAAACTTTCTCACTCCAGCCCTCCCTAACACTGCTGGCAATACAACCTTTGGACAGCATTAAGAAGACTGAGCTTTTTATTTTTGACAAGACAAGAGGGAAAAGGCAAAGACAAGTCAGCAAAGACAGAATGCCCCAGAATCTGCGAGGCAAAATTAGGGTGTACAGCTCTACTGACCCAGTTCCCAGGAGAATCCTATTTCTAAGTTCTGAGGTTTAAGAAGGAGAATTCTTCTTGTATTTTCCAATATTCTAGGTGCTGATGTTTGCCTAGCTCTGAAGGACTTAATTGGAAATAACCACCAGAGGAAATTCTGTGGGGGTGGGAAGGTGGGGTAGGATGGAGGAAGGGAGATGACAATGAATGAAAGGCTCTGGGATAGACATAAAGACAAATATCGCTCATGTGGAGTCTAAAAAACCCCCACAAAACCATATGAGTAAACAAATAAAAAGCAGAATCAGACCTATAAATACAGAAGACAAACTGGTAGTTGCCAGAGGGGAGGAGAATGAGGGATTGGTACAATGGATAAAGAGGAGGGGGAGATACAGCTTTCCAGTTATGGAATGAACAAGTCACGGGAATAAAAAGCACAGTATAAGGAACATAGTCAATGATATTTAACAGTGATGTATGGCAACAGATAGCAGCTACCACTTGTAGTAAACATAGAATAATGTATAAACTTTCTAATCACTATGTTGCACACCTAAAACTAATGTGGTATTATGTGTCAACTACATTCAAATTTAAAATTTTAATTAAAAAAAAAAAAGACAGATATGGCTCAGTCCTGTCCTTTAATGTCATATGCTAATGAGAGGATAACTTGGCAACTAAATTTCAGGTAACTCTGAAGTTAATACCAGTGAAGCGAAGCTATCTCAACAAGTATCTGTTAGCAACTGGGTGTGGCTGAGGGGATGCAAATATATTTCCCCCTAGAATGTGATTTTAGAAAAGTAGCATCCTCACTGAAATATCAGTTAACATAAAGTGAACTTCAATGTATCAAAGAGACTTCAATGTATCAAATATAGCTCAATTTCAAGACATAAATACAATTTTACCTCAAAATTACTACCAAGAAAAACAGGTTTTTTAAAAAATTTAATGTTTATTTATTTTTGAGAAAGAGAGAGAGACAAAGCACGAGTAGCAGAGGGACAGAGAGGGGGACAGAGAATCCACAGTTCAGGCTCCAGGCCTACACTATCTCTCTAAATAAATACACTTGAAAAATAATTTTTAAAAATTTAGGTATTACTTTATAAATATGCTAAAGTAATTTGTTACTATAAAATAAAGATTTATGGCTTCAAGGTGGTAGAATAAAGCCCTTTCTGTCTGCTTCTTCTTTGGAAAACCATCTCAACATAAGATGGAGAATGAGAAACAGAAAAACAAACTCCATCTACAATGAAACAAAAAAATAACTCATCACCCCAAGTCTCCATACATGAAGACAAAAAAGAAATGCAGGAATGGAAAGTAGCAGAGCATAGGAAGTGGATTCTTAAGTGTTCGCAAAAGGAGATACTCGCCCCTCCAAACCCAGCAAAACTGAGGACTGGACGTGTAAGACAACAGAGTGTGAAATGGGCTAACAGGGGAAACAGCTAACAGGTGGTATGAGGAATGAACAGAACCCAAGGTCCTCTCCCTGACACCATGCAAGGGCAGATTTATACTCTGGGTACCAAACTAGAGGTATTTACACTCAGAAGCCCCTGGCAAGAGGACGGCTGGAGTAAGGCCCTGCAAGGAAAACAGAAGTGTTCAGTGAGAGTTTACAGTCTGCATAGAGACCTGCAGTTCCCTCTCTCACCCTGCTCTGGGTACTGAGGCAGCCAAACTTCTACTTCTCTGGACAGAAGATTAGAGGATTCATTGTTGAATGAACTAGATGGTTTCTGAGGGAAAAGTTTCAGAAAGTGGTATATGGTCTCTCCATATAAAAAAGTCAGTTTACTACCTGTTTTCCTCCAATAAAACCCAGTCCACAAGTACCACTGTCCTGCTCTATACAGACCTTTCAATCGCTTTTAAAATGCCCTATGCTTAACAATGAATGAACAAAGATCACTTACTCATTTAGAGAAAATCTCCAACATGAAAGGAAGAAAATAAAACAACAAACACATAAATAGAAACAAGTAGAAAGAATAATACATGAATTCCCATGTACCCTTTGAGCCAGCTTCAAGTTATCAACATTTTGCCAATCTAGTTTTATCTACCTCCATTACCTTTTTTTGTAAAGAAATGACCTCAAGTTTTTATTTTTTTTATTAAAAAATTTTTTTAATGCTTATTTATTTTTAAGAGAGAGAGACACAGAGCATGAGTGGAGGAGGGGCAGAGAGGCAGAGAGAGAGAGAGAGAGAGAGAGAGAGAGAGAGACAGAATCCGAAGCAGGCTCCAGGCTCTGAGCTGTCAGCACAGAGCCTGACATGGGGCTCAAACCCATGAACCATGAGATCATGACCTGAGAAGATGTTGGATGCTAACCGACTGAGCCACCCAGGTGCCCCCATCAAGTTTTTTGTTTTTTTTAAAGAAAATCCAAGACAAATCATTTCACCTGTGAATACTGTCCAATGGAAGCATTTTTAAAAGTGACATTCTTTACTACCAATTAAACTTATAATTGAAAGATTTTAGACATTGATTTCAAAACATGTGAGGCAGTACATAGTTTCTCAAACTTCTTTTGGGGCAGCAGAAGGGTATATAAGCAAAAAAAGTCTGAAAATCACTTACTGCACCTTAGTTTAAGCAAACAACAGAAATGAAAAAGGGACTAGAACCACATATTTGGAGAAGGTTTGGGGTTTTCCCCTTCATTTTCTTTTATTCTTTTTAAATAACACGTTAGAAAGTACAGAATACACTGTCATTTATTTTGGAACATGATTTTCTCTGTCTCTTTCTCCACTGTATATTATCTCAACTTCAAAGGCTTTCTGTTTCTTCAGCAAAGAAAAAAAGTAGGAGGGCCCCAGGCAGGGGAGGGCAGTAGGGGAGAACGTAGGACCTCCTTCCTCCTACTCTCCATTTCTTCCTTTTAATCTGACCTTTGGACAGACATAAACTGCACTGCTGCTGCTGGGGACTTGGGCAAGACGTGCTGAATATGGTCCAGAGTGGCCACACCCAATGACAAGTAATGTTGTGTGCCCATGTGTGTTAGGCATATATTAGTAAACAAAATAGGCATAAACCCTTGCCTTTGTAAAACCGATGGCCAAGAATCATAAAACAAACAAAACAAAGAAATCACACTATTTTATGTGATAAATGCAATGCGAAGTGATAAAGACAGTGGAGAAAAGTGAGAGGAACGAGGAATGGAAGAAGTGATCTGCAATTTCCACTACGGTAGTCAAGGAAAGCCTCACTGTGAAGGCAACATTTGAGAAAAGATGTGAAGGCAGTGAGGGAATAAACCATGAATATATCTGAGGAAGAAACCTTTCATGCAGAAGTAACAGCAAGCAAAGGCCCTGAGGCAGAAGTTGTGCCTGGTGTATCCAGTGAATAAGCAGTAAGGCAGCCAATGTGGCTGAACAGTCAAAGAAGACAGAAACAGGTGATGAAGTCAAAGAACTGAGGTGCAGTGCTAAGACAGGGCTGCTATAGGCCCTTTTAAGCAATTAAAGGAGTTTGATTTTACTCTGAGGGAGATGGGGACAATAGGAGAGTGAGCAAAGGAAGGACTCGAAATGATTTACTTTTTAAAGTGATAGGGGACAAGCATGGAAACAGAGGCAGTTGTTAGGAGGCTATTGTTAAAATCCAGGTAATTGCTCAACCTGTCTGTGCACCCTCCACCTCAGGATCAAGGAAATGATTTTGAAAAGTACGTAAGGAGAACTGGGGTCTTTTCTAGTCTGGGATCTAACTAACTTTTGCTCAACAGTCTTCAGTCCATTTCCTAAAAGAATAAACTGAGGCTTTACCAGGCTATAACTCTGCTTTTGGTTCTGGTCTTGGCTTGTAGTTCTAAATTTTTTTTTTTTTTTTCAACGTTTATTTATTTTTGGGACAGAGAGAGACAGAGCATGAATGGGGGAGGGGCAGAGAGAGAGGGAGACACAGAATCGGAAACAGGCTCCAGGCTCTGAGCCATCAGCCCAGAGCCCGACGCGGGGCTCGAACTCACGGACCGCGAGATCGTGACCTGGCTGAAGTCGGACGCTTAACCGACTGCGCCACCCAGGCGCCCCGGCTTGTAGTTCTATGTATAGTGTGATGAACACAACTTTCACTGAAATAACATTAAAAAGATGCAACAAATATTTAAAAAGTAAACAATAGGCTAGTCTTATTTACAAACACATATATGCATGTATATATGTAAAAAACTTAATAAAATATTAATAAATCAAATTTTATTAAAATAAAACAAAAAATGTTTATTTCAGGAAAACAAAAGTTCAACACAAGAAAATCTATTCAATTACTTGACTACAATAATAGTTAAAAAGAGAAAAATATAATGATTGCAAATATCCATTTCTGATTTGAAAAACTTCCTAAACTTGGGGGCGCCTGCGTGGCTCATTTGGTTAAGTGTCTGACTTTGGCTCAGGTCATGATCTCACAGTTTGTAAGTTTGAGCCCTGCATCAGGCTCTGTGCTGTCAGCACAGATCCTCCTCTCCCTCTCTCTCTCTGCCTCTCCCCCTATGTCTCTCAAATAAATAAACATTAAAAAAAAAAATTTACTAAACTTGGAATAGAAGCAAACTTCCTTAAAGAGTATCTATCAGAAAAGAGTTAACAATATACTTAATATCACAAAATTCTAGAAACATCCCTATTCTTGAGGGTCAAGACAATATATAATTTTCAACAAAAATTACTAGACATGCAAAGAAACAAGAAAGTGACTCGTTTTTAAGAAAACAGCAGTCAGCAGAAACTGACTCTGAGTGGGCCCAGGAATTCAATTTAGCAGAAAGAGCTTGCAGAATTGAAAGAAGTCATAGAAAACAACCTGTTGCATAAAAAGGAACAGTATAACTAATCACAGGCTTCTCATCACAAAAAACAAACAACAAAAGATACTGGAACAACATATTCAAAGTGCTGAAAGGAAAAAATTTTGTCAACCAAATATTTTATATCCAGTGAAACTATACTATAAAACTGAAGGAAAAATAAAGACTTTTCAGATAAACAAAAACTCAGAGGATTCATCACCAGTAAATCTATATTAAAAACAAAAATAAAAACCTTAAGCTCTTCAGGAAGAAGGGAAATGACACCAGATGGCAACTTGGATCTACAAGTAAGAATGAAGAACACTAGGAATGGTAAGTTTGTAGGTAAACATAATAGGTATGTATACTGTTTTCTTCTCTTTTAAAAAAGATATATGACCATTTAAGGCAAATGTTGTAACACTGCATTGCTGGGTTAAAAGGTATATAAATGTAACAGATATATACAACAATTACACCAAGGACAATAAATTGAAGTATAATGTTGTAAAGTTACTTACTATATTTTACCTGATTGAATTAAGGTGAAGATGCATATTATAGCCCCTAGAGCAAGGGTTGGCCAAATTTTTCTGTAAAGGGCCGGACAGTACATATCTTGGGCCTTGCTGGCCAGGATGTCCTAGCGCACCTACCCAACTCTGCTATTGCAGTACGAAAGAAAAGCCTAAAATAAACTAAGCTCCCACTTCAGGAAGATAGAAAAAGAAGAGCAAATTAAAGCCAAAAAAAGTAGAAGGAAGGAAATAATAAAGAGCAGAAGTCAATGAAATAGAAAATAAATATATAGAGGGGCGCCTGGGTGGCGCAGTCGGTTAAGCGTCCGACTTCAGCCAGGTCACGATCTCGCGGTCCGTGAGTTCGAGCCCCGCGTCGGGCTCTGGGCTGATGGCTCAGAGCCTGGAGCCTGTTTCCGATTATGTGTCTCCCTCTCTCTCTGCCCCTCCCCCGTTCATGCTCTGTCTCTCTCTGTCCCAAAAATAAATAAACATTGAAAAAAAAAAATTAAAAAAAAAAATATATAGAAAGAGTAAATCAAGGGGTGCCTGGGTGGCTCAGTTAAGCCTGACTGTTGATTTCCGCTCAGGTCATGATCCCACGGTCGTGAGATTGAGCCTTGTGTCAGACTCCATGCTCATGGCATGGAGCCTGCTTAGGATTCTCTCTCTCTCCCTCTCTCTCTTCCCCTCTCCTGCTTGTGCATGTTCTCTCTCTCAAAGTAAATAAACAAACAAACATTTAGAAAAAAGTAAATCAATGAAACCAAATACTGGTTCTTTGGAAAGGTCAATCATATTGGTAACTCTCCAACTGGACTGATCACAGAAAAGAAAAAAAAAAAAGACATAAATTACCATTGTTAGGGAATATTAGTCCATAATACAGAAATATTATGAAAAACTTTATGTCAATATATCTGACAACTTAGATGAAACAAATTCCTTCAAAGATACAAATTATCAAAACTGACAGAAGAAACAATAGGAAACTGAATAGATCGGTATCAACTGAAGAAACTGAATTTGTAATTAAAAAATATGATCATGTTGTAAAATATCCTAAGGCATCTCCAACAAAACTATTACAACTATGAAAAAAAGTCAGGCAGAATTGCAGGGTACAAGGTTATAAAACACCAACTGTATTTCTATAAACAAGCAATGAAAAATTTAAAAATGCAATGAAAATACAATTCCACGTATAATACCACCCAAAAGAATGAAATTCTTAGGGATAAACTTTTAAAACATGTGTGAAATCTGTACACTGAAAACTATAAAGCATTGCTAAAAGAAAGCAAAGAGTGAAATATACCAACATTCACACACTGGAAAATGCAATACTATCCAGATACCAATTCTTTTTTTTTTTTTTTTAATATTTATTTACCATTTAACTTACAGCGCTGTAAGGGGAGAAATATATTGGAAAAAAATACAATTTTCTCATTCTAAAAATTCTGAATTGATTCTGCTTTGCCACAAGGAATGGCAAAACACATACATATGCATACAAACACAGAAGAGCATTATTTTGAAGTTAAAAAATAACAAATTTAAGTCAGATACCAATTCTTATCAAGTTTACCTATAAATTCAATGCAATCCCAGTCAAAATTTAAGCCAAATTAATAAAAAAAAAATAAATTGATAAGCAGATTCTAAAATCTGTATGGAAATGCAAAGGACCTAGAATCACCAAAGCAAATTTTATTATTTTTTTTAATGTTTATTTATTTTTGAGAGAGGGAGAGAGAGAGTTAGAGTGTGAGCAGGGGAGGAACAGAGAGAGGGAGACACAGAATCTGAAGCAGGCTTCAGGCTCTGAGCTGTCAGCACAGAGCCGGATGCGGGGCTGGAACTCATAAACTGAGTTCATGACCTGAGCCAAAGTCGGACGCTTAACTGACTGAGCCACCCAGGCACTCCTCACCAAAGTAAATTTTAAAGAGAACAAAGCTCAAAGATTTGCTGTTTTCAAGACATACTATAATGCTGGAGTAATCAAGACAGTTTACTATTGATATACAATTCACTGATGACATATCAATGGAAGAAACACACACACACACACACACACACACACATATATATGTATATATACACACACACACACACACACACACACACACACACATATGGTCAGTTTATTTTCTACAAAGTTAGCAAGGAAGTCAATGGGGAAACCAAGGCTTTTTCATCATATGGTACTGAAAAGAAAAACAAACATCAACATTTACCTCACAGTATATTTAAAAAATTAACTCAGGGGGCACCTCGGTGGCTCAGTCGGTTGGACGTCCGACTTCGGCTCAGGTCATGATCTCACGGTCTGTGAGTTCGAGCCCCGTATTGGGCTCTGTGCTGACAGCTCAGAGCCCGGAGCCTGTTTCGGATTCTGTGTCTCCCTCTCTCTCTGACCTTCCCCCGTTCATGCTTTGTCTCTCTCTGTCTCAAAAATGAATAAATGTTAAAAAAAATTTTTTTTAAATTAACTCAGAATGGATCAGAGATATAAACATAAAAGCTAAAAGGAAGAAATTTTTTTATTTTAATTAATTAATTAATTTATTTATTTATTTAAAATTTTAGAGACAGAGAAAGGATGAGCAGGGGGATGGGCAGAAGGAGGGAGAGGGAGTAGGGGGAGAGGGAAAGAGAGGGAGAGAGAGGGAGAGAGGGGGAGGGAGGGAGAGAGGGGGAGGGAGGGGGGGGGAGTAGGAGAGAGATAGGGAGAGAGAGGGAGAGGGACAGAGAGAGAGAGAGAGAGAAAGAGAGGATCCCAAACAGGCCTCTATGCTCAGCATAGAACCTGACACGGGGCTTGATTCCACGATCCTGGGATCATAACCTGAGCTGAAATCAAGAGTCAGAGACTCAACCAACTGAGCCACCCCGACACCCCTGAAAACTCTTATAATAAAACATAGGAGGGGCGCCTGGGTGGCGCAGTCGGTTAAGCGTCCGACTTCAGCCAGGTCACGATCTCGCGGTCCGTGAGTTCGAGCCCCGCGTCAGGCTCTGGGCTGATGGCTCAGAGCCTGGAGCCTGTTTCCGATTCTGTGTCTCCCTCTCTCTCTGCCCCTCCCCCATTCATGCTCTGTCTCTCTCTGTCCCAAAAATAAAAATAAACGTTGAGAAAAAATAAAAATAAATAAAAAATAAAAAAAAATAAAACATAGGAGAAAATCTTTGTAAACTTGCAGTGTACAAAAATTTGTTAGGTAGGATACAAATAGCATGAACCATATGAATAAAAAGCTGGTGAACTGGACTTTATCAAAAGTAGGAAGTTGTCTTCTTTGACAAATATCATTAAGAAAATTAAAGAACAACCCACAACATGGGAGATAATATTTGCAACACATATATACATAATAAGGATGTGGATCTGGACTATATTAAGAACTGTTACAACTCAATGAAAAGAAGATAACCCAAATTTTTTAAATGGGCAAAATATTTGATAAAGTCACATGTGAAGAGACTTCACAAAGATATATGAATGGCAAGTAACTACATGAAAAGATGCTGAACATTATTAGTCAGTAGAAAAATAAATATATAATCTCTACACACCCATTAGAATGGCTCAAATGAAAGAAAGTGACGATACCAAGTGTTACTAAGAATGTGAAGCGACTACAATGCTCACATACTGTTGGTGGATTATAAACATAAACTGGTAAATCTACTTCGGAAAATTGAACGGCAGCTTCTCATATGGTTAAACACATACCTACCATATGACTTAGATTTCCACTCTAAGGTATTTACCCAAAATGAAAATATACACACAAATGATTACACATAAAAGTTTGTATACACCAGCTTTATTCAAAGAACCCAAAAACTGTAATGCATGAATGTGCAGACGTGTAGGAATGTTAGACATGGTTGATTAATATCGTTAAGATATTTCATATTGTTAGGCCTAACTGGCTTGAGATGGAAAAAGCAATACTCTTTTTTTTTTTTTAATGTTTATTTATTTAGTACAGAGAGAGAGAGACAGACAGAGTGCAAGCAGAAGAGGGACACAGAGAGAGGGAGAAGAATCCCAAGCAGGCCCAACACTGTCAGCACAGAGCCCAATGCAGGGCTAGAACTCACAAACCATGAGTTCATGACCTGAGCCAAAGTCAAGAGTTGGTCACTTAACCAACGGAGTTATCCAGGCACCCAACGGAGTTATCCAGGCACCCGAGAAATAATCTGGTTTAAAGCTGAGCAATAACTTCAGGGTTTGAATGGTTATTCAGTGTCAGTTTGAAATAATTTTTTCTTGGCCCAATAAACAAATATTGTGGGATGAAGGCATATGAGATGATAGTTTTTATGCAGTATGGATATAGATTGCTTTCATAGATCTTAGAAGTGATAACTATGATTGGTAAAGTTAACATAAATAGTGAAATTAGTATAGAAGAGGTGAATAGATTTATTGCCTTTATTTGGAGTTGTACCAACTTTTTGGTTCTGAGACCAATGGATTATTACTTCTAGCCATTAAAAGTTTAAAAAAGCTGTTATTATTATACATGGAGGCATGAATTAATTCTTGCATATTTTCTCAGTAAAAAAGATGTTTTGAGTTTCTATTATTAGATTCACAATCTAATATTTTTATTAAAATATATTAAAATATATTTTATTAGGTAAAATATATTTAATTTTATTTTTATTAAAAATGGATGTCAAAATAATTTGGGGGTTAACTGATATAAGTCACAGGACAGTAAATGTGGGGCTATGAGAGCATTTTCTCATGTGAATGATGGTTTGCTCTATTGTGTTTTGATTAATATATAAAGGGACTATAGGGTAGTAATAACAATGTTAATTCCTATCAGGATAATGATAATGTTGGATAATGAAAATGATGATGTAATTAATTACAAATCATTCTCCAATTAGGCTAATTGTTGGGGATAAGACCAAATTGGTAAGGTTCACTAGAAGTCTACATGCTGCTGTTAGTAGAAGGAGAGTCTGTTAATCCCTGAGCTAGAATTATAGTTCAGCTGGGAATTTGTTCATAGTTTGAATTTGCCAGGCAAAATAGTGTTGATGTAAGGCTGTGGGCAATTATTAGGGCTGTAGCTCCTATGTAACTTCATGGTGTTTAGATAAGAATGGCTACAATTATTAGTGCTACGTGGCTAAGAAAGGAATATGCAGTGAGTGATTTCTTTTTAATGTTTTTATTTTATTTTTGAGAGAGAGAGAGACAGAGTGTGAGCGGGGGAGGTGCAGAGAGGGAGACACAGGATCCAAAGCAGGCTCCAGGCTCCGAGCTGTCAGCACAGAGCCCGACATGGGGCTTGAACCCACAAACCGTGAGATCATGACCTGAGCCAATGTCGACATTCAACCAAATCAAGAACTAGATACTGTTTCAGTTCAGGATTGAATTATTAGAAAGTTTAATGAACCTGTAAGATTTTGGATAAAGATTAGGGCAATGAAAAGTGGGAGTGATCCTACTAGAATATAAAATAAAGTCCTGCTTTTAATCATTCTATTTGGTGTCCTTAGTGGCTGATGATGATTAGGATTGGAATTAATGTTGCTTCAAATAAAATATAAAATAAAATTCATTCTATAGCAGTAAAAGTTGTAATTAAGAATATTTGTAGCATAACTAGTATTGTAATATATAGTTTCTAAGGAAGGTTGGTGATTCTTTCATCTAGTGATAGATGAAACTGACTGGCTATGGGTATTAGTGGACAAAGTCATATCATTAATGTTAATAAGGGCACTGACAGGGAGTCAGAAAATATTAGTGAAAAGTTAAAGCTGTTGTCATTAAGTTGATTTAGGAGGAATGAGCTAATAAAGCTGATTAATAGGCTATAAATTGTAGTGTTAATTCAGATTATATTATTTAAATGTATTCCTTATGACTCAGCAATTCCACTCACAGGCATATAGCCTAGATAAACTCCTACGTATGTGCACTAGAATACAGCTACAAGGATGCTTATGGTTTTACTGTTGGAAGTAGCCAAAAACCAGAAATGAACTTAATATCCATTTATAATAGTATAAATAAACTGCAGTATATTTATGCAACTGAAAACTGTATAACAATGAAAATGAATAAATTATAGCTACACATAGCAATATAGATGAATCTCTTAAAAATAATACCAAATGAAGGAAGCCAGACACAAAAGATATATTATGTTATGATTCTATTTTATATAGATCAAAATCAGGCACACTTAAACTCTAGTTTTAGGGGCAAAGACAGGGGATAACTACTGATGAATATTAAAACAAAACTTAATAAAATGAAAATGAAAATATTTCTATTCTAGAATAGAGGGTAGAGTTCAACTTCGAGGACTCATCATGTAATCTGTGTTTTCTATAAGGCCATTACTTAAATATGAGAAATGAATGACTAATCAAACTGGAATAAGACTTTACCTAAGATGTCCAGTAAGTTAACCAACAGACATACTGTGTCTCAAGTTCAGGGGAAAAAAGGTCTATGTGCTAATAGAATATTGTTTATCCGGGAGGCACCTGGGTGGCTCAGTCGGTTAAGTGTCTGACTTCAGCTCAGGTCATGATCTCATGATTCATTTCATGAGTTGCAGCCCTGCATCGGGCTCTCTGCTGTCAGCAAAGAGCTGACTTCAGATCCTCTGTTCCCTCTCTCTCTGCCCCTCACCCATGCTCACTCTCATTCACTCTCTTTCTCAAAAATAAACAAGCATTAAAAAAACAAAGAGAAGACACATGTGGTACATCTTAATCTTAATTGCAAAATAACTCAGGTTACATCATGAATAAAAATTTTATCCAACAGAAGTGTCCTTAATACATACACGCATTTAAAAAAATCTTACCATTCATACATGGTTACTGATCTACTAAATAGGCTTGAAATGCATGTGTCCAATTCCTTGATAAGTAGAGGGTTTCTGTGATGCTTTCAGAGCTATGATCCAAAGTCTCACTAAAATCACTATCTCATGGTTTCTTTTTGTTTTAAATGTTTATTTATTTTTGAGAGACAGTGAGTGGGGGAGGGGTAGAGAAAGAGGGAGACAGAATCCCAAGCAGGGTGCACACTGTCAGCACAGGGACCCATGTAGGGCTCAAACTCAAACTCTGAGAACTGAACCTAAGTCAGAGGCTTAACCGACTGAGCCACCCAGGCACCCCACTATCTCATGGTTTCTAACATGAATTTAAAAAATTTTTTTTCAACGTTTATTTATTTTTGGGACAGAGAGAGACAGAGCATGAATGGGGGAGGTGCAGAGAGAGAGGGAGACACAGAATCGGAAACAGGCTCCAGGCTCCGAGCCATCAGCCCAGAGCCCGACGCGGGGCTCGAACTCACGGACCGCGAGATCGTGACCTGGCTGAAGTCGGACGCTTAACCGACTGCGCCACCCAGGCGCCCCTCTAACATGAATTTATAGTGACAATACACCATAATCTCCAAGCTTCAGAGAAATTTTAAAGTTTACTTTTTTACTTTGAGAGAGAAAGCACGTGCACGTGTGTGTGCACATGCAAAGGGGAGGAGAGAGAGAGGGAGACAGAATCCCACATGGCCTCTGTGCTGTCAATGCAGAGCCCAATGCAGGAGTTGATCTCACAAACCAGGAGATCATGACCTGAGCGGAGATCAACAGTCACATGCTTAAATGACTGAGCCACCCAGGTGCCCCCAAGAAAATGTAAATCCTAGATATGAACTGAATTCTGAAAAGATTATGAGTCTTAATACAAGCATAAAAGGGCTACTACCTATGTTGACACCTTTACATCTATTTCATGATTTCATTTCCTTTTGCATGCTTCACAACTACCTTTAATTTAAATAAAATCCATTTTCTTTTTCCCCACCCAAGTTAGTTCCCCTTACAGTATCTCTGCCCAGATACAGCAACATTTTTAACAATCACTTCAGAGCAAACTGAGATCCTAGCAGAAAAAACCATCAAGAATTTCAGTTGTAGCCATACTTTAACAGTTACTTACATGAATAGCTTTTAAATTACGATGTAATGAAAACAATATATGATTCTTTAACTTGCTATATATATATTATATTTGTGGGGTTTTTTTAAATAAAAAACCTAACCTCTTCTTTCTGCTAGTGCCTGCTCTGAGGACTCTTGCCACAACTGTACAGACTGACATGCATCCAGCTAATCTCTGACACACTAATTGTTAAACCAAAAGATACAAGCAGTAGAAAGGAAGTAGTTCTGAAAACTGACAACCCAGTGTACAACTGAAGTCTTTACATGAGAGTTTTAGAAATGATTAGAGTATCCAAATTGGTTAAAAATATTTATAGCATTAAAATTGGATAACTATGCACAATAAAAGTAGTGGCAAGGATTTCACTCATATGTGGAATTTAAGAAACAAAACAAACAAGCAAAGGGGAAAAAAGACAAACCAAGAAACAAGAATCTTAACTCTGGAGAATAGACTGATGGTTACCAGAGGGGAGGTGGGTTGAGGGATGGGTGAAATAGGTGATGGGGATTAAGGAGTACACTTCTTGTGATGAGCACTGGGTGATGTATGGAACTGCTGAATCACTGTTTTGTACACCTAAAACTAACATCCACTATATGTTAACTATACTGGAATTAAAATAAAAAAATAACAACGGTAAAGAGAAAGACAGTTTTTCTTAGAAAAAGATTTCTCAGATAAACATTCCCACAAAGGCCTTGAATGGTATCTACTCTAGAAAATGGATTCCATTAGTATTGATCCAGTATTAATATCAGTGAAGAAAACCAGAGCAGGTTTTACTTAAAAGGGAAGATTAATAAAGATAACTTCCAATATTTTAAGCACTACAACCTAAATTTTTAAATGTTTATTTATTATTGAAAGAGAGAGAGAGGGGCAGAGGAGAGGGGGGGCAGAGGATCCAAAGGCAAGCTCTGTGCTGACAACAGACAGCCCAACACAGGGCTCAAATTCATGAACTGTGAGATCATGAACTGAGCCAAAATGAAGAGTCAGGCGCTTAACGAACTGAGACACCCAGGCGCCCCAACCTAATTTTTTAAAAAAGCAGGAACAGCTGCAGCACTTCCATTAATCAACACTTTTTAACTGACTGACCTAATCTAAAACTATTTCGTTGATCTTGCCTTTTTCTAAAAGAAAAGAAAGTACCGGTAGCATTTCTTAAAAATGAGGTTTCTGGCAAGTCAGTAATGAAGTTGGACGAGTCTGACTTCAGGGTGGCACCTGCACCCAGGCCCTCTTCTTGGACATTTGGACATATGTGTGACTTGGCTGAACACGTTACTGGCACGCCCACCTCCAATTATTAAGGGACTGTAACATCATAATTCATCGTGTCACACACACACACGTACCAATCGTCCTAAGATCAAAGGAAAATCAAAAGTAGCTCCTCACAAAAATGACTGGAAATTCCTCTATTTTAAGATATCTGCTGTAATAAAATACTCAATTCAAAATGTCTTCTCCACCTACTCCAGTCATCTGATAACCAAACTTGAACCCAACTGTGGTGGGAAAGTCTTAAAAAATGTAATTTTAATTTTATTTTTAAAAACCATATTTTTAGAAAATCACCAAATAAACTGGTGATTTATCCTCATTCTTGTTAAAATATTACGAGTTCTGGTTGTATGTGTGTGTGTGTGTGTGTGTGTGTGTGTGTGTGTGTATACATATATATATATATATATTTTTTTAACCAAGTA
The DNA here is from genome assembly GCF_018350155.1 of Leopardus geoffroyi. Taxonomy (NCBI): domain Eukaryota; kingdom Metazoa; phylum Chordata; class Mammalia; order Carnivora; family Felidae; genus Leopardus; species Leopardus geoffroyi. The sequence continues at coordinate 79,064,567 of NC_059336.1, forward strand.
TCCTTTCTCTGACTTTGAAGATATTGTACCCTCTGAAGAAACAAAGTACCGGTGAAGGTCAAAACCTAGGCTAAGTCTCTCCTATAAACACAGCAACACAATAACCCACTTTTGAAATCTTACCAAATCACAATTTAGGCATTGGGATATAGCAATAATCAAAAGCATAAACCTTAGAGTGGACAGATGAGCATTCAAATCCTAGCTCTGTTATTTATTAGCAATGTGATCTTGAGTTTCAGTTTCATCATCTGTACAATAGGGATAATAACACCATCTACTTCAAGAGGTTGTGGTGATTAAATTACATATATTATATATATATCAAATTATACATACCCAAAACAATCATAACTTCATAGGTTAGAATTAATAAGTCTAAAACATGGTGGTGACATCAGAAAAAAAGGACAGTTGACATGACTTCTCTATGTAACAAGAGAAACCCAAATCTGAAATAGGCAGAGCCTAAATTAGAAGTTCCCTTTTTCTGAAACTTAGTTTACTAGGCCACAAAGTCCTAAAATTAATGAAAAAAAAAAGTTTGATAAGGAACTCAACAGTTGGTAAGTAGCAACGTGATAATATGTTGCATTTGATGGGGAAACTGAGTTAAAAAGAAAAACAATTTGCTTTACCTTATATTCCTTATTGTATTTATTTCTTGTATTTCTTCTTGTAAATTTTAAATATGCAAAGTATAACAATTCACAAGAAGGGACCATACAAATTAAAACAACAAACTTCAAAATTTAAAGGCTGCTTCATATTCTTACTGCACCCTACTACCTCTCAATGACCTGCATGGGTTGATAAGACATAGCAACTCTTCTTTCTTGCTGCCTTCTCCACCTATACTTAGCTAGTTCAGACCAAGAAAAAAACAAAGCTAGGAAGTAAGCATATGCATATTCAAGTATTTAAACATATGTGTGAATACCCTGCCAACTGCATTCCTTTTTTTTTTTTAATTAATTTTATTTTAGAGAGAGAATGTGCATACCCAGGGGGAAGACAGAGAGGGAGAAAGGGAGAGAATCTTAAGCAGGCTCCATGCTCACCATGGAGCCCAACTCAGGGCTAGATCCTATGATCCTGGGATCATGACCTGAGCCTAAATCAAGAGTTGGACACTCACCCAACTAAGCCACCCTGGAGCCTTGCCAACTGCATTCTTGAATTCAATATACATATTATTACTGTGATGGTCTTTAGAATTAGCCTTGTTTCTAGTCCTACTTCACTATGGCATCTCCTTCCAAGGAATAGGATCCATTCCTCTTTGCTACATGCTGCAATGACCTCAGGAAGAGGTTTTTGTTTTACATGTTGGGCTCCCCTGGGCCTGCATCCCTAACAATGGGTTATTAGACCTCTTCAATACCTGCTCTGACTCCTTGACAGCTGGACTTCTGACTACCCATTCTAACCAGGACTGGGGTTCTGTATAGACTTTGACTAATTGCATATTACTCAACCTTTCTCCCTTGGAACACACGTCCCAGATATGCACTGAGTAACAGAATCCTGAACGTACTACCATGTCAAGTCCCATGTTCCCCCCAACACAGCACCTTTGACTAGATTCATCATTCTTGTGAGCCCTTGATCCTTGTTTGTGTTCTTGAGTGGATGGCTTAATAAGTGGAGTAGTTTAAAAAAGGCAATGCCCTGGGGCGCCTGGGTGGCGCAGTCGGTTAGGCGTCCGACTTCAGCCAGGTCACGATCTCACGGTCCGTGAGTTCGAGCCCCGCGTCAGGCTCTGGGCTGATGGCTCAGAGCCTGGAGTCTGTTTCCGATTCTGTGTCTCCCTCTCTCTCTGCCCCTCCCCCGTTCATGCTCTGTCTCTCTCTGTCCCAAAAATGAATAAACGTTGAAAAAAAAAAAAATTAAAAAAAAAAAAAAAAAGGCAATGCCCATAGAGCCATGGTAGTTAGGTAAATAACCACACCTGAATGTAACAAGATGAAAAGATGGTATGGTCTAAAAACAAAAAAAGAGCCACCCCAAATTCCAATAAATATGCCACATTAGGCAAGCTTTGGTTTTTCTCCTCTTCAAGTGAGGATAAGTGAGATGATTAGTGAAGCAGTACCAATCTGTGAGGCAAAAAAAATAATCCAAGCGTATCTTTTTTCTAAATCACAGATATAGGGGATTCATTGAACTGTGAGAGATTAAAAGGGGATCACCTTATACACAAAGGTTGGGAACTCCTGGATTCTCCATCAGAAATTCTGAATGGATTTATTTACACTGAGGGTGGGGCATGGTCAGAGCTCTGACAAATCACAGCTATATACACATCATCATTTTTCAGTGAGTACCATAAAAAGCTAGGAGTTTTGTTCTAGTTCACCAGGGTCTCCTACAGATCTATGATTCTGTGATTCTACTTACTTGTTGTGCTCACAGGGACATGCTTTGGGAGTTACTTTTTATAAGGAAGATAGGTTTAAGTTGTTGCACGTCCTCTGAAGGGTTTTTAATGTTGCAGCCTGTGTATCTAAAACATAGCAAGGTTACTATCCCCCCAACCTGTCCATAAAGAGTCTATTGAAAGACACCTAAGGAGCAGAGACAGTGATCTCTGTAATTTCTGCATGTTTTTCAGTGTCTCATTCAGCAACCTTATAAAAACACATTCTGCATGATTTAGTGGACCACACAGGGATTGAAGCAAGTTCTAACCAACTAACCTAATAAAAAAATAGGGCTACAAATTCTGAAATCTCCTTAGTAAGCTCAGAAAAAGTTTGTTAGTCAAAGTGAACCTTGAGTTGCTCTTAAATGGTAGGTGAGAGAGAACACAAACTGATTTAGGCAAGATGCCTGTCATGCAAAACAAGAATGTGAGAAGTCATGGAACATGAACAAAAAGCTGAAACTACACATGCTAAATCAGAGTCAGGTTAATGAATGAGCCTGCATACACAATATGAACTTGAAAGCATAGTCTCTGTATTTGAAGTCAAAGTGATTTCAACATAATTAGAAAAAACATTGCCCTTTAGAAAAAGTAACTACATCAATCAGTTGGCGGGGGGAGGTTCTGGAGTATTCGATCAAGAAAGATCCTAGATTAATGGCTGGGAGCTTAAGAGGCCCTATAAGTACATGCAAATTTTTGAATATACACATGTCTAGGAAAGGAATTCAATTGCTTTCTTTAGATTCTTAATGAGATGATGATCCCAAATTGGTTATGAACCCACAGATTTAAGTAAAAATCCAATCTTTTGAATATCCATTTGTCATAATTTAAGAAAAAAATTGTAAATATAAACTGCCACCACAGAAATGGTACTGCTTTTATTTTTGGTTAGTTTTCTAGAGCTGTGTATAATTTATAGTACTTAGTGCAAAGCATGAAGATATTACAAGTATAAAAATGAAAGTGTGGGGAGATCCTGGGTGGTTCAGACAGTTAAGCATCTACCTTCAGCTCAGGTCATGATCTTGTGGTTTGTGAGTTCGAGTCCCGTGTCAGGCTCTGTGCTGACAGCTCAGAACCTGGAGCCTGCTTCAATTCTGTCTCCCTCTCTCTGTCCCACCCTCTCCCCCGGCCTCCTGCTCATGCTCTGTCTCCCTCTCTCTCCAAAAAAAAAAAAAAATTAAAAAAATGAAACAAAAAGTTTTTGATTTGACAAATGCAACTCCCAACAAGCTGCGTAAGAGTCAATAAAGTGAGCAAACTGTTTCCACACACTACCAAAAAAACCAAACTGATAGTGCAATATTGCCCTCTACTGGACCACACTAGTAAAGATAAACCTAAAAGAACAGGACTTTAAAGAGTTTACTTTTAAAAGGACTAAATGGAATGCTTTTTCCCATAAATGTCAGTTTAGCCTAATATTAGGGTAAGTCTGGATCATTCATTCTCTCATAATTTTAGTGTGGCACTAATTTGAATGTGGTGAAGAAGTTTAGAGGACTCAATCATGAATATAAGGTAACAAAAAAATAACTAATGTAATAAATATTTTTCTTAAAACTATATAGGATCTTAGAATTGAAAAGGCTGAACAAAGTTTCTAGTCTAACCATCTATATGGTGTACACTTTCCTTCTATATATCTCTGCCAAGTAATTGCCCAGCGTTGGCTTAAATATTCTGGTGGAATATACCATCTCTGAAAAGTCTATCCTGTTCTGAATAGTTCCTTATAGCTGAAAATGATCTCCCTCCTGATTCCATCTCTGCAACAGAAAACCCCTCAAATATTGAAAAATGGCAAATTCATCCCACTACTCATACATTCTCCAAATTAAATGACCCAAGTTCCTTCAACAGTGGCTCCCTGACCAGGTTTCAGATGTGTCCACCATTTGGAATGCACTCCTCTTAATGGGTATTTGTTTTCTTTTGCTACTATAACAAATCCACTACAAAGTGGTTTAAAGCAATATGAATTTATTATCTTATAGTTCTTTAGGTCAGAAGTCCAACATGGGTCTCACTGGGCTAAAATCAAGCTGTCAACAGGGCTGTATTCCTTTCTGGAGGATGTAGGCTAAGAGAATCCATTTCCTTGACCTCAGCCAAGAAGGGTACTTTTAAGGGCTCATATAGTTATGCTGAGCTCACTCAGAGAATTCAGGATAATTTCTCCATCTCAGGATCCTTAATCTTAATTACATCCATAAAATCACCCCCCCCCTTTTTTTCCCACGTAAAGTAACATATTCCCAGGTTTCAAGGATTAGGAGGTGGACTATCACATAATGCCTTTCCATTTGTCCCTGTTCCTCCTAAAGTAATATGTTCCATCTGCATATGGCAGTCCATAAATGGTCAGCACTGAGTAAAACCAGACGGACCATCACCTTCATCTCTCCAGATACTACACTTTCATATCTGTACTAAAGTCCAAAGAGGTTATCCACATCAGTCCCCTAATTCTTACCAGGCTATTAACTAAAACACCCATACCTTGTCTATAAACACAGCTTTTAGGCCATTCCTGCTCTGTCCTTTAGTTGGCAGTGGTTTTCTAAACCCATGTATAAGAACTTATGTTTACTCCTGTTAAATTTCAACTTGTTAGATTTTCCCTATTCTTGAGATCTTTCAGATCTCAAGTCTAACACTCAGCCTATCTGCTATATTTTTAACTCTGTGTCATGCACATCTGCAGTGTTACCATTATAGCACTACTAGTAGAAATCATGAATGAGACATCTGAAAAAAACCTCGCAGCACATCAGAAATCTCTCTGAAGTTGTGTGATTCTTGAATTTCGGTGTGTACTTTAATTGTAGAAGGGTTTCTATGCCCTATATCTGGAGATTCTGATTGAGGAGGTTTAAGACAAGGCCCGGCAATCTGCTTTCAACACCTTTCTCCAAGTGGGTTTCAATCAGCAGAGTACACTTGGAGAAACGCTGTCCAGGTTGAAATCAGTTACTAATCAGTTCCTTTGGGGTATGTCCAGCCACATACAACCCACCCAATTGTCTTCACATTCTGTTCATGTTTCCTGCCACAGGAAGTTATCATGAGAAAGAAACCTGGTCAAATCACTAGCTAAATCCCTTTTATAGTCCTGCTAACCTATAAAAGGAAGAAATGACGCAGACATAATTTGTTCTTAATTTGTTCATAATTTGTTTATAATTTTTTCACATAATCTGTTTGGTGTGTTCACCAAGTTTTCCTTACCCTCAGTGCCTACAATTAACTGTTTAGTTCTTGATCTAGAATACTGCCAGGAGTTTAGGGTCAAGCTCCCCAGTTAGTAGTTAACAAAACCACCTTTAGAAAACTGGGGCTGCCCTTCTCTGTCTTCCAGATTTTGGAAAATCTGCTATCTTTTAAAAGCTCTCAAAGATCATGGACAACTGCAAGTTCTTTCTCAATCCATCCTGGAACGTCATCCAACCAGGCCCAAGTACCTGAACCCATTTAGAGCAGCTTCACCATGTGGAGCTCTCACTCTCCCTCACCAGGCAATGATCATTCTACCCATTTAGGTTGGACATCATTTTCCTTCATAGGAAGGACAGAAGCAAAATAAGATTTTCAGAAGTTCCACTTTCTCTGTATCATCCATCGGCAATATACCATCAGTTCCAAATAGCAGACACATCCCCTTTTTCATCTCTTTCTTCCTATAATCATAACTTAAAGTACCCCAAGTCTTCCTTAGCAATTGTTGCAAGCTTCTACTCATTAGAGATTTTATTTTCCAGTTGCTATTACAGACCTAAGCCTCCTCCTTATATCTGCATTACTCTGACTTTACCTTTCCCATCTCTTTTTTTGGAAACTGACTTCAGTATGTCAAAAAAATTACAACTGGAGTTGGATGATATATACTTAAGGGCTCATTAGGCTAGCCTTGCTACTTTTGTAATTTTCTACAATAAAAGATAAAATAAATACATATAAATGTATAAATACAAATGTTTCTATAAATACAGAGAGAAAGAGATCCCCCAATTTCTTCTTCGTTGAGATGCATTTTTATCCTTAAACTTTCTTTTATTGGTTGGGATAATTTGGTTTTAATTAAAGTCTGAATTGCACTTTCTCTGAACCTCCGAATCCTTTTATCTTCCAGCCCAGATTCCTCTGCCATTTTTCTCTGACTCCCTTTTCTTTGGACTGTTTGACATCTACCTATCAAAAGTGTAGGATTAAAAAAAAAAAAAGTGTACAATATATTCTCATTATGCTTGTTTCTCTCTTCCTATCAAGAATATAAATTTTAGGGGCGCCTGGGTGGCTCAGTCAGTTGAGCATCCGACTTCAGCCCAGATCATGATCTCGCAGTCTGTGAGTTCAAGCCCCACATCGGGCTCTGTGCTGACAGCTCGGAGCCTGGAGCATGCTTTGGATTCTGTGTCTCCCTCTCTCTGCCCCTCCCCCACTCATGCTCTGTCTCTGTCTCTCTATCTGTCGAAAATAAATAAACTTTAATTTAAAAAAAAAGAATATAAATTTTAAAAAGTTCTCAGGTTATTATCAGACTATATTATTTCTGCCATTATCCTTTAGGACAGTGGTTCTCATGGTGTGGTCCTTCGTAGCAACACCAGCAACACCAACACCACCCATTGAGCTTGTTAGAAACACAAATTCATGGGTCCAACCAACCTACTCATCACAATCTCTAAGGATGGGGCCTGGGAAACTCTCCAAATGAGTCCTATGCACATTAGAGTTTGAGAACCACTACTTTAGGAGAAGACACTGTTCCAATTCAAAAGCCATCAATGTGCTTTTAACCAAATGTGATTTGCATCAAGTGCCTAGACACTGGGAATCCCTGATACTACTGTAAACACTAACCTTTATGACTCTCTTATGTTTGCAACTCATCACCTCTTCTTTGGCCATACAACACACTTCCATGCCTGTATCTATCCCATCTCTCTCCTTTTATTCTCCTCTGGATGGTGTTCAGCATTCTTCCACTCACAGGATCTCTGATCTCAATGCAGGTATATAATTTCTTGCCATATCACACCATCATATCTCTCCTCTTAACAAATCTGATTCTCATAAAAAAACTCATCCTTCCTTTGTTACATTCAAGTGGTAAGCCCAAATCCACAAAGTCATCATTATGGTAATGATATACTTATAAATGATATACATGATATACTATCCCTTATAATCTCAACCTTATCATTCAAATTTTGTGTACTGTTATAAAGACTTTGGAGCCTCTAAGTATTATATCCAGCTAGGTTCAAGATTTGTCTTTTGTGAGTCCCTGAATACTGCTTCCATTTATTCTGCTTACCATGTATTACTTGATGTCTAACAGGGTTTTACCAGTTAATTTGCTTGTTTTCCTCCTCTTCGGCACTATTCAGTCTAAAACTGTCCCAGCCAGATAAGACAGTTCCTAGGAAAACACACACAGATGTATTCTACCTCTCCCTCCATATTCTCCCAAACTCAGTGCAAGATGATGATTATATCAACTGCAAGCTTTTCTTCCTAAGCTTTTAAATTAGTGCATTTATAATGATGATAAATAAAAACTATAGCTGTAGCCAGAAGGGATTGATAGGGCCAAATATGGAAGAATTAATATAAATTTAATACTTTGATTAAAAAAAAAAACATCTTTACTTGAACTCATCCTTTCCCTTAGTTCTTTAGTAAGGAGACATACACTATTACCATGTTGATAAAAAGTTATTTGTTTTCAAATCAATGTATCTGTGATCATAATTTTTTTCTTTAGAAGTGGAAAACACTGAATCATTCAAATTCACTCAATGGTGTATTCCACTCTGAATTATGAGATAACTAGCATCAATCAATTCCACACATATTAATGTTTATCTTACACACAGAAAAATAAGTTCTAAGTTTTACAAGCTCGAAGTTGAAAAACTACAATGTAGAAGAAACATGTCACTAGAGAAGTCAAGAATTTATATTCAAAATGCAAGAATACCCCAAAAATGTGTAATTTGTTTAAATTGGGATATGTAACACATATGTTAACTAGTTTGAATAGCAATTTATATCCACTCTGGCCTACATATCATATCTTAACTCCAAAGAAGTAATAAAAGACAGCAATACAAGAAAGTGACAACATGTAATAATGAAAGAAAATCACAAAAAGAACCATAAACACAATTTGCTGAAGAAACCTGCATAGTATACAGCATGTAGGACTGCATACTTTTTGAATAATTAATATTCTTAAGAAAAGAATGGGTAAAAATGTATTACTCAATATAAAGGAATACAACGAGGCACACCTGGGTGGCTCAGTCACTTGAGAGACTGACTTCGGCTCAGGTCATGATCTCGTGGTTTGTGAGTTCGAGCCCCATGTCAGGCTCTGTGCTGACAGCTCAGAGCCTGGAGCCTGCTTCGGATTCTGTGTCTCCCTCTCTCTCTGCCCCTCCCTCACTCATGCTCTCTCTCTCTCTCTGTCTCAGAAATAAACAAACATTAAAAAAAATAATAAAAAAATAAAGGAAAACAATGAGTCACTGAACACACTATTCTGTGGAAATGTATTAATTCTGCAATAACTGGAATGCTCACATATTTCTGCTAGATAGTTTTGTGGTTAAAATCAGTTATAAAAAGTAAATAGAAGGGTTCTTGGGTGCCTCAGTCGGTTGAGCATCTGACTTTGGCTCAGGTCATGACCTTGCAATTCATAAGTTCGAGCCCCACATCAGGCTCACTTCTGCCAGGGCAGAGCCCGCTTTGGATCCTCTGTCTCCCTTGCTCTCTGCCCCTCCCCTGCTCATGCTCACTCGCTCGCTCTCTCTCTCAAAAATGAATAAATATTTTTTAAAAAGTAAATAAAGTTTAAGCAGAATTAGAAATATTCTGTTTCTAATATGGAATGTAAATACTTCATAAGTATTCAATAACTATTAAATGGATATGTTAAAATGATAAGTGATAAAAATGGAAAATACAAATTTTAATGTCAAAATATAAACTTTGAGATGAAGAACTTGGTGGTAAGATATATAACCGCGCTTAGAAAATACGCTTCATATTTCTATTTTTATTACTCAAACACTGCAACTTTTTATGAGTTACTTAGCTTTCGGAAGTCGGTTTCTTGCTACTGAAACTGGATTCAGAAAATGACCTATCCGTGAAAAACGCTTTGATGATTCACTAGAAAATGATTTTATGTGTTTATAAACCTCTGTACCTCATCATCATCATCCCCTTTATTCTATTAGTTCAGCCATCTTGTCATCGACAGAGATACTATTTAAAAACACTCTATTTTCACCTCCCAGCTCTTTGTCATTCAACCAGCTTCAACAAGTCGTAAGTTAATCTTCAGCCTCTTGGAGGCTAATAAACATAGAATTTGCTACAACATACTTTGCTCAACCAAGGAGAGTGATGGTATAAGATATAATGTTCTGCTGACACTTTTAGATTCTTAGGGAAAAGACACCTTACACCCATAAATGAATATGTTTAGAACTCATTGTTATAATTTGAGATTACAGGGGTCATTCTCCCTATAATTCATTTAACAGTATTAACAAAGATAGTTTTATGTTTTCATGTCAGTTTTGACATACAAGAATGTTACAGTAATGACTACTATTATTTTTTTCACTTAACAAAGGAAAAAAGTTAAAATAAACATGAGGCCATTTCTCTCCCTTTTTCCGTGGACTCCAGAAAATAAGAAGGTTCATCATAACTGAAATGATCCCATCCCAAGACCATTATAAAATGTACACAACTGCCCCAAAACATTTCTGAAGTCCTGGTCAAATCTCTTTCTCTGATCAACATGCCTCACACAGATCTAAAGCTCAATGAATATCTGCTACAGAATGAGGACCCTTAAAAAAAAAAAAAAAAAGACAGTCCTTCTAATGGCACAAGGAACACTGTTCTCTTCACTAAGTCTTCAAAAAGTGACTTAAACTAGTCACTTTACATATTGAAAATGAAAGAAATTCTCTGAAATCTCTACCTTTCAATTCCTTTAGAGGACTCCTGGCCTTTGGGATGTTTTTCATGTTCAAAGGCGCTAGGCTTTTATTATATAACTTCCCACAGAAGACTGAAACCATGTGATATTCTCAGCCCTGCTGACACAATAAATATTAAAAACTAAAAAAATAAATAAAAGAGAGACAGTCCTATGATAAACTAACTTAATCAATAATTCCTTTTTTTCATCCATTCATTCAACATTATTAAGCAGCTATAATAATGCCATGCTTTCAATCATCAATTATTCAATAAGTACACAACAAGTAGAAAATATGGTAAGGCATATTTTTACATCTCCATTTTTTGAGAAATTTCTAGCATGCATTTCATGTATAGTTTCATGCATTTAAATGACCTTACCTCTCTTACAGATAGCTGTGGTGGGAAGGAGACTGAAAATACCAAGTTGGTAAATTCAAAACCAGAGGCCTCAACTTTTTGGCACACCTAAAAAAGTATTACATAAAAGCATTTTTTTATTACATAAAACAGTATTCTATAAATTCTCAGGAATTGCTGCAAGTTTTACACTAATGTTCATAACGTGGATTTTGGTCTAGGAGATCACACTACACTTCTAAACTTTCACCTTTGGGAATTCTCATAAACATCCTGAAATCAAGTATTTGCTAACTATAACCTGAACAACTGATATCACAAGGTTCAAAACAGCCAGGATTCACTTGCAGAACAATCTGTGGAACGTCAAAATAGTTTTCTATTAGATCACCTCCTAATTTAAAAAATATTTTTAAGCAAAATAAAGCCAAATTTGGCACTCCTGACAGCTAAGAAACAAAGGCCATCCCACATTCAATCACGTACCTTCCACAAGACGGTAACACTTGTCATTTCAAGACACTAATAGGTATGACTAAGAGTTTTTCTCTAACTCCTAACTATGTTAAACAGCAGAAGGAAACTGCTATATTTTCTTCAGTTGAGTAGCACTCATGACAAACACAAGGACACATATTTCATTAATTTTCAGATATCTTGTTAATAACGTAATTTGAAAAGAGTCGGCTTGTTTTTTCAAAAAAATGTAAAAATGTTTTAATGATCCATTGGTGTTAAACAAGTTGAAGTAAATGGTATTGCTCCTTTAGATTCAAGAATTCTAGGCCTTAAGATTGAAAATTTCTACATAATTGCACATATAATAAAAAAACAGATTATTTACCTTTTTAATGAACTCTTTTTCACAGAATTCTTGAAGAATTCCTAGACATACATTGCATACATTTAAATTTGAGTTCTTAGAAGCAATGCTACCATCTTCCAAAATGGAGACCCTCCCCTCTCCATTTTGACTCAGATTATCAATCCCATCAATCCCATCTTCTAGTTCTTGTAGTCGAATTTTCTTGGGAGGTGGGTTTGGAACATCCGAAATTAATTCCTCTTTTTCAGTTTCCAAAAATTTCTGTAGTTCATTGAGCAACTCCTGGAAAGTTAATTTGGAAAAAAGTAATAACCTTTTGACAATGCCCTGAAGGTTAGGATGAAAACAGGAGTGAAATTACTATATATCACAGACTTATACAATGTTGATATATATCAATTTTGGAGAAATCAATTAACCTTACTATCCAGCATTGGCTTTCTGGGGAATTTAAAAGAGAATTATCCGTAACTCCTCCAATATATGTGTGAATATTTTTTCAAAAGAGTTTCATATATCAGTGAAGCTAAAGTCCTAAATCTGAGGCAGAAAGGTTCCATTAACAAATTTATTACAGGTGTAACCCGTTTAACTGTGCTTCAGTTTATTCTGCTTTGCAGATACTGTGTGTTTACAAATTGAAGTTTTGTGGCAACCTTGCATCAAGCAAGTCTATCAGCACCATTTTTCCAACATTTGCTCACTTTGTGTCTCTGTGTCACATTTTAGTAATTCTCACAATATTTCAAACCTTTCCATTATTATATGTTTTATAGTGATCTGTGACCAGGGATTATGACTCTCTGGAAGCTCAGCTGATGGTTAGCATTTTTTAGCAATAAATTATTTTTTAATTATGTACATTTTAGACATAATGCTATTACACACTTAAAAGACTACAGTATAGTGAAAACATAAGTTTCATATGCACTGGGAAACCAAAAAATTAATTTGACTCACTTCATTGTGATATTTGCTTTAGTTCGGTAATCTGGAACCAAATCTCTATATCTTTGAAGTATGCCTGTAATTTGGTTTGTAGTTATGTCATGAGGATCATTCACTTGCTAATTTTAGATTTTAAAAAAGCTTCGCTTCTAATTATTAACAAATAGAAATACAAACTGAATTCTATTATTGCTAGGTTATTTAATAATCTCACAAGCACTAAAACCTCATTTGTACAGTATTCATTTAATATGAATTCTGAAAAAATAGAGATTATACGTATATTAAGTAAAAATAATTTCAAGACGAATTACTAAACAAAGGTAAACAGATGCTGGCAATGCTGAAATTAGGCACCATAATTACAAAAACCATGTATGCATTAATTGAAAGAAGCCTTCTACTACACTCTGGTTTGCCTAATTTCTGTCACCCTTTGTAGTAGAATGTTAAAAGTTGCATTTCTTTGAAACTGTTCTCATATTTCAGGCATTCCATTCATCTAAAATCTCAGAGGACTTTTTTTCTGTTTTGCCTAAATTAGACAGATTTTATTATTCAGTTGTTGAATAAGTATACTTTTGAAATTCACTCAGGTTACAATTTACTGGCTCTAAAGAATAAAAAATCTTACACTCAAACAAATCTAATTTATTTTATTAAGACATTAGCTCCCCTATTTCATCTTTAACAGAAATATTCATATATACACACACATATAGGTATATTGTGACCTACACAAATGTTTATTACCTAAATTCTATAATGTCAGTATAACACAGTACATGTGTATGTGTACATAAATAGTAATATGACTAGAACAGATCAAAACCTAAGTATATTACAAAAAAAGTCTTCAAATATTTTCATATTTACATAAAATGATACAAGTAAAAGTTGGTAAGACTAAGTGTCTTTATAAGATATATTTTTTAAATCTTACGACAAATGCATAGAATGATAAAATAATGTGTCTGAAAAAATGTGTAAGGAGAGTTATACAAAACCAGTCTTATTACTTTATAGTCACAGTGTGTATAAACGAATATACACATATATATTAATCATCATAGCATATGTACCATTTTCAAAGTGTTTTCACATACTTTATTAGATACTGTCCCTTAAAATCCTGTGAGGTGGATGTTATCATCAATCCCATTTAGAGAGGAGAAAACTGAAGCTGGAACTGGGATTCAAATCCATGTCTTCTAGCTCCAAATTCTAGGCTTTGGATTCAGACAGATAGTTCATATCCTAGCTTGCTCACTTAATAGCTGTGTAAATTGGGCAGGTTGTTTACCTCTCTGTGCCTCAGTTTCTTCATCTGAAAATAGAGACAATCATAGTATGTACTTACCTGATAGGTTATTGTTAGGATTAAATGAGAGCTTGACATATAATAATGTTATATGAACACTGGATATAATTATTATTTCCAAAATAATAGAAACAACTAATACATAAGGGAAATGACTTATATTTCTAACTCCTGAACAATTTTTAAAAACTGTAAAATGGGGTGCCTGGGCAGTTCAGTTGGTTAAGTGTCTGACTTCAGCTCAGGGCATGATCTCCAGTTTGTGAGTTCGAGCCCTGTATCAGGCTCTGTGCTGTCAGCATACAGCCTGCTTCAGATCTTCTGTCTCCCCTCCCTTATCCCCCACCCCCCACTCTCCCTCAAAAGTAAATAAACATGTAAAAAAATTGTAAATTGTAAGAAACAGAGTGTGCGTGTGCATATTACTGTTAATATAGGTATATATTCATATATAATTATTGTCTCTAAAAAGACCATCGCTAGTAGAATCAAGTATATTTCACAAAATATGTTACATATTTTATGTGAAAGTATTGCTAATCAAACCTCTGTATATTATCGTAAATGTCAAAGATCCCTGTATATTATTTTTGTTGTTATTAATAGTAAAAAATGATGATGGTAAGCATTTACTTCTAGAGGGTTACAAATACCTATTTGTAAGTACAAATGGTAATACAGAAAACAGAAAAAGAAAAAAATGCAGCCAAATCCACACTTAATAGATCTTCCACTTAATAGAAGATCTCAGGACTGTCATTCTCCTGTCACATATATTACTAACATCTGGTTAGAAGTACTATTTTTTGATATCTGTCTACTCTTTGGGAGAAGTATATACAAACATTACATACACCAGGGATGTGCTCCACAAAGATCCCACTACATTAAGTGTCAGATATAATCACTTAAGAAGGAACTTACACTTTTATGGTCTAGTGGAAATTCCATAATTACCATTATCAGGAATTATTTTATTATAGTTTTTTTTTAATTTAATTAAGAGCTATGGATACTTTCCCCCAAATGTACAGGTATTCATTTTAGAATAGAGAAACTTTCTTTAGAAACAAAATGAAAGTACCTTGTAGGGACGTTTGTAAGGTGCATGAAAATCCACACCACAGAATCTGAAGATACATCTTGGACAGGTACCAGTACTGAGCAACAACTGGGCCACATGCTTATTTTCCTCAGTCAGTGGAAACATATTAAATAATTATAACTAGAAAGAAAGAAAAAGTAATGAATATCTTTCGTGTTTTACTTTCACAGACAAATATGTCACCTTTAGGGATAAAAACTAGCTTTAATTTGAAAACACTATTTCATACTCTTCAACAATATCCCTCTCATTTTATGCATATTTAAACATAAACTTGAAAGACATTTATTAGATGGATCAGGTAAAAGTTTCTAATTGTCAAGGAATTTAGCTTAGCATTCTGGATTATTGATAAAGTACGTCAATTTAACTAAATCAATCAAAAGAAATAAAAATAATCAAGAACAGTTGTCTCTGAGGAGGGTAATTCAAACAAAGAATGCAGAGTGAAATTTTGTTATTTTATGCCATTCAGGGCTGTTTGGGAACACAGAGTAGTAAATTCAATAAATTTTCCCTATTAGAAATTAAAAATGAGTTTGCTAGGAAAAAATAATCGGAGCAGTCTATATAATATTTTACTAGCCTTACTGATAGCTAAGCAGTCAAGTATTTAAAACAAATTGACCAGATCTAAAAATACCAATTATAGTTTGATGAAATAACTAAATGACAACCATTAGGAAAATGAGAAAAACCTGCTCCTCTGATGCACAAGTAAAACCTCCCCCCACCAAAAAAAAAAAAAAAAAAAACCCCACAAATTACATGCAAAATAATTTAGAGTAACTATTATCTAACACAAGTTGCTACTTTTTGCAATTTGAATAAACTCCCTTAGAAACAAATACAAGAGAATGGGGTAAAATCCAATATAAAACTCTTATTGCCAAATAAAATTAAATTACTAAAATTAAATTACATAATCATTCTGTTTCTCAAATATTTCTCTAAAATTAAATTACATAATCATTCTGTTTCTCAAATATAGATATTCTGATTATTGTACCACCTCATATTACTTTAAAATGAGGAACTGGCAATATTTTATAAAACAATAATTGCATGGCAGTATTGTGGGATGGTATAACTATGGTCATGCAGATAAAAAACAGTAGCATTTTTTGAGAGGCGCCTGGGTGGCTCAGTCAGTTAAGCATCCAACTTAGGCTCCAGTCATGATCTCACACTTCGTTGGTTTGAGCCCCAAGTCGGGCTCTGTGCTGACAGCTAAGAGCCTGGAGCCTGTTTCCATTTCTGTGTCTCCCTCTCTCTCTCTGCCCCTCCCCCACTCACACTCTGTGTGTGTGTGTGTGTGTGTGTCTCAAAAATAAATAAAACATTAAAAAAAAACAGTGGCACTTTTTAATTTGTGCAGTTTTATAATCCAAATGAACTTGCTTAAAATTTGTGGGAAGGTAAAGCTCTTACCAACTCCTTACTCTGAAGATGTGATTCTTAGAATTAGCTTGTGTTTTCCAACCCTTTAGAACCCACTCTTACTTGCAAGTTTTTAAATGTTCATGGACACTTAACAGCATACCCTTCACATAAAGAGTGAGGATGGCAGGTAGAGTGTATCTTATACAGAACCCTTCACCATAAAAATCAGTTCAGCAGCCAGGACTACAAAAAACAGACTCCCTCTGGCTGAGTTCTAACTCAGGTGAATACAATATGGGAGCTGGTAGGCAGAAAGAGAAGAAACTCAGACATGCCTGGATACACCAGTGAGAACTTTGAGACACTGAGACTGAAGCTCTGATTTAGGGTTGCCTAAGTACATTTGGGCTCGAGGCCATTTTCATGAAATGACACAGAGTATTTGGAGAACACTTTGTACATAGAGAAGCTGTGTGTGGTCATCATCATATAAGTGATATGAATTCCTTCCGCCAGTCCATTTAATCTGCTAGTTTGATAGTGACAAGGGGTGGCATTCACTGAAGGGCTGATTATCAGCATTTAAAGTATGTCCCTGATTGCACTCCCTTCCCAGAGAAACTATTTCTGTCTCACTCTTTTTGTCTCCTTTCCATTAGTTAAGGCCAAAGATTTCATTTAATTCAGAATTAATCTTTAACTCAGAAAGAGAAACAAACCCTCCTCCCTGATAAATAAGTGGATGAGTAAGTTCTTTAAAAGGTCACTTTGTATCAAAGATTTCCCCGGGGACTTAAGTTAAATATTTTTATTAAAATGGATGCTTTCTTAGGGGCACCTGGGTGGCTCATTCCATTAATCTAACTCTTGATTTCTGCCCAGGTCATGATCTCACAGTTTGTGGATCAAACCCCACGTGGGCTTCTTGCTGACAGCGAGGAGCCTGCTTGGGATTGATTCTCTTTCTCTCTCTCTCTCAAAATAAATAAATGAACTTAAAAACAAATGGATGCATTCTAAGGATAAGATCGTTCCATTTGCAACAACATGGACAGACCTAACAGTTTATTATGCTAACTGAAATAACTCCAACTAAGAAAGATAAATACCATATGATTTCACCTATAAGTGAAATTAAAAAAATTTTGTTAATTTTTTAATGTTTAATTTTAAAACAAAATGAGAAAAGAACAAATTGATGGTTGCCAGAGGGAAGGGGAGTGAGAAATACAGGCTTCCTCCGGTTATGGAATAAGTCTATGAAATAAGTCACAGGAATAAAAGGCAATGATATTATAATAGGTTGTAGGCTGACAGATGGTAGCTACACTTGTGAGCACGGAATATCAACATAGAGAAGTTGAATCACAATGTTTTACACCTGAAACTAATGTAACACTGTCAAGTACACTAAAGTAAAAACAACTTTTTAATTGAAAAAAAGGGGGGGGGGAATGCTTTCTTTCCTTTGGCTCAAAGACTGTTTATTTCTCCAATAAGCACACTTAAAAGTAGCATGCAAAGTCAATGCATGACACATTACAATCTTTTGGCTCTGAGAAGTTCCCAAACCTGTTCCAGAATTAGGAAACCTCCTGCCCCACGTAATTGGAAGGTCTTAAAAGAGAAAACAAAACCCTCTCTTTGGCGTTTATGTGTTACTAATGGAGCAGTCTTCCAAACCCTCTCAAGATTATTTTCATTTAGCAACAATCTAGCAACTTCTCAAGCAAGTTGGCATGTTAACATTAAAAGGATGAAATGCGTTATGCCTTAAGGTTGGTTGTTTTATTTTGATGTACAGCACTGAAAGGATTTCATAAGACATCAGAAATAAGTTGTTTCATATAAGGTTTATTATCTTTGAAAGCAAGCCCTGAGAAATGTATCCCATACTGTAAGGTTTTCATTGTTGGTTGCCTTTCTTAAGATTTTTTTTTTTTTTTTTTTTTTTTTTTTTTTTTGCTTTTCGCTTGTTTTACAGACAGAATCGGAACAAGTCATTCCAACAGAACTTCCTCCCACGTGTCAGCGTCCCTACGGGTTTCGGGTCCCTTCTCCACAAAACAATGATACCTGGAGAGGACGATGGACTTTATTTTCACCTCTTGGACGACAACTGCAACCATTCATTGCAAACAGAGAAGGGGCAAGGAAGAGTGAAAAAGCACCAAAATGGCCAGACTGAGTCTCACATCCCGTGATCTTTTAACACTCATTTCCACAGAGAAGGGTGTCATTCGTCTCATGGAGGTGGGGAGAAGTGGATTTTCAGAACTTCATTGCGCTACCGTTACACTCAGCTGCAGAACGTACTCTAGTCTCGGAAATTCATCCAAGATCTAACCTCGAGTCTCTCCTTCGGCCAAGCAAGCCCTTACCCCCTTCAGTCAGGTCCAAGAAACTTCCCACTCACCCCTCCTTGCTAACAAGGTCGCTCCAGCAGAAAGGAAACGACCCCCTCCATCCAAACCTCTCCAGCGCCCAAGCCGCACTCCCACCCCTCGGACCTTCCAACCTCACCTTCTCCCGCGACGCCGGAGCCTAAGGTTTAACCCCTTCCGGCTCCCAGAGGGAACGGGGAAGACTAAAGACAACGCACCTACTGCGTGTAGCAATTCTGTTCCCCGAGGAAACGAGAGCTTTAGAACGAAAGTACCAGGTCCTCTCGCAGGACCTGAATGAACTCTCTCCCCTTCTCGTTTGTAGGGAAACCAGAAAAATTGCCTGGTGCACCGCCCCAACCCCTCACCCCATCCCCGCCCCTTCTGGGGTAGGAGTCGGTGGGATCCAACATCCCGCCAGAGCCAGACTAGTCCCAGAGAAGCCTCCGTGGACTCCGACGTCTAGGAAGTTGTAGTCGCTGTTAGAAATATCGATGAGCCCTTAGCCTCAGGTTTAGAATGGAAATTCTTGCTTAAGCAAATAAAGAGAGTGTTCCCCACCCCCGTGGATTAGCCGCATCTTCCTATCCTCAAGTCCCAGTCAACAAAGCACCACAAGCGACGTCCTGACTGCAGGGGTGGGCGGGGTGGAGGGCTCGGTATTCTGCCCGTTGCGCCTGGCGCGCGAGGTACTAGTGTACCCGGGCCTGGAGCGTCCCAGCGCGGACCAGGAGTGAGCGGAGGCGGAGGAGATGGCTTCCCAGCCGCCGCCTCCCCCGAAACCCTGGGAGACCCGCCGAATTCCGGGGGCCGGGCCAGGACCAGGACCCGGCCCCACTTTCCAGTAAGTGTGGGATTCTTCAGACCGCGGGTTTGGCGGGCTGGAGCGGGAACTTGGCAGGAGACGGTTGAGGCCGTTGTTGGGCTGAGGTGTCCCCTCCCCCCCTCAACCAAACCCCAACGGTGAGGGTATCAAGGTGGGGACAGGGCGCCAGTGTGGGGAATTTCGATGTCAAACAGCTGTTTCTGACTTGACGGCTCTTGGTAGGGACACTGTCCAGGGAGCCTCTGGGCGCCTCACTGGGTCCCGGTGCTTCGAAGAAAGGGGGCGGCTTCCAGCCCCTTGATGTTAGCGGGACGCCGTGACAAAACTGCTAGACCCCCTTTAAAGCGTTAGACTTTCGGTCTTCCGCAGATGAGAGTGGCTGGCACTTGCCCAGCCCCGGCTCGACTGGGAACAAAGTCTCTCCAAAGCTTTTAACAACCTCTCGATAAGTTGGTGAAAGCCCAAAAGGTCGCTTTTACGCAACTGGAACCCAAGCCTATACAACTTTGAGTTGTTTTCTAGCATAACTCAGCAACGTTTTGGATAAAGGTTTGGAGAAGCAACTTCTAAGCGGAGTTCTAAATCCAAGGCCTATGGATGGCCTTTGTGTGCAAAATAGTGTGTCATTTTTCTAAGGCCTGTGTGTTTTGTATTTGTTTTTAATCAGTGTTAAATGGATAAAAAGTTAAAATAGAACGAGAGAAGAGTTTCACAGCCTTGTCTGTTTCGTGTTGGGTGGATCTGGACATCCAAATTTAAGTGGTGACATTCGGATGTCATCACCTATCATACAGTAGGTTTACCTAACACCTAAAAATCCCCAGTATACTGGAATGTATTTCTACTGTGTTCTAAAATCTTGTAATCCTTATTTAAACGTCACGATGCTTGAACATATTAGCAACTTAATTTAATAATGACAGATACATAACAAGTAATGAGCCGTAATTATACTGTTAAGATGAGGCGACACTTTCTGCTACCTTTTTTATGAGCGATTTGACTTTTAAAAAAAGTTTGGACAGCTATTTGGAAGACAGATTTTACACCTGACATCCTGTTAAAGTTCTGTTTATGTAAAATTAACCATTTTCCCACTTTTTCTCTTTGTGAATTTTAAACACGTAGAGACCAGTAGAGAGTAAGATAATGAATACTTGTGTATTCACTCCTAGCTTTAAGAAATGTTAACATTTTTCCAGATTTGCCTCATTTTTTCATATTTTTTAAAAAATAAAAATTACAGAAATGGTTAATTCTCTCTTCTTTCCTCCTGTAACTACTATCCCTATTTGGTGTTTAATGTACCCAATTGGGTTTTCATACTTTATTTGATACTTTAGTATCTAGGTTTATATGTTATATATATGTGTGTGTACAGTATTCACTATGTTTTTAAACTTCAAATCATATGTGTGTGTATCATTTTGCAAAATGTTTTCCCCTTAAATATTATTGATTTTGAGATTTATCTTGTTCATATGTATAGCTGTAGTCCATTTTAATTGCCATAGGATATTCTATTATATAAAAACAAACTATTCTGTTGTATTAAAGTATTATATATTAAAAACTGCAGTGACCATTCGTGTGCCTTTCTCCTTGTCCACATTTCCAAGAGGCTTTCTAATAATGTTATTGGGAATAGAATTGCTTGGTAGAGGGTATGCTTATCTTTAAGTACTAACTGTTGCCAAGTTGCTTCCCAAAGTGGTTTTATACCAGATTTACATTTTCACTAGCAGGGTATTCTGTTTCTCTACATTCTTTCAAACACTTGATGATGTTATTTTTTAGTTCTGTATTTGCTAATCTAATGGATGTGAAATATTTTCATCTTTAATTTGCACTTCTCTGATTAGTAATAAGATTGTCTTTTTGAAAGTTAGACATTTGAGATTTTTCTGTTGATATCTTTGGCTCACTTTTTAATTGGCTATGTGTTTGCTTCTTAACTTGGTAAGAGTCCTTTATTCTAATTCTATACTAATTCTATTATGTTTGTTTTTAATATCTTTCAAGCTGTGGCTTGTCTTTTTGCTTTATATTTGTGTTCATTTTTGTTGTACAGATACTTTTTAATTTCAATATAGCCAAAATTTTCATATTTTATTGTTTGTGTTTTTTGTGTCTTGGCTAAGAAACCCTTCCTGTCTTAGATCAAGAAAATTTTTCTCTTATTTTCTTTTTTTTTTTTCTCTTTTTTTTTTAAGCTTATTCATTTTGAGAGGGAGAGAAACACAGCCAGAGAATCCCACGCAGGCTCCACACTGTCAACGCAGAGCACTGGGGGAGGGTGTCTGGAGGTGGGGGCGTGGATCTCACAGACAACAAGATGATGATGTGAGCCAAAATCAAGAGACTGACCCTTAACTGATTTAGCCATCCAGGCACCCCCTCTATGTATTTTTTTTTTTACATGTTCTACATTTCACATTCATATTTTTAATCCACCTAGAACTGACTTTGTTGTACAAAATCAATGCGAAATAGGTAATCTAGTTTTTTTTCCATGTGGGTAACTGTCCCAGTACCATTAATTTATATATTCTGTGCTAGTTTATAATGTCATCACATTCAATTTTCCTAAATCTGTGGTTCTGTTTGGGATTCTATTGGTCTTTCTAACCACCACAGTTTTTAATAAGTTTTGATATCCGGTATGTCAGTTACCTCTCCACATTGCTGTTCTTCATAATTGCCTTTGTTACATTTAGCCATTATAAAAAGACTTACTGTGATTTTTATTGAAACTTTATATTTTATGAAAATATGGACTTTTTGCCTCCAATTGTGTTTTGTGACTGTCTCCATGAAGTACTTTTCCATCTTTTATATCCAGCATAATTCAGACTTAATTTGTTCTGGTGGTTTGGTTGAAATTCTCTTTGTTCCATGTTGCAGTCCTGTCATTTACAAATAAGCCAGCATAGATAACCAACAATCTTGTATTGCTCTTGACTTTCATTGGAATGCTTCTCAAGTCTCACTCTTAAGTTTGATATTTGCTTTTTGGTTTTGATAGTTCTCCTTTTGAACTTCCATCTCCTTGCTCAGATTTTTATTATGAAGGAGTATTAAATATTATGAATTACTTCTATGAATTTGTTGAGATAATCGTATGTATTTTTTAAATTTTGAAATGTGATTTACTTACATCAATTAACTTTCTAATTTAATCAATCCTTAAATTTCTGGATGAACTGCTTAATTGTGATTGTAAAATACAATGCTGAATTCTGTTCTAATATTTTAAGATATTTGCATGTATATTTCTAGGTGAAATTAGCCTGTAATTTTCTTTCTTTGCACTATCCTTTTTTAGCTTTATTTCCAGGTTGCATAGGTACAGAAATTTTTCTTTTGAGTCTTATTTTTATTCCTTTATAGGTAGATTATTTTTTCCTTAGTAGTCTTTAAGATTTTACCTGATACCTTGGTCCTCTGCAACTTTATTATGCTCTGTTCAGGTATGAATATACAGACATGTATATTTTTTCCTCCTGCTCAGTAGCTACAGTGTTCATGATCACTCATAATCCTTCACCGTAAGGATTCAATCTTTCTTTTATTTTTTTCTTTTCTTTCTTTTTATTTTATTTTATTTTTCAATATATGAAGTTTATTGTCAAATTGGTTTCCATACAACACCCAGTGCTCATCCCAAAAGGTGCCCTCCTCAATACCCATCACCCCCCCTCCCTCCCCCCATCAACCCTCAGTTTTCAGTTTTTAAGAGTCTCTTACGCTTTGGGTCTCTCCCTCTCTAACCTCTTTTTTTTTTTTCTTCCCCTCCCCCATGGACTTCTGTTAAATTTCTCAGGATCCACATAAGAGTGAAAACATATGGTATCTGTCTTTCTCTGTATGACTTATTTCACTTAGCATAACACTCTCCACTTCCATCCACGTTGCTACAAAAGGCCATATTTCATTCTTTCTCATTGCCATGTAGTATTCCATTGTGTATATAAACCACAATTTCTTTATCCATTCGTCAGTTGATGGACATTTAGGCTCTTTCCATAATTTGGCTATTGTTGAAAGTGCTGCTGTAAACATTGGGGTACAAGTGCCCCTGTGCATCAGTACTCCTATATCCCTTGGGTAAATTCCTAGCAGTGATACTGCTGGGTCATAGAGTAGGTCTATTTTTAATTTTTTGAGGAACCTCCACATTGTTTTCCAGAGCAGCTGCACCAGTTTGCATTCCCACCAACAGTGCAAGAGGGTTCCTGTTTCTCCACATCCTCGCCAGCATCATAGTCTCCTGATTTGTTCATTTTGGCCACTCTGGCATGAGGTGATATCTGAGTGTGGTTTTGATTTGTATTTCCCTGATGAGGACCGACATTGAGCATCTTTTCATGTGCCTGTTGGCCATCCGGATGTCTTCTTTAGAGAAGTGTCTATTCATGTTTTCTGCCCATTTCTTCACTGGGTTATTTGTTTTTCGGGTGTGGAGTTTGGTGAGCTCTTTATAGATTTTGGATACTAGCCCTTTGTCCGATATGTCATTTGCAAATACCTTTTCCCATTCTGTAGGTTGCCTTTTAGTTTTGTTGATTGTTTCCTTTGCTGTGCAGAAGCTTTTTATCTTCGTGAGGTCCTAGTAGTTCATTTTTGCTTTTAATTCCCTTGCCTTTGGGGATGTGTCAAGTAAGAAATTGCTGCAACTGAGGTCAGAGAGGTTTTTTCCTGCTTTCTCCTCTAGGGTTTTGATGGTTTCCTGTCTCACATTCAGGTCCTTTATCCATTTTGAGTTTGTTTTTGTGAATGGTGTGAGAAAATGGTCTAGTTTCATCCTTCTGCATGTTGCTGTCCAGTTCTCCCAGCACCATTTGTTAAAGAGGCTGTCTTTTTTCCATTGGATATTCTTTCCTGCTTTGTCAAAAATGAGTTGGCCATACGTTTGTGGGTCTAGTTCTGGGGTTTCTATTCTATTCCATTGGTCTATGGGTCTGTTTTCGTGCCATCAATCTTTCTTTTAATTCAGGAAATTTTTCACTAATTATATCTCTATTGTTGAAGAAATATTCTTTCCCATCTCTTCTTCTGGGGGACTCCTATTAAACGTTGTATCAGGAATAGTTTCCACTACAAGTAATAATATGTGACTTACTGAGTTTTGGACTATAAAGACATTTCTTGTTTAGTTAACAAAAAGTCTAGAGATCTCCTAACTCAACATTGTCATTAGGAACCTATGTTTTTCCTGGCTCCCTTTTTAAATTTTTTTCTGTAAGCTTTCTGAGAGTTTGGGCCATTTCTGTATTAGTCTTTCTTCTTTGAAAGGAATCTCTTTTTTTCCTCCAGTGCTTTAAAGATTTTCCTCTTTGTTTTTGGTTTTCAGCGATTATACTTTGTTGGGCCTCAATGTAAACGGTTTCGTTTGTGTTATTTTGGGTAGGATTCATAGAGATACTTGAATCTGATTTGATGTCTTTCATTAATTTCAGAAAAGTTTCAGCCATTATCTCTTCAAATATTCCTTCGGCCCATCATCTTTTCACCCCTTTGACTCCAACAGCATATATGCTCTGTATTTCACTGTACAGCCCATACCTTATACTCCTTTCTGTATATATTCTTTTGTTACTCATACTTCATTCTGGGTATTTTCTTCGGAATTCTCTTGTAGTTCACTGATGTTTTTCTTTCAAAATGTCCAATCTGGTACTGAACCAGTCATTAAGTTCATAGTTTCAGTTATTTTAAATTCTTCAGTACCTTGTTCTTTCATGTTTTAAACAGGTAATGTTGTATGTTTTTAGCTTTTCTACTTTTTTTTTTTTAGTGGCAGGATTAGTCTGATTACCTAGAATGCCATTGCTTGAAGTGGAATTCCCCAAGTTCTATCTATATTTTCACTGTGTTCCTTAGTCTACAACTAATTTTCTTTTTGCTTCATAGTTGCAAGATAATCCCTGTGGCTGTGAGCATCATGTCTAAGCTTTGTAATGGAGTTTTCTTCATATTTACATGTTTTTATTTCATTTCAATTTTTATTTCACAGATGTCATTGCTTCATTGATGTCTATTTTAAACATATTTGCAGGGCGCCTGGGTGGCTCAGTCGGTTAAACGTCCAACTTCGGCTCACGTCATGATCTCGCGGTCTGTGAGTTCGAGCCCCGCATCAGGCTCTGTGCTGACAGCTCAGAGCCTGGAGCCTGTTTCGGATTCTGTGTCTCCCTCTCTCTCTGACCTTCCCCCATTCATGCTCTGTCTCTCTCTGTCTCAAAAATAAATAAATGTTTAAAAAAATTTTTTTAAACATATTTGCAATCCTTGTTGAGCTGTTACATGAAACTTATTTTTCCTTGAATGAATTTTCATTCTAATTGTTGATTTTTGTTAGTTTGGTTTCTTAGTGTTTTTATTTCTTCTTGTGTACGGCATTTTTGATATGTTTGTTTTGAATAGGCATTTTTGAGTTCTGTTTCCTCTCCTTTCCCTTCCATTTATCTCTCTGTGTCTAGTAGGTTTTCTATTGACTCTCCCTGCTCCTTCAGCATGCACCCTCCCATGTAAGAATCAGGTGTAAAAATGGTGGCTTAGATTAAGGATATCAAAGATGAAGTCACTGAGTCAGTAGTTGTTTCATTTCCTGATCTTGAGGCCTAGTCAGAGTCCTACCCTTCTTAGTTCTGTAACTTTCTAAAAATCTTAAACTACTGTCAGCAAGTTTCATAATCTCTTTTTAGAAGCCAAAGTGATGCATCCCAGGCCACAGCTACAAGCAGTGAATTATTTCCATTAGAAAGGAGCACTGTTAGTTTTTGTTACTTCCTAGAAGTCTAAGTCCTGGTTGTCACTACCTGATTTCAAACCCAGAATTGAGTAGGCCTGTAGCATCACCCTTCCAATCATTTTTCATTTCTGTTTGGTTTCTGTTATGTAAATCTAGATATGCCTATTTGTTCTTTTTCTTTTATCTATTATTGCTCCTACTTTAGAACAGAGCTGCTTTATGAAAACCAGGAAATAACTACACTGTTAGTCACCTGACCCTTTTTAAAGTTTGGTTCTACTTTTTGTGATGTGATACAATATGAAGTAAACATAACCCATGAATTATTCTTGCCAAAAATGTTAACATGATTCTAATTAAACCTTTAGATGCAATGTTTAATTTAACTGGAAATGTAGAGGATAGAGATATATTTAAACAACATTTTGGGAAAACACAGATTTAGAATGTAAGACATTCTAAAAGAAAACTGGCTGGACTCTTCAAAAAGTCCAGGGCATTCCAAAAAATGGAATGATTCTAATTTAGAAGAAATGAGGAGACAAACAACCAAATGCAGTGTGTGAACCTTAATTGAATTTTTGTTAAAAAAAAGCCACAACAACCTAAAAGACATTTGACTCTTAAAACTCAATGATAAAAAGGCAAGTACCGTAATTTTTCAAATGGGCAAAATATCTAAATACACATTTCTCCAGAGAAGATTTAAAACTGGCAAATAAGGGGCACCTGGGTGGCTCAGTCGGTTGAGCGACCGACTTCAGCTCAGGTCATGATCTCACGGTTTGTGAGTTCGAGCCCTGCGTCAGGCTCTGTGCTGACAGCTTGGAGCCTGGAGCCTGCTTCGGATTCTGTGTCTCCCTCTCTCTCTGCCCCTCCCCCACTCATGCTCTATCTCTGTCTCAGAAATAAACATTAAAAAAATAATAAAACTGGCAAATAAGCACATGAAAAGATACTCAACATCATTAACTGTCAGGGACATGCAAAACAAAATCACAATGAGATACCACTTCATACCCACTAGGTTGGCTATAATGAAAAAGATAAATAATAACAAGTATTGGCAAAGATGTGGAGAAATTGGAACCCTCATGCACTACTGATAGGAATATAAAATGGTACAGTTGCTTTGGAAGACAATCTGGCAGTGCCATAGAAGGTTAAGCATAGTTACTCTATGATCCACCAATTCCATGCCTAGGTATATGTACCCAAGAGATATGAAAGCGTATGTCCACACAAAAATTTGTACATAAATGTTTATGATAACATTAGTCACAAAAGCCAAAAAGTGGAAACAACACTATATCTATCAACTGATGCATAAATAAATATAACTCAGCAGGAAACAGGAATAAAGTACTGATAAATGCTACAATATGGATGAAACTTCAAAACATTACATTAAGTAAAAGTAGCCAGTCACAAAATATGTTGTATGATTCATTTACAGTAGATTCTCATTATTTGCAGATGCCAAATTTGCTAATTCTCCTCACTAAAATTTACTGTAACCCCCAAATCAATGCTCCTGACACTTTCATGATCATTCACAGACATGGATAGGGTAGCAAAAGATTTGAGTCATCTCAGATGAGATGAGCTGAGATTGAACAAAGCAACACTCCTGCTTCTTGTTTTAGCTTTAAGCTTAAAGCAGGTGTCCTTTTAACAACCAAATGGATGCCACATTTTTCATATTTTTGTTGGTGATTTTGCTATTTTAAAATGGCCTCTAAGTATAATGCTGAAGTGCATTGTTTCCCCCAGGAACAATGATTCTATTTGTTAATTAGATGTTCATAGCAAATTTATAGACTATGACTATTGCAAATAACAAGAATTAACTGTATGTGAAATCACCAGAATAGACAAACCTATAGAGACAGAAATTAGATTAGTCATTGCCTAGGATAGGGAATAGAGCAGGAAATAGGTAGTGACTGCTAATGAATGTGGGATTTCTTACTGGGATGCTAAAAATGTTCTGGAATTACTTAGGTTGGTAGTTGTACACCTCTGGTATCTCAATAAAACTGTTTGAAGACACTTGAGGGTAATGGATATGTGTTGAATTTTAATTGGATAATGATATGGAATTGTTAATTTTTAGAGATGTGAAAATGGCATTATGTTTTGTCTGAAATATCTTTGCTCTTAGGAAATAACATGTTGAGGTATTTAGGAGTAATGTATCAAGTCTGCAAGTTAATTTCAAATGGTTCAAGAATTTTTAAAAGACTAGACAGTGAGAGAAAGAAAGTTCATGTGGCAAAACAATAATAGTTGTTGAATTTAGATAGAAGGAATGAGGGTATTCATTGTACTTTCAACTTTTTTTTCTGTTTGAAATTTTTCAAAATAAAAAGTTGGGTTGGTGAGACTTTTGGCACGTTCAGCACAGAATATACATCTTTTGTTATAAGTTGTAGGTGTGTTGATTTCTCATTTTGCTGGTTGTAACAGAAGGCCAGATGGAATGTGGACACTGAATGTACTTGTATATGCCAAAAATAGCATTAAAACCAGAGAAGAGTTGGAAGAAACTTTCTTTTTTTTATTAAGTATTTACATTTAATTCCTTACAATTTTTAAACTAACATATTCATCAAAACTTATAAAAGAAGGATATATAAAGAAAAAATAATCTGTATTAATGATCTGTGTGATATATGTGTTTTAAATATTCACTAAAAAGAGACTTCAGCATAGTGGTTATATCAGTACCTTTTATATGCTAAGCACTGTAGTAGGTGATGGAGAAACAAGGATAACTCCTGCACCTATGAGGAGCTCACCTTGTAGAAGAGGCAGACACGTATACAAATGTAAGATACTGTACGATGATGGACAAAGAATTGTGGGAAGGACTTCTGATGACAGTAGAATAATTTAAGGAAAAAAAACGCTATTAAGGACAAATAGAAAAACTAGGCAGAATATAAAAACATCTGCTTAAAAACATCTGCTTGAATGCATTATAGAATAAATAAGGTAAAGATTTATGGAGCCCAGATCCAAAAGATGGAAAAAGAGAAAGATGGAAATCCACAAAGGTGAGAGTAGATTCTCATAGAAGCTGCTGCTGATTCTAAAAGAAGCAGTTTAGATGATGGGAAGCTAGTTGAAGAGCACCTTCGACAGATTCTTGGAGTATGGTTAGAGTCTAGTAGTCCTCCAAGACAGGGTGCTGATAAATTACCCATACCTTGTGTTATGACCCTAAAAAGATACATCTATCTAGATATGAGAGTATAAAAGAAGCAGACACTCCCTTACAGGAGCATGAACCCAGCTTCAGATCATCTCAATCCGTGAAATTAGATTAGGGACAATCATGGATTGATAATAGCTTTAGCAGGCTAGTTTGCCTGAAGCAAACCAGAGGATAGTTCAGAAAATAGTATCCAGAATGAAATACACCTAGAGGAAGAGAGCATCATCCAGAGTCTCAAATTCTTGCCACAATTCTTCATGTATGTCTCATGCATAAGCAAAATCAAATAGCAGGACCCAGAAGGATATTAGATAACATAAATTGAAACTAAGTGAAACAACAGATGAGAAAACAGATTTCAAAGGGACTCTAGAAATTGGAGTTACTGAACAGACTTTAACATAAATTTAAAATGTTTAATATGTTGAAGGCAATAGAAGAAAACAAGGAATTTTGGCAGATAATTGGAAACTATCAAAAGGAAAAGGAATATGCAGAACAAAAATGCAGTAACCAAACTTAGTAACTCATTGGGTTTAGCAACAGTTTAGACACTGCTACAGAGATAATTAGTGACTTAGAGCAACGTTCTAAGTGTGTTCTGTAGCTACCAAGACTGGCTGCTGTTTTCAAACTATAAATTAGCAGCCCACAAAAAGATAATGAAACTTTGGCCAGAATGTAAAGCAACATTAATACTAAGCACACTATTTAGTTCAGTTGGCATTAAGAATTCATTGATAAAGAGGCACCTGGGTGGCTCAGTTGGTTAAGCATCTGCCTTTGGCTCAGATCATGATCTCACAGTTTGTGAGTTTGAGCCCCACATCAGGCTCTCTGCTGTCAGTACAGAGCCTGCTACAGGTCCTCTGTCCCCCCTCTCTATCTGCCCCTGCCCCACTCACACACACTCTCTCTCTTAAAAATAAATAAATAAGCTTAAAAAATTTTTTTAAAAAAGAGTTCATTAATTCACATTATGGTACAAGATACTTATTTTGTGATATATTGGCCCTTTTGAATAGCAGGACCTAAAGGATAATTAGGAAGAAAATATCCAACATATTTTTGCACAAAGAGACAAAAGAGCAGAAAATGCAGAAAGGATGGGAAGAGATTTAGAGGATTAAGCAAGGTATAATTTAAAAATAGAGAAAATGAGGGGCGCCTGGGTGGCTCAGTCAGTTAAGCGTCTGACACCTCAGGTCATGATCTGATGGTTTGTGGGTTCGAGCCCCATGTCAGGCTCTGTGCTGATAGCGCTGAGCCTGGAGCCTGCTTCAGATTCTGTGTCTCCCAGTCTCTCTCTCTCTTTCAAAAGTAAACATTAAAAAAAATGTTTTTAAATAGAGAAAAGGAGTAGTCTTATAATTATACAACAATGCTTCTCAAAATATTTGTGCTGATACCTAATACCTTTATAAAATACAGTAAAAATATAACAATGTCAGATTGCTTAAACAGTCTTATTTGTTGTACTTTTCTCATTATAGGTCAGTGCATATGACTCATAAGTCAGCACTGATCGACAAACCATATTTTAAGTAGCATGATACTAAAGAAATTGAATTTGTAATTAAAATCATAATCATCTTGATAGATGTTGAGAAATCATTTGATAAATTCAATGTTCATGGTAAAAACTCTTAGCAAATAGAAATAGAAAACAAATTACTAAATTTACAATAACTCTACAGTAAACATAATAATGGTTACATGTTGAGAAATTTCCCTTTGAGATCAGAAATGAGACAAGAATGCCCATTAATCACTTCTATTCAAGATTGGACACATTTCTTAGGTGCAATACCTTCTTTAATAATCAAAACTGGGGGCGCCTGGGTGGCGCAGTCGGTTAAGCGTCCGACTTCAGCCAGGTCACGATCTCGCGGTCTGTGAGTTCGAGCCCCGCGTCGGGCTCTGGGCTGATGGCTCAGAGCCTGGAGCCTGTTTCCGATTCTGTGTCTCCCTCTCTCTCTGCCCCTCCCCCGTTCATGCTCTGTCTCTCTCTGTCCCCAAAATAAATAAACGTTGAAAAAAAAAATTTTTTTTTTAAATAATAATCAAAACTGTAAGAATTGGAAATATACCCATCATTCACATACAATATGACTGCAAATCCTTAATTGAAAATCCAGAAGAATCAAAAACAAGTTTGTTGGATACAAGCACCATATTAAAAAAAAAAATCCATTATTTCTACATAACAGTATCAAAGTGAAATTTTAGAAGACACCGTTTATAGTAGCATCAAAAAATATCAAATATACAGGAATAAATCTAAAGAAAACCTGCCACAAGGAAACTATAAAACAGTATGGAAACTTAAAGTTATTTTTAAAAACCATTATTCAGAAAAATCTTTAAAAGATCTAATAGGGCCACCTGATTGGTTCAGTTGGTTTAGTGTCTGACTCTTGATTTCTTGATTTCAGCTGAGGTTGTGAGATCCAGCCCTACATCTGGGCCTCCATAGAGCCTGCTTGAGAATTTCTTTCTTCCCTCTCCCTCTCCTGCACACTTGTGCTCTCTCTGTGTCTCTCTCAAAACAAAACAAAAACCTAATAAATGTGGGTTGAAACTCTAAATATTATAAAGATATGGTTTATCTCAAATTAACCTACAGATTCATTGTAATCCCAAATAATCTCAATAGGGTTTTTTTGTAAGTATTTTTTTAAATGTTTATTTATTTTGAGAGAGAGAGAGAAAGAGAGTGCACGCACTTGGGGCAGAGAAAGAGGGAGAATCCCAAGCAGGCTCTGCACTGTCAGTGTGGCTTGAACTCACAGACCATGAGATCATGAACTGAGCCGAAACTAAGAATCAGCCATTTAACTGAACCACCCAGGCACCCCTCAATAGGGTTTTTTTGAGGGAGAGGGTGTGGAACTTAAAGCTCTGATTCTAAAATGTATATGGAAATTCAAAGGGTCAAAAAAGCTAAAACACTCTTGAAGATGAAGAACATTGGAGGAGGACATGTTTTATTGACTACTGCTAAGACCTATTATAAAACTATAGTGATTAAGATAGTGCCATTTAGGGGCAAGGATGGACAAATACCTAGTTGTAACTAACCCTGAGAAAATAGGTTGAAGATACTGCTAATAATGCTAGCAAGTAAACAAGAAAATAGCAGAGTTTAGTCAGCTCTTTTATCTTGTTCATTTTAACACTGAGATTCTAAGCATGTAGGTATTAGAGACTAATCCTTATTCTTACCACCTCTTCAGTAGATCTGTCATTAACACTGGGTATGTAACAGGTGTTTAATAGTTACTTTGAATTTATTATGTGCTTAAGATACTATTTTGAATCTTTTTTTTTTTTTTTTTTTTTTTTTTTTTAGATCTGCTGATTTGGGTCCTAGTTTATTGACAAGACCCGGACAACCAACACTTACCAGAGTGCCCCCACCTATTCTTCCAAGGCCATCACAGCAGACAGGAAGCAGCAATGTGAATACTTTCAGACCTGCTTACAGTTCATTTTCTTCAGGATATGGTGCCTATGGAAATTCGTTTTATGGAAGCTATAGCCCTTATAGTTATGGATATAATGGGTTGGGCTATAACCGCCTCCGTGTAGATGATCTGCCACCCAGTAGATTTGTTCAGCAAGCTGAAGAAAGCAGCAGAGGTGCATTTCAGTCCATTGAAAGTATTGTGCATGCATTTGCCTCTGTCAGTATGATGATGGATGCTACCTTTTCAGCTGTCTATAACAGTTTCAGGGCTGTATTGGATGTAGCAAATCACTTTTCCCGATTAAAAATACATTTCACAAAGGTTTTTTCAGCTTTTGCATTAGTTAGGACTATAAGGTATCTCTACAGACGGTTACAGTGGATGATAGGTTTAAGAAGAGGCTCTGAGAATGAGGACCTATGGGCAGAAAGTGAAGGAACTGTGGCTTGCCTTGGTGCCGAGGACAAAGCAGCTAATTCAGCCAAATCTTGGCCAATATTCTTGTTCTTTGCTGTTATCCTTGGTGGTCCTTACCTCATCTGGAAACTTCTGTCTACCCATAATGATGAAGTCACAGGTAAGAGTAATAGGTTCAAAAACCACATAACAATCTTGAATTTTAAGAATAGATTTGTTAAATTAACGTTCTTTGTGTTCATTTGTATTTAATATTTTGATCCAATTATATTTTCAGTTAAGAACTTGAAAACTGGAAAATGAATATATAGCAAAAACAGGCTTACTGATTGGTTTATTGTTTGTTTGATGTAAGAGTACACATTGCCTGACTACTGTTTATAGGGTACTGAACTTTATGGTGTAGAGGCTACAGGTATGCATAGGACATAATTCCCTTATCTTTCTAAAACTTACTGGCAGGGATGGATAAGACAATATACAGGTAATTGTAATTTTGACCTTGAAAAAAAGGAGAAGGTTCATAATATATATCCTAGTGAGCGTATTTTTGGATTTTGCATAGTGTTAATTATAGAATTTACTTTGGCGGAGGGTGGTGCTTTTCTCTTGGCAAATAGATTTATACAGTTTACACCATAGCCAGTGAACACTAACCCTAACTTTAATTCTTAATTTGGTTTGTAGACAACACCAACTGGGCAAGTGGTGAGGATGACCATGTAGTTGCTAGAGCAGAATATGATTTTGCTGCTGTGTCCGAAGAAGAAATTTCTTTCCGTGCTGGTGATATGCTAAACTTAGCTCTCAAAGGTAACAAAACATGAATAAATTGGAATTACCCATGAATTTTTTGAATTTGTAAATGTACTATTAAAAACTGCAACAAAAGATCTTGGTCCTTGTTCGTTAACTCAGAAGTAGTTGCTAGTATTTCTCTTTTGTGTCAGTTTAGACCTTCCAGATCCAGGGACGTGGAAGAAAAATGCCCAACAGGGTTGTTCCAATAGTATTTCACTGAGATAAGGAAAGATCTTGTTTATGTATATAATCACTTATAAACTCAAAACTTGAATTCCAAACTCTGTTAATCCCCACACAAAAACATGAGATTAACACTACATGTAACAAATCTAACAACCTGAAGAAATTCTCCTGTGACATAAGTATCCTTGTCAGTCTTTAATTGCTCGGACTGGTATTGCTTTCTTTTTTATTTGACTAGTTTACTTCAGAAACTCCCAACATGAATATTTTAGGAATTACTGTCATGAAGTATTAAAGAACTTCAGCAAGGAATTTATACACATCACAGGTTTATTTTTGAACCAGGTCACTAATAGTTTTTAATGGTTCCAGGTATAATGGCCTTTTCCCTTAGCTTTCCTTAGTAAGGATAATCAGAATTTTTATGGATTTGCAAAAAAAAAAAAAAAAAAAAAAATTTGTGTGTTTGTGGGGATTCAGGTTTACTAGGAAGAGTAACATTTTGTTGGTAAAAATACTAGTGACAATAGTAACAGCTATCCTTTATAGGATAAGGCACTATATATCTTTCATTTAACTCTTATAATAATGCTGTGATGTAGGTACTATTATTATCCTGACCTTTTTTTACTTATGAGAAAACGGAGACTCAGAATAACTAAATGGGATCACAAAGCTAAGGTGTGATGGAGCTGGACTATGAACCTAGGTTTGTCTGACTTCAGAACCTGTACGTGTAACCACTTTGGCTGTTTTCCATGTGATCTATTAATGGAAACTTGAGCCTTTAATTAGTTCTAGTCATTACATAGGGAAAAAATATCTTCCATGTTCACATAATTTATTGTATAAATAATTGAAAATTTTGGATCAAATTTGCTAAATCTCTGCCTCATCCCTCATACACAAAACCTAGGCTTCTAAGTATTAGATTCATATTTTTCTTCTAGTGAAAATAGCACTTTCCTATTTTGGATTACAAAAGAGTGATTTCTTTTTAAGATTTATTGTTAGACCCATACAAATAATTAGTTTTAATCTAAATAAAGTATAAGGAAGATCAAGTGTGGTTTCTTTCAATTATAGTATTTCAGGAAAATTTTATATCTCATATTGTTCTTCCACTAATGACACCTCTTAACACTTTAGCTTTGCTTCTTTGTTTTCTTCCTTTGCCCAAAATACATTTGAGCATTTAGAACAAAATCAGTCACAGACATGGTTGATTTTAAGTGTTTTATTTATTCTCTATTGTAGAGTATTAAACATAAAAATGTTATATTGTGCCTAACTTATAGTGTTGACCTAAAACCCTAACAGTTAAACAGCTTTTTAAAGATATGAGTAATCTTTAAAATACCAAAAACCAAAATTGAATATAATAAATAAATCTTTCCTACTTTAAGCTTAGAGTACTGCCTTACCTTTTTGTCATGTGCCTAGAGATAACTGAGGTCTTTATTTTTGCCTATCTTGGATTAAAGTTAGCATTCAGTATCTTCAGAATTATTCATCACAATCACATGGAATGAATTTTGTATTTTGGCCAAAAGTTACGTAAAGAAATTTGGCTTGTATAAAGGTATGTATTTTCTATACTTCCCTGTAACTTCTATTGAGAAGGACTGAGAAATTCATTTCTTAAATTTCAGTTTAAAATATGAAAGACATGGGAGAGAGCCAAAGCATAAGAGACTCTTAAAAACTGAGAACAAACTGAAGGTTGGTGGGGGGTGGGAGGGAGGGGAGGGTGGGTGATGGGTATTGAAGAGGGCATCTTTTGGGATGAGCACTGGGTGTTGTATGGAAACCAATTTGACAATAAATTTCATATATTGAAAAAAAAATATGAAAGACAGTGATGTTAGTTTTAGCTTTTAGGAGAATTGAATCTCCTTACTCTATGAATGGACCAACTAATAATAAACTTCATGTTCTTCAAGGCTGAAAATATAGTAAGTATAAAATAAAAAGTATAAATTGTAAGAAGGGACTCTAGAACTGTTAAGCCTACTCACTTGATTTTGAATATATGTATTTGTTTATGTATTTTATTGTGTAAGTGTAACAGATCTTAATATTTTATTATTAATATTTTGTTGGACTCCAAAATGTGTTATAATTACAAGGCTGTCTTTTCTTCCATCAGAACAGCAACCCAAAGTGCGTGGTTGGCTTCTGGCTAGTCTTGATGGTCAAACAACAGGACTTATACCTGCTAATTATGTCAAAATTCTTGGTAAAAGAAGAGGTAGAAAAGCAATGGAATCCAGTAAAATTTCCAAGCAGCAACAATCTTTTACCAACACAACACTAATTAAAGGAGCCACGGCTGCTGATTCTTTGGATGAACAGGAAGCTGCCTTTGAATCTGTTTTTGTTGAGGCTAATAAGGTTCCAGTTGCACCTGATTCCACTGGGAAAGGTGGAGATAAACAAGATCTTTGATATCTTTCATGTTTGCCTGCAATTGAACTATACTTTTTAAAAATTACTTCTTACAAAGAAATTAATCTACAATCCAATGAACACATTTGTTAATGGCTATTCCAGGTGTTTTGCTGCTAGAAATTATTAAAGTTGTACACTAGTATTTTGGTCTAGTGACCTGGTTACATTTTACGAGTTCTTAGACCATGAGGGTATTTGTTTCACCTAGATTTTAAGATTATGGAGACTGCTGTCATTTTCATCTTATATAAAATCCTGTGTTTATTGAAAGAATAAGTTTGATGAACTATAGAATACACTGTTTGCTACAGTAGGGGTCATTAATGCTTTTTAAAGTTAGAGATTTGGAATTGATTTGGAATCCTCAGATAACGAGTGATAACACACAAATATGAGAACAGGCAAAAGGCTAATTTTTTTTTAACAACTTTAATTAAACTGAATAATAAAAATTTTCTGATCTGTGTTATATGCAGTCGGGTTTGCTTTAGGCAGTAATATATTTTTACTAACAATTAATACTTTTACCTTTTATTGTATTTTTAAAAATTCATCTTGAAAAGGTCTTGAAAAGGTCACTAGAAGCATGGTTCTAGAGTGATATTTAGCCCTTATAGTTTTTCCTGCTAGTAAAAAAGGCTGAAAATTCTCTTTCTTACAGATTATTTCCATTTCTTCTGATGATCATGGAATGTTTTATCCCTTTACAATATGACTAGTTTTCATCCTGGATAAATCAGAATATATGAAGGATTTACTTTCTTTTTCTCCAGCCAAGACTCAAATCCTTCAAATTTACACATTACAGTATAATCATTTCCAGCGGTAATGATTTATATCTTTTCATGGATTCTCTGCTTTTCCCTCATATAATTACTTTTTAAATTCCATATTCAGGCTGTTCTGTAAACATTGAAAACGTGTCACATTGGATACACATTCTGTTAGGTTTAGTTTTTACTACTGAGACTATAAACGCAATGCCATTTAGCATATGAAAATACTATACAACTTGTTTTATATTTAATAATGACTTTAAATGCAGTTAAACTTCACTGAATATTTAGCCATAAAATTGGAAAATCATACAAAACTGGAAAACCTAAACGTTGTGATCGTAGTACAAAATAATACTTTCAGGAATATACTTGCTGAAAGCCTGGGACTATTTGATAAAGATTTTGATTTAGTATTTTCATCTTCTTACAGACTTTATGTTGTAAATAATTCTAGAACAGTTCACACTAAAACATAGAAGATCCAGATATATACGTATATACAAATATATAGCATGGAACTTTACTAAAATCTTTTTGGGAGCCTCTCCTTTGAAATGACAATATAATAAGTAACATATAATTTAAACATATAATTTAAAATACAAATATTGACCCTGTGCAGAAAAAAATAATAAGATAGTAAAATTTATTTATCTTAAGCCTATTTTTCGGACACCGAGATACTTAGTCTTCAAGTTGAGATAAAGTTCCTTGCATATTATTTTCCATTTGTGTTCTACAATTAGAGGTTCTGGTTTTGTTAGAGTAATTTATGAAGATTTTGTCCTTGAAACAATTTTTGATAAAGCAAATAATTAAATTTGGTGTTCAAACATGTAAATTGGGGGTGCTTGGGTTGCTCAGTGTGTTAAGCGTCCAGCTTTGGCTCAGGTCATGATCTTACAGTTCACGAGTTCAAGCCCTGCATCAGTCTCTGTGCTGTCAGCGCAGAGCCTGCTTCAGATCCTCCATCCCCCTCTCTCTCTGCCCTCCACCCCTGCTCTGTCTCTCTCAAAAATAAACATTTAAAAAAATTTTTTTAAAGAAACATCTAAATTGATTGCTAGAAGTCAAGTCAAGTAGGGGTGAAATGCTGAGGCATTAAGGATAGAATTTGTGACTATTAAAGGTGCCTAGGGAGAAGAGTATAGCACAGAATGAATGACAAAAACAATTTCACTTTTCTTAGGGTATTTGTTTTTTGGTTAAGTATGCTAAATTGCAATATACGTTATCTGGTAACTATTTGTTTCTGAAAATTCCTTTTCGATTAGAATTTTGTAAAAGGAATTTAGGAAAATCAGCAGAGAAATTTTGTAGCCTTTTTTATCATGATAGTTTTAGTGTAATTTTTTAGTTGAGACTAAATGTAATGTTCACAGATCTATTATTGTTTTTAGAAACTTATTTAAGGAGTACTACTTTACAGAAATTACTAACTGAAACCAAAACATTTTCAATTAAACAGAATAAATCACAAGTTACAGTAAGAAAACAGATTTCATTTAAAAAAATTTTCTGATTGTATTTTATCAGTTTAGAAAGGAAAAGGTAAGAGGACTATAAATTTTCATGTTTTAACATTTTATGTAGGTACTTGATTCAGTCTATCTTTATGTCATAATTATATGTTTACTTGAATATAGCTGTCTTTTATCTTCTGCTTTCTTTGATGGAAAAAAGAACAGAAATTGTTCTTCAGTTAAAATTTCATTTTGAATAGATTGTGAAGTTACTTTTACTGGACAAATAAAAGTATATTAAACTTGGTTGACATTTTTTGAAGATAAACTGTTAACTCTTTGCAGGTTGAAATTAATATAAAAAGTCTCTATTTTTCTTCATATCATTGTATATATTAACTACTGCAAACCAATTTGTTCTATTTCCTTGTGATGTAAAGAAAAATATCAGATTTACATTTATATAAAAATAAAAACCTAAAAGGTTATAAATACAAGACCACAAATCTAGGTTTTGGGAGATCTATTTGCTAGTCTGGTTACCACTATGAACTTACTGCAAGATTTAGCTCACAGTATTTTTCAGTTTCCTCACTGATAACATGGGGCATAGCTGCTACATCTGTCTCACGTGAGAGTACTCCTTAAAAAATATAAAGCAGGGGCGCCTCGGTGGCTCAGTCAGTTAAGCATCCAATTTTGGCTCAGGTCATGATCTCCCAGTTTGTGGGTTTGAGTCCCACGTTGGGCTGTGTGCTGACTCAGCCTGGAGCCTGCTTTGGATTCTCTCTCTCTCTCTCTCTCTCTCTCTCTCTCTCTCTCTCTCTCTCTCTCCCTCTCTCTCCCTTTCCCCCCTTACCCCACTCACACTCTATCTCTCGCTCTCAAAAATAAACAAACATTTTTAAAAATGTAAAGCAAAATCAAAAGTACAATGTTACAGCAAGTATATGTTTTGTAAATTTTTCTGTGTATATTGAAACTTTTTACATTCTGTAAAAATGTCACAAAGGATTTATATCCATCTAGAATTTCAGAATCACATATACTTAATTAAAAATCAAAATTTGCGGGGGCGCCTGGGTGGCGCAGTCGGTTAAGCGTCCGACTTCAGCCAGGTCACGATCTCGCGGTCCGTGAGTTCGAGCTCCGCGTCAGGCTCTGGGCTGATGGCTCGGAGCCTGGAGCCTGTTTCCGATTCTGTGTCTCCCTCTCTCTCTGCCCCTCCCCCGTTCATGCTCTGTCTCTCTCTGTCCCCCAAAAAATAAAAAATAAAAAAAAAGTTGGAAAAAAAAAATCAAAATTTGCGGGGCGCCTGGGTGGCTCAGTCGGTTAAGCGTCCGACTTCAGCTCAGGTCACGATCTCGTGGTCCGTGAGTTCGAGCCCCTTGTCGGGCTCTGGGCTGATGGCTCAGAGCCTGGAGCCTACTTCCGATTCTGTGTCTCCCTCTCTCTCTTCCCCTCCCCCGTTCATGCTCTCTCTCTGTCTCAAAAATAAATAAACTTAAAAAAAAATTATTAAAAAAAAAATCAAAATTTGCTTGTACTTATAACTTTGCCTAAAATGCATTTTAAAATTATTTTGCTGAATACTAGAACTGCCTAACTTAGAAAAAACACATTGGAATATTTATTCAACACAAGAAGTTTTGTTTTTTCAGCATTGCCTTGACATGTTCTTTCGTATTAGTTTTTTATTGAGCTTATCTTATTTGGAAGAATGAACTGTTTCTTTTAAACTCAGCAAATGCATGAATCCTTTGGGATACTTATTATGCTTCATGAATAGTTTTTCACATTTAAAGAAATAATGTTTAACTTAAGGCTTAATGTTTTTGCTCATGTAAAATGAGTGTTTTGGGTTGTGAGGATCTCAGGTGTTCAGAATTGAGTCAGTCATTGATCATACTCTTTATTAATGACACCAATATCATTGGTCTAGAAAGGCTACACTTTTGTTCTGTTTTATTTCACCTTTATTTTCTTCCTCTCCTACCTGCTCTTCCGTACTCCTTGTTCCCTACTAAATGTTTATCCTTCCAAGCCATTTTCCAAATTTTGTATATATTTCCTTAAAAAACTATGTTTTTTAAAACTATATATTTAATATGTGTTCTATATAAATGATAATGTGGTATGAATCTATTTTGCTTCTAACTTTCTTAAAATATTAAGTTTTATGACCTACTCATGTTACCTTATATGACGTGCTTCTGACTGGTGCATATTATTATACTGCATTCACATACCACAGCTGATCTTTTCCTCTAGCCACAGATACTTAAGCTCTCAGCTGTTTCCCCTTCTACAAACTTGTACGTGTCTTCCTATGAAACTGCCCTGTCATCTGTATGGGATATATGTCCTAGAGTAGAATGCCTCGGGTTGGGGGTATATGCATATGTAATTTCAGTTAAGTAATGCTGCATTGTTTTCAGCAATGGTTGCACCATTTTACACTTGGACCAGCAAAACATGAGGATTACATTTTATCTGCCTCTTCAGCAGTACTTGATATATTTGATTTTTTGTGAAGCTGATATGTGAAACTGTGTTTTTGTCTTAATCTGCATTGTCTGATTACTAATGAGGGTAGGCATATACTTTTTTGGTTTTCTGTTCTTTGGAAAATACTATATTGTACTTATAATTTGCCCTTTTTTTCCTATTAAGTTTTTATCTTTCTTGCTGATTATGTAGTACACGAAACTTTTTATAGAGTCTAGACGTGTTATTGTCAGGTTCAGACATTGGAAATAACTTGGTCTTGTCATTTGTTAATTCTTGTGTTTGGTGTCCTTCATGGAATAGAAATCCTCAATTTTCCCAATTGTGCTTTTTAGGTCTTGTTCTTCTCAGTTTTATAGTTTCACCATTTACATTTAGGCCTTTAGTTTAGTTGGAATTTATCTTTGGATGTAGCATGTGGTATGAATCCAACTTTTTCTCCGGCTAGTCATAAAAGGGAATGGGTTAACAAAATCCCTTCTCTCTATGTATGGGGAAATTATTTTGGTTTTACCTTCTCCTTAGCACAATTTCCTTGGAAATCTATTTTTTTTTAATTTTTTTTTTCAACGTTTATTTATTTTTGGGACAGAGAGAGACAGAGCATGAACGGGGGAGGGGCAGCGAGAGAGGGAGACACAGAATCAGAAACAGGCTCCAGGCTCCGAGCCATCAGCCCAGAGCCCGACGCGGGGCTCGAACTCACGGACCGCGAGATCGTGACCTGGCTGAAGTCGGACGCTTAACCGACTGCGCCACCCAGGCGCCCCAATTCCTTGGAAATCTATTAAGATAAATATGGAATGCCAACTACTTACCCAGCAAGATTTTTGTGTTGTACCAAAAACAAAAAAACAACACAGGCTTTGAGAATTCTCAGAGAAAGGGAAGACTGTAACTGAGCTTGTTCCTCATTGCAGAGACTTGGAACCTACCATCAGGGATTTTTACAAGATAGTGGTTCCTGTGGCACATGAGGCTTACCTAAGGAGAATGCCCTTCTCTACATGATCTATGTACTATGGTATATCCTGCCAAGCTAAGTGACCTTTGTGCTGAGCTATATCCTTTTGGGTCTTGTGAATGTCTGCTGGGCATGCAGGGTAGGATGGTAGTCCATTTTTCTAACCATTACCAAATAATCCACATCTTCCCCCATTTCATTACATACCAAGTTCCTATAAACATGAAACTTTGAGGCTCTCTTATCTTCTATTGATATATATCAGTTCCTTTCTTTCCCAGTACAACACTGTCTTACTTAACGTTACTTGGTAATATGTCCTAATATATGATAGGTGAATCTATTTTGCCCTACTTTGTGAAAATTACATTAGCCATTTGTGGGTTTTTATTCAGCTTAAGTTATAGTATCAGTTTATCAAGTTCCCTTTTTTAAAAAAGCTGCTGAGATTTTGGTTGGAATTACATTGAATATAGAGGTTAATTTAGAAAAAATTGACATACGGTTAAATAATCCCATTCATGAACATAATTTCCCCATTTATTCAGGACATTATGTGTATGTGTGCTTGTTGGGTTTTTGTTTGTTGTTTTGGCTGTTCCTAGGGATTTTATAAATTATGTTGCCATTGACAATGGTGTCCTATTATTTCTGGTACAGAGAAATGTACTGAACTGAGTATGTTGATCTTGTATTTGCAGCT
The DNA here is from genome assembly GCF_018350155.1 of Leopardus geoffroyi. Taxonomy (NCBI): domain Eukaryota; kingdom Metazoa; phylum Chordata; class Mammalia; order Carnivora; family Felidae; genus Leopardus; species Leopardus geoffroyi. The sequence goes on from NC_059336.1 coordinate 79,107,883, forward strand.
TTGAAGAATGCTTATTAGTTCTAATATTGATTCTCTTGGATTGTCTATGTAAATGCAAATAATGACAGTCTTATCTCTTCCTTTTTAGTCTTTGTGCTTAGCATTCTCTTTATTGCCCATCTGTTTTTGACAGTGGCTGTGGTAGCAGGCATTTTTATTTTTTTCTACCTCAGATTCTAAAGTTGCTCTATTAAATGTGATGTTTACTGTGAGACTTATGCTAGTCTTTTATCCAAAGAAGTTCCCTTTCATTGCTGTTTTAAATCTGCATTTGTTTAGATTGTCTTTTGACTTTTCACCTCTAGTAATAGTAATTGATGAATAATATTGATTTTCTGATATCAAACCATTCTTGCATTCCTTCTGGGTACTATTTTTTTTCGATGAAATAATTTGTTTTACCAAAAAAAATACATTTATATATGTATGTATACATATATACATATACACATATACATATATATGTGTGTGTGTGTAAGATGATTAATATAAAAGTGAGGTATTAGCAGGGCACCTGGGTTGCTCAGTGGGTTAAGTGTCCGACTCTTGATCTCAGCTCAGGTCTTGATCTCAGGGTCGTGCATTCAAGCCCCACATTGGTCTCTGTGCTGGGCATGAAGCCTACTTAAAAAAAAAAAAGTACTAGCATGCAGAAATCTAGCTGTATACAGAAGGTACTATTGCTGCTGTTTGATAAGGTGTCCCAGGAGAAGATAAGCTGAAAAGACGCACTGGATCATAGTCTGGCTTCAGTTTTCTCTGAGAATTTACAAGAACCATTTCTGGAGAAATCATTGGGCAAGGTCCTGAGCAAATCTTAGGAAACCCAGGGTTATCCACAGTTAGTGTATTTTGGAAAGTACCAACTACTAGAACTGAATATCTGCCTGTAACACAGTCCAGGGGAGTGGGGTGCTTAGGCTTTTCTGCTTTTAAGTTCCCTGTGGCCATCCTTCAATCAGGAGTAGATCACTTGTGTGTTCTCAAATGATCCAGGGAACAGGACTTGAAGGAAAAGGGCAAGGATTTCATCACCATGCAGTTTAGCTAATCACATACAGCTAATAATCTGGGCCAGGCTTACCCAGGCTCTATCACATTAAAAATAAGCTGTAACATGGGGTGCCTGGGTGGCTCAGTTGGTTGAATGCCTGACTTTGGCTCAGGTCATGATCTCACTGTTTGTGAGTTCGAGCCCCACATCGGGCTCTGTCTGGGCTGGCAGCTCAGAGCCTGGAGCCTGCTTTGGAGTCTGTATCTCCCTCTCTCTCTCTGCCCCATCCTTGCTTGCACTCTCTCTCTCAAAAATAAATAAGCATTAAAAAAAATTTTTTTTTAATAAGCTGTAACAGAAAGCAACATTATGTTTCTCTTGAGTCATTCCACATAAGAGAACTGGTGGTTCTGTTTCGAGGTTTCCATTTTCCTACATGGTCTTTTTCCCCCTGTTGTATATCTTTGGTCTTTCATGACAAATCTTTTCCTCAGGTTTCCGCTGAATTTTGGTTGTTTGCTTATGTTTAAGAATAAGAGACCAGGGACATCTGACTGCCTCAAGTTGGTAGAGCATGCAACTCTTGATCTCAAGATCCTGAGTTCAAGCCCCACATTGGACATAGAGCTTACTAAAAAATAATAATAAGAGAGTAAACAGCTAATTGAAGATCTTGAACAGGCAGGTCGGGCTGGTATGCGAACTATGTTAAAGCTAGTTTGGAGGGCATGCATAGGATTTGCTAATATTTACCTGAATTCAACTATCCATCCAGTCTCAGACAAAGTAAACTACCAAACTTAGAGAATGTTCAGAAAAACACCAGAAATAACCTTCACTGTAGGTAAGCAATCCAGTGAGAGTGGAGAGGGGCTGGAAAACTACATGTGTATAATTTTTTCTTATAAAATCACTAATCAGCTAACACTCCTTCCCTGAGAAGCAGTAAGAGAGGAAGGGAAGGGGAAAAAATAAGCACCAGAGTGTCACTCTTGAGAAATATTTCCATGTGGAAACGTGGATTAGGGAATTATGTTAGACTGAAAAGTACATTAGATTGAACTTGTATTTTTATTTTATTTTTTATTTTTAAGTAATCTCTGCACCCAAGGGGGGGCTTGAACCTATAATCCAGAGATCAAGAGTCACATGCTCCACCAACTAAGCCAGCCAGGTGCCCCTGAACTTATATTTTAAATTTGTCTTTACATTTGCTTTTTTTTTTTTTTTTTTTGGTCTCTGCTCTAAGTGGACTATGTTTAAAATCTCCATTTGATAGCTTTTCATGGTTTTATCAGTTTTTCACATATTTCCACTACCTTACTACAAGTGTTGTACTTTAAATTTCTTTTTTTATAGATCACATTTTTTTCTTCAGGTTTTTTGTTTTTTGGTCCATGGCTTGGGACAGGGCTCCAGGGTGGTTAAAAAGCTGCCTGGTGGCTGCAGGGAGAGGCTCAGGCACAAACCCTGGTCCGGAGGTTGCAGGCCAGAGAGGTCCTTCAAAGGCTGCCAGGCTTCAAAGGCTCCTAGTCGCGCTTGAGGGCCAGCCTTTAGAAGAGATACTCGCCCAGCCCAGCCTGGGGGCTATCCCATCTACAGGGGTGAGTCAGGTGGTTGCCCATCTTCTTGATCCCCTTCTCATCTTGGTCCTCCAGGAAGTCACAGAGATGGGGGTCTGTGTGTGCAGAACCAAGGGCATGCAAAGCCAAAAGGGCCTGGTTCAAGTTCTCCAGAACCGGGGCGGCTTCCTTGGTGTCCAGGGTTTCATTACACTCTTCCTGGAACAGCTTCTACCTGGTCCTGGTCCTGGAAGAGGGTACAGCTGCCTTGTTGACTTTGCACCTTCTGGGGACACTCCGCACCCTCGTACTTCTCAGCCAACACTCGGAAGTGGCCCACGCCCTCCAGAGCCCCATTGTCACAGTCGAAGTAGAAGACCAGAGAGGTAGGTGTAGGAGGCCTGCAGATGCATGTTGACCAGGAGGTTGACAGCCCCCTCCACCTCGGTGAAATAATTCTGAGGAATCTGGGGAGCTCACAGTTAATGAGTAATAAAGAGCTAAGTTCAAAATAGGGTCCAAAGGTTGTGACTGGAAAAAGGGTTGGAGGGTGGTCGGGAGGCTGGTAGAAGGGGCGTCCCTGCATCCATTCCATCCAGACACTGTTGAAGCAAGAGACAGATCCTCGGAAACCGCCAGATGCGTTGTCTCTTCAGGTTTGAAACCTATACATTTCTATTTTTATTCTTGTTGTGGTTACTTTTTAACCCCTAATTATGTTTGTTTCTCTACCAGTGTTTAAAGTTATCAATATTGAAGTCTTACAACCACACAAGAATGTTGGCACACTATCATCCTCCCTGCTTTCTCCTCCAGACACTTCTCCCTACTGGTCCCCTGCCCCTATTCCTTCACCAATGTCAGTATCCCTTGAAGTTTTATTCCAGATTGTTATGGTTAATTTTTCATATTTAATATTTGCCTAGCTGAAGAAATAACTTGTTTGAAGTTACTATTTTTCCTTCATATATATGTTTTATCCATTCACTTATATTTTTAACTATGAAACTAGTAAAATCGCATGGTTTTAGAAAATCAAATTGTGATTTAAAAAAAAAAGGAAATAAAGTAGTCCCCTACCTCACTCCAGGTTCCCAGAAGCAAACACATTTAGCTTTTCTGCTACTCTGTTTTTACCTTATTTCTAAATAATGTGCTCATCCTGTATTTCTTACAATTTTAGAGATTGTCTCCTCCTGGCCCCCCATGGAGAATTTAACTGCTTTACACTACTATTCCACATTTTCTCTGCAGCCATTTCAGACTCAGAGATGGAAGTTTTGTGTCAAGATTGGCAAAGCAGCCACACCAGTTCTGGAGCACCCACCTGTACTGTAATTTGAGAGAGAAATAAACTTTTATTGTGTTTAAGCCACTGTATTTAGGGTCTCTTTGTTAAAGCAACTTAGTCTGTACTAAAACTGATAGAGGGATGAGCTTCTGAACATAAAAGGGTTAGACTTGGTGAGGAAGGGGAAGTAGATGAAAGTTTTAGATACATTTACCCGTTCTGCATAAAAGGCCTTAGAAAGGAACATCTGTACAATGCCAAAGATTCTTCCTTGGGCAAAGTCATTGAACCGAATGAGTTGACCTTGGGCAAGTCACTTGAACTTTCTCTAACCTTGGAATAAAAAGATTGAATAAGCCCATCTATCAAGGATTCTTTCTTGCTCTATCATTCTGTAAAGGGATATTGTTCTCGAAAAGACTAGAGAGTGATGAGGAAAGCTTCAAACATTAAGTTCCTGAATTGATCATTTAGAGATGGTATAGTAGTATGTGGATCTACAGCAAGAGCAAATGTTGTGAATGGGGTCCAGGAATAGAGCTCTATTCTATCTCCGCTTGCAAACTGGTTGATTCTTAACTGACTTCATTCCTTTTTATCAAACCTTGTTAAAAGCAAAGATCGTCAGCCAATATAAACTTAGATTTTGACCTTTTCTAAACTCCTTTCCTCAGAGCTGTAGGCTTGATAATCTACCTTTCAAGTTAACACAAGTGACACTTCCCAATGCACTCGGAGTCACCAGCCTTCCAGCCTGCAATATGCTTCTACCTGCCAATGCCATACATAGCTTAGATCTTTGTAATTATAGCACACCCCTTTCAGGGACCAAGTTTTCCCTTTTGGGACTACTCTAAGCTTCTGTAACAGACCAAAAAAACAACAGTAGCTAAAGAAAGATAAATACTTTTTCTCATATAACAGTCTAGGGCCTGTTAGGCAGCTTCTCTTCACAAGGTAATTAAATTCAAGGCCAAGGTGCCTTCTATGTTACTGCTCTAAAAAAATCTCATGAGTCCTTTTTTTATTTTTAAAGTAACATTTACTTTTTAAAGTTTATTTATTTTGAGAGAGAGAGCACGCTTGCATGAGGGGCAGAGAGACAGGGAGGGAGAGAGAAAATCCCAAGCAAGCTCCACACTCAGTGCTGAGCCTGATGCGGGCCTAAACCCACAAACCATGAGATCATGACCTGAGCTGAAATCAAGAGTCAGACACAACTGACTGAGCCACCCAGGCGCCCCTCTCATGAGTCTTTCTAATCCTCATGGTTTAAACTGGCTCACCACCATCACAACTGAGTTCAGGACTAGGAGAAAGAAAGTCAAGGTCAAGTAAGAGAAGCAAATAGCTTCTCTTTAAGAATTTACCTAACTAGGCGCACCTGGGTGGCTCAGTCGGTTAAGCGTCCCACTTCGGATCAGGTCATGATCTCACAGTTCCTGACTTTGAGCCCCGTGTCAGGATCTGTGCTGGCTACTCAGAGACTGGAGCCTGCTTTGGATTTGGATTCTGTGTCTCCCTCTCTCTCTGCCTCTTCCCCACTCAGGCGCTCTCTCTCTCTCTCTCTCTCTCTCGAAAATAAACATTAAAAAAAGTATTTACCTAATTAAATACAGAGCTTGCCTAACTTCCGTGTCTCTGTGGAATAAATATAGTAAAAGATTTGATAGTAAAAATAGCAAAAAGTCAGAGTTGATATAATTAGAAAAAACTGACAGCCACTCAATCATCAGATCTCATTATAGTAATTTACCCATTTGAATAGAGCTTTATTTTTTCTGTCCTTTCTAACATTTAGTTTTAGTCCTCAGACTAGACACATTGCGAGTGAAAATTAAAAGTAATTGACATGGAAGCACCTGAGTGGCTTCATTCGTTAGGCCTCTGGCTTGGGCTCAGGTCATGATCTCACAGTTAGTGGGTTCAAGCCCCACATTGGGCTCTCTGCTGTCAGCACAGAGCCAGCTTTAGATCCTCTGTCTCCCTTTCTGCCCTCCTGCCCCCCCCCCCACAAACATTAAAACATTTTTATAAAAAATAAAAATTAAAAAAGTAATTAACATGGGAGGGGGCATCTGGGTGGCTCAGACCATTAAGCATCCGACTCTTGATTTCCTCTCTTGATTTCCTCTCAGGTTGTGATCTCACCATTTGGTTCATGAGTTCTAGCCCCATAATGGGCTCTTCCCTGACAATGCAGAGCCTGCTTGGGATTCTCTCTCTCTCTCTCTCTCTCTCAAAATAAATTAAAAAAAAAAGTAATTGATGGCACAAAAACAGACACCCAGATCAATGGAACAGAATAGAGAACCCAGAAATGGACCCACAAACATATGGCCAACTAATCTTTGACAAAGCAGGAAAGAATATCCAATGGAATAAAGACAGTCTCTTCAGCAAGTGGTGCTGGGAAAACTGGACAGCGACACGCAGAAGAATGAACCTGGACCACTTTCTTACACCATACACAAAAAATAAACTCAAAATGGATGAAAGACCTAAATGTAAGACAGGAAGCCATCAAAATCCTCAAGGAGAAAGCAGGCAAAACCTCTTTGATCTTGGCTGCAACAACTTCTTACTCAACACATCTTCAGAGGCAAGGGAAACAAAAGGAAACATGAACTATTGGGACCTCATCAAAATAAAAAGCTTCTGCACAACGAAGGAAACAATCAACAAAACTAAAAGGCATCCGACAGAATGGGAGAAGATATTTGCAAATGACATCCCAGATAAAGGGTTAGTATCCAAAATCTATAAGGAACTTATCAAACTCAACACCAAAAAAACAAATAATTCAGTGAAGAAATGGTCAAAAGACGTGAATAGACATTTCTCCAAAGAAGACATCCAGGTAGCCAACCAAACATGAAAAATGTTCAACATCACTCATCATCAGGGAAATACCAATCAAAACCACAATGAGATACCACCTCCCGCCTGTCAGAATGGCTAACATGAACAGCTCAGGCAACAACAGATGTTGGCGAGGATGAGGAGAAAGAGGATCTCTTTTGCATTGCTGGTGGGAATGCAAGCTGATGCAGCCACTCTGGAAAACAGTATGGAGGTTCCTCAAAAATTAAAAATAGAACTATCCCACAACCCAGCAATTGCACTACCAGGTATTTATCCAAGGGATACAGAGATGCTGTTTTACAGGGACACATGCACCCCGATGTTCACAGCAGCAGTATCAACAATAGCCAGGGTATGGAAAGAGCCCAACTGTCCATCAATGGATGAATGGATAAAGAAGAGATGGTATATATACACAGTGGAGTATTACTCAGCAAGCAAAAAGAATGAAATCTTGTCATTTGTAACTACGTGGATGGAACTAGAGGGTATTATGCTAAGCGAAATTAGAGAAAGACAAATATCGTATGACTTCACTCATATGAGGACTTTAAGACGCAGAACAGACGAACATAAGGGAAGGGAAGCAAAAATAATAAAAAACAGGGAGGGGGACAAAACATTAAGAGACTCTTAAATACGGAGAACAAACAGGTTACTGGAGGGGTTATGGGAGGGGGGATGGGCTAAATGGGTAAGGGGCATTAAGGAATCTGCTCCTGAAATCATTGTTGCACTATATGCTAATTTGGATCGAAATTTAAAAAATAAAATTTAAAAAAGTAATTGACACATAGTAGTATTTACCCTACAAGACTGAGACTTATATATCTTACTTGTTTCCCAGTAATAGTAGTTACCACAGTAACACATGTGGAACCTATCAATGTGAATGAACACTGAATTTCTAACCCAGAGCTATTTACGTTTTTCAAGAGATGCCTCCTGATAATAATGACAATGCTTCACCCAAGATACTTCTTGTGTCCTTCTAAATGATACAACTTTACCATTCAACCTAACCTAAGCACCTATACCAAAGTGACCTATACCGCCAACTATTTCATCCATGGTTGATCCGCGTTCTTTTATCTCCCTTGTTCCTATTTCCTCTAGAGTCAAGAGTTGGTCACTTAAGATCCGGTCGGGAGGATCTGGTTGCTAAGAAACAAGACGCTGGGGGGTGAAGACGCTGCACTGCGACAAGCCCAGGAGTGAAAGCGAGAGGGGGAAGGGAAAGGCAAAGGCACTGGGCTGCGGCCGCTAGCTGCAGCCGCTTCTCTGGCCACCCGTCCCAGCCCTGCAGGAGCTAGTTGTTCATTGGTTCCGCCGCTGTAGCGCTGGCCTGTGATTGGTTGAACGGCGTGGGGGCCGGCGGTACCCTGCGAGCAGGAGGGGCGATGCGTGTGAGTACCGTGGCCATGCTTGCGGGCCGGGTAGCTGGAGCTTAATGGCGCGAGGACAGTCTGTCCCGGCCGCTGCAGGTGACAAAGGCGTAGTGAGGGCCACCACGGCCCCGAGCAGGTGAGCGAGACGTCGAGGGGCCTGGGGTGCCGGCGGGGGTGGGGGGGGGGCGGGAAGTGCGGCAAGGGGCGGTACCGTTGGCAGTCAGCGGCTTCACGCCGCGGCCTCCTCCTCCGCCCGGCCGGGCCGGGGTCCCGTTCGCCCAAGCGCCCCCGAACGTCCATCCCCACGCCCAGCCTGCAGCCCGCCGGCCTTCCCAGCCCCAGGTCCCTGCCGGCTGTCCCTGCCGCACCACCAGCAGAGGGAACCCCGGTGTCCGTCCGCCGGGCCGCGCCCTGTGTCTGCCAGCATCTTCCCTCAGCCTTGCCCCCCTGCCCGGCGCCTTTGTCAGTCCCCAACCCGCTCCACGCCCGGGGAGTTTCTACCCCTACGGGAAAGGCGGGGACACCAAAGGCTGGGGAACTCTGAGGACGCTCCTCGCAGTGAGGTCTGCGCCCAAGGTTTGCACGGCTTTGATCTATTTATCCTGGGTTGCAGATGTGATTTTTTCGTTCACGGTGAAAGCCAACTGCCTCAGTTCTCATTTGTGGTCAGGAAGCGTGGACACAAGGCTTCTCCCCTGGAGCAGGATGACTGTTCTCTCCCGATCTCAGTTACGCCAAAGGCCTTTGACCTACCTACCCTACCGGCCCCTTCGTTTAGCGTCTTTCCTCTACCTAAGGAAAAAGGCTTTGTCTACAAAAGCCTTTTTCTATTCGGAAAAAAAAAAAAAAAAGAAAAATCAGATGCCAGTGGTGGACTTCCATTTGTTAATTAATTAGATTAGTTTTATTAAAACATTTAAATAAACCAAGATTGTGGGAATGGGGTGGGGGGAGTAGGACACGAAGAGTTCTTAAAAAGTGTAGTGCATTAAATAGAATGTTTATTTCTGGTAAATAACACGTTTGACCTTAAGCATTAATTAACATTAAAAAAATAATTTATTGGGGCGCCTGGGTGGCTCAGTCGGTTAGGCGGCCGACTTCGGCTCAGGTCATGATCTTGCGGTCCGTGAGTTGTAGCCCCGCGTCGGGCTCTGTGCTGACAGCTCAGAGCCTGGAGCCTGCTTCATATTCTGCGTCTCCCTCTCTCTGACCCTCCCCTGTTCATGCTCTGTCTCTCGCTGTCTCAAAAATAAATAAACGTTAAAAAAAAAAATTAAAAAAAATAATTTATCATGAATGGGACTAGATTTAGTAGTAGTGTAATTTGAACTTCAACTTTTTTCTTATTGCCAGTTTTTGATAAGTCTGTACTTTTCTTTCCAGAATGTAGTGCACTATGACAGCTATTCCAAGAGAATTTATGAGAATATCATGTATATTATAAATGAATATTACATGTGAAATATATACAAAAAATTTTAAGTATTTGATATGGACAGTATTTTTAATTAGCTAACAAGTGCCAGCACTTTGCAGGCCACAATAAATATTTTAGAACTTTTAAATGAATATTTTTGAAAGTGAAGAAAAAAAAAAACACCCAAATCCTTGCCCTGAATTGTGGATTAGACTGTTTTCTACTGAGGTCCAAACAAATTATAATGAAATACTCTATGTTCTAACATACATTTCAAATTGTGTGGTATGAAAAGTGACGATGTGCTAGGCATACAAGTGGAGAACAATAAAGCTTTGTAAAATCTATGTTCACCTGGGCTCAAAGAAGTGTTTTACAATTATTAAACTGCAGTTACCCCTTGAAAATGCAGGGGTTGGAGTGTTGACCACCTTCAGTCGAAAATACTCATGTTAATTTTCAACTCCCTCACAACTTAAGCACTAATAGCGTACTGTTGACCACAAACCTTACTGATAACATAGTCTATTAACACGTATTTTGTACATAATATACTGTATTCTCACAATAAAGAAAACTGAAGAGAAGAAAATGTTATTAAGAAAATCATAAGATCAGCTGGGACGTTTGGGTGGCTCAGTAGGTTCAGTGTCTGACTTCAGCTCAGGTCATGATCTTGCAGTTTGTGAGTTCAGGCCCTGCGTCAGGCTCTGTGCTGACAGCTTGGAGCCTGGAGCCTGCTCTTGATTCTGTGTCTCCCTGTCTCTCTCTGCTCACGCTCTGTCTCTCTCTGTTGCAAAAATAAATAAACATTAAAAAAAAGAAAATCATAAGGAAGAGCAAATACATTTATAGTCCAGCATTGTACTGAAGAAGTCTGAATGTAAGTAGATCAGTACACTCAAACCTGTACTGTTCAAGGGCCAGTTGTACTCAATAAATAACAATTATTATGTGTGTTCTTCCTCTGCTCCTCCATGGCTCCCCTGTGCTTTGGTTCTCAGCAAATGATATTAAAATTACCTGTTTGTCTGCTAATATCCCTCACCAGACCATAAATTCCTTGAGGACAGGGACCATGCCATATTTATTTTTGTATCCACAATGCTTGGCACATAGTTGAATCTCACTAAATGTTTATTGAACTACATTTATTTGGGAAGCTTTCTAGAGCCCTTTTTCTTGGTGATTCTATTGCTTGAAGATCTTGGACTCCCTTGGTCACTGGACATGTCATTCAAGGGCTCCTGGATTGAATTAGAGGATGCGATGGGAGGACAGATGGGTGGGGAGCCAGATGAAGAAGCAAGGGAAGCCTCCACGGGGCAGGAGTGACTGCGTACGTGCATGTAGGTGCTTTTTATATTTGAGTGGCAGGGTGTGTTTGGATGTGTGTAAGGATTAAGCCTTATCAGGCCAATTGTCATGTTTTTCCTGAAGACAAGGAAGAACACTCCAAAAACTCAAATTTCTAGAAATAATACTAATTACAATTGTTGCTGTAATCTTCCCACAATTTATAACTAACAATCACATAGCATAATAACAATGATTATGCTTATCCTATCGTGTAAGATTAACTTGTTTTTATTTATTTATTTTTTTTTTAAATTATTTTTTAATGTTTATTTATTTTTGACAGAGACAGACTGCGAGTGGTTTAGGGCAGAGAGAGAAGGAGACACAGAAGCAGAAGCAGGCTCCAGGCTCTGAGCTGTCAGCACAGAGCCCGACGTGGGGCTCGAACTCACGAGCTGTGAGATCATGACCCGAGCCGAAATCGGACTGAGCCACCCAGGCGCCCATTAACTTGTTTTTAAATTTCATTTGATTACATTAGTAAAATTTAAGTATTCTCAGTCTTCATTGTTTGTAGGATGGACATTCACTCACAAAAGAATAAAGGAAATATTGCTTAGGACTAGAATGAAATTATAATTCTTTTAATGAGCTTTATTTTTTTGTTTGTGTGTGTTTGTGTTTTATTTGTTTTTTTTTATAGTTAAACTCCACCATCTGTGAATTGCCAATCAATGTACAAATAAGGCACACTTATGGATTTTTTTTAAGGAAGATATATTGTATTCAACTTCCCCCCCAGTGTTTTATTATGAAAAATTTTAAACATATAGCAAAGTCAAAAGAATGTTATAGTGAACACCTGTATACCCACCACTTCTACTACCATTAATATTTTATTATACTTTTTTATCACATAATTTATCCATCTGTCCATCCACCAATCCATAATATTGAAATGCTATAATATTTGAAGAGATTTGAGCCGTATATTCCATGTGTATTTTAGGTCACTTTTATTCTTCCTTTATAGGTAGCATATAACTCTTAGGAATAAATTGTAACTGATTTATAATGTCCTAAAAACACTTGGATTTCATATGTAAATAAATCTATTTGTCTTTATTTCTAGTTCCAAAAGATGAGTCGTGGATATTCAGAGAACAACAATTTCTTGAACAATAACAACCAAATGGTGTTGGACATGATCCTTTATCCATTAATTGGAATCCATCAGACCATCAACTGGGAAACTGTGGCAAGGCTTGTGCCTGGGTTAACACCCAAAGAGGTAAATAACCATCCTCTAGATAGCTCCTGGAAAAATCAGAAAAAGTGACCAATTTAAAGAAACAGCTAGTGGGGCACAGTCAGTTAAGCATCTGACTCTTGATTTTGGCTCAGGTCATGATCTCACAGTTGGTGAGTTTGAGCCTGGTTTGTGAGTTTGAGCCTGGTTCATGAGTTTAAGCCCCATGTGGGGCTCCACAGCACTGACAGTGCAGAGCTTGCTTCATATCCTCTGTCCCCCTCTTTCTGCCCCTCCCCTGCTCACACATCAGCTTGCTCACTCACTCTCTCTCACTCTTTCTCAAAAATAAATAAACTCGGGGTGCCTGGGTGGCTCAGTCGGTTAAGTGTCTGACTTCAGCTTGGGTCATGATCTCACAGTTTGTTAGTTTGAGCTCCGCGTCAGGCTCTGTGCAGACAGCTCGGAGCCTGGAGCCTGCTTCTGATTCTGTGTTTTCCTCTCTCTGCTCCTCCCCCACTCATGCACGAGCTCTGTCTCTCAAAATAAATAAACATTAAAGCCTTTAAATAAATAAATACATACATAAATAAATACATAAACTTAAAAAAAGAAGAAATGCTACTCCTGAAATCATTGTTGTACTATATGCTAACTTGGATGTAAATTAAAAAAACAAACAAAAATTTAAAAAAAGAAAGAAATGGCTATTAAGAGAAAAACATTTGAATTTTACATATACATATGTGTGAATACTGAATGTGCATATGATATGATTTGACTAGATACAAACTGCATAAATTATTATTTATGTACATTACCCAAACACCTGGTACATTAACCCACCTGGTATGTTTAAATTCAACCAATTGTTTATGTAACAACTGAAAGTTCACTAATACATAAATTTAAGTAACAAAACTGTTACTGGAAAATTATGGGTAGATAAAATTTTTGTAAATCAAGTCATATGTTATTAAATCCCTAATGCTATGCTTGTCAAATTTGAGTGATGGACAGATCTTTTTATTTTATTATTTATTTTATTATTTTTTTTAATGTTTATTTTTATTTTTGAGACAGAGAGAGACAGAGCATGAATGGGGGAGGGGCAGACAGAGAGGGAGACAGAGAATCGGAAGCAGGCTCCAGGCTCTGAGCCATCAGCCCAGAGCCTGACGCGGGGCTCGAACTCACAAACCATGAGATCGTGACCTGAGCTGAAGTCGGACGCTCAACCGACTGAGCCACCCAGGCGCCCCTGGACAGATCTTTTTAAAGGAAAACCTTGAGAACTCCCAATGTTGACTTAAATTATTTTTTTAATGTTTATTTTCTTTTTTCTGAGAGAGCATGAACAGGGGAGGGGCAGAGAGAAAAGGAGAGAGAGAATCCCAAGCAGGCTCCGCACCATCAGCACAGAGCCTGACATGGAGCTTAATCTCACAAACAGTAACATCAGGATGTGAATCAAAATCAAGAGTCGGATGCTTAACAGACTGAGCCACCCAGGTGCCCCTTAAATTATTTTTATTATAATGTAAATAAAATGTCCGCTAATAATACTAGTTGTAAACACACCTATACACCCATAAACCAAATTTGCATATTATAGACACAAGTGAGAACTAAAAACAACACAATTCAAACTAAAATGGTTAGCTAGGGGTGCCTTGGTGGCCCAGCCGGTTGAGCATCCAGCTTGATTTTGGCTCAGGTCGTGATTCCAGGGTTGTGGATCCAACCCCTCATCAGGCTCCACCCTGAGCATGGAGCGTGCTTGGTATTTTCTCTCTCTCCCTCTGCCCCTCTCCCCTGCTCATGCTCTTTGTCTCTAAAAATAAAAAAAATAGGGTCCCCTGGGTGGCTCAGTTGGTAGACTCCCGACTTCAGCTCAGGTCATGATCTCACAGTATGTGGGTTCAAGCCCTGTATCCAGCGCTGAGCCTTCTTGGGATTCTCTCCCTCTGCCCCTTCCCCTCTCACGCTTGTGTTCTCTCTCTCTCTCTCTCTCAAAATAAGTAAAGAAACCTTTAAAAAAATTAAAAAAATAAAAATAATAATGGTTACCTAATGTTGTAAAGTAATAGTGTTTTGCTGAAATTGAATTGCTGATTACAAGGCAAATATTGTGTGATCTGTCATGGCACAAAATATTTTGCATTTAGCTTATATTGCCTTATACCTTTCAAAGACTTCATCCTTCCTCCACTTTTCTCTCTTTAACCTCGTATGAAGACTTACATTGCACCATGACATTACTAGCCTTCCCCTGACACCACTGCCTCCCTCCTCTATCAAGTCCCTTCCCTATCTTATCCTTTTAAAAATTAACCTTAGATGGGGTGCCTGGGTGGCTCAGTTGGTTAAGCATCTGACTTGATTCTCATGGTTCGTGAGTTCAAGCCCCACATTTGGCTCTGCACTGATACTGCAGAGCCTGCCAGGGATTCTCTCTCTCTCCCTCTCCTGCTGCCCCTCCCCCACTCACACTCTCTCTGTCTCTCTCAAAATAAATAAATAAACTTAAAAAAAATTTACCTTAGACAATTGAAGTATTTCTTAGTACAACTTAATTATAAACAGAAAAGCAAATAGGCACTGAAATACTCTGTTATCCTGATGATTTAGATGATTTTATTTTATGCTTAGAATCAAAACTTAAAATCTAAACATTCTTATAGAGAACTCTTTGATTTCTAGTAATTTATCCATGAACCCTAGTTTGAGAAACATTGACCTCAGAATTTCTGCTGTTAATAGGAATCCTAAAGAAGGTGAATCATCTCAGAGTTCTCTAAAAGTAGAAATGACATTAGTGATTTTCCACAATAAATTTTAAGCCTATTCACCATTGCCCTGCTCCGTCATATACACTCAATAAATACTTGTGGAATCAGTGAATGAACCAAGTTCCACCATCTTCTTTTGCAGCTGAGAAAACCAGTACCCACAAGAAATTACTTGCCCTCAGTTATGTTATAGGTCTTTGTGAAATGATAAGGGAGTTTATTTATTTTTTATGTTTATTTATTCTAAGAGAGATTGAGAGAGAGAATCAGTGGAGGAAGGGCAGAGGGAGGGGGGACAGAGGATCTGAAGTGGGCTCTGTGCTGACAACAGAGAGCCTGATGTGGGGCTTGAACTCATGCACTGTGAGATCATGACCTGACCTGAAGTCAGACACTGAATCAACTGAGCCACCAGGTGCCCAGGAATTTATTTTTTAGTGTATAGTATCATTCCCTAATTTATACTTTTCAAACCTTCTGGTTAAGTTTTGAAACATGTTAACTTTTAAAATGGGACAAACCTGTGAAGTCAACTACTGTTCTAACTTTTTATTGTGAATATCTTCAAACGTATAGAAAAGTTGAAAGAATAGTACTACACCCCTCTATTCTAATATATATGCCCTAATTGCTTGATCCCTTTATGTAATTTTTTTTTCTGTGGTATTTAATAGTAAGCTTCAGGCACTGTGACACTTTACCCCATAGACTACAGTGTACATCTCCTTAAAAATAGACATGGGACACCTGGGTGGCTCAATCTGTTCAGCATCCGACTTTTGATTTCCGCTCGGATCATGTCTCATGGTTCATTGCATCCAGCCCCACGTCGGGCGCTGCACTAGCAGCATGGAGCTTATTTGGAATTCTCTGTCCCTCTCTCTCTGCCCCTCCTACGCTTATGCTCTCTGCCTCTGAAAGAAACATTAAAAAAAAATGACATTATTTTATAACTGTGGTACCATGGTCAAACCCAAGAAAATTAACAATAACTCTGTGATATCATCTAATATTCACTGTGTATTCAAATTCACTGAATTGTTGAATTATTTTAACTAAAATACAACTAAACGTGAATCAGATTATTTTTAAGTAGTGTTAATTTTTTTAATGTTCACTTATTTTTGAGAGAGAGAAAGAGAGAGGGCAAGGAAGGGGTAGAGAGATAGGGAAACAGAATCCGAAGCAGGCTCCCCGCTGCCAGCACAGAGCCCCATGCAGGGTTTAAACCCACAAACCATGAGATAATGACCTGAGTTGAAATCCAGAGTCAGACACTCAACTGGACTGAGCCACCCAGGCACACCTAAGTAGTGTTAATGTGTTTTTAAATTTTTGTTTAATGTTTGTTTATTTTTGAGAGATAGAGCGTGTGAGCAGGGGAGGGGCAGAGAGAGAGGGAGACACAGAATCAGAAGCAGGCTCTAGGCTCTGAGCTCTCAGCACAGAGCCCGACATGAGGCTCGAACTCACGAGCTGTGAGATCATAACCTGAGCCGAAGTCGGCCACTTAACCAACTGAGCCACCCAGGTGCCCCAGTAGTGTTAATTTTTTAGTAACTTTTTTATTACTAAACAAAACATGTCCTTAAAGAACCCACACAGGCACAAAGGAAATAAGTGAAAAATCAGAATGATAAATCTGGCCCTATCTAAAGTAAGTTGTTAACACCTTAATTATATCCTTCCAGATACTTTTCTATAGACAGAAAAAGTCTTCAGGTGGATATACAACAAATGTATTGTTTGGCTGCTTGCTTTTTCATTCAGCATATCGTAATCATCTTTATATATCAGTTAATAGACTTCTGCAGCATTTGAGCTATGAGCTATAATAATTTATTAAACCAGTCCCTTTTGTCCCTTTAGTCCCTAGGCTATCTAACATAGTTAGAAATATGTTATTCTTTTCTTAAGGCTTTTGTTACATATTGCCCACTAGAAGGGCCATCCGTGTTATATTCCAATCAACATAGCTGAATACTTGATCCCTGCACTTTCTATGTCACATATTATTTATGTGTATATGTCTTTTCAAAATTCCCATTTTAAAAAAAAATTTTTTAGATGTTTATTTTTGAGACAGAGCGAGAGACAGAGTGCAAGCGGTGGAGGGGCAGACAGAGGGAGACACGGAATCTGAAGCATGCTCCAGGCTCAGAGCTGTCAGCACAGAGCCTGACGCCGGGCTCAAACTCACGAAACGTGAGATCATGACCTAAGCCGAAGTTGGATGCTTAAACAACTGAGCCACTCAGGCGCCCCTCAAAATTCTCATTTTAAAGAAATGTTTGTTTGTTTATTTATTTATTTATTTATTTATTTATTTATTTATTTATTTTAATGTTTATTTATTTTTGAGACAGAGACAGAGCATGAACAGGGGAGGGGCAGAGAGAGAGGGAGACACAGAATCTGATACAGGCTCCAGGCTCTGAGCTGTCAGCACAGAGCCCGATGCGGGGCTCGAACTCATGGACCATGAGATGATGACCTGAGCTGAAGTTGGACGCTTAACTGACCAAGCCACCCAGGTGCCCCTGTTTATTTATTTTTGAGAGAGAGAGAGCACAAGTGAGGGAAGGGCAAAGAAAGAGACGTAGACACAGAATCTGAAGCAGGCTCTAGGCTCTGAGCTGTCAGCACAGAGCCGGACACAGGGCTTGAACCCACGAACCATGAGATCATGACCTGAGCTGAAGTTGGATGCTTAAGTGACTGAGCCACCCAGGCACCCCCAAAATTCTCATTTATATAATATATATATATTTTTTTTAAGTTTATTTATTTATTTTGAGAGAGAGCACATTCACATGCAAGTGGAGGAGGGGCAGAGAGAGGGAGAATGAGAATCCCAAGCAGTCTCCATGCTGTCAGTGCAGAGCCCAAGGTGAGGCTCAGACCCACGAACCACGAGATTGTGACCTGAGCAGAAATCAAGATTTGGACACCCAACTGACTGAACCACCCAGGTGCTCCATCAATTATATATGTTTTTAATAAATGTTAACTTGTTTCAGTTTTAATTTACTTTAAATCCTAAAGAGGTTGAACATTTTATATTTAATGCTATGTCCTTTTTCTATTTGTGAATTTGTTTTGTTAGTAGTTTTAAATAATGATTTTCTATGTATTAAATATATTAACCCTTGATCTAGTTATTTTTTTTTTGTTTGTTACCAGCCTATTAGGTTATTAATGGTAGTCTTATATACAAATGTTTACAAGTTTAAAATGTTTAATGTAAAATCTGTGAATCTTTTACTTTAATATCTGCCTTTTTTGTCCTGTTTAGAAAATCCTTCTTGGGGGCATCTGGGTGGATTAGTCAGTTAAGCATCCTACTGTTGGTTTCAGCTCAAGTCATGATCTCATGGTTCGTGGGATTGTTGCCCCCTGTTGGGCTCTGGCACTGACAGCATGGAGCCTGCTTGGGATTCTTTCTCTCTCTCTCTCTTTCTCTCTTTCTCTCCCCAGTTCACGGACATACACTTTCTCTGTCTCTTAAAATAAATAAAAGAGGAAAAAAAAAAAGAAAATCCTCACCTGAAGCTGTATAATAAATACGTAGTCACCTACATTTTCCTGACTACTTTTATTTTCTACTTTTAAATCTTGACTCCACATGGAGTTTATTTTAGTTTTAACGTTTTTTTTCTAACGAATAGTTAATTGTCTCCACATTTATTGAATATTTCATTCTTTATTACTGATTTGAAATTCCACCTTCAAATCTCTGGACTTACTATTCTAATCTGTTGATCTCTATCTAATCCTACTGACAGTTCTATGTTCATTTATTTTCAATATTTTTTTAATATCTGGTAGACAAAAAAAATATTTTTTGCCTTTCCTTAATATTCTGTTATTTAATTTCCTGGATTATCGTGGTTTTTTTTTCCATTTTGACAATGATCGTGTTGGTATTTTGAAAGTGGAGAAAGGATAAATTAAGAGTTTTTATGTATCGGGCGCCTGGGTGGCTCAGTCGTTAAGCATCTGACTTCAGCTCAAGTCATGATCTAACAGTTTGTGAGTTTGAGTCCCCCATCAGGTGAGCTCATGCCCCACTTGGGTGAGCATGAGCCCCCTTTTGCTACTGGTGAGCTTGAGTCCCACTTCGGGTGAACACAAGCCCCACCTTGGGTAGAACATGAGCTGGTGAGCCCTGCTTCTCTCTCTCTCTCTCTCTCTCTCTCTCTCTCTGCCCCTCACTCACTTGCACACTCTTTCTCAAAAAAAAAAAAAAGAAAAAAGGAGTTTTTATGTTTTTAAAGATGAAATAATGTGTCTAATTTTTCCAAAGTGCACCATTTTACATTCCCACCAGTAATGTCAGTTCCAATTTCTTCATATCCTTGTCAACACTTTTATTATCTGTCTTTTTGAATACAGCCCCTTATGGGTATGAAGTAATAATTCATTACGATTTTTTTCTTTTTTCTTTTATTATGATTTTGATTTTCATTTTCCTGATGGCTAATGATGATCAGTATCCTGTCATGTGCTTATGGGCCATTTATAGATCTTCTCTAGAGGAATGTCTATTTAGATCCTTTGCCCATTTTTTAAATTAGGTTATTTATCTTTTTATTATTGAGCAGCAAGAGTTCTTAATATATTCTAGATGCAAGTCCGTTGTCAAATAATATGATTTGCAAGTATTTTCTGCTATTGTGTATGTTGCCTTTTCATTTTCTTGATGGTGTCCTTTGAAACACAAAGTTTAAATTTTGAGGAGGTCTGGTTTTTCTGCTTTTTCTTTGTTGCTTGTGCTTTTAGTGTCATAGCTAAGAAACCATCACTTAGTCCAAGGTTATTTTCTCATAAGAGTTTTATAGTGTTAGCACTTATATTTAGTCTTTGCACTTATATTTAGTCTTTGATCTATTTTGAGCTAATTTTTGTGTGTGGTATAGGTAAGGGGTCCAGTCTCATTCTTTTGTATATAGATATCATGTAATTTTTGCTTAAACACAAAGAATATTTAACAATATAATTTAAATTATTTATGGTTTACTTCTTTGTTTAAGCAATCATGTGTTTATTTCAGATATTCAGAATTCATAATATTCTTATTAAGTATTAGAAATTGCTGTAAACTTTATTAAATAAGATAAATCTACGTTATAGCTGTGAACCTTACCTAAAGGATATCCAAAAAACCTGTGTGTGGTTTTTTTTTTTTTTTAAGATTTTATTTTCAAGTAATCTCTACACCCAACGTGGGGCTTGAACTCACAACCCTGAGATCAAGAGTTGCATCCTCCTCTGACTGAGCCAGCCAGGTGTCCCAGGAACTTGTGTTTTATTTAAAAGCCTATGGGGCGCCTGGGTGGCTCAGTCGGTTAAGCGTCCAACTTTGGCTCAGGTCATGATCTCACGGCTCATGAGTTCGAGCCCCGCGTCAGGCTCTGTGCTGACAGCTCAGAGCCTGGAGCCTGTTTCAGATTCTGTGTCTTCCTCTGTCTCTCTGACCCTCCCCCGTTCATGCTCTGTCTCTCTCTGTCTCAAAAGTAAATAAATGTTAAAAAAATTTTTTTTTTTTAATTTACAAAAAATAAAAGCCTACCTATCACCTTCTCCGTGTTACAAAAACTAAATTCATTTTGTAGGAGAAATGAATTCAGTAAAACCATTTATCTTTTTTATCCTACGCATGTATATGAATCTGTACATTTTTCTAATGATGTTATAACATTTGTTTTATTTGTCCAGACATTCATCACAACTTTTTTCAGTCTTCATATAAAAAAATATTTGGTTTTTCATAATCATATTAATTATTTTTATTTAAGACTTTGTTTAAAGACATAGCATATTGACTGCATATGTCCATCTATGCATACATATTTTTTAAGTGTGTTTTTTAAAAAAATTTTTTACTTTTCAAAAGACTAAGCCTTGAACAGGCGTTTCATGTAATAGTAACCATATAAACAATCTTTACTGAAAATAGTGCTTAATATCTAGTGGGTATTTGATAATATTTGTGTAATAAATGAGTGATGCCATGCCCAATGCTTTATTCATTTAATGTATAGACATATACATTGTATATATTTTTCTCCTTTTGCACCTCCCAGATTACTTGGTCTGCTATGGAATTTGTCATCCGTGTTGATGTTGGTGCAGATTTAAAAATGGATGCTATGGCAGTGTTGTTTGACCAAGATCCGCATTAAGGAAGGCATTTTATGCTGTGACCTAAGACACACATAGAAATGACATTTCCACGAAGGAGTACTTAGCCTAGTATGCTTAATGCACTTCCGATATTTTCTAATCTATTAAATTTTACTTCTTTTTTTTTTTTTTCCTCTTCAATTGCTGATCTGGACCTTCTAAGTTGATTTCTTGAGTAACTGATGGGTTAAGGGGAAAACACTGTGCTAGAACAAACTATGCCCAAATATGTGGCCATGACGTATTACTACTGTGTTTTGTGCAAGGTGAACCTCAGTGTTGGTAAGAACAAAGTCTTCATTATTTTAATAAAGAAAATCTAGTGTCACGATTTAGATTCTTTTTGGTTTGCTTTCCATTGAAGTTTAAAATTTGGTCTGATTCCTGGCGGGAACTCAGTTAATGTAAAAATAATAACCAAGTTTTTAACTAAATTATTAAAATTGTCAACTGATAATAAAAACAGACCATAGGGAAATATGGTTTATAAAGACATTCTTCATTTTCCTATAACAGCATAAACATATTATGCCACTGGGTTAAAGTGTATTAAAAAAAAGTTCTACCCTGAATTCTTAAAAAAAAAAAGTCAGAAGCTTTTGTGTATTGAAATGTGTGCTAATTTTCTAGGTATTACCCAGCAGAGATTAGTATTCACTCGTAAAAAATGATTATAGAAAATTATTGTCAAATAGAAGGCAAGAAAATAATCTTATTTTTTAGTTACGAAAGACCTACATTTCCTTCCTTGATGTCATTACAGTGTGCAAAAAGGTTTGATGAACTGAGGAGCAGTGGCAGCTCACCTGTTGACAACCAATATAATCCCCTAATGGCTGCTGGAGAGAGTCCTGTGGAAACCTTAGCCACATATATCAAATCGTCACTTCTTGACATGCAGGGAGAATTTCAGGAAACTCCAGTTGGTCAAGATGCAGTTTCCAAAACAGGTAAGGTTTGAAAACAAAATATAGTGTTTGTCCTTATGATAATTTTGCAACATACACATTTCAATCAACTTTATTTACTTAGAGGCTAATATAAACATTACTGGAAAACCTATTAGTATTTGTATCTTCCTGAATTTTAGAAAATTATCTTTGCTATATTTGAAAAATGTTTTAGTATTACCATACAGGTCAAACTCTATTACCAAAAAAAAGCTATTTACTATATCAAAATTTACTACTCCAGTCTGTTGGCCTAGTTATGTCATAATTTCAGAGATTTGTTGACCTATACCTTCTACTTAATTTTTTTTACTGAGGAAATGTTGCTTGTTCCTTATGTTATCTTTTTTTACAGCTACCTTTTATTGTAGTCAACAGTAGCTTCGAATACCACAGTGGCAGTGTAGAAAAGATCTTTTCTGCAATTATGTTGGAAATATTTACTGATTTTAGAAATCCTGAGTGTAGTAAATAATTTGAACCTCAGCAACAGCGAAGTACCAATATAAAAACTTGCTTCAGGAAGAGAGAACTATATTGTTGGCTTCTGAACATTTGATCCCTGCCCATTCACACCATATCATTTTTTAAATCTTCAGTGTAACGTTAGCAATGTGTGATCCTATTTTTGTACTGTTTTTTCCATATACCTTTAGAAATATTAAGGGAAATGCCACCTAACAAAGTGCCATCTTTAGCCTTGGAAACCATGCATTTACAGTATAACCATTCAGTAAGTAAAAACCCTTTCTCAGCTAGAAACGCTAACCTCCCCCTTTGTTTTTGTATGTGTTTGTTTCTGTATTTAAGGAAGACATAGTATAGCTTCCACAAGGAATTGTTCTTCAGAAAGTGAAAATTGTACTACTCGTAATGGTGGAGAAAAGACTGAAGAATCTGAAGGGTAGGAGGCTGGTTCTTTGCTAGATAAGATTTAATATGAATATCAACTTTAAATTATAAAATATACGATTGGTGATTGTATACATCAGTTACCATAATTTAGGAATTTCACATTACACAATTGTTGAAACTGTTGGAATCAGAACAGTTCATGTGTTGAACTATAACAGTTGCTTGATAGCTGAACATGGCTTATTCCTGTTATAATTAAATTGGACTACAGTTTTCCACATAAAAAATTCATTTTCATATTGTAAATATTAAAAATAGCCTCTACTAATATAAAACTTTGAAAAGCAAATTTTAAAACCCAAAGAAAAATCTCTGCCATTAGTTCTCCAATTTTGGTAAAGAAACTAGATGTGTATTTTAGAGCCATTGGAATATAATTCTGATTATGGAAACATTAAAAATTAGAATATACCTTTCAGTATATTGCAAGTTTTGATTGTTTTGTATATTTTACATAAAATAAATTAACATATATTTTAAGTATTCACCTTGATGAGTTTTGGCAAATGGATACACCATGTAACCATCACACAAATGAAGATATAGAACATTTTCATCATATCTGAGAGTTCATTTCTGTATTTTCAGTTCTGATAGGTTTTCATTTCTTTTTTGTAACAGCTTTATTCATATATAATTCATATACCATAAAATTTACCGTTTTGAAATAGTTCTGGAGATGGATGGTGGTGATGATTGCATGACGGTGTGAATGTACTTAATGCCATTGGACTGTACACTTAAAAAGAGCTAATATCACAGATTATATGTTATGTGTATTTTACTACAATAAACCAAAATTCACCCTTTTGAAGTGTATAGTTCAGGGATTTTTAATTTACTCACATAGATTTTTAACTGATAGTTTTGTTTGTGTGTCACAAAATTTATCAGATAATTTTCTTGCTGGGATTGTCTAGTATTTCATACTGTAGATCTAAAATCCATAGAAACATTATGCTTCATTATACAAGCATACCTTACCAGCACCTGTTTATATTTTGACCATGATTTCTTTGGAAGAACAATTTGTGAAGAGTTATTTAAATTCCTTTGACCTTGACAATAGTGTTGGTTAATAATCCTTTATCTGGGAGCCCAGTTTTGTTTCAAATATGATCTTTTTGTATTAGAAAGTTATGAAGTTCCATTGAACACATTAAATTCATATTGTAGGACAGTGTGTCTCTTTTGATTTATTCTCTTTTGTAATGACATGAAAGTAGTTGTGGATCATGCTGATATTTCTTTTTGAGGTGATCTAATTTTCAAGGGAAAGTAAATTCAAGGACTATGTATTTTTTAAGCAGTCTTTCTGATGCATCATCTAAACTTATTCTTAAATTATTTTTAAAATATGTTAATAAACACATTGTAGTCTTAATTCTTTTAACTACATTTACTAATTTATATTTGATGAATGCATAGAAATAAACTTTCTTGCTGTTAAAAATAACTAAGTAGCCATGCTAATTTTTTGATTCTTCAATGAATGATTTTAACTGTTTTTCTTATTTAT
Organism: Leopardus geoffroyi; assembly: GCF_018350155.1. Lineage (NCBI taxonomy): Eukaryota > Metazoa > Chordata > Mammalia > Carnivora > Felidae > Leopardus > Leopardus geoffroyi. The sequence goes on from NC_059336.1 coordinate 79,132,313, forward strand.
TAATAGTAATAAAATTTTAATATTTAATATTTATCTCCTCATACCCATAACCATGTAAAAGTACTATTTTACGTTCCTCACAAGAATTAGAATGTGTTATTTAATTTTTGTGTGTGTGAATTGGTATTAGTTCTTAAAACTTTGTTATTAACTTATAACTTGAAAACTAAACTTTAAACCATGTAAATTATGAGTCCTGTAATAAAAATATTTTTGTTTTTCTAAGTTCTTAAGTTATTAGGCTTAATAAGCTTAATAGCTTAAGCTGTTAGGTCAATAACCTAACTATATTTAGTCAAAATCTAAGATATAGATCAGGTTAGCAAGATACTTTTATGAAAAATTCTGAATGTCAAACCCTTTCAAGTTTATTTATGGTCAAAACTTCCAAAAACATCTTGTTCTTGTACTTCCAATAAATGTCAGTATTCTTGGCTCCTCTTCTAAAACTCTAATAATTTCATTTCTGTGTAACATTTTTTATGAAGGCCAAACATGGTGATCCATGTATGTGATGAAGCAAAAAACTTGAAAGAAGATTTTATTTGCCCACGAGATCTTTTGATAGCAGAAATGAAGTACTTTGCTGAATATTTATCTATGGATGCCCAGCGCTGGGAAGAGGTGGACATTTCAGTTCATTGTGACGTTCACATTTTCAACTGGTTGATAAGATATGTTAAAAGGAACACTAAGGAGAATAAAGATTGTGAGATGCCCACTTTAGGTAAAAGACCATCTATTGCTTATTTTGTAGTGAAATTTATGTGTCACCTGGTAGTTGCTTCACACCAAACATGCAATGTGGAAAATTATTTGGACATTAGTATTTGTGCCTAGATTTAGTAATCACCTTTTAGAAAACTGATACCTCATCATTTTTAGTAGATTATAGTGAATGTATGGCAAGTAGACAGGTCTCTAGATTAGCAGTTCTCATTGTATGGTACATGGACCTCTGGAGTCCTGGAGATATTTTGTTTTTTTTTTTTTTTTATATTGAGAGAGAGAGAGAGAATGAGTGGGGGAGGTGCAGCGGAGGGGAGAGAGAGAGATTGAGAGAATCCTAAACAGGCTTCATGCTCAGCGCAGAGCCCAATGTAGGTCTTAATCTCACAACCGTGAGATCATGACCTGAACCAAAATCAAGAGTCAGACACTCAACCAGCTGAGCCACCCAGGTGCCCCAGAGTCCTGGAGATCTTTTAGAAGGTTCACAAAGTCAAGACAATATATATAATAATACTAATATCTTATGGTCTTCTTCTTTGTTGCCATTTGTTCACATGGTATAGAAGTAATGGAGGGCACACATCTGGGCAGGGGCACCAAACTGTACTAATGGTCATCATATTCTTGAATAACATGTGCTCATAGTTAAAAAGATAAAAAAGAAAAGAATAAATTCAGTCTCACTTTAAGAATGTCCTTGATGAAACAGTAAAGATGAGTAATTTGATTAACTCTTGACCCTTGAGCATGCATCTTTTCCATGTTCTGTGTGATGGCATCGGAGGTGTACTTCTGCACACTAGAGTGTGATGGTTGTCTAGAGGAAAAGCACTTGTGCAGTTGTTTGAGTTGCAAGCTAAACCAGCTGCTTTTTGAAAAAGAGAAAACCATTTTTACTTGAAAGAATGAGAGGCAAATTACGGTTATCCAGACTTAGGCAAGATATTTTCTTGAAAATGAATTAAGCTGATCAACTGAAGGGAAACAACTGACAGTATTTGTTGTCAATAATAAAATTCAAGGTTTCAAGTGAGAGAGTATGGAAAACTTGTATCTGCTTCCACATGCTTGACAGTTTCTCCATATTTAAAAGACTTTTCTGATGAGACTGGTGGTGATATTAACAAATGTGAGAGAGAGATATATACATATATATATTAGAGAGTGTGTGTGAAGAAGTGGTAGTGGGGGAGGGAGAGAGAGAGAAAGAGAATCTTAAGCAGGTTCCATGTTCAGTGCAGAACCCAACACAGGGCTCAATCTCATGACTCTGACGTTATGACCTGAGCCGAAATCAAGAGTGAGACTCTCAACCGACTGAGCCACACAGGTGTCCCTTATATATATTGTACAATGAAATGTTTCAACATTTAGAAGATCTGCATAACTCAGTGAACCAATATTTTCCAAATGACAGTGCGTGATGTTAAAATCATGCATGGGTTAAGCAAAGATCCATTCAAAGTGCAAGATAAATCATTTGACTTTGAGATAACAGAATAGGAAAAGTTCATTGATACGACTTCAGATTCCATAACACCTAACCTTTAAAAGAAACTATCAGTTGTTGAGTTTTGATGGAACATCAGAGAAGACTACCCACACACTGAATGTAGAAACAGATATAGAATCCAGCTATCTTCTCTTAAGTTGGATATCGAAGAAATTTGTAAAAAAATGTCAGTGTTACTCTTGCTAATTTGTATTTTGGAAAATACAGTTATTTTTCATAAAGATATGTTAGTATATAATGAGTTTATTCTTTTAAAAGGAATTAAATATTTTAAATTTTTCCTGTTTTAATTTATACTGATAGTTCTAACCCATCTCAACAAAAAAGGAGTCTTAAGATCAAAAGTTTGGGAACCAGGGATGCCTGGCTGGTTCAGTCATTGGAGCGTGCAACTCTTGGTCTCGGGGTTGTGAGTTCAAGCTCCATGTTGGGTGTGGAGATTACTTAAAAATACAATCTTAAAAAAAGTAAAAGTTTGAGAACTGGTGTTCTAGATGAAAGGAAGAATAATGAGTAATCTTTAGTCGGGTATAGCATTGTATAGGAAATCACACTTGTAGTTTAATAAAGTCTGTGCCTTAGAATTTGCTATTTGTAGCAGTCCCAAAATATTTTTAAATTCTTATTAGTAAATAAATCTATAGGGATATAAACATTTTCTGAAGAAACTTATTATTAATAGATTTTAAGGATCAAATTAATGAAAAGAGATTTTGGTGGTTCTTAAATAAAAACTACAAGCTTGCTAAATAAAAATTTTCAGCCAGTTGGAGTCCAGAAATTCCAGATCACTCAGATATGGTTATGTATATGTGAAATAAAAAATTAAATTATGCAGGGAGAAAAAAAATGTTTTATCCAGCATATTTATGCATATAGTCAAGGTAAAAGAAGTGGAGCAAAACTAGTCACTCTGTAATCTTTGACCTTATATCAGTAGCTACAAACATAAACTTTTATAAAAGCAATCTATATTCTAACCAGGAAAACCACCAGAATGCTTACTTAAATCTCTAATAATGCAGACAAGTGGTCTTAGCTGGAATGAGCTATATTACTCTTCCCTGAGGAATTTTTCATGAGGAATTTTTCACCAGTCCCCTTCACCATTTCTATCTGAGAGCCTTTAACCTAGAATTATTGTTTAAACAAAGATTGGAATTGCTTATTTTAATCATTGCATAGTCCTCTATTTGGAAGGATTATCTCAGTGCTATAATGGGAAAAATCACATTTTTTTTTCCTTAAATATACCTCACAGGAGATGACTTAGGTTTACCAAAATAGTAGTGTCAACCAGCATTCCCCTTTCTCTGGTTATGCCTCGCCTAAGTTTGCCTTTAGGAAGTAACTTTAGCGCTTCTGCAGTAGTAAATTTTATGTTACCTTTTAGAGTCTTTTAAATAAATAATTGTTCATGACAAGTATTGTACTGCCTTTGAAATAACTTCACTAATAACAAGTGCTTTCATTAATCATTTAAAAGATTTTCTCACTATGATTTTTTTTATGTGATAAATTAGAGTCTCAATTTTAATTACCTTTTTCTCTGATTTAGTTAAGCAGAAGTTTGCATGTGTCGTATCTTTAGCTGGAGTCTTTTTACTTAGATATAAATCTAATTATCGGGCAGATTTACTATGTGCTTTCTCTATACCCCATATTTTAACATTGCATTTTCTTTCTTTCGTGTGTCTAAGCCATATGATGTAGTAATGTTATAATAAACTGCTCTTATAATGTAACATCCTCTTTTAAGGTGAGAAGGACCTTGTCCTGAGGAGATTGAGGTACAAATCAAAAGGAGAATTAAATTTTTTTCTTTTTTTTTAGAGCCAGGAAATGTCATTTCAATTCTTATTTCTTCAGAGTTTTTGAAAATGGATTCATTGGTAAGTATTAATAAAAGATCCAAGTTCTTTTATTCACCTATGCTTAATTTAACATACAACTTGATTTTTCCTTCAAGTGCCTAGAAATTTCTAAGACATCTTACTAAAGTAGTTGTTAACTCAAGAGTGTGATTCTGTAACTGAACTAATAGGAATTTGCTTCGCGGTGAGTTAAACTAAGAGCCTGCATCAGGTGGAGTTGTCACACAAAGGAAACTATTTGCAGCAAATAAGGAGATCATGGGGAATAACTTCCAGAGCTTTGACTCGCCAAGGAGGGGTGATCATTTTCTTTTATTTAGGGTTTAGGATGAACATTCATAAAGGGGAGCTCTGTCATACCAAGTAAAGGTATGACGTAGCACAGGCATCCTGTGCTATGTTAATGAAGCTTGTGCTCCACCTAGGATGGAAACTTCAATTTTATAATGAAACAGAGGTAACTGGAAGAGGGCAAGGTTCTATGGGTTTAAACTGGATGAGGTCTTGGGTTTGTTATCTTGGGTGAGGAGTGCAGGGCCTTGCTTACTTCGGAAACAGCGATGAGAGTTTTTACCACTACTTTGGTCAGGCTATTTCCAGGCCTGGTGGAGACTGTTAGTTTTTGTGTTCCCTTTGTTCTCTTAAAATTCTTAACTGTTAAGGTCTTTGTATTTCTTTGTAATTCTGACACCTCCTAAAGACACTTCTGTAAGAAGTGGTGCTTGGGCAAGTGGAGCACAGATCACAGAAAATATCTGGGGGCCTAAAATGACTTCTCTTGTGTCAGGAAAGCTTTGTCTCATCTTTCTTTTTCTAGGAATTCCTAACTCTTCTTACTTACAATTCCATTAGAATAAACTGCTCTTGTTCTGTTGGGAAGGCGTTAAACTAGTATGTATCATTTGTATATTACGTCTATACAGCAAACAATTTATCTTCAAGGAATAGCTTACTGGTGTATTAGGTGAAACTAAGCAGAATTAGCTTTACTCCAAGATGGATTTTGCTGTAAAACCAAATTAAATGAAAATTAATTTGAATATATTTGTTCATTATTTAAGTAATTTCTTTAAGCATATTTGGTTATTTGTGTCTTTCATTTACAAATCAGTGAATTAAAAACAAATACCCAAATACTAATATAATTGTATATGTATAAACCCAATGCTAATGTCTGTTGTTAAGGAGTAGTTGATAAAACAGAAAAGCACAGTATATACAAATACATATCAGACTCTAACATTAAATATATTTGTTTCTTGGGGCGCCTGGTGGCTCAGTCGGTTAAGCGTCCAATTTCAACTCAGGTCATGATCTCATAGTCCGTGAGTTCGAGCCCCATGTCAGGCCCTGTGCTGACAGCTCGGGAGCCTGGAGCCTGCTTCGGATTCTGTGTCTCCCTCTCTCTCTGCCCCTCCCCTACTCATGCTCTGTCTCTCTCACTCTCAAAAATGAATAAATGTTAAAAAAAAAGTTTTTTAAATGTATTTGTTTCTTTTTATTTAATCAATTTCTTAATCATTCACATGTTTATATATGTTTGTGTTAGGGCAGAGTACTCCTTTGCTATATTAACAGATGTGAAGTTTGTTTAAAATTTTTTTTTATGTTTATTCATTTCTGAGACAGAGACAGAGCATGAGTGGGGGAGGGGCAGGGAGAGAGGGAGACACAGAATCTGAAGCAGGCTCCAGGCTCCGAGCTGTCAGCACAGAGACGAACGCGGGGCTCTAACTCACAGACCGTGAGATCATGACCTGAGCCAAAGTTGGTCACTCAACCTACTGAGCCACCCAGGTGCCCCTGAAGTTTGTTTATTTGAGTGTTTAAGGTTTTGCTTAGTTCTCTGTATTCTTTCTATTCTTTAGTTGCTCCCTATTTAGTTGCTGGTATTAATTGTTCCAGGGAAGGGTTATAGAAAAAAAGCAGAGATGGAAAGAATCCTTAATGTTTGAGTTTTGAAATCTAAGCCCTAAAGCATTTTTTTTTTCCCATAACAAAATATTTGGAAGAATACATGATTAGCCAGAGCTACTTTTCCCCAAACCCCAAAGCCACCTCAAAAAGTAAATAAATATACCTCAGGTTGGAGAAAGGGGAAGAAAGTCAGAAAGCAAGCACAACACAACTGAGAAAACCCTGAAGTGACTATATTTCTGCCACTCAGAGAAGTAGAGGCTTAAAATTGCCACTAAGTCTAGTTTTAGGAAATTACATATCTTGTATACTTGAGTTTGTGGACTAAGATACATACCTGCCACAATCATGAAAGATGCTCATTGCATTATTGTTTAAAGTGTGCCAGGAAAATTGAAGATTATTTTTCTAGCTTTGTATGGGTTTGTACAACTATGGCCTGCTGGCTCACTTTGGAACAGTATAGATTAGCCCAGTATAGATTAACCTGAATGCAGTTAGTGCCTAGTAATCCATGGATCGAGCTTTTAATGAATTTTATCTTTGAAAGGTATTGAAATGACATTGTCCTTCATGCTACTCTTTTCAACATTCATTTTCTATTCTTTTTTTCAGGTTGAGCAATGTATTCAGTATTGCCACAAGAATATGAATGCCATAGTTGCTACCCCATGCAACATGAACTGTATTAATGCAAATCTTCTCACACGTATAGCTGACCTGTTCACACATAATGAAGTTGATGATTTAAAGGACAAGAAAGATAAGTTTAGGAGGTAATTTTTTTAATTTAATTTTTAACCTAATGTTCCTGTTAGAAGAAATATATTTCTATTTCATTTTAGTGAAATATTCTATTTTTAGAATATATTTAGAAATATTTCTATTTTTTTAAAGTTTATTCATTTATTTTGAGAGAAGAAGAGAGAGAGCATGAGCAGGGGAGGGGCAGAGAGAGGGGGAAAGAGAGAATCCCAAGTAGGCTTTACACTGTCAGCGTGGAGTCCAACGTGGGGCTCAGTCCCATGAACTGCGAGATCATGACCTGAGCCAAAATCAGGAGTCAGCTGCTTGACTGAGCCACCCAACTGACCCTCTATTTTATTTTAAATGAAGTAAAATTTATCCAGAGCCAATGACTCTAGATAAAAATTAGTACTTATTTTTTACAATGTACATATGAGCATATCGTGTTAGTGAATTATGTTCAAAATGATTAAAACTGGCTTTATTATAAAGAGGAAGAGTAGTATGGGATAAAGTCGGCAGTTTAGGCGCTGTTTGAGTCACAGCAAAGAGAGTATACTTTATTCTAAATGTGAATGGGAACAGAGGAGTGGCATTATCTGTTTTTGAAGAGACCATCCTGTTGCTCTGTGGAGAATAGACTATACGGATGTGAGAAATAAGGAGACTGATGAGGAGAGGCTAGTGTGATAATCTGGTGAGAGATGAAGAGTTTGGACTAGAGTAGGAGCAGTGGAGCTGGAAAGAAGTAGATGGATGCAGAGTGTATTATTAGAAATATTGACAGATTGCAAATGGAATAATGTGGGAAAAGAGTGTATCCTAGGATAATTACTAGGTTGAGGTTTAAGGTTGAGCAACTAAGTAGATGGTAATACCATTAATAGAGGAGAGATTGGGGTAAGGGGTTCAAGAGGTGGATTTGGATCTTATTGAGATTACTTAATATATTTAATACACTTTTTGGACATCCAGGCAAGATAGCAGAGGTAGGTGGATATATAAGTTTGAAGCTTAGGTCAGAGATCAGAGCTTAAAATAGAAATACAAGAGTAGATAGATTTGAAACCATGGAACTGGCTGAGGTTTCTTAGCAAGACCATTCTTTCTCCACTGAATTGCAGTGGCACCATGTGTTTCCAAACTCTCCATTTTGTTCTGTTGATCTCTTCTTTTTTTTAAAATTGAAATACAGTTGACACATAGTGTTACATTAGTTTCAGGTTATAACATAGTGATTTAAAAACTAGGGGCGCCTGGGTGGCGCAGTCGGTTAAGTGTCCGACTTCAGCCAGGTCACGATCTCGCAGTCCGTGAGTTCGAGCCCCGCGTCGGGCTCTGGGCTGATGGCTCAGAGCCTGGAGCCTGTTTCCGATTCTGTGTCTCCCTCTCTCTGCCCCTCCCCTGTTCATGCTCTGTCTCTCTCTGTCCCAAAAAAAAAAAAAAAAAAAAAAAAAAACAACGTTGAAAAAAAAATAAAAACTCTATGCATTAAGCTGTGTTTACCACGAATGTAGCTACCATCTGTCACCTTACAATGCCAATACAATCCTATGACTTACTCATTTTGTAACTGGAAGCCTGTATTTCACCCTCTCCTTCACCCCTTTTGTCCATTCCCTTACCTCCCTCCCCTCCAGCAGTTTGTTTTTTGCATTTATAGGTCTGATTCTGCTTTTTGTTTGTTCATTTATTCATTCGTTCTTTAGATTCCACATATAAGTGAAATCATATGGGATTTTTCTCTGACTTATTTCACTTAGCATTATACCCTCTAGGTCCATCCATGTTGTCACAAATGGCAAGATCTCATCCTTTTTATGGCCAAGTAGTATTCCACTGTATATACACGTATACCGTATCTTTTTTATCCATTCATATATCGATGCACACTTGGATTGCTTCCATATGTTGGCTATTGTAAATAATGCTATAATAAATAGACAGGTGCATATATGTTTTCAAATTAGTGTGTTTTTTTTTTCTTCAAGTAAATACCCAGTATTGGAATTACTGAACCATATGGTAGTTCTGTTTTCAGTCTTTTGAGGAACTCCCTTCTGTTTTCCATAGTGGTTGCACCAAGTTACATTCCCATCAACAGTGCACAAGGGTTCCTTTTTCTCCACATCCTTGCCATCACTTGTTATTTCTTGTCTTTTTATTCTAACCATTCTGACACATGTAAGATGATATCTCATTTTGGTTTGGATTCACATTTCCCCCTCATGATTAATGATGTTGACATCTTTTCATGTCTGTTGGCCATGTGTATGTCTTCTTTGGGAAAGTGTCTATTTACTTTTCCAATCATTTTTTAATTGGATTGTTTTTTGGGGTGTTGAGTTGTATAAGTTTTTTATATATTTTCGATATTAACCTCTTATTGGATGTATCATTTCAAATATCTTCTCCCATTCAATAGGTTGCCTTTTTGTTTTGTTGATGATCTCCTTTGCCATGCAAAAGTTTTTTATTTTGGTATAGTCACGGTAGTTTATTTTTGCTTTTGTTTTCCTTGCCTAAGGAGACATATCTAGAAAAAAGTTGGAAAAGTCAATGTCAAAGAAATTGACTGTGTTTTCTTCTATGAGTTTTATGGTGTCAGGTCTCTCGCTTAGGTTTTTAATCTGTTTTGAGGGTTTTTTTTTGTGTATGGTGTGAGAAAGTGATCCGATTTTATTACTTTGCATGTAGCTGTCTAGTCTCATTGATTTTTTTGTCTGTATTGGTATCAGTAGCCCACTGCCTTAATTACAGTGGCTTTATAATATTTTTTGCTATGTAGTAATCTAAATTCTCCAGCTTAGCCTTTTTTCAAGATTGCCATTTTGGCCATGTTAAGTCCTTTCCATTTTTGCATAATTTATATGGAATCAGCCTGCTCATTTTCTCTTTCTGTCTCTCTCTCATAGACACACACACACACACACACACACACACACACACACACACACTTGCTGGAGTTTGATGTTAACATTGATTATATTTGAAAAGATTTGAGATCTCAATTGTACTGGCTCTTTCAGTCCATGAACATGGTATAACCCTCCATTTATCTTAGCAACGTTTTATAGTTTTCAGTGTAGAGATACTTTTCTTTCTTTCTTTTTTTTAATTCCTAGGTAAAAATTTTTTGGTGCTATTTTAAATGCTATTTATTTATTTAATTTTCCAATTGTTAGCAAGAGAATATTGATAAAGACTATCCAATATTTAGAGGTTCAACAGAGGAGTGGCCATTTAGTGGCCTGAGAAGGAGGAGCCAGTGAGTCAAAGGGAAGATAAAAGGAAAGATAGTTTCAAAAGTGGGGAAGTGATTGGGGCGCTGGCTGGCTCAGTCAATAGAGCATGCAACTCTTGATCTCAGGTTTGTGAGTTCAAGCCCTACACTGGGTAGAGAGATTACTTAAAAATAAAATCTTAAAAAAAAAAGAAGTAGGGAAGTGATTAAGTGATCAAATGTGTAGAATGCAGCTACCATGTAGAGTGAAATGAGGACAGAAATGTGACCAATTAGATTTAGACAAACTTTTTTCCCGATGTTTTGCTCTAAATGAATACTAAAAATTTTAGCAGTTAGCCATTAGGGATAGGTAGGCCCAGGAGACCATTTTTTTTTAAGGTAGATACTAGATAATGTTTATATGCTAATCAAAATGATTCATTCCAGAGGGGGAAATCGCTAATGCAGGGGATTATACAAAAGTTTAGTCCTTAGGGGGGATGAGACAGAGGGCAATTATCTGAGAGCTAAATACTTAAAAATGGGGTTAATATCCTAAATCCAGACCTAGCCTCAGGACATACACTTCGAATTAATGACATAAGACTTACAGTTTGCTCATAGTATGTATAATCAATAAGTTTTTGTTAATATATATCAATTGCTTAATGTTATATCTGGCACTCTTTAAAAACACTATTCATTTAACCCTCATAAAACCTTGTGAATTTGGGATTATTAATCCCATTTTATTTTATTTTTTTTTTAATCTTTATTTATTTTTGAGAGAGAGAGACAGAGTGTGAGTGGGGGAGGAACTGAGAGAGGGAGATGCAGAATCCAAAGCAGGCTCCAGGCTCTGAGCTATCAGCACAGAGGCTGATACAGGGCTTGAACTCACAAACCACTAGATCATGACCTGAGCTGAAGTTGGACACTTAACCTGAGCCACCCAGGCACCCCATATTAACCCCATTTTATAGATGAGAAAACAACGTTCAAATATGCCAAGTTATTATTGGTAGACCCAGGATTCTTAAGTTTTCAAGTTCCTCAATCTTGAATGTTTTTACCAAATATTCTTGTGAAAATACATTCTTTTTTTTTTTTTATGTTTATTTATTTTTGAGAGAGAGAGCGCGCAAAAGTGGGGGAGGGACAGAGAGAGGAGGAAACACAGAGCTGTCAGCGCAGAGCCCAACCCAGAACTCGAACCCACGAAGTGTGAGATCATGACCTAAGCTGAAGTCAGACATTTAACCAGTTGAGCCATTCAGGCGCCCCTGAAAATACATTCTTAATTAAGCAGTTCTCATTAACAGGTTTATTTACTTAGAACACTATAAATATATCGTAAATCCCCAGAGTGGCTCTCTAAGGATTTATTAATTTTATTTTCTACATATGCAGGTAGATCAGTATTTATTTTCATCACTATCAAGTAATTTTCGTAATGTAAACATAGAAAATTAATTTGTCCGTCATTTGTTGTTAATAGTAAACTTTTTTGTAAGAAGATTGAAAGACTTTTTGATCCTGAGTACTTGAACCCAGATTCTCGGAATAATGCAGCGACATTATACAGGTATGGTGATGTATTTTTCTTTGATATTCTGTACAGTGCAGCTAAATTCTTTAATTTTACTACATTTAAAATTTTTCTCCTTGGATATTTTTGTATGTTCTTTGTGTTATAGATGCTGTTTGTGTAAGAAACTTTTAACAAAAGAAACAGAAAGAAGAATTCCTTGCATTCCTGGAAAAATCAATGTGGATCAACATGGAAATATTATCTACATTCACATAAGGTGCAGTAACAATAAAATGTAGCTTTTAAATGTGAATTACTAGTGTTTGTCTAAAAACATTAACTAGTATTATAAGGCATAGGATAACATTTTTCTCTGAATGTAATCCAACTTTGACTTAGAAAGATGCTACTTTCGGGGTACCTTGGTGGCTCAGTTGGTTAAGCATCCAACTTTGGCTCAGGTCATGATCTCACGATTCGTGAATTTGAACCCCACATTGGGCTGTGTGCTGACAGCTCAGAGCCTGGATCCTGCTTCGAATTGTGTCTCTCTGTCCCTCCCCTGCTTGCACTCTGTCTCTGTCTATCAAAAATACATAAACATTTGGGGCGCCTGGGTGGCTCAGTCGGTTCAGTGTCCGACTTCAACTCAGGTCATGATCTCACAGTTCATGAGTTGGAGCCCCATGTCGGGCTCTGTGCTGACAGCTCAGAGCCTGGAGCCTGCTTCCGATTCTGTGTCTCCCTCTCTGTCTGCCCCTCCCCAGTTCGTGCTCTGTCTCTCAAAAAGTGAGTAAACGTTAACAACAACAAAAAAAATACATAAACATTTTTTAAAAATTTAAAAAAAGATGCTACTTTCAAAACAAAGTTTTGCAAAAGTTTTATTTTATTTACTAAGTAAATTTCATGATTTTTTAAACTTTAAAATAGTAAAAATTATTCCACATTAATCTTGAAAGATATTCTGGTCACTGTCATTAAAAATTATTTCCCTAACAGATTTTATTTATACAAATGTTATATTGAATTTGACAGAGAACCAAATTTACTTTCAGGTAAATTTTGGTGAATGAGGAAATTGTCTTTAAAATTGAATTTTCCCGGGGCGCCTGGGTGGCGCAGTCGGTTAAGCGTCCGACTTCAGCCAGGTCACGATCTCACGGTCCGTGAGTTCGAGCCCCGTGTCGGGCTCTGGGCTGATGGCTCAGAGCCTGGAGCCTGTTTCCGATTCTGTGTCTCCCTCTCTCTCTGCCCCTCCCCCATTCATGCTCTGTCTCTCTCTGTCCCAAAAATAAATAAACGTTGAAAAAAAAAATTAAAAAAAAAAATAATAATAAAATAAATAAATAAAATTGAATTTTCCATAATCTATTTATTCTTCATACTCTGTCAGTATTTCATTAGTTACGTAGTCTTTTCTTATTCCCCTTTAGGTTCAAAACTAGTTCTCATTATCAGTTGGGGGGAGAGTGTTGCAAATTGGTATAATATCTCAGAAAAGCAAAAATTCTGAAATGTATGTATTTTCTAAAAATATCTTCCTGCTAGGAATTTCTCCAAAGAGGTAATGTTAGATTTGTGAAAGCACTCAACAAGAACATTTATCGCTATATTGTTTAAATAGAAAAAAAGGGAAACATCCAAATGATTAAGTGAATTAAAATATATCCATGTAGTAGTATATCTATATGTAACATATCTAATCCATTCTCAGTGTGCAACCTTTGAGAATAATGTTGTAAAAGAATGTGTACTTACATAGCAAGTTGTTAGTCGTGAATTAAGTGGGGGGAAGAAAGTTCATAAAACTAGAAACATTTCGCGAAAGTGTAAACTGTGGTGTTACCTTTAAGTAATAATATTATGGATGCTTTTAATTTTGTTTGTTTTTTTTCTTCTGTGATAAAAAATGTATAGCGCTTTTGTTCACTATAAATGTTAAATTGCATATTTTAAACATTAAAACAAATATAAATAAACACATATGACCCTAGTATTAATAGCATAGTCATGTTTATTTTATTTTTATTTTTTTAAGTTTATTTTTTTAGTAATTTCTACACCCAACATAGGGCTTGAACTCATGGCCCCGAGATGAAGAGTTCCATGCACCTCCAACTGAGCCAGCCAGGCACCCTTTACAGTCATGTTTAAAATGTTTCATTTTTAGGGGCGCCTGGGTGGCGCAGTCGGTTAAGCGTCCGACTTCAGCCAGGTCACGATCTCGCGGTCCGTGAGTTCGAGCCCCGCGTCAGGCTCTGGGCTGATGGCTCAAAGCCTGGAGCCTGTTTCCGATTCTGTGTCTCCCTCTCTCTCTGCCCCTCCCCCGTTCATGCTCTGTCTCTCTCTGTCCCAAAAATAAATAAACGTTAAAAAAAAAAAAAAAATTAAAAAAAATAAAATAAAATAAAATAAATAAAATGTTTCATTTTTGTCTTCATATGATAATCAGGGAAATCTTCATTAGTTATTGTAAGCACCTAGGATGTTATACTTCTTTGTCTTAAGACTTGATTTCACCTTTTGGAAAGCACTTTCATTCTGACAGCAATAACTATTAATACTATTTGAAAAAAATTGATATTGACTTCAACATCCATTTTTGATTTATTTAAAGCATTTCCGTGCAAGTTAGCTGTTGATATTTTTTCAGTTGTCTTTAATTAAAACAGATGTGCCTATGTAATTTGTAATAACATCATGACATCTTGTTATTTGTTGAACTAAGGGCAAAAATAGCAAAAGTTCAAAAGATTAAGGGATTTGGGAAAAATAGGAACATGAGTTACATATGGACATAGCCAATAGGGTTTTAAGCCTTTGCTATTTTTTAAGTTTATAACTTAAAAATGTATGTTACTAAGACCTGATTATATATTACTATATTATTGAATTATTAGAGAATTCCTTTTGAAAATAATATAAATAATATATTAATGAAATGTTTAGAATCACCAATAATTAATAACAACTTATTCTATAATACGTACAATTAGAATAAAGGTTCTATTTAGCAACATGTGCCTACTGTTAGTCTGCTCAAACTACATTTAACATAGCTTAGCAAAATAATTTGTATAGTTTAGCAAAATAATTTGGCATTCAATCTTTTATATCTTTTTCTTGTGTCCACAGAAAAAGAGAATAAACAAACTCCACATGAAATTTTATCTACTGTCAGTATAGTCCATCCCACAACCAACATTTGGGGAATGTTACTGGAAATAAGCCACAAATTTAAAAACATGTACTTAAAACAAATTGTTTATATTACTTGCTTGTAAAATAAGATAATAATTGAGGCTCTTTTCCCCAGGGATAAGACTTGGGATGTTCATGAGTATTTGAATAGTCTTTTTGAAGAATTAAAATCTTGGAGAGATGTATATTGGCGCTTGTGGGGAACAGTCAACTGGCTAACTTGTTCAAGATGTTATCAGGTGAGGTTTTTTTGTTTTTTTTTTTTTAATATCTTGTTCTGTAAACATTCATAGCAGGCTCCCCCTTTTTTTGTTTTTTCTAAGATTTTGTTTGTAAGTAATCTCTACATCCAACATGGGGCTTGAATTCACAACCCCAGGATCAGGCATTGCATACTCTACTGACTGAGCCAACCAGGCACCCCGCATAGTAGGCTCTTTTAATACAGGATGTTTAACTAGTATGTTTGGATGTGTTTAGACAATATCTGACATCTTTTTAAAGAAACTAGTGGCAAAACGGTAACACTATTAAACATTCCTTCCATCTGGTTTCATCTCTCTTACTGTGTATCTTTATCTTCCTTTTTACTTTCATTGCTGAAACAATCAACACCTTGCCTAATTTTTAGAAAACCAACAGGTTTTAAGTGACCCAATCTGTTTTTTCAGTGGGAAAAAAACCAACAAAGTCCTTACTACCTTTAGTTATTTTGAGCCAGACTTTCTCTGTTAGCCCATTAATTTCTTCAAAAATTCAGAAACACTTTGTAGGTATGGTACTATCGATATGTGCTCTTCTTATTGTAGCTTATTGTAGTTGTGTTCCCAAAAAGGTTAAAAGATTTTGTTCATTTTTTAAAAATAAATGAAGTCTGTAATAAAACCACAAGAAGCTTACTATATGAAGGTACCTGTAATAAATAATTTTATAAAATAAATAGATTTTAATAGGTCACAGTCATTCCTAATTAGTGTTAGGTATAAATCTAGAGTGTTCTACATAAAATTTTTTATAAATCCCTAATATCTCCTTTCCTCACTAATTTTCCTCTCTCACTTGAGTAATGATTTTTGGTAGATAGAAAGAAGAGCAGCTTATCAGAACCATCAGAGGGAGTTTTTTCAAACTGTGTAAGTTTCCACCCAGTGAACTCTAGTCCCCACAATTTTTTAATTGGATTTTTTTAAGAGACAGCATGAGAAAAGGGGGAGGGGCAGAGGAAGAGGAAGAGAGAATCCTGAACAGGGATCAACCTCAATATTATGACCTGAGCCAAAATCAAGAGTTGGATGCTTAACCAACTGAGCCAACCAGGCGCCCCCATAATAAATATTAAATATTACAACTCACTCTTCAATATGCTATAAAAAAGTGAAAAGAATCCCTCACATTTTCTGTGTTCTAAATGCTAAATAAGTTAGATTTTAGAAGCCTGATAGCCTTGATTATTAGTGATACTCCATTGTAGGGAAGACTACTACATGCACCAGCCTGACAGTAAATAGTGCTGGTGAGGGTGTGGAGCAACTAGAACTCTCATACATAGCTGGTAGGAATGCAAAATGACTCAAGGACTTTGGGAAACTGTTAGGCATGGTAAATGTTAAACTTACATTAGCCACACAATCCAGCAATCCTACTTCTAGGTAATTACCCAAGAGAAATAAAAACCTATGTTCACATGAAAACCTGTATGGAAATGTTTATTATGGTGGCTTTTTTCATAATGGACCCAAAGTAGGACACTATAAAGTCCTTCATGGGTGGGTGGATAAACATACTGTGATGCATTTATACATCACTAAAAAGGAATAAGCTGACACATAAAACAGTGTGCATAAATTTCAAATCCATTTTCTAAGTAAAAGAAGCCAGACTCAAAAAGCTAAATACAGTATGATTCTAGTTACATGACATTCCGGAAGAGCCAAAACTATAGAAACAGTAAACAGATCAGTGTTGTGTGAGGCTAGGGTGGAAGAAGGAACTCAAAAGGGGCCTAGGGGAGTTTCTAGGCTGATGGAAGTGGCTTAGGCTTTGACTGTGGTGGTAGTTATGTGACTAAATGCATTTGTCACACCTCATAAAAAGGATGAAGTTTACTGTATAAGGATAAATTTTACTATATGAATGTTACACTTTAATAAATCCAATTAGGGGTGCCTGGGTGGTTCAGTCAGTTAAGTGTCCGACTCTTGATTTTGGCTCAGGTCGCAATCTCAGGGTCTTTAGATCAAGCCCTGCGTCAGGCTGTGGCCTGTGATGGAGCCTGCTTGGTATTCTCTCTCTCAAAATAAACACTTAAAAAATATATATTACGGAGAGTTTATAAACCCATAAAATAGTTCATATGCAAAATATTTTGTGTATGTGCACCCTATAGCTTTAATCAGACTCCATATTTTTAAATTAAAAACCATTTGAAGGGGCGCCTGGGTGGCGCAGTCGGTTAAGCGTCAGACTTCAGCCAGGTCACGATCTCGCGGTCCGTGAGTTCGAGCCCTGCATCAGGCTCTGGACTGATGGCTCAGAGCCTGGAGCCTGTTTCCGATTCTGTGTCTCCCTCTCTCTCTGCCCCTCCCCCGTTCATGCTCTGTCTCTCTCTGTCCCAAAAATAAATAAACGTTGAAAAAAAAAAATTAAAAAAAAAAAAAAAAACCATTTGAAAATCATAATGGGAACTAACAGCAAAGACTTTTGAATATAGACTGATGAAGTTTTGGGGTGATGGTGGGGATCATGGGGCTTGGAGCTGATGGCCAAGAAAGAATTCTTGAAGATGTCTTTGGTGCAAAAAAGGTGACTTTATTAAAGCACAGGGACAGGACCCATGGGCAGGAAGAGCTGCATTGGGGTTGTGTAGAATGGCTGGTTATATACCATGACTTGGGATAGGTAAAGTCAAAGAGAAGTTTCCAAAGAGACTTTCATATGCTAAAGACTTACTGGAGACCTAACTATTGTCAAGCTAAGGTTGTTTTTCCCTCTAGCAAAGCATTAACATTAAGACAGTAGGGGAGTTCCTGGACATTAGGCCATTGAGGAGATTGCCTTTTTCTTGTGAACTGATGGAGACTCTTATTAGTTTAACCATTTGGAGGTTGTTTTTTTTTTTTCCTTTCCTGTTTTTGGAAGTGTCCAGGAGATATCATACATGGCCCACCTTGAGGGAGTGTGCTGTTAGCCTGTACTTTGCCGTCAGCTTGCCCCGTGCTCCCTCATCATAGACTATCTTTTACTGCTTTTAGGTTCAACATCAGTGCTTAAAATTGTTAATTTTTAAATTTTCTTTAAATTATTTTACGAACTTAAAACACATATGAAAACTATTAATTTTATAATTAAACCTTGGTCAGTTTTTGACCAGTGATTCAGAATTGTTCCATAGTTTTCACTAATATTGGTGCTAAATATTTATCTTAAAAAATATGTCTAGGAATAATCAAGTGAGGCAAATTTTATTTCATTTTTTTCCTTGGAAAACTTTTTATGTGATTAGCCATTTATAAAATTAGATGTACATCGAGATCAACTTAATGCACCTGAATTTTGAATAAAGTATTTTTATTCTTGCTTTTTAATAGCTTTACTGAGGTATAATTACCTGCCATAAAATTAATTCATTTTAAATGTACAATTCAATGATTTTTAGTAAATTTACAGAGTTGTGTAACCATTACCACCATCCAATTTTAGTACATTTCCATCATTCCGAAAAGGTCCCTTGTGTCCATTTGCTGTCATTTCCCAGTCTATCTCCAACCTTAGGCAACCTCTGATCTACTTTGTATCTCTAAAGATTTGTTTTTCTGTACATATTATGTAAATGGAATATACGTTATGTGTCTTAAGTAAAAATTTTTTGAGATGTATAATTTCATTGTGGGAATAATCATTGCTTTTATATATTTCTTTTTTCAGGCTTTTCTCTGTATAGAATTTTCACATTGTCAGTATCACTCAGAAACAGTGGTTTATCCAACTGCAGCAAGTTCACTGAGTACTGTTGGCACTGGTGTTTATCCCTGTTGTAACCAAAAGGTTCTTCGGTTTGATCCCACTCAGCTAACAAAGGTAAATTTTGTTTTTTGTTGTTTTGGGGTTTTTTAGATTTTATCTATTTATTTATTTATTTTAATTTTTAAGTTTATTTATTTATTTTGAGAGAGAGGGATGGAGAGAGTGCGTGGGAGGAGCAGGGAGAGAGGGAGAGAGAATCCCAAGCAGGCTCTGCGCTATCAGCCCAGAGCCTGATACAGGGATTGAGCCCATGAACTGAGATCATGACCCAAAAGTGTAGTATAAAATACAAAGTATAAAGGTGATACATTCCTGTAGGAAAGACTTTAAAGAATACAAAAAATAAGTATAGTAGAAAGTAGGAGACCCTCTTTATTCCACTCCCTTGTTCTGCATCTTGTCTTAGAGGTAACCAGTTAACAGTTTCCTTTCAGACATTTTATACATTTCAGACACAAATTATATGCAATGTTTTGGTATTGGAAATCTGATCATACTATTCATACTATTCTGCCCTTTTAGATCAACAGTATACTTAGGTTATCTTTCATTTTCTTTTACTGCAGTTTAATATCCTAAGCCGTGCATATATCACAATTTATTTAACCATCCTCCTGTCGATCAACATTTAGATTATTTCCAGATTGATGGTATTACAGTGTTGTAATGAACATCCTTGCACATATATCTTGGTACAATATGTGAGTATTGCTGTAGGTTAGAGTCCTTGATCCGTAGGGGGGAAAGAATCTAAAGCTCTTCCTCCTCCTTCTCTTCCTCATCCATACAGCAGTTATTTATAAAGCACCAAAGCTGTTTCACACACTGTGCAAGTCAGAGAATAATCTAATTTCTGTAAAATTAGATTGTTTCCGCTTTCGTGGAGCTTTTAGTTCATACAGTACTATCAAAAGGAAAAAAAAAAAGCATGCAAGGAAATGTTTGAAGAAGTACACAGGGCCGTAAATATCTATAATAGGCTGGTCTGATGTGGGCATTCAAGTCAAGGAGTTGGCATTCAGTTGAGATCTGAAGAATGGATAGGAGTATATGAGGCAAAGAGGAAAAGAAAGAGCATTCTAATCTGAATACCAAAGCCAAAAGGAACACAGTGAATGAGAGAGACTGAAAGAAACTGCCTTTTGTAGAAAACATATAGTTTGAGAAAAAGTTGGCAGGGTAAATAGGCCCTGCAGGGCCAGGACCTTGTAGGCCATGTTACAGTTTTTTCTTTATTTTGTATTTTGAAAATCACTCACAGTGTGGACGGAGAGTGGCTTGGGAATAGTAAGTGCAGTCAGGTACAAGAGGAAGTTACCATGGTGGTCTTAGAGAGAGATGATAGTTTGGCCTAGGGTCGTAGAGATGAATTCAGTATTTAGGAAGTAAAACTGAAATGGCCTGGTGGATTATACCACAGAGGAAGAAGGAGTCGAGGATAACTCAGTTTCTTGCTTGTGCTCCTGGGTGGTGGTAGTGCTGTCTACTGACGAGGAAACAAGAAGGGAATCCGGTTTGGAGAGAAGCTCATGAGTTCTGCTTTGGACAGTCTGAGATTGAGGTGTCTAACAAAGAGTGTTAGATGCATGGGTCTTAGGGCTCAGAGAATTGGCTACCTGGAGGTGATAATTTTAAGTCTCTTTGCAAATAAGTAAGAATTGAAACCAGCAGGTATGGGTAAGCATAAGAAGAGCAGATAGCCTAAGGCAGAGCCCAGAGAAACTCCCAGAGTTTAATGGCTGGTTAGAGAAGTGTGAGCCTGCAAAAGAAAGTGATCAGGAGCAGCTGGAATAATAGGAGGAAAACCAAGGATGTTGTCGTGAAAGTCAAGGGAGTAGTATTTAAAGAAAGAAAAAGTGGACCATGATGCCAAATACTGCCAAATACTGATAGAATAATGAAAGATATGTGTCCTTTGGCTTTGGTAACCTGGAATTCATAAGTGTGACAATCTGTTTTGTCAAAGTGCTAGATCCCAAAGCCAGATTGGTAAGGGTTGCAGAGTGAGTGAGTGGAAGAACAAATGTGCACAATGTGAATAGCAACTCTTTTGGGAAATTTGAAAAAGGTAGAAAGTAAGTCAGTATTACGTTATAGATATTTGTTTATTGTTTCTGCTTTATTTTGTTTTGATAGGAGAGACCTTTTTATTTTTTTATTTTTATTTATTTATTTTTTTAAACGTGTATTTATTTCTGAGAGAGAGAGAGAGAGAGAGAGAGAGACAGAGCATGAACGGGGGAGGGGCAGAGAGAGGGAGGGAGACACAGAATCTGAAGCAGGCTCCAGGCTCTGAGCCATCAGCCCAGAGCCCGATGCGGGGCTTGAACTCACGGACCGTGAGATCGTGACCTGAGCTGAAGTTGGACGCTTAACCGACTGAGCCACCCAGGTGCCCCAGGAGAGACCTTTTTAAAAGGCAGTGGGAAGGATCCAGTTGAGGAAGAGAGGTTGACAAGTATAAGACCATGAGGACACAGGGTAGGGTGGGATCATAAGCACATGTGGCAATCTCAGTTTAGACAGGAGGAAGGGCAGTTCCTCTGTTGTAACAGTAGAGAAGAGTAGAATGGTTGCAGATATTAGTAAAATTGTGTTTTTGTCATTTAGATAAATTTTTCCAATTTAATGCCTTTCCTGTTCTCTATATAGTAGGGGGTAAAGCCATCTGCTAATAATAAGGGAAAAGGGAAGGTTTGAAGTAGTCTTTTTGGAAAACATGAGAGTGAATTTTCCAGAGAGAGGTTGTAGGTTAGTAAGCAGTTTGAGAGCCCATGGGAGATTGGTAATCATAAATTTACAATGAAACCCAACATGTCTTTTATGTCACTCTCTCTAGCACTCCTAAGCTGGTTGAGTGCAAACATGGAGAAAATGGGTAGTTGAGTTCGTCCAGAATTGGGGTTTTGCCGGATGGGTACGATTAGATTTACTGCCAAGGAATTTGGGTTATTAGCAAATTTAAGCTCAGTGACAAATTTAAGCTCAGTGGCAAATTTAAATTTAACAGGAGATTAGATACAACTGGAAGATAAAAGTCAGAAGAAACTATCCAGAATGAAGCACAGAGAGACAAAATGATGAGAAATCTAAAAGTAAGAAACCTAGAGAGTGCGTGTCATTTTTTAAATTGTGGTAAATAAACATAAAAATTTCCATCTAAACTGTTTTTCAAGTGTACGGCCCAGTAGTATTAAGTATATTCACACTGTTGTACAACCAGTCTCCAGAACTCTTTCGTCTTACAAAAACTGAAATTCTATAGCCAATCAACATTCTCCATTCCCCCTCCCCTCAGTGCCTGGCAACTCCCATTCTGTTTTCTGTCTCTACAAATTTGAAATCTCTTAAGTACCTCATATAGTAGTATTCTACACTATTTATCTTTTTATGTAAGAAGCACTAATTTCTTAATGGGGTTCCCAATAGAAATAAAAAGAGAATGTATTAGAGGCAAAATTTGAAGAGAGAACGGTTGAGATACTTCAGAATTATTGAAAGATTTTAATTTATAGATTCAAGAATTCCAGGGGTGCCTGGGTGGCTCAGTTGGTTGAGTGTTGGACTCTTGATTTTGGCTCAGGTCATGATCCCAGGGTTGTGGGATTGAACCCCACATTGGGCTTCACATTGAGCATGGAGTGTGCTTAAGATTCTCTCTCTCTCCCTCTGCCCTTCTCCCCTGCTCTCTCTCTTTAAAAAATAAATTTAAAAAGTAAAATAAATAAAAAAATAAAAAGAATTCCGGTGATTCCCTTTAATGGAATTGTTGAAGCACTATATTGTACACTTAAAACTAATATAACACTCTGTGTTAACTAACTGGAATTAAAAAAAAAAAAAAAATTCCAGTGACTTCCAGTAAAAATAGTAGGAAATCCATACCTGCACATATCAGAGTGAAACTGCAGACAACAAAAGAAAACATTTAAAAGCAGCCAGATGGAAAAAGTAGAATCCCTTCAAAACATCAATAATGAGAGTTCACATCTCAAAATGGCGTCAATGGAAGCCAGAGTATAGTTCCTTCAGTCTTTGGTGTACCAAAAGAAATAGTTAACATTCTAGAAATCTGTGCCTTCCTTAAATATCCTTTGAGAGTGAAGACAAAATAAAAACATTTTTAGGCAAAGAAAAATTGAAGGAATTTTCAACCAATGAATTGCTTTAAAGGAGATACTAATGATGTTCTCAAGATACAGGAAGGAATGAAGACCAAAGAAAAAAATTGATATATTGGTAAATCTAAATGAATATTGACTATATTAAGCAATGATGGTAACACTTTATGTGTGTGTGTGTATGTTTGTAATAAATATAGGATTATATAAGTAAAATAGAAAATTTAAAATAATCAACACATACTCTAGATTTTAATGTATAATTTTAAAACCCACAACAATAGCCTGTAGATTAGAAGGATGTTAAAGTGGAGGTCTGACAGTTTAAAAGGTCTTGCATTGTTTAAGAGAAGAGGTATTAATGGAGTGCCTGGGTGGCTTAGTCAGTTGAGCATCCAACTTTGACTCAGGTCATGATCTCATAGCTTGTGAGTTCGAGCCCCGTGTCAGGCTCTGTGCTGACAGCTCAGAGCCTGGAGCCTGCTTCAGATTCTGTCTGTCTCTCTCTCTCTGCCCCTCCTCTGCTCATGCTCTGTCTCTTTGTCTCTCAAAAATAATAAACATTAAAAGAAAAATTAAAAAAAAAACAGGAGGTATTAACAAATTAGACTTTGATAAGTCAAGGATACGAGTTATAAGTTCTAAGATAACCACTAAAAGGATAAAAGAATGTATAATTTCCAAATTAATATATATAAAGGGAATGAGAGGAATGATTTAAAAAAAAATCTTAGCAAATTTAGAAATAAAAGGGAAATAACACAATCCAATAAAGAATGGATAATACACAACTTAAAACAAATGTCACACTTAAGAGTGAAATGTAGAAAAGTTTTCCTTTGAAATTAGGAGTAAGATAAGGGTGCACATTGTTACAACAGTTCTATTCAAATTGAACTGGAGGTCCTAGACAGCACAGTAATGCAAGAAAAAAATAAAAAGTGTAAGGATCAAAAAGAAACTGTCATAATTTGCAGATCACATTGTGAACATAGAAAATCCTGAAGAATCTTCAGATAAATTATTAGAATTAATAGGAATTTAAGATTGATCTGTTAAACATCATTTACAAAAACCAATTTTATTTCTATAAACCAAACAATGTTAGAAGATCAAATTTATAAAAAGAAACCATTTACAGTAGTCTCAAAAAATCAGGTACCTAGGATTAAATCTAATAGAATATGTGCAAGAACTCTATACAGAAAACATAAAACACTAATGAGAGAAAATAAAACTAAAAAATGGATTGTCATACCACATTCATAGATTGGAAAACTCAGTATTGTAAAGATGTAAATGTTCCCCAAACTGGTCTATTTAGATCAATGTAATCTCAATAAAAATACTAACAGATTTTTATTGGGAACTTTGCTAAACTGATTGTAATGTCTGTGGAAATGAAGAGGGCCAAGGATAACCAAGATACTCTCAAAGAACCAAAGGTAGAAGTGCTTGCTCTTCCCAACATGAAGATTTATTACAAAGCCATTAGGGTGATACTGGCAGAGAGTAGACAGACCAGTAGAAGAGAGTACTCACAGCCACTTGGATACTTGACTATGACAGAGATGGCAGTATAGAGCAGTGGGCAAAGGGTAGACTTTTTAGTAAGAGGTCCTGGAACATTGGTATATCCATTTTGGGAAAAAAATGGAAATGGAATCTATCCCAAACTACTCACAAAAAAAGATCTGTATGTGAAAGGAGAACTAATAAAGCTATTAAAAGATAATACCATAAAAAATCTTATTTTTTATTTTAGAGTGAGCAGGGGAGAGGGGCAGAGAGAGAGAAAGTCTTAAGCAGGCTCCATGCTCAGCGTATGGAGCCCAAGACAGGGGTCGATCCCATGACCCTGGGATCATGACCTGAGCTGAAATCAAGAGGTGGATGCTCAACCAACTGAGTCACCCACACATCCATTATTTAGTTTTTTAAAGTAAACTCTACCCCCCAATATGGAGCTCAAACTCACAAATCCAAGATCAAGAGTTGCATGCTCTAATGAATGAGCCAGCCAGGAGTCCCAAGAAAGAGATTTTTAAATTCCAGTACATCACCTACATTAAATAAACTTCAATAGACAAAGTCATAGGTAGGACCAGATATTAGCAACATATCCATGAAAGGTTCATATTAAGATGTTTTTGGGGCGCCTGGGTGGCGCAGTCGGTTAAGCGTCCGACTTCAGCCAGGTCACGATCTCGCAGTCCGTGAGTTCGAGCCCCGCGTCGGGCTCTGGGCTGATGGCTCAGAGCCTGGAGCCTGTTTCCGATTCTGTGTCTCCCTCTCTCTCTGCCCCTCCCCCGTTCATGCTCTGTCTCTCTCTGTCCCAAAAATAAATAAACGTTGAAAAAAAAAAAAAAAGATGTTTTTAGCTCATACAAATCGATAAGAAAACAGTGTTTTAACTTTTTTATGTTTATTTATTTTTGAGACAGAGCGTGAGCAGGGGAGGGGCAGAGAGAGAGGGAGACACAGAATCAGAAGTAGGCTCTAGGCTCTGAGCTGTCAGCACAGAGCCCGACATGAGGCTCGAACTCACAAGCTGTGAGATCATGACCTGAGCTGAAGTCGGACACTTAACCGACTGAGCCACCCAGGCACCCCACAATAAGAAAACAATAATAGGAATGTCACACAAGAAGGCATTTCGCTGGGGAAAAAAAGACATTTAGCTGTCTTGTAACCACGAAAAGGAGTTCAACCTCATTTGTAATTGAGGAAATGCAAATTAAAACCACAATGAGATACTACTACATGCTCACCAGAATGACTAAGATTAAAATGCCTTACCAAGTGTTAGTATATAGAGTAATAACACTCATATACTTCTGAGACTAATATAATTTGGTACACATGAGCACTTTTACACCAGGAAATGTAAAAGATTGTTCATAAGTTTTATTTGTAATAGCTCCAAACTGGAAATAACCCATCCATCAACTGTAGAATAGATATGCAAATTGTGAATTTGTATACAATGGAATAGTATACGTTAAAACAAATGTTATTGTTACATACAATAATGTGGTTGACTCATAAAGACATAATGTTAAACAAAACAAGTGAGGTAAAAGTATAGCTAAGTTTAGGGATGCATCCTTTAGTGGTAAAAGGATAAAAACAGGGAAGTGAGTACCATAAAAGTCAGGATAAAGATTATCTTTTGGGAGAAAGGAGGCAGTTACAATCAGGAATGAGCCCATAGGAATTCCAAAAGTGTTGGTAATATTCTAGTTTTTTTTAATATATATGTGTGTATGTGTGTATACACTTATATAAGTTTATTTATTTTGAGAGAGAGAGAGAGAGAATCCCTAGCAGGCTCCCATGTGGGACTTGAACTCACGAACTGTGAGATCATGACCTGAGCCAAAATCAAGAGTCAGATGCTCAACCAACTGAGCCACCCAGGCACCTCAGCAATATTCTGTTTCTTAATGTGAATGAATGTTGGTTACATGAATATTCTTGACTATTTATTAAGGTGTACATTTATATTTCATGCTCTTTTCTGTATGAGTACAGTTAACCCTTGAACAACATGGGTGAATGGCATGGATCCACTTATACGTTGATTTTTTTTTGATAAGTACAGTATAGTACCATAAATATTTTTTCTTCCTTTTGATTTTCTTTCCTTAGCTTGCCTTATTTTAAGAATACAGTATATAATACATATAACACACAATATGTGTTAATCAGCTGTTTATCAGTAACGTTTCCAGTCAACAGTAGGGTCTTAGTAGTTAAGTTTTGGGGAGCCAAAAGTTATGTGGATTTTTTACTATGCAGGGGATCGGCACCCCTAACCCTGCATTATACAGGAATCAACTGCCTTATTTTTTTCTTTCTTTTTTTTTTTTTTTTTCAACGTTTATTTATTTTTGGGACAGAGAGAGACAGAGCATGAGCGGGGGAGGGGCAGAGAGAGAGGGAGACACAGAATCGGAAACAGGCTCCAGGCTCTGAGCCACCAACCCAGAGCCCGACGCGGGGCTCGAACTCACGGACCGCGAGATCGTGACCTGGCTGAAGTCGGACGCTTAACCGACTGCGCCACCCAGGCGCCCCTGCCTTATTTTTTTCTTGAGAAAAAGTTATAAAATGGTTAATATGACAATATGGCTGGGCAAAGAAAAACAAAAACATACAATCATCTTTAAAGGAATATTTCTATTACAAACCAACCTCTCTAATGTAGTATCTCTTACATGACAGGGTTGTAAAGTGAAGGACCACATAGTTGCTCTTCATGATCAAAGTGAAGGCGGAGATTTGCTGTCGTGTCCAACCACTAGAATACTGGACGATCTGCACAAACACAAAGATGTCATTGTTGTGCCTTTTTCTAAAGATACAGTTAGGTGAGGTGGGGGTGGGGGGACGCGCTGCAGCGCTTTATTCAGTGCTTCCCATCTCAGAATCCTCGTGCCTCCCCAAACCAATAATGGCAGACCCCACATAGCTTACGTTATTCCAGAAAGCTTACTGAAATTACATGTCAGCTTGCAGTAAGAGCAAGCAGGTGTTTATTTGATAGAAAAAATATGGGAGGTCCAAGGGAAAGAAAAACTAATAAAAAGAGTCTTTGGTGATTGAAAGGTTGGGACCTGCAATTCAGTTTTTGAGGTTTTTTTTTTTTTTTCTTTTTCGAAGTCACTTAAGCCCTTTTTAAATCCTTGATGGATACAACTAGAAAAAAAAATTATTAAGGTTTTCTTTGCATAAATTTGAACTGCTTGATTTAATAATTTCTGAAGTCACTTCTATCATTTTCCAATTGCAGTAAGCTGTCAGGTTGGGGGTAGGGGGACCCTTTCCTGAAGGCTGTTCTCTTAAAAGTACCAGTCTTAGCAGCCCATTTCACTACCTGGCAAGTAGGATGCTTGGAATGCAGTAGTGCCTCCCCTGTATGGAGTGCCTTCTGCTAGGGGAAATCACTGGAGGAATTAAGAAATGGAAATGTTGAGGTGGCATGCCTTATACTCAAGAACTATATTTCTAAAGAACATTTATAAAACATTTGCAATAAAAATAGACATCATTTGCATTTAACTTCTTCTGAAATTGAACACTTCTCCCTAAAATCTCTTTTTCTTTCAAGTGATTCTGGGGTTGGTCCCTGTGATGAAAAGGGTCTAGACTGTGATGTTTTATTGGAGCCAAATACACCATGGGGCCCCAAAAGTGGGGAGCTCAATGCTGTGAGTAGCTTGTTTCACTTATTCTTTTTTGATATGAACAATTGGTGACATTTAATCTTTGACCGAAATGTGATGGGTTTAAACTGAAATTGATATTTTCAATTAATAAGCATTTACTGACTATCTGATCATAACAAATGCTGAGTTAGTAGGACTATAAGGGTAATAGGACATGTTCCTTGCCCTCAACTAATAATTAATCAACTTCAATTTGGGGAAAAAATATAACATGTTCTTCAGAGGTTTTATTATGAACAAGTAATGATTTGAGGATTGAAGATAGTATGAATGGGATATTTTGTCCCCTCCTAATTCTAATTCTGTAAACTTTTTTGGTATGAAATTTTTTTTTAATTGAAATCAGGAATGCATTTAGCTTTTGCAGGGTTTCAAAACTGAAATATTTTTCAGGTGGCCAGATAGCTTTAAGTCCTTTGATTCTTATTACTGACAACCAGGGAATCTCTATTTGCCCATGAACTTCCTCGCTTTGTATTGGCTGAGGTATCATTTACTTGACAAAGTGAAATATTCTTTTTTTTTTTTTTTTTTTTAATTTTTTTTTTTAGCGTTTATTTATTTTTGAGACAGAGAGAGAGCATGAATGGGGGAGGGTCAGAGAGAGGGAGACACAGAATCTGAAACAGGCTCCAGGCTCTGAGCTGTCAGCACAGAGCCCGACACGGGGCTTGAACTCACGAACTGCGAGATCATGACCTGAGCCGAAGTCAGACGCTTAACCAACTGAGCCACCCAGGCGCCCTGACAAAGTGAAATATTCTATGTAAAATGTATTGTCAACTCCAAATGGCTACAAATATTCAATCATTAACATTCTTTAATTATGTACAATATAGCAAATGAGGTTTTTTGAATATCCATATATAATTTGGTTCTTGGATCTATAATAAAATATAAACATTAAAAAGTGATTGAAATAGTTCAAAAATTAAATCATATTATCTCTGCCTGTGATTTACTTATCCTTTGGAAATGATACTGGGAAGTGTTGATTTTCCTTTTTGTTTTTTTTGTTTTGTTTTTAATGTTTATTTATTTTGAGAGAGAGTGAGTAAGAAAGGGTTCGGAGACAGGGCAAAGACAGAGACAGAGTATCCAAAGTGGGCTCGGCACTGACAGCAGAGAGCCCATTGCAGGGCTTGAACTCACGAACCGTGAGATCACGACCCCAGCTGAAGTTGGATGTTTAACCAGCTGAGCCACCCAGGTGCCCCAGAAGTGTTGATTTTCTTTTTCTTTCTGTCTTTTTTTTTTTTTTTTTTTTAATGTTTGTTTATTTTGAGCGAGTCAGTGAGCATGAGCAGAGAGAGGGAGTAGAGGGAGAGTGAACAGAAGGAGAGGGGAAGAGAGAATCCCAAGCAGGCTCCATGCTGTCAGCACAGAGCCCAATGCAGGGCTTGATCTCACAAACTGTGAGATCATGACCTAAGCCGAAATCAAAACTCAAACACTTAAGACTGAGCAAACCCAGGTGCCCCGATTTTCTTTTTCTTTCTTTTCTTTTTATAAACATATACATCTTTTTCTAGACAGCCATTATAAAAACCTTGTAAAACATCATTTTCAGCCTGAGTTTTAAGTTGTTTCAACCTGGAAAGGAACTATACTTGCAGCTTTTTTCAACTCTTACAGTATCCACATGAAAATAAGGAGCTGCAATCTGGGTAGATACAAATTTATTAATCTCTCATTCCTTTGTCTTATAGTTTTTGTCACTGAAAAACTGGACTCTGCAACTGGTAAGCAAGCAACTATACTTTACTTTCATCTCTTTCTTCCAAAACTAAAGTTTAGTTTAATAGAATCTTACCAGTATCTTATTTTACAGACTTTAGTTCAATGCAGTTATCTTTTGCAGCTTCTGTAATTTTGTACTTACTAAAAATGCCATTGTTTAAAACAGACATATACTCCATAAGTCTCTTTAATGGCTTTTTTGAAGTCACTTTTAAGTCACATTAGGTCATAGAACAAAGCAACAAATGTGTTAAATTCCAGGTATTTGGTGGTTTGATTGACACGTTGGTTGATTTTTTTTTTTTTTTAACCTCTTTGCCATCACCCTGCCATGTGCCACCAATATTCAGAAGAATGGAAATGGAATTTGGATCAGTGATGACAGAAAGCAGGGTGGGTAGATGCAGGAAGTTGATGCAGATATGGTTGAGTAATCCAAGGCCACGTTTATCCAGGGAATGTGTACATATGGTTGCTTATGGGACTACTTTAATACTAGCAATTATTATATTTTAATGTAATCCTAATATCAAGGAACATGTATTCAGTTAAGTGATAGAGGTATAGTTTGACAAATGCTGATGACCTATTATGGGCCCAACACTCTACTAGAATATGCGAAGGAAATAAATAAAAGATATTTAATGTGATCCTCTCCTAAATGTAGAACTTCTTATGGCCATTTCCTGAATGTTGTATTAGGTATTGGTCATTTTATTAGCTCTTGTTTGACTCATTAAATTTAGATAAATTTGAAAGCGTCCATTAGAGATGTATTAATTTTATGTTTTTAAAAGAGTGTGTGTGTGTGTGTGTGTGTTTTTTTAATTCAGAAACAACAATCATTATTTTCGGAAGAAGAAGAATATACCACTGGATCTGAGGTCACTGAAGATGAAGTTGGAGATGAAGAAGAAATATCCAAGAAACAAAGTACTGATTTCTAAGATAAAATCAAGTCTCACTTTTATGAAGGGGTTGCATTCTAAAGGCTCTAATGCAAGGGATGATGAATTAGCTTTGTAAGTCTACATGGTAGGTTACAACATGGAAAAAAAATAAATAAAGGAGGCTTCATCAAGATTCTCTAACCCTGGCACTAACACAGAATAATCACAAAGTTATTTAAAAAGTGCAGTGTATTGAGAAATAATCCTCCAAGTTTTCATTTCAAGTGTAACCTAAGGGGTTTCTCAAAATGTATGACTTATATCAGTGTACCAGAGATGATTTGAAGTGACACTGTTCGAGCCCCACATCAGGCTTTGTGCTGACAGCTCAGAGCCTGGAGCCTGCTTCAGAATCTGTGTCTCCCTCTCTGTCTGCCCCTCCCCCATTCACGCTCTGTCTCTCAAAAAATAAACATAATAATAAAAAATTTTTTTTTGAAGTGACACTCAAATGAAGCACCAGAGTGTGATTTTTAAAAAACTAAAAACATGATTTTATACAACTACAGAATGAACTTGTGTCAACATTTTTCAACTCATTAGTGAGAGAAACAGCCAAAGTTGGTTCAGAGAACATTTGAAGGCTTGGGTATTTATAGACACTTGAAAAAGAATGTTAAAAAGGATTGCAAGTTAGCGGCAAAACTGATTGATGTTCTACTAGGCAGTAACTGATAACCTTTGAGGTTATCTTTTCTTCTAAAAAAATCATTTGCATTTCTATTAGACACAAAAATCTGCAAGTTAACATAAGACTTCATGTCCTCTGGGCCTTCAATAACAGTAAATAGGAAAGACACAAGGACATTTTCTTTGAGAATTAAGTAATTCTTACATGGGCCTTTTTTTTTTTTAATATAATTATTATCAAATTAGCTTGCATACAACACCCAGTGCTCATCCCAACAGGTGCAATATTACACTATTGCAATATTACAATATTCCATTGTGTGAGTGTATCACCCATTGTGTGAGTATATCACCTCCTCAATGGCCGTCACCCATTTTCCCTCCCCTCCACCCCCTCCACCCTCAGTTTCTTCTCTGTATTTAAGAGTCTCTTGTGGTTTGCCTCCTTCCCTCTCTGTAACTGTTTTTTCCCCCTTCCCTTCCCCTATGGTCTTCTGTTAAGTTTCTCAAGATCCACATATGAGTGAAAACATTGATATCTGTCCTCTGACTGACTTATTTCACTCAGCATAATACCTTCCAGTTCCATCCATGTTGCTGCAAAGGGCCATATTTCATTCTTTCTCATTGCCACGTAGTACTCCATTGTGTATATAAACCACATCTTCTTTATTCATTTGTCAGTTGATGGACATTTAGGCTCTTTCCATAATTTGGCTATTGTTGAAAGTGCCGCTGTAAACATTGGGGTACATGTGCCCCTATGCATCAGCACTCCTGTATCCCTTGGGTAAATTCCTAGTAGTGCTATTGCTGAGACATAGGGTAGATCTATTTTTAATTTTTTGAGGAACCTCCACACTGTTTTCCAGAGCAGCTGCACCAATTTGCATTCCCACAAACAGTGCAAGAGGGTTCCTGTTTCTCCGCATCCTCACCAGCATCTGTAGTTTCCTGAGTTGTTCATTTTAGCCACTCTTGACAGGTGTGAGGTGGTATCTCAGTGTGGCTTTTATTTTACACAGGTCTTTTAAACAGTCCTCCAATATGACACTAAAAGGACATGCAACCCTCCCTTTGTCTTTTTTCCAACTTTTACGTAATTTTTATGTGTTCAATCCTCTTATTAAAAACTAGTCCTTTATCAATTACTTTTAAATTATAATTCGTCAAGAAGAAAATGCTGCTGTGTTTTGTGTGGGCTTTTTTACCTACAGTTGATTGAGATAGAATTTATACGTAATAAAATTCACCCATTTTTAAGTGTATATATTGAGTTTTAGCATACAATTGGGTAATCACCACCAAAATCAAGACCTAGAACATCACTCCAAAAAGTTATCTCCTGCCCGTTTACACTCCTCTAAGGTCTCATGTGAGTGGAATCCTGAGTAGTGTTTTGTGTGTATAGCTTCTTTCACTTAGTATGATGTTTTTGAGATTCGTCCATATTGTTGTGTGTATCAGTAGTTTCTTTTTATTGCACAGAAGTATTCCATTGTGTGAGTGTGAGTATATCATAATTTGTGTATTCATTCACCATTTCATGGACATTTGGGTTGATTCCATTCTTGGCTATTAACAAATAATGCTGCCATGAACGTTTGCATACAAGGCCGTGTGGACATATGTTTTCATTTTTCTTGGGTAGATACCTAGGAGTGGAATTGCTGGGTCATATGGTAAGTGTTAACGTTTAACTTTAAAAGAAACTGACAGACTGTTTTACAAAGTGACTACCATTTTGCGTTCTACCAGCAATGTATGAGTTCAGTTGCTATACGTTTCTACCAATATTTGGTATTATTGTTACTTTTTTTTTAACTTTAGCCATTCTAGTGTAGGTATATAATTCTGGGCATCTTCTCATGTGCTCACTGGCCATTTATATATCTTTTTCATGAAGTATTTGTTTAAATGATCTTTTACCTGTTTTTCAGTTGGATTGTTTGCCTCATTATTGAATTACAAGCATTTCTTATATATTTTTGGATACAAGTTCATATGTTTTGCAAATATTTGCCCCTAGTTTGTGGCTTGCCTTTTAATTTTATTAATGATGTCTTTTGGGGGCACCTGGGGCACTTAGTTGGTTAAGCGTCCAACTGTTGGTATTGGCTTAAGTCCTGATCTCAGGATTCTGGGAGCCCAACATGAGATCATCGGATGATCTCACAGTCATGGAATAGAACAGCATGGAGCCTGCTTGGGAATTTTCAAGCAGTTCTTTTCAAGCAGTTCTTTTTTTTTTTTTTTTTTTTAATTTTTTAAAAAATGTTTATTCATTTTTGAGAGAGAGTACAAGTAGGGGAGGGGCAGAGAGCAGGCTCCATGCTCTGAGCTGTCAGCACAGAGCCTGACACGGGGCTTGAACCCACGAACTGTGAGATCAGGACCTGAGCTGAAGTCAGACACTTAACCAACTGAGCCACCCAGGCGCTCTCTCTCCCTTTTCTTCTATTCCTTTCCTGCGCATGTGCACACACTCTCTCTCAAATAAATTTTTAAAAAATGATGTCTTTTGAAGAGCAAAAGGTTTTAATTTCATGAACTCTAATGTTTTTGTGTCCCTTTTATGTTTCATACTTTAATAACTAAGAAATCTTTGTTTACCCCAAGGTCACAAAGATTTTCTGCTTGTTTTCTTCTAGAAGTTGTATGATTTTAGCTTTTGTATTTAATTCTATGATCTCTTCCAGGTTAATTTTTGTGTATTGTATAAGTTAAGGGTCGAGCTTCCCTTTGTTTTCCTATAGGCATAGCCAATTTTTCCAGAACCATTTGTTGAAAAGAATGGTCTTTCCCCATTGGATTACCTTGACACTTTTGTTAAAAAATCAACTGATCATTTACATGTGGATCTATTTTTAAACTCTTTGTTTTCTTCCATTGATTTTTATGTATCCTTTATTTACATCAGTGTATGAGTACCACATGGTCTTAATTTTTGTAGCTTTTAGTGATTCCTGAAATCTGGTGATGTGAGTTCTTCAAAATTGTTCTTTTATTTTTAGATTATTTTTGTATTTCTAGGTGCTTTGCATTTCCTGTCTATTTTAGAACAAAGGTAACTACTTCTACAAAAAAACTGCTGGAACTTTCATTAGGATTGTGTTGAACCATATATCAATTTGGAGAGAATTGCTTTTTTTTTTTTTTTAACAATGGCAAGTCTTCCAATCCATGAATACAAAATATCTCTCCATTTATTTAGTTCTCTAATGTCTCTCAACAATGTTTTATAGTTTCAGTATGCAGATATTGAACATCTTTTGTTCAATTTATTCCTAAGTGCTTTTTTAAATGCTGTTACAAATGGAAGTAGGTTTTTTAAATTTTTCCAACTTTTCAGTTGTTACAGTTGACCTTGTTTCTTGTGCCCTTGCTAATTTCACATAATTTTTCTTTGCTTATTAGATTCCTTTCCAGTGTGTATGCTTTTTATTTCTTTGTCTTGCTTTTTTGTACTCATTAGGGCCTCCTACTGACTAGAAGTGGTAAGAACACATGTCCTTACCTTGCTCCCTATCTTAAGGGGAAAGCATTCATTCTTTAACCATTAAGTATAAAATGTTAGTGGTTGGTTTCTCATAAATGCCCTTTCTCAGGTTGAGGAAGTTCTTTTCTGTTTCTAAGTTGTTGAATTATTATGGTGAATGGGTGTTGAATTTTGTTAAATGTTTTTTCCCCATCTATTGAGATGATGATACAGGTTTTCTCCATATTATCAGTATGAGAAATTGAAATCGGTTTTTCAAGTGTTATGCCAATCTTCTAGGGTAAACTCTACTTGGTCATGAAGTATTTTTCTTTTTATATATTAATGTATTTGACTTGCTAGTATTTTGTTAAGGATTGTTTGTGTTTATGAGTGATATTAGTTTTTTGTTTTTAGTTTCCTATGACATCGTCTTTAAGTTTGGTTATTAGGATAATACTAATCTTATAAAATGAGTTGGAAAGTGTTCTCCTCACTTTTCTGAAAGAACTTGTGTACTGTTTGTATTATTTGTCCCTGAAATGTATGATAAAATTCATCAGTGGAGTCATCTGGGCCTACAGCTTTCTTTTGGGGAAGGTTTTTAATTAATTATGAATTTATTACCTTCAACGTAGTGCTATTCAGGTTTTCTGTTTCATCTTGAATCTGATAACTTGTATTTTTCAAGGAATTTCTCCATTTTTATCAAGGTTGTCAAATTTATTGGCATAAAGTTGCTTACAATATTTTCTTATCCTTTTCTGTCTAAAAGATCTGTAGTGATGTCCCTCTTTCAATCCTGATATTGGTAATTTGTGTTTTATCACTTTTTTCTTGAACAGTTTAGCTAGAGGTTCATTTTACTGATCTTTTCAAGGAATCACCTTTTGATTTTATTGATTTTTCTCTATGGTTTGTCAATTTTGTATTTCATTGGTTGTCACTCTTATATTTAGCATTTCCTTCCTTGTAATTATTTTGTTTTTTGTTTTGTTTTGTTTTGTTTCAGTATATGAAGTTTATTGTCAAATTGGTTTCCACACAACACCCAGTGCTCATCCCAAAAGGTGCCCTCCTCAATACCCATCACCCACCCTCCCCTCCCTCCCACCCCCCATCAACCCTCAGTTTGTTCTCAGTTTTTAAGTCTCTTATGCTTTGGCTCTCTCTCCCACTCTAACCTCTTTTTTTTTTTTTTTTCCTTCCCCTCCTCCTTGGGTTTCTGTTAAGTTTCTTAGGATACACATAAGAGTGAAACCATATGGTATCTGTCTTTCTCTGTATGGCTTATTTCACTTAGCATAACACTCTCCAGTTCCATCCACGTTGCTACAAAGGGCCATATTTCGTTCTTTCTCATTGCCACGTAGTATTCCATTGTGTATATAAACCACAATTTCTTTATCCATTCATCAGTTGATGGACATTTAGGCTCTTTCCATAATTTGGCTATTGTTGAGAGTGCTGCTATAAACATTGGGGTACAAGTGCCCCTATGCATCAGCACTCCTGTATCCCCACCCAATAGCAGTGCTATTGCTGGGTAGGTTAGGTCTATTTTTAATTTTTTGAGGAACCTCCACACTGCTTTCCAGAGCGGCTGCACCAGTTTGCATTCCCACCAACAGTGCAAGAGGGTTCCCGTTTCTCCACATCCTCTCCAGCATCTATAGTCTCCTGATTTGTTCATTTTGGCAACTCTGACTGGCGTGAGGTGATATCTGAGTGTGGTTTTGATTTGTATTTCCCTGATGAGGAGCGACGTTGAGCATCTTTTCATGTGCCTGCTGGCCATCTGGACGTCGTCTTTAGAGAAGTGTCTATTCATGTTTTCTGCCCATTTCTTCACTGGGTTATTTGTTTTTCGGGTGTGGAGTTTGGTGAGCTCTTTATAGATTTTGGATATTAGCCCTTTGTCCGATATGTCATTTGCAAATATCTTTTCCCATTCTGTTGGTTGCCTTTTAGTTTTGTTGGTTGTTTCCTTTGCTGTGCAGAAGCTTTTTATCTTCATAAGGTCCCAGTAGTTCACTTTTGCTTTTAATTCCCTTGCCTTTGGAGATGTGTCAAGTAAGAAATTGCTACGGCTGCTTTCTCTTCTAGGGTTTTGATGGTTTCCTGTCTCACATTCAGGTCCTTTATCCATTTTGAGTTTATTTTTGTGAATGGTGTGAAGAAGTGGTCTAGTTTCAACCTTCTGCATGTTGCTGTCCAGTTCTCCCAGCACCATTTGTTAAAGAGACTGTCTTTTTTCCATTGGATATTCTTTCCTGCTTTGTCAAAGATGAGTTGGCCATACGTTTGTGGGTCTAGTTCTGGGGTTTCTATTCTATTCCATTGGTCTATGTGTCTGTTTTTGTGCCACCTTGTAATTATTTTGAACTTAATTTCCTTTATTTCTTTTTTAACTTCTTAAGGTAGAAACTTAAATTATTGTTTTTTTTACTTTTCTTCTTTTCTAATACAAGCATTTAAAGCTGTAAGATATGCTCTAAACACCACTTTAACTATTTCCCACAGGCTTTGTTATGTCTTGTTTTCATTTATAATCAGTACAGAGTATTTTCTAATTCCCATTATGATTTTGTTTTTGTTTGACACATGTGTTATTTAGTAGTATGTTGTTTAATTTCCAAATATTTTCAGATTGTCTGGGTATTTTCAGTTACAGGTTTCTAACTTAATCCCATCATGGTGAGAGAACATACTCTATGTTGTTTCACCCCTTAAATTTTAGTGATACATGTTCCACATGTACATGAAAAGAATGTGAAATCTGTTCTTGGTGTAGTCTATAAATGTTAAGTTGTTTTGGTTATCTGTTGCAAATCTTCTACAGTTGTGCTCTTTTTCTGACTGCTTCTTTTTTTTTTTTTTTTTTTAATATATGAAATTTATTGTCAAATTGGTTTCCATACAACACCCAGTGCTCATCCCAAAAGATGCCCTCCTCAATACCCATCACCCACCCTCCCCTCCCTCCCACCCCCCATCAACCCTCAGTTTGTTCTCAGTTTTTAACAGTCTCTTATGCTTTGGCTCTCTCCCACTCTAACCTCTTTTTTTCCTTCCCTTCCCCCATGGGTTTCTGTTAAGTTTCTCAGGATCCACATAAGAGTGAAACCATATGGTATCTGTCTTTCTCTGTATGGCTTATTTCACTTAGCATCGCACTCTCCAGTTCCATCCACGTTGCTACAAAAGGCCATATTTCATTTTTTCTCATTGCCACGTAGTATTCCATTGTGTATATAAACCACAATTTCTTTATCCATTCATCAGTTGATGGACATTTAGGCTCTTTCCATAATTTGGCTATTGTTGAGAGTGCTGCTATGAACATTGGGGTACAAGTGCCCCTATGCATCAGTACTCCTGTATCCCTTGGATAAATTCCTAGCAGTGCTATTGCTGGGTCATAGGGTAGGTCTATTTTTAATTTTCTGAGGAACCTCCACACTGCTTTCCAGAGCGGCTGCACCAATTTGCATTCCCACCAACAGTGCAAGAGGGTTCCCGTTTCTCCACATCCTCTCCAGCATCTATAGTCTCCTGATTTGTTCATTTTGGCCACTCTCACTGGCGTGAGGTGATACCTGAGTGTGGTTTTGATTTGTATTTCCCTGATAAGGAGCGACGTTGAACATCTTTTCATGTGCCTGTTGGCCATCCGGATGTCTTCTTTAGAGAAGTGTCTATTCATGTTTTCTGCCCATTTCTTCACTGGGTTATTTGTTTTTCGGGTGTGGAGTTTGGTGAGCTCTTTATAGATTTTGGATACTAGCCCTTTGTCCGATATGTCATTTGCAAATATCTTTTCCCATTCCGTTGGTTGCCTTTTAGTTTTGTTGGTTGTTTCCTTTGCTGTGCAGAAGCTTTTTATCTTCATAAGGTCCCAGTAGTTCACTTTTGCTTTTAATTCCCTTGCCTTTGGGGATGTGTCGAGTAAGAGATTGCTACGGCTGAGGTCAGAGAGGTCTTTTCCTGCTTTCTCCTCTAAGGTTTTGATGGTTTCCTGTCTCACATTCAGGTCCTTTATACATTTTGAGTTTATTTTTGTGAATGGTGTGAGAAAGTGGTCTAGTTTCAACCTTCTGCATGTTGCTGTCCAGTTCTCCCAGCACCATTTGTTAAAGAGACTGTCTTTTTTCCATTGGATGTTCTTTCCTGCTTTGTCAAAGATGAGTTGGCCATACGTTTGTGGGTCTAGTTCTGGGGTTTCTATTCTATTCCATTGGTCTATGTGTCTGTTTTTGTGCCAACTGACTGCTTATTTCTAACTTCTCTTTCCACTGATTAGTAAAAGATGTTGAAATCTCCAGCTATAATTGTTAATATATGTATTTTTCCTTTTAAGTCTACTAGTTTTATACTTTGTGTACATTACAGCTTTATGATTAGGCATACATATATAGTATATTGACTCTTTTATCATGATATATTCCTCTTTGTCTGTAGTAAAACTGTCTTGAAGTCTGTTTGGTACTCATATTATCACTCTAGATTTGTTTACTCTTTGAATGGCATATCTTCTTGCTATCCTTTTATTTTTAACCTCTTTGTGTTTCTGACTTAAAGTGTATATCTTGTAGATAGCATGTTGTTGAAAACTGCTTTTTTATCCAGTTTGACAGTTTGCCTTTTTATTGGAGTATGTATTCTATTTATATTTAATGTGTTTAATGATGTGGTTGCATTAGTTCTGCCATTTTGCTATTCATTTTCTAATTATTTCAGATGTTATGTTTCTCTTATTTTGCCTTTCTTGCTTTTTTTGTGCTAAGAAAATAAATTTAGTATATCATTCTAATTATTTTACTGGCTTTTTAGTTGTATTTCTTTGCATTTTATTGTTCTAAAGATTACAACACCATCTTTAACCTATCACAGTCTACTTAAAGCTAATAAGAATCACTTTAGGTAAAATATAACCCTAAAGTAAGATAGTTTCCTTAGTTTTTCCTTCTTTGTGCCATTGTTACTTATCTTTATAAATTATACAGAATTACATTATGTGTTACAATATTTGCTTTCTATGTCATTCAAAGAATGTAGAGGGGCAAAAATAAATATACATTTAGTCTTTTATATTTACATATTTACTATTTTTTTTATATCTGAGTAATTGTCATGCAATGTTGTTTTCTTTCATTCTGAAGAACTTTCATTATTTCCTATAGTGTAGGCATACTAGCAATAAATTCTTTCATTTTTACTTATCTGAAAATCTCTTTATTTCCCTTTTTTTTTTTTTTAACGTTTTTTTTTTATTTATTTTTGAGACAGAGAGAGACAGAGCATGAACGGGGGAGGGGCAGAGAGAGAGAGAGGGAGACACAGAATCGGAAGCAGGCTCCAGGCTCTGAGTCATCAGCCCAGAGCCCGACGTGGGGCTCGAACTCACGGACGGCGAGATCGTGACCTGAGCTGAAGTCAGCCGCTTAACCGACTGAGCCACCCAGGCGCCCCTCCCTTTTTTTTTAAAGATTGTATTCTTAAGTAATTTCTACACCCAACGTGGGGCCCCAACCACAACCCCGAGATCAAGAGTCACACTTTCTACCAACTGAGCCATCCAGGTGCCCCTCACTTTGATTTCTAAGTACAGTTTCTCCAATATAGAATTCTTATTTAACAATTATTTTTTTTCTTTTAACGGTTTGTATCTCCCATTCCAGTGTCTTCTAGCCTCCATTATTTCTGATGAGAAGTTAGCCATTGATATAATTATTCCCCTGGATGTAATGCGCCCCTTTTATCTTGCTTCTTTCACGATTTTATTTTTTACTTTCAGAAGCCTGACTATGATATGCCTAGGTGTGGTTATCTTACTTGGTATTTGTTGAGCTTCTGGGATCTGTAAATTAATGTTTTAAACAAAATTTGGGGAGCTTGCAATCATTATTCTTTTAAGTGTTTCTTCTGTCCCTTTCTCTCACTTACCTTCCGGAACTCCAGTACATGTATGTTGGACCTTTTGATATTGCCCCACAGACTTCTGAAGTTTTGTTTCTTTTTCTTCACTCTTTATTTTTTGGATGGAATAATTTCTTTTCTTTTCTTTTCTTTTCTTTTCTTTTCTTTTCTTTTTTTAGTTTTATTTATTTTGAGAAAGAGAGAGTACGGGAGGGGCAGAGAGAGAGAGGGATGGAGAGAGAGAAAATCTCAATCAGGCTCTGCACTGCCAGCATAGAGCCTGACATGTGGCTCAAACCTGCAAACTGTGAGATCATGTCCTGAGTGGAAATCGTCAGATGCTTAACCGACTGAGCCACCCAGGCGCCCCTGGATTGGATCATTTCTAATGCTTAACTTACATTTCACTGGTATATTCTTCTACCATTTCAGTCTTTTTCTTGAGCCCATCTACTAAATATTTCAATTATTGTGCTTTTTAGTTCTAGAATTTCCACGTGGTTCTTCTTTATAGTTTCCATATCTTTGTTGAGATTTCCTATGTGTTTATTCAGTAACACCATTTTCCCTTTGAACATACTTATACTAGTTGCTTTGAAATCATTGTCTGCTTTTTTTTTTTTAACGTTTATTCTTGAGAAAGTGAGACAGAGAGTGAGTGGGGGAGGGGCAAGAGAGAGGAGGACACAGAATCTGAAGCAGTTTCCAGGCTCCGAGCTATCAGCACAGAGCCCAAAACGGTGCTGGAACCCACCAACCGTGAGATCATGACCTGAGCCGAAGTTGGATGCTTAATCAACTGAGCCACCCAGGCATCCCAAAATCATTGTCTGCTTTAATCCAGTATGTAGGTTCTCTCAGAATCAGTTTCTGTTTACTGTTTCTTTTCTGAGTAGTTCATATTTTTTAGTTTCTTCATCTTGTAACTTTTGGTAGGTTATCTTTGTGCAGTTCTGAAATGTTTTGTTCTTAGAATTGTTGGGTTTTTTTGTTCTAGTAGGCAGTTAACTTGCCTGACCCAAACTGCAAAATCTGTCTGCCCCATGGTATGTAGTAAATGCTGTCTCTGCATGGGTTTTTCTTGGCTGCTAAGCTACTATTTTAGCCTGACCCCCAGGGTCATACCAGCCTGTGTAGTTTAGTATTCAGGCAAGATTTTGGACAGACTTTATATTCAGATTTGGGGGCTTACCTGCTTAGCTTCACCTTGCTTTATGGGTTCCCTCTCGATTGCTAGTTGTTTTCTAGTCCGAAGTAGGGCTCCTGCTTTCAGAAGCTTGAGCTCAATGAAGTTTGGGAAATCGTCCAGTCAAAGGCACAAGAAAGTCTCACTTCTCTTCAAGAGCAATTCTGTCTTGCAAGTGTCTTTCTGCTTGCCTGCTTAGCTGGATCTCCTAGGGTCTCCTGTACACTTTCATAGTTTACCAATCATTTGGGCAGAGTTTATAGTCACATTTTAGATCTCCAGTCTTCTGTGACTTTCTTCTAAAATTTCACCTTTAAATTTCCAGCTTCTCTTTCTTTCAATTGTATCATCTTTTCCCTGGAGCTCATAAGGCTGTAATTTTCCTACCTTAGCTGGGGATATTGAGAAAAGTGCCCTCAGGCAGAAAGCCATAAACTCACAATTCTTACCTCATGCATCTTTTTTATAAGTTTTTAATTTTAATTCCAATATGGTTAACATAGAGTGTTTTATTAGTTTCAGGTGTACAATACAGTGATTCAACAATTCTGTAGATTACTCACTGCTCATTGTGATAAGCATATCATCATGATAAGTGTACTCTTTTAACCCCATCACCTGTTTCATTCAATCCCTCCCCTACCTCCCCACCTCATGCATCCTTTAAATGTAAACACTCAACTTTCTACCTCCCTTTGATTATTTGCCAGTACCTACATTTGGTTGTTTATAGTATTTTTGCTCTGTTTCTACCATTCTTTTCTTTAGAAGGAACTTGTCGTCACACTCTAATCTCACCCTATCGTGTCTTTTTGATGTTTGGGAAACAGTGATCTGATGTACTCGCCTTACCTTCCAACATTGATTTTAGAGAAACGCATCTTTCTCCTCCTTCTTTTCTTTTCCTTTCCTTTGTCCGCTACACTGTCAGCCAGAATAAATTCAGAATATTGATTGTAGCAAAGCACTAGGTCAGAATACAATTTGTCCCAAATCTGCTTCCTCCCAAAATCATTTCTGTCCTACCTCCGTTTTTACCCAAATAGCCCCTTCCCACCCACCCAAGCAAAGACATTTTAAAGCTTTTTTGTGAGTTCTTCATTCCTCCCATTCCCAAACTGTGTTTTTTTGGGTTATGGTGTTGTTGTTGTTTTTGTTGTTGTTTTTTGGTATATAAAAATTCG
The DNA here is from genome assembly GCF_018350155.1 of Leopardus geoffroyi. NCBI lineage: Eukaryota > Metazoa > Chordata > Mammalia > Carnivora > Felidae > Leopardus > Leopardus geoffroyi. The sequence continues at coordinate 79,175,519 of NC_059336.1, forward strand.
GAATTAGGTGTTAAAACCACTATCAAATTAGATTCAGAGAAATACATATAGTTTCCCTCAACATTTTCTTTTTTTTTTTTTTTTTTTTTTAATTTTTTAATGTTTATTTATCTTTGACAGAGAGACAGAGCATGAGCAGGGGAGGGGCAGAGAGAGAGGGAGACACAGAATCTGAAACTGGCTCCAGGCTCTGAGCTGTCAGCACAGAGCCCGACGCGGGGCTCGAACTCACACTCACAGACTGCGAGATCATGACCTGAGCCGAAGTCGGATGCTCAACCGACTGAGCCACCCAGGCGCCCCAACCCCCAACATTTTCAACATTTAATTTCACTGGGATTTTGAAATTATTGCCCTGATTTTTTTCTCCTTAAGGTTTTCACCAAGTAGAAAGAAGAAAAATAATTAAAACTAACCCCTATAAAGTACATTCAACTTCTCAATATATTTATATTTTATTTAGAGGTAATTTGTTAGTTTTAAGAAACACGTCTTTTTTACAAAATGGTTTTATTGTTTGGAAGTAAGTAATAAGTGCTTTGGAGAAGTATGTGAAACTTCTGCTCATAACATTGACTTTCTTTTGTCAGGGAAAAAGGAAAAGCCAAAGAAGTTCACAAAACAACCAAAAAAGCAGATGTCTTCACCCTGTGGTCAGAAGAAAGAAAAGGTGTTAGAGAAGGTAACTCTAAATTATCTATTACTGTTCTAAAGTTCATATTGAGAAATAAGCAGGCAAATATAGCCAAGAAAAATCTGAAGAAGAGTAAGAACATACAGTGGAATGCTAGAGATATAGCAACGAACAAAGAAGTTCCACATAAACAGATTAAAGATCTCTAAGATATATTGATAGGTGAGAAAAAGTATGCATAGTATAGAATAGATAGAGGAATCTATATATCTTTCCTTATATATGCATAAAATGTTGCCTCTAAAGGGAAGTGAATGGGAGACAGAGACTTTTCACTATATGTGCTGTTTGTAACTTTTGAATCTGGAACCAGTAGTACTTGTTCAGAAAACTTTGAAATGAGATAAATAAGTAGACTTTATAATTTTTAAATAAATTGTATTTTATGAGCTTTTAAAATAATTCTTATTTCACATGCCTTTGAAAGCCAGGTAGGATTAAAAGGACAATAATAACCGTATTTGACTAAAAGAGAAATCAAAGATTCCAAAAATGTATGGAAGGCTGGGTTGAGACAAGTTCCACACAATTATATTGGGCAGGTTGTACATTCATCTGCATGCCAAGTGCTGCAAGCACACAAATGGGTGAATTCTAAAAGATTGCATAAGCTGGGGCTTCCAAGTCAGACAGATAAAGCTGGGTTCAAATTTAGGTCTATATCTCTTTGGACAAGTTCTTTAACTTCTCTGAGCCTGTTTTATTATAGAGATAATTACGGCTGCTGTCTCGTGTGGTTGTTGCAAGGTTTAAATGAAATAATACTTGTGATGCTTTTGGTACGGTGTCTTGAACTCAATAAATTAAGCTGCTTTTTATTTTAAACTGTAACACTAATCAGTAAATATGTTCTAATTGGACCTTAATGTTATCTACTCTTTTTTAGTCAACTTCTAGAGATGTGTCTCCTTTCATGTGAGTATTGCTCCTTAATCCATCAGATATTCACTCTTAAAGCATCAGTGCTGATTTTTGTTTAAATTTCTAATAGCGTGAGTATGCAGAAGAATAAATGGGATGCCACAAGATCCTTGAGATTCAACCAGGATGCACAAAGGGAAGATGGTAAGTTTTAATATTTAGGTAACGTACAGATTAGGTATAAATAACAGTGATAGGAATCTTTCATTTAAAAAAAAAATTTTTTTTTTAATGTTTATTTATTTTGACACAGAGACAGAATGCGAGTGGGTTGGGGCAGAGAGAGAGGGAGGCACAGAATCTGAAGCAGGCTCCAGGCTCCGAGCTGTCAGCACAGAGCCTGACACGGGACTCAAACTCACGAGCTGTGAGATCATGACCTGAGCCTGAGTTGGACGCTCAACCGACTGAGCCACCCAGGTGCCCCAGGAATCTTTCATTTTATGCAGTATGCTGAATAGCGTTAAAAGTTCCAACTGGAATAAAGCCCAGAATTTGCACATTCCCTTAGGAATCAGCCAGAGTTGTATTAGTAGACAACCCTAGCAGATAATGTGTTGTTTTATGCACCTGTGGTTTGGAGGTCTCAGACTGACTTTTGCCCATTACTTGCGCATCATATTTTAGGTTCATTTACAAGTGGGTTTTTTTTTTGTTCTTCACTATTTATTATAACATGTAACCAATAGGTCTGTTTTTAATCTTTTTTTATTTTTTATTTTTTTAATATATGAAATTTATTGTCAAATTGTTTTTAAAAGCAGCACAATTACCTATGTATAAGCCATTTTGCCACTTGCTGCCTAAAGTTCTTCAAAGATAAATATGTGTAGATGTCTGTAAAATAGTATCTAATGGTATTTTCATAAATTCATGATAATTGAAGTGTGTGTTCTTTAAGAAACAGAAGTTATAAATCATCCCCATAAAAAGTTAGGTTTATTATATTTTACCTCCAGATCAGCGGCGGATGTCCGAAATTACAGGGCACCTAATAAAGATGAGATTGGGTGATCTGGACCGTGTCAAGTCAAAGGAAGCAAAAGAAGTAAGAATTATGTGCTAGGGCACTGTGCTTGCATAGATATGCCTTCCTACTTTATTTTCATCATGAGTAATATAAAGATGTTTTAGGCAGAATTTCTAAAAACTAATGTAAATATTTTAATATATTTTTATATTCTGTACCAGTTCACTCACATAAACGTTGTCCACCTTCGTATCACCCGTGGTCCATAAGTCCTCTATAACACACATAATAAGGTAGGTTATTGCTGAAAGTGTAATGTCACACCACGAGTAGATTAGCTGTGCATTGCTGACTATCCAGAGGGTGACTTTTTGGAAGTTGCTGATTTCAGTCAACTCTGTAGGCAGTGCTTAGATGTTATTTCTAAAATAAGATGTAATCTTGCTGAAAATGATGCCTGGAAATACCTGTGTTCTTACTAAAACTATGTATTAGTCATAACACCGTATATTAACATTAGTATTGGTATTATGTATTCACAAAAACTCTTGCCCTAATTCTTTTATTTAAAAATTTACTTCCCTATAAAACTTATAAAATCTTTCTTTTTTAATTTTAATTTCAATATCATTAACATACAGTGTCAAAAATTCTAAAATCATTGTGACCTTGGTTAGGCAAATATTTCTTAGCTGTGACACCAAAAGCATGATCTGTGAAAGAAAAAATTGACAAATCAGACTTCATCAAAATATCAATGGTCTTTTTGAAAGACACTACTAAGAAAATGAAAAGATAAGCCATAATCTATGAGAAAATATGTGTAAAAACACTTATCTGGTAAAGCATGTGTCCAAAATATATAAAGAACTTTCAAAACTCAATAATCAAATAATCCAATAAAACTAAATGGGCAAAAGATTAACCAGACCCTTCATGAAAGAAGGGATACAGATGGTAAATAAGCACATAAAAAGATTCAGCATCTTTAGTCATTAGGGAAATGTAAATTAAAACCTCAGTGAGATAACTGCTATATAACAACTAAAATATCTACAATGAAGGGGAAAAAAGTGCTGGTCAGGATGGAGAGCAACTGAAACTCTCATTTATAGCTGGTAGGGATGCAAAAAGGAATGGTCACTTTGGAAAACAATGTGTCAGTTTCTTATAAAGTTAAACATTTACTCACCATAGAGATCAGTTCATACATGTTTATACTGGCTTTATTCAGAACTGCCAAAAATTAGAAACAATCCAAATGTCCTTCACCTGGTAAATGAATAAACCAACTGTGGTGCATACAAAAAAGAAAGAACTAATACATCAGTAACATAAATGAATCTCCTACACATTACGCTAAGTGAAAGAAACCAGATTTCAAAGGCTACACAGACTGTGTGATTCAATTTAGGTAATATTTTCAAAAATACCAAACTGTAGGGACATAAAACAGATAAGTAGTTGCCGGGAACTGATCGTGGGTTGACTTATGAGAAGCACAAGGGGATTTTCTTGAGGTGATGGAAATGTATTTCTCCCTTGTAACAATGGTTACACTACTGTATGCATTTTCAGAACTCAGAACTGTACGCTAAAAAGGGTGAATTTTTACTATATGTAAAATTATTCACATAAATTATAATTCAAAGAGCCTGAATTTTAAAGATCAAAATAAAATTACTTCTAAGCTAAAATATATTGCCATTTTAATAAAGCAGAGCTTCTGTTGATTCCATAAAAATAATAACTTCGTTTTGCCCCTTTACTCTGCAGTTTGCAGGAGGTATTTATTCCAGACTTGAAGCGCAAATTAAGGCCTCAGTGCCAGTCACTGCCCGGCAAAGCAGCTCAGAAAAAAACACAAGGTAAAGCAGCATAAACAGATTCAGAATGCGACTGGCTTTGACGTGATTTTCTTTTTTTAGGGAAAATGACATGAACAATAGAGGCACATAATTGGAGTTTGGTTTGTTTTGTTTCAAAGATTAGATCATCGAGACATTAGAACCAGAATTTAACATCAAGTTAAGACTTAAAAAGCTCATAAGCACAAAACTTAATGAAAGTATAGTTTTGGGTTTTTTTTTAAGTTTTCTGTTTACTGAATTACTTCTGTTCTGAGCCACCTGCTGATAAGAATGTAAACTATACTGCTACTGTGAATTAGTAGAATTTTATACTATTTATGGGTTATATATTATTATTTTATATAAATCATTGAAGTCTTTCCTGTTCCTTATTTTATTTCTCTTAATAAAAAGTAACTTGTGGGTCCTCTGTCATTTTACATCACAAAATTTCTTTTAAATTATAACACTTATTGAGATTGGATCATTAATACTACAGATCCAAATGCCTTATCAGCAATTCTGAAATCCAGAAAACTCAGAAAACCATCAAGACTTTTTTGTACATTTGTGGCAACTCAAACCTGGCTGAACTACTATGATGCTATTTATAGTTTTTATTTATCACACTTAATTTAAATGTTCATTTGTTACACTGAAAAAGTATTAATGTGTTTGGTTAAAGGGCATTGCTCCAATCCATAATATACAATATATGTACCATATTCTGTCCCCACATCCACAAAAATCTGAATTCCAAAATATGTCTCACTCCAAAGGTTTTTAAAAATGGAATGTGGGGCTACATGAAGTTTCATTTAACTCTGATACTGTCAAGCAAACATAACCTAAAGCAGCAGCAACTTCCTCCTGTTTTAGAAGCACCTCTGACCTTCTTTTCTGTTTAAAAAATCTAGGTCTAAAAGCCGTTTTGGTTCAGGGCGTCCTGCATAAAGCATCTTAACTACAACTAAAAAGAAGACACACCTCTGGACATCTGAGATTGCTCACTTCTTGAAGATCTTCAGAACAATGACTTCTAAATGTTTTATTTATTATTCTTGCAAACCACATAAATCATAATGCTAAGGGAAATGTATAGTTAGGTCTTTTGAAACCTATTTGTAAATATGAAACTTCTTAAATCTGACTTTCTTTTAATGTGATGCTATGTAGAAAATTAGTATTTACAGATTTGCATTGTTAAGACTCCTAATATTTGTTATCCTTTATTTATTTGAAAGAGAGGAGGCCTCAACTCTCAAGTAGCTAAGACTTTTTAAGACCTTAATAAATTAAGGGAACACAGCTGGTGATGGTACTGTGCATGTGCACTGATTATAGTATGCCTTTTGAGCTGTAACTCTTGGGATAGCATTGAGAACTGCAATCTGTGTAATGAAACTCCCAGGGATGCTAATTTTAAGTTTGCATGGATATTAAGGAGTGACAGGTCTCAAGCCTATATTAAATAAAGTTTCAAGGTGTGATGTATTCCCTGTGTTGGGCAAGAGGGTTAATTTTTTTCAGCATTAATCCATGGAAAGCACAATGTTCATCCAACTTGTTTTTCTTTCAGTTTTTAATGCTTATTGGTTATCTGAGCTGGAATTACTGATCATTCCTTTTCTTCTGTGAAGCCAGTGCCATTCTGAATTTATTAAAATAACTTGATAGTTTTAGGATAGTAAATCATTTTAGTTGTATAAAACACCCAGTGTGCAGTTCTCAGGGCTCTAAAACCCAACCATATTTCTAAAACCATTCAAATAGCCCCATTAAACAGTTACAATTACTTACTACTTTAGCAGTGTCTAGAAGGAAACATTCCCAAATACATTTGATGGGTGAAAAATGCTGTGCATTCAGTAGAAATCAAGCTAAATTCTATTATATAGATCATGTTTTAATTTTTCTAACCAAGTAGAAAGAGTGCTCAGGGAAAATTTGTTCCAAACTATAAGCATAAAAAATTATGTGTTTGGAAATCACATATAGGCCTCTGAAAAACTTATAAAATTCACTGTTTCTATTTGTAGTCTTCATTGTCTTATAATTGGAATTTCTTCAAATTATTTAGAGAACAGATTTTGATAATGTGTGACAGAATGGCAGTTTCCATTGAAATGCTGAAGTGTTAAACTCCGTTAACACATACAGAAATCATTTTTAGGGACTATTTTAGTTAGTAAATGCAGCTAGATGTTATTTGATGCTATAGGTATGGATTTTCCAAGGTTTTTGAATTTATGTTTGGAAATTTTGTTCCAGTTTATGTATCTTTCAATTGTTTGATGTTTTTGAAATAGATTATAAAATTTTTATTTTCAAAAGAGAATGTTTTATAGTACATGGTCTATAAGCTCTGTTAAATACCACAGTCTTGTTTCTTTTACTGTATTCTCTGATTAAAAGGATTTAGGCCTGTACAGGTTATATAGTGCTGTGATGGTCACCACTGAAAGAAGTAAGCTCTTTAGATTTTTAACTGATGATAAAAAGGCAAGTTGCTTTTCCCCTGGGAGGACTGTACCAGTGGATTGATTTTTTACAAACCAGAATTTATCAGAATTTGATTTTCTTAAGAATAGGCTTTTTATTTTATAAACATCTGTAATACATAGCACAGGTACCACAAACATTTTAATCAAACTGTTAATAGTATTTCTTTACCAAATACTTTGAAAAGGTTTTATCTTACATTAATTCTGAATTTACATTCCTTTAATTGAAATAAATGTTAATGACAAAAATGGTTTGAAAAGTCCCTTGATCTGAATCATTCCATCTTCTCAGGAAAAGTCTGGATGGGCTCCTAGAGCACAAGTTTTCATGAAAAATTAGCTCTGTTACAAGGTGTATTTTATAAATTTTAAGATTGTTTTGAGTGAGTTTATCCTGGTAAAGATTCAGCAAAATATTTAGGGGCTAAAATATTGCAGGAAAGATTATGTGTTAGGGGTGCTTATTCCACACTCTTGCACCATGTTTGTAATTCTCCCTTTTCAGAACATTCAGCCAGATATTGTGAGATATGCTAAATTGCTTTGGAAGCTGAGGCTGAAGCCCTATTATGCTAATCTGCTAAGGGCAAATTTAATATAAAAACAAAAAGAATACCTTTCACATCTAATATCTGGAATTAAGTCTTCAGCTATCCTTCAGCTATTCATTGAGCAACTATTATGAATCTCACCTTTTCGTACCGCCTAGTTAAGAGGTATTGGGACCTAGCCAGTTCAGTTCAAATAGGCTAGCTTTCCCCCTCTGATTTAAAGCTAATCTGTTGGGGAAGGTGATGGGATAGTATTATCCCACCAATATGGGATTGTTGGAGGATTAAATGGCTTAATCTAAAAAAATTAGCACAGTACCTTCTGACTTATAGTAAACCCTCCATAAATGTTAACTATTGTTGTTGCATTGTTATTTGAATATTTGGAAAGTAGCCTTAAATTCTTTAAGATGGGAGTTTTATATCCTTCTTCCTATAATTTGAATTACTAAGGATGTGTGTGTGTGTGTGTGTATTTAGTGCAAGAAAGAAAAGGGACACCTAATATTTTGGTGGTTGTTATGGCATTTTGCGTTACTTTATTATATTAAAGGTCTTGGCGTTACTTAGACAAAGAACATTTGAAGGAAGAGCTATGTAGGAAAACTATTTCCTGATGTTGGTAGTGACCTATGCTGTTTTCAAAGAGGTTTACTGAAGAATAGAGAGTGAGAACTACAGCATGGTCTTATAGCATCCCTCTTTGCAAGGTACATTTTTCCTTGAGAAAATGTAGCTAGTTTGACTCTTATTATTTGTCTATGACAAGGCCAATTCTTACCAAACTGTAGGTGGTATAGAAGAGTAGTTGCTATTTGTTGAATATATATACTGAGGATGGTGCTAGCTCTGTGATATGTCATATCTCCATTAGCCTCACAGCAAACCCCCCAAATCAGATGTTATCCCACTTTATAGGTGGGGAAGGAAGTTCAGAGAGGTGAAATAACCCACAAACCGGGATTGGAATCCGGGCCTATCAGCAAATTCCAACACTTTCTTAAAACAATTTTACCTTGGATTGCTTAAAACATTCCTGGAGTGCCTCCTGCCTCATGGCAGCTCCTTCAGGCTGAAAACAGCTCACTGCCTATCATTCCAGTCATGTTTATCGAACTGCCTACTTGGCTTCGTATTTGGAATACCAAGAGGTGTCTCCACTTGAACATAGAAGAGAACATGTGCTGTATCTCCCCAACACCAACCCCCCAACTCCCTGCTTGTTCAAGCCCAATCATCCCAGTTCAGTAAATGGCACTACCACCCACCCAAGGGCGCAAACCAGCTACTCAGCAATTATTCCTCTTCCTCTCTTTCCTTCACTTCTTCACATCCAATTCGTCAACAGGTCCCAAACATACCCTACATCCATTTGCTTCTCTCCATCTCCATTATCCCCACGCCAAGTCATTAACCTCTTTTACACGAAGTGTCACAATAGCCCCCTAAGTAATTCTCTGACTTCCACTCCGACCTGTTACTCACAAAGCAACTATGGTGATTTTGAAATGTGAATTAGATCACATTACTCCCTGCTTAACACTCCAGTAACACCCCATCCAACCTAGATTAAAATGCAACCTCCACTGCTCGGGTTTCCAAAGTCTTACGTGACCAAACCCCTAGTTGCCTCTTGACCTCTTTTTCCCTCCTGCTTGCTCCATTCCTCTCACATTAACCTACCTGTTCCTCCAAAAAGTAAGATCATTCTCACCTTTCAGTTTCTTCAGTTAGCTGTTCCCACTAGGTAGAAAGCTCTTCCTAATAATTCAGATGTTAGGTTACATGTCATTTCCTCACAGGAGACATTTCCCATGTGCTCAATCTAAACTAGTTACCGAGGTCAGTCTCATCACATCATCATAGTTTATTTCTGTACATGTCTGACATTATTACTTGATATTTTAAAATTTTTGGTGGTTTGCAATCTGCCATGCCAGAAAATGAAATTAATTGCATCTAAATTGGAAGTAAAACTCCCCATCTATTCACAGAAAAAATGATCTTATATGTAGAAAATCCTAAGAAATCCACTAAAAAATCAATAGAGCATATAATTGAGTTCAGCAAGATTTTAGGACATAAAATCAATATACAAAAATCAATTTCTATACACTAGCAATGAAAAATCTGAAAATGAAATTAAGAAAACAATTCCCTTTCCAGCAAAATAAAAATAAGTTTATAAAACACAAAAAGAAATGTGAAAATTTTTTGAAGAAAAGTATACTCTGAAAACTATGAAATATCATTGAAAGAAATTAAAAAAAAAAGAGCTAAATAAGTGGAAAGTTATCCATGCCCATGGATCAGAAGACTTAATACTATTAAGATGTTAATACAACTTGATCTACAGATTTACCACAATTTGTATCAGGATCTCAGCTGGCTTTTTGTAGAAATTGACATGCTAATCCTAAAATTCATGTGGAAACTCAAGGGACCCAGAACAGCCAAAACAATTTTTAAAAAGAACAAAGAGGATCCACACTTTCTGATTTTAAATCTTACACAAAGGTACAGTAATCAAGACATGTAGTACTAGCATAAGGAGAGATACATAGAACAATGGAACTGAATTGAGAGTCAAGAAATAAACGACATGTGTCTATGGACAATTGATTTGCAACAATACAGCGTTTTAAAACCATTCAGTTGGGAAAGAATAATCTTTTCTATAAATAGTGCTGAGACAACTGGATAGCCTCCTGCAAAAGAATAAAGTTGGACCCTTACTTCCTTCCATGTACAAAAAGTTGACTCAAATGGATCAAAAACCTAAATGTAAGAACTGAAACTATAAAACTATAAAACAAGCAAATCTTCATAACCTTGGATTTGGCAATGGATACTTAGATATGACACTAAAAGCACAAACAACAAAAGAAAAAATGAATTGCCCTTTATCAAAATTAAAAGCATTTGTGATTCATTGGACACAAGAGAGTGAGAAGACAGAATGGGAGAAAACATTTACAAACCGCATGTCTGATAAGGGACTTATATCCAGAATATATAAAGAACACTTACAAGTCAACATTAAAAAATCAACCAGTTTTTAAAATGGTAAGTGGTTTGAGTAGACATTTCTCAAGGAAGACCTACAAATAGCCAATAGCACTTAAAAGGATGCTCAATATCATTAGTCATCAGGGAAAGGCAAATCAAAACCACAATGAGATACCACTTGACACCCAGTAGAATGGCTATCACCAAAAAGGAGCCAAGTAACATGTTGCAAAGAATGTGGTGAAATTGGAATGCTCATAGACTGTCAGTGAGAATTCAAAATGGTGTGGCCACTTTGGAAAGTAGTCTGGCAGTTGCTCAAAAAACAAAAACAAAAACAAAAACAGGGGCTCAGTACAGCATCTAACTCTTGATCTTGGCTCAGGTCATGATCCCAAGATTGTGGGATCAAGCCCTGTTTCAGGCTCCACACTGAGCATGGAACCTGCTTAAGACTCATTCTCTCTCTCTCTCTCTCTCTCTCACCCTCCCCTCCCTCTGCTCCTTCCCGACTCATACTCTCTCTCTCTCTAAAACAAAAACAAAAACAAAAAGCACTTATCATTTATCCTCCAACTTATCCTAATAGGCATATAATTTTTTATTTAGTCTCTTCTTGTGTTTACCCCCATGCATGTATTTATGTACAGAACAGTATGTTTTCTGCTTTTTCTTACAGATGGAGAAACTGAGACCCAGAGATGGCAACTTGTCTAAGAGCAACAGAAACGAATGATCTGAACAGGGTGCTCGTAATGACAGTATTGCTGTGTTAAATGAGGTAATACATACAGGTAAAGCACTTAGAATAGTGCCTGATATATAGTAAGTGCTTGAAAGATACATGAAAGGCTTTTAGAAATAAGTATATTGTGCTTGCTCCCATTTTTGGCTTTGCCTTGTGTTGTTCCCCTGGATTGCTCTTCTTGTGTTTTGCTTCCCACTGGAATTTTCCCCTTGCTTCAAGTCCCTGCTCAGATCTCACCTCCTCCATGAACCTGCTGAACTCTCTCTTCGAATTGTGTTATACTCACCGCACTGCCACAGTTTAGCAGTCAGATGTTAAACCATCTGTTTGTTCTCTACAGTTAAAAGCCCATTTTTTGGTTTGTGTCCTTTTCTCTCCTTTGTTCATTTGTTTTGTTTCTTAAATTCCAAATATGAGTGAAATCATTTGATATTTGTCTTTCTCTGACTGATTTATTTCACTTAGCATTGTACTTTCTAGATCCATCCATGTTGTTGCGAATGACAAGATTTCATTCTTTTTTATGGCTGAATAATATTCTTGTGTGTGTGTGTGTGTGTGTGTGTGCATGCACGTGCGCATGTACACCACATCTACCTTATCTCTTCATCTATCAATGGACACTTGGGCTGTTTCCATAATTTGGCTATCATAAATAATGCTGCAATGAACATAGGTGTGTATATATCCTTTCAAATTAGTGTTTTTATGTTTTTAGGGTAAATAGCCAGTAGTGTGATTACTAAATTTTAGGGTAGTTCTATTTTTAATTTTTTGTGGAATTTCTATACTGTCTCCCACAGTAGCTGTACCAGTTTGCATTCCCACCAGCAGTACAAGAGGGTTCCTATTTCTGCATCTCCTTGCCAACACTTGTTGTTTTTTCTGCTTTGGTTTTAGCCATTCTGACAGGTGTGAGGTAATATCTCATTATGATTTTGATTTGCATTTCCCTGATGATGAGTGATGTTGACCATCATTTCGTGTGTCTGTTGGCCATATGTATGTCTTCTTTGGGGAAATGTCTGTTCATGTCTTCTGCCCATTATTTGGGTTTCCTTGGTGTTGAGTTTTATAAGTTCTTTATATATTTTGGATACTATGCCTTTATTGGTTATGTCATTTCCAAATATCTTCTCCCATTCAGTAGGTTTTGTGTTTTTTTGATTGTTTCCTTTTATGCAGAGACTTCTTATTTTAATGTAGTCCCAATAGTTTGTTTTTGCTTTCGTTTCTTTTGCCTAGAAAAATGTTACAACCTGTGTCAGAGAAATTACTGCCTGTGCTCTCCTGTAGGATTTTTATGATTTCAGGTCTCACATTTAGGTCCTTACTCCATTTTGAGTTAATTTTTGTGTATGATGTAAGAAAGTTGTCCAGTTTCATTCTTTTGCATGTATGTAGCTGTTCAGTTTTCCCAACATCATTTTTTGAAGAGACTTTCTTTTTCCCATTGCATATTCTTGCCTCCTTTGTTGAAGTTTAATTGACCATATAATTATGGGTTTATTTCTGGACTTTCTATTTTCTTCCATTCATCTATGTGTCTGTTGTTGTGCCAATACCATACTGTTTTGATTTGATTACTACAGCTTTGTAATATAACTTGAAGTCTGGAATTGTGATACCTCCAGATTTGTTTTTCTTTTTCAAGACTGCTTTGACTATTTGGGGTCTTTTGTGGTTCCATACAAATTTTAGGATTGTTTGTTCTAGTTCTGTGAAAAATGCTGTTGATACTTTCATAGGGATTGCATTAAATCTATAGATTGCTTTGGGTTGTATAGACATTTTAACAATATTTGTTCTTCCAATCCATGAGCATAGAGTGTTTTTCCATTTGTATTATCTTCAGCTTCTTTCATCAATATTTTAGTTTTCAGAGTACGGGTCTTTCACCTCTTTGGTTAAGCTTATTCCTAGGTATTTTATTATTTTTGGTGCAATTGTAAATGAGATTGTTTCCTTAATTCCACTTTCTACTGATTCATTATTAGTGTATAGAAATACAATGGATTTCTGTATGTTGATTTGTATCCTGCAACCTTACCAAATTCATTTATCAGTTCTAGTAGTTTTTTGGTGGAGTCTTCAGGGTTTTCTACATATAGTATCATGCCATCTGCAAATAGTAAAGTTTTACTTCTTCCTTACCAATTTGGATGGCTTTTAGTTCTTTTTGTTGTCTGATTGCTATATCTAGGACTTCCAGTACTGTGTTGAATAAAAGTGATGAGAGTGAACACGCTTGTCTTGTTCCTGAGCTTAGGGGAAAGCTTTCAGTTTTTCCCCATTGAGTATGATGTTAACTATGGTTTTTTCATAAAAGGCTTTAATTATTATTATTATTATTATTATTATTATTATTATTATTATGTTCCCTCTAAACCTACTTTGTTGAGGGTTTTATCATGAATAGATGTTATAGTTTGTCAAATGCTTTTTCTGAATCTATTGAAATTATCACATGTTTTTTATACTTTCTCTTATTCCTGTGATGTATCATGTTGATTGACTTGCAAATATTGAACCACCCTTGCATCGGGGTATAAATCTCACTTGATTGTGGTGAATGATTTTTTTAATGTATTGTTGGATTCAGTTCACCAATATTTTTTGAGAATTTTTGCATCTATGTTCACCAGAGATATTGGTCTATAGTTCTCTTTCTTTGTGGTGCCTTTATCTGGTTTTCATATCAGACTAATTAATACTGGCTTCCTGAATGAATTTGGAAGTTTTCATTTCTCTTCTATTTTTTTGGAATAGTTTGAGAAGAATAGATATTAACCTTTCTTTAAATGTTTGGTAGAATTCACTTGTGAAGCCATTTGGTCCTGGACTTTAGTTTGTTGGGAGTTTTTTCACTCCTGATTCAATTTCATTGTTGGTAATCAGTCTGTTCAAATTTTATTTCTTCATGTTTCAGTTTTGGTAGTTTATATGTTTCTATATTGTCCAATATGTTGGCATATAATTTTTTATAATATTCTCTTATAATCCTTTGTATTTAAAAGGTATCAGTTTTAATTTCCCCGTTCATCTCTGATTGTGTTTGAACCTTTCTCCCACTCCTCCGCCCCTGCCATCTCTCTATCTATTTCTCTTCATGAGCCTGGCTGGAGGTTTACCAATTTTGTTGATCTTTTCAAAGAGCCAGCTCCTGGTTTCATTGATCTGTTCTATTGTTTTTTAGTTTCTTTTTTTTTTTTTTTTAATTTTTTTTAACGTTTTTTATTTATTTTTGAGACAGAGACAGAGCATGAACGGGGGAGGGGCAGAGAGAGAGGGAGACACAGAATCGGAAGGAAGCTACAGGCTCTGAGCCATCAGCCCAGAGCCCCGCGTCGGGCTCGAACTCACGGACCGCGAGATCGTGACCTGAGCTGAAGTCGGACGCTTAACTGACTGAGCCACCAAGGCGCCCCTGTTTTTCAGTTTCTATGTCACTTATTTCTACTGTAATATTTATGCTGTAATCTTATTTCTGCTGGTTTAGGGTTTTGTTTGTTCTTCTTTTTCTAGTTCCTTTGGGTATAAGTAGGGTGTAAAGTTTAGGTTATTTACTTGAGATTTTTCTTGCTTCTTGATGTAGGCCTGTATTGCTATAACCTTCCCTCTTAGAATAACTTTTGCTAAATCCCAAATGATTTGGACTATTGTATTTTCATTTTTATTTCTCTCCATGTAATTTTTAAATTCTTCTTTGATTTCTTGGTTGACCCATTCATTGTTTAGTAGCATGTTATTCAACCTCCATGTATTTGTGCTTTTTCCAGATTTTTCCTTGCGGTTGATTTCTGGTTCCATGGTATTGTCGTTGGAAATGATGCATGGTATGACTTTCATCATTTGTTAATTTGTTGAGATGTGTTTTGTGGCCTAACATGTGGTCTATTCTGTAGGATGTTCCATGTGCACTCTAAAAGATGTGAATCTGCTGTTTTAGGGTAGACTGGTCTGAATATACTTGGTAAATCCATCTGGTTCAATGTGTCATTCAAAGCCACTGAGTCCTTGTTGATTTTCTGTTTGAATGACTTATTCATTGATATCAATAGGGTATTAAATTCCTATACTAATATTGTATTACTGTCAGTTAGTTCTTATGTTTGTTATTAACTTTTTTATGTATTTGGGTACTCCCATGTTGAGTGCATAAATAGTTACAATTGTTATATCTTCTTTTTTTTTTTTTTTATTATATGAAATTTATTGTCAAATTGGTTTCCATACAACACCCAGTGCTCATCCCAAAAGGTGCCCTCCTCAATACCCATCACCCACCCTCTCCTCCCTCCCACCCCCCATCAACCCTCAGTTTGTTCTCAGTTTTTAACAGTCTCCCATGCTTTGGCTCTCTCCCACTATAAACTCTTTTTTTTTTTTTTTTTTTCTTTTTTCCTCCCCCTCCCCCATGGGTTCCTGCCAAGTTTCTCAGGATCCACATAAGAGTGAAACCATATGGTATCTGTCTTTCTCTGTACGGCTTATTTCACTTAGCATCACACTCTCCAGTTCCATCCACGTTGCTACAAAAGGCCATATTTCATTTTTTCTCATTGCCACATAGTATTCCATTGTGTATATAAACCACAATTTCTTTATCCATTCATCAGTTGATGGACATTTAGGCTCTTTCCATAATTTGGCTATTGTTGAGAGTGCTGCTATGAACATTGGGGTACAAGTGCCCCTATGCATCAGTACTCCTGTATCCCTTGGATAAATTCCTAGCAGTGCTATTGCTGGGTCATAGGGTAGGTCTATTTTTAATTTTCTGAGGAACCTCCACACTGCTTTCCAGAGCGGCTGCACCAATTTGCATTCCCACCAACAGTGCAAGAGGGTTCCCGTTTCTCCACATCCTCGCCAGCATCTATAGTCTCCTGATTTGTTCATTTTGGCCACTCTGACTGGCGTGAAGTGATACCTGAGTGTGGTTTTGATTTGTATTTCCCTGATAAGAAGCGACGTTGAACATCTTTTCATGTGCCTGTTGGCCATCCGGATGTCTTCTTTAGAGAAGTGTCTATTCATGTTTTCTGCCCATTTCTTCACTGGGTTATTTGTTTTTCGGGTGTGGAGTTTGGTGAGCTCTTTATAGATTTTGGATACTAGCCCTTTGTCCGATATGTCATTTGCAAATATCTTTTCCCATTCCGTTGGTTGCCTTTTAGTTTTGTTGGTTGTTTCCTTTGCTGTGCAGAAGCTTTTTATCTTCATAAGGTCCCAGCAATTCACTTTTGCTTTTAATTCCCTTGCCTTTGGGGATGTGTCGAGTAAGAGATTGCTACAGCTGAGGTCAGAGAGGTCTTTTCCTGCTTTCTCCTCTAAGGTGTTGATGGTTTCCTGTCTCACATTCAGGTCCTTTATCCATTTTGAGTTTATTTTTGTGAATGGTGTCAGAAAGTGGTCTAGTTTCAACCTTCTACATGTTGCTGTCCAGTTCTCCCAGCACCATTTGTTAAAGAGGCTGTCTTTTTTCCATTGGATATTCTTTCCTGCTTTGTCAAAGATGAGTTGGCCATACGTTTGTGGGTCTAGTTCTGGGGTTTCTATTCTATTCCATTGGTCTATGTGTCTGTTTTTGTGCCAACAATTGTTATATCTTCTTGTTGGATTGTCCCTCTTATTATTAAATAGCATCCTTCTTTATCTCTTGTTGCAATCTGTTTTAAAGTCTGTTTTGTCCAATATAGGTATTGCTACCCCAGCTTTCTTTTGCATGCATCCATTTGCACAATAAATGTTTCTCCATCCCCTCACTTTCAATCTGCATGTATATTTAGGTTTGAAATGAGTCTCTTGTAGGCAGCATACAGATGGGTTTTGGTTTTTTATCCATTCTGTCACCCTGTGTATTTTGATTGGAATGTTTAGTCCATTTACATTCAACGTTATTAATAGGTATGTATTTATTGCCATTTTGTTACTTGTTTTGTGGTTGTTTTTGTAGTTCTTCTCTGATTTTTTTCTTCTCTTACTTTCTTCTCTCACAATTTTCTGGCTCTCTTTAGTGATATACTTGGATTCTTTTCTTTTTATTTATTGCGTATCTATGCCTGGTTTTTGATTTCTGGCTACCATTAGGTTTGTGTATAACATCATCTGCATATAGCAGTCTGTATGAAGTTGATGGTCGCTTAAGTTTGAACCCATTCTTTATTCCTTCCCACCCCGTATGATGTCATATTTACATTCTTTTATTTTGTGAGTTCCTTGACTGATTTTTTATAGATATTTTTACTGCTTCTGTGCTTCTTACTTTTCTTACTCTTACTTATGGTCTTATCTTTCCATTCCAAGAATTCCCTTTAATGTTTCTTGCAGTGCTTGTTTAGTGGTCATGAACTCCTTTAGCTTTTGTCTGTCTGGGAAACTCTATCTCTCCTTCTATACTGAAAGATAATCTTGCTAATAGAATATTCATAGCTGCAGATTTTTTGTCCTTTCAGCTCTTGGAATACATGATGGTACTTCCTACTGGCCTGCAAAGCTTCTGCTGAAAAATCCACTGATAGCCTTATGGGTTTCTCTTGTATGTAACTATCTTATTTTCTCTTGTTGCTTTAAAAATTCTCTTTATCCTCTCTGGCCCTCTCTCTCTCTGCCCCTTCTCCTGCTTGGTCTCTCTCTCTCTCAAAAAAAAAAGGTGGGGTGCCTGGGTGGCTCAGTCAGTTAAGCGTCTTACTCTTGGTTTTGGCCCAGGTCATGATCTCACAATTCGTGAGTTCAAGCCCTGTATCAGGCTCTGTAGGACAGTGAGGAGCCTGCTTGGGATTCTCTCTCTCCCTGTCTCTCTGTCCCTTTTCCTGCTAGCTCTCTCTCTCGCTGTCTCTCTCTCTCTCTCTCTCTCAAATAAGCACTTTAAAAAAGTTTAAAAAATCTCTCTTGATCACTACTTTTGCCATTTTAATTACTATTTGTCTAGATGTGGACCTCCTTGGGTTGATTTTGCCTTTTGTGCCTTGTGGATCTAGATATGTTTCCTTCCCCAGATTAGGGAAGTTTTCAGCTATTATTTCTTCAAATAAATTTTGTGCCCCCCTTTCTCTTTCTTCCTTATAATGTGAATGTTATAATGCTTGATGGAGTCACTAAGTTCCTTAAGTCTATTATCATTTTGCATATTTTTTTTCTTTCTGTTCAGCTTGATTACCTTCCATTATTCCGTCCTCCAAGTCACTAATTTGTTCTTCTGCTTTCTCTAGCATGCTATTTATTCCATCTAGTATATTTTTTATTTCCTTTATTGTGTTCTTCATCTCTGGTTGGTCCTTTTTTATTTCTCTGTTAAGGGTCTCACTCCACTCTTTGCTCAAGTCCAGTGAGTATCTTTATGATCATTATTTTAAATTCTCTATCAAGCATATTACTTAGATCTGTTTCCTTTAGGTCTCTAAAGGAAGATGAAATTTCTGCCCCTAGCCCACTGTTGGGGCCACCGTATAACTTGTCTGTGTGGTTTTCTTCCCCTCACCCCAGGGCAGGAGAAACTTTGGGATGGTACTGGCCCCTGTCAGAGCTGTTTGCACACTGCCAGGCTTATGGCCCTGGTTTGAATGGGCTTGACAAAGAGCATATTAGAGGGGAGTGGGCCAGCTGGGGTGGAACATGCAGTTTTAACAAGGTATGCACTGATCCACATGTGAAATGAGACCTGTTGCCTTGCAGGGACCAGCCTGGGTGGACACACAAAGCATGCATGGGCATGCATGGTATGCAGTTTTAACAAGGTGTGTGGGGGGCTTCCATGGGATCTGTAAAGTGCAAAGTGCTCAGGTCAGGAAACATGGTTTACACCAGTCTTCTTGGGGGAGGGACCCACAGCATAGGGATTGAGGGGTGACTGAAAAGGGTAGATCTGCTGAAGCCAGAGAGGGGGTGTACCAAGCAGTTCGGTACTACTACATCTCTGGCAAATGCCTGGTCTGACTAAACTCAAGTAAAGGTGACCACCGACTGCCCTGGAGGGCACTACAGGACCTCTTCCTCATAAGGCCATTACTTTCAAGAGCAAAAGATGTAGCTGACTTTCCTAACACAGAGAAACAGACACAGAGAGTTAGACAAAATGAGGGGGTATAGGAATATGTCCTAAATGAAACAAGACAAAACCATAGCAAGAGACCTAAGCAAAATGAATGTAAATAATATGCCTGATAGAGAAGCTAAAATAAGGTCACCAGGGCACCTGACTGGCTCAGTCAATACAGTATGCAACTCTTGATCTCAGAGTCATGAGTTTGAGCCCCACATTGTGTGTAGAGATTACTTCAGTAAATAAAATTTTTTTTTAAATAAATGAAGTCATGATCATAAAGATATTCATTGGACTTGAGAAATGAGTGAGAGGGCGAGGCTTTGTGTAAGCAAGTTAGTTAGTGAATGTCAGTGGGCTGGTTCCTGTAGGTAACTGTGTGTTTATGCTGGGGGACAGGGGAGGGAAATGGTACCTGTGAGCTCCTTTGTTTCTGTAGAAGTCCTTCAGTGAACCCATCCTTCTGGGACACACTCTGATATTGGTAAATAACTCCCATTTGCACCATGTGTTTTTCAAAGTGCTGCTTCTATGCTGTATCTCCATGAGCTGTTTGTTGTGCTGTGTCTTTAAGCAAGGGGACTCAGCTTCCTCTGGGCTCTTTCAGAGCCAAGCCTGCTGACTTAAAATTCCAGACTTATGTCCCACTCACTTATTGTAAGAACTCAAGAAATTCATTCCCTCTAGTTTTAAAAGCCAAATGTTTTGGGGGCACCTGAGCAGCTCAGTTGGTTAAGCGTCTGACTGGGCCTCGGGTCATGATCTCACGATTCATGAGTTTGAGCCCTGCATCAGGCTCAGACAGCTCAGAGCCTGAAGCCTGTTTCGAATTCTGTGTCCTCCTCTCACTCTGCCCTTCTCTTGCTCATGATCTGTCTCTCTCAATCTCTCCCCCCACCCTCTCTCTCAAGAAAAAATTAAAAAAAAAAAAAAATTGGGGCACCTGGGTGGCTCAATCGGTTAAGCAGCTGACTTCAGCCCAGGTCATGATCTCATGAGGTTCATGAGTTCGAGATCCACACTGGGCTCTGTGCTGACAGCTCAGAGCCTGAAGCCTGACTCAGATTCTGTGTCTCCCTATCTTTCTACCCCTCCCCTGCTTGTACTCTGTGTGTGTCTCTCTCTCTCAAAAATAAACATTAAAAAAAAAGTTAAAAAAAGAACAGCCAAATGTTTTTGGGATTTTTCTTCCCTGTGCAGGCTCCCCTGTGAGGAGTGAGGGTCTGTTTCTCCCCCTTCTTCATGCCTGTAGCTCCCTCCTGTGGTTCATTTGGATCCCCACCGCATCTCCTCCCTTCCTACCCTCTTGATGTGGCCTCTTCTCTGACTTTAGTTGTGGAATCTGTTCTGCCAGTCTTTTGATTGTTTTCTGGGTTATTTACACTGATATGAGTACTATCTACTTGTATCCAAGGGATGAGTTGAGTTCAGGGTCCTCCTTTCTGCCATCTTCCCAGCCTCTCCACATTTGTTAAGTTTGAATGGGGGGGTACAGCTGTTGGTTGTTTTAGACTCTATGCTTGTCTATGGGTAATATATTTTCCCAAATTAAAAAAAAAAATAAGCCAACCAGAAGCTATTGGTCATTAAAATTATGAGAATTTTAAAATTAAGAGAAAGCTTGAACCATAAATGTAGGCAACTATCAATTATTTTACATCAGGAACAAATACTTGAGGGGATCTCTGAAGTGTATTCATTTCTAACCATAAGTAGTCATATATTCAGAGAAGAAAGCAGACTTCTTTCCCAGTAAGTAGTAAGTGGTGGAAGTATTTGTTAAATGACATCTAGCTTTGGCTGATGACTTTTGGACAGTGGTTCCAGAGTGGGCCTAGAGTCACCACGTGACTCTCTTATGCAGATGGATTGAGAACCACACTGCTTTGTGACATGATATCTTTAAATGACTAACACTGTAAACCTCAGATGGAAATGTGTTCAGGAGCATTAAAAAAAAAAAAAATCAGGAAAGTATAGATTCTGACACCAGAGCACTGCCACAAGGTGGCACTAAAAGTGCAAGGAAACCATAGCTTAAATTAAATCACACGTGAAACTTAGCCTCCTTACCAAGTGTGCATGTGCATCTTGTTTGGAGACGAAAACAGAATATTGAAAAAATAACTAACAAGGGAAATTATAGCTAAAATACCTAAGGAATCCTAGAATTCAAATGAGAAAAAAAAACAAAACAGAAAAAGAACAAGGAATACCACTTTTCAGATAAAGTTTAAAGTCGATGCCCTTCTTCAATGCCAGAATTGTCAGTTCTCAAAGGAATGTTCTAGCATAAGAAGTATACTTCTAGGTATTTAGACGTCTATAATGGTTCTGAAAAATTAAGAGGGAAAAATGTTTAAATAGCCTGAGTGGCTTAGTCGGTTGAGCGTCTGACTTCAACTCAGGTCATGATCTCACAGTTTGTAAATTTGAGTCCCGCACCAGGCTCTCTGCTGTCAGCATAGATCCCATTGTGGGGCTTGATCTCACAAACCCTGAGATCATGACTTGAGCCAAAATCAAGGGTTGGACACTTAACTGACTGAGTCACCCAGGTGCCCCACAAACAACATCCTTTAAATGAGTAAGTTAAGGTCCAGATTACCTAGCCAGCTGAACTCTGTGCTCTGTCCTCACTGTAGTTGTCTGAAGACCTGCCACCCTGTTCCTCCTCTCCAGCTGGACAGAGACAACCGGACAGATTTACACCAATACGTTATTAGAGTTTATTTCAGGGATAGGTCGGAGGAGGTAGAATTATAGATGCTCCTTCTTTTTCATTTTTGCCTGCCTTTATTCTCTTTTTAATTATTATTAAATATTTCAAGTAGACAGAAAAGCATAGAGGGTAATACAACAAACATCTAGGTACCCTCAGTTCAGCATTTTTACATAATAACATGATATATATTTTTATAAGAAATGAAATATTCCAAATACCTTCCCCCTTTTGGGGCGCCTGGGTGGCGCAGTCGGTTAAGCATCCGACTTCAGCCAGGTCACGATCTCGCGGTCAGTGAGTTCGAGCCCCGCGTCGGACTCTGGGCTGATGGCTCAGAGCCTGGAGCCTGTTTCCGATTCTGTGTCTCCCTCTCTCTCTGCCCCTCCCCCGTTCATGCTCTGTCTCTCTCTGTCCCAAAAATAAATAAAAACGTTGAAAAAAAAAATTCAAATACCTTCACCCTTTTATAGATGATCCTTCTAACTTTTACTTACCTCAAAGTAAACACTTCCCTGAATTTAATGTTTATTATGCCCATGCATATTGTTGTACTTTTACTACATATATTATGCATCCACAGCATAATATACTATATAACCTTTATACATGATGAAATCATACTGTGCATCTCCTTACATCATTTTTTAGAATCTAAATTATGTTTTTGAGACTCATACATTTTGAGAGAGATAGGTTAAGTGTATTTATTTTAGCTATTCTATAGTAATCTATTCTATGAATCTACCAAAGTGTACTTATCCATTTCCTGTCAATGGACATTGAGGTAATTTTCAGTTTTTCTCTTAAAATAATGCTGCAGTTAAAACTTTTGATCATTATCCATGTGTACACATGAGTTGAAGACATTGTCAGCTTGATCAAACGTTTCTAAACTTTTCCCCACAGTTGTTGTGCCTGCTTAGACTCCTACCAGCAGGGTATCAGAGTCCTTGTTGTTCAGTTTCCTCACCAAGAATTAAGATTATATCAGTCAGGATAACTAAATCATGCTACAATAATCAACAACCACAAAATCTCAATGGCTTCATTCAGTCTTATTTCTTGCTCATGCCGCAAGTACAGTGCGGGTCAGCATTGAAGTTCTGTTCATCAGAGTCACTCAGGGCCCTGCGCTGACAGGGGCTCCAACCTGACACAAGCTTCTGTGAGGCAGGGAAAAACTAAAAAAGGGTTGCACTCTGGTTTTTAAAGTTTCTGCCCTTGGGGCGCTTGGGTGGCTCAGTTGAGCGAAGACTTTGATCTCAGTTCGTGTGTTCAAGCCCCACATCAGGTTCTCTGCTGTCAGCACAGAGCCTGCTTCCAATCCTCTGTCCCTTCCTCTCTTTCTGCCCTCCCCTGTTCTATCCTTCTCTCTCTCTCTCTCAAAAATAAGCACAAAAAAAAAAAAAGTGTCTGACCAGAAGTGACACACATCACTTCTGCTCATATTTAATTGGCCAAAACAAGTCATGTGATGACATCTAACTTTCAAGAGCTCCCATTTCTCCTTCAGGGTCTGAATGTTTGTGAATGGTTACCACAGTACTGATCGACTAATATTTACTAGTCCAGTGAAACTGAAATATTGTCTTGCTGGTTTTTTTTTAATTTTTTTTTTTACGTTTATTTATTTTTGAGACAGAGACAGAGCATGAACAGGGGAGGGTCAGAGAGAGAGAGGGAGACACAGAATCTGAAACAGGCTCCAGGCTCTGAGCCATCAGCACAGAGCCCAACGCGGGCTCAAACTCATGGACCGTGAGATCATGACCTGAGCTGAAGTCGCACGCTTAACCGACTGAGCCACCCAAGCACCCTTGTCTTGTTATTTTTATTTATATGCCTCTAATTATTACTGAGGTTAAGCATATATTCACATTTTTATTGGCCATTTGTGTTTCCTGTTCTGAAAATTGCCTATTTATATCCTTTGCCCATTTTTCTATTGAGTGTTTTAAAATTGATTTTGTAAGATTTCTTTATATTCTGAAGGATACAATCCTTTATGGATTGATACATTATGAGTATTTTCTTTCAGACTGTGGCATTCCACTTTGCTTAAGGTGCCTTTGTTCATGGAAGTTAATTTTGATGTAGTCATATATGCCAGTTTTTTCCTTAATGGTTGGTAGTTTCTGTGTCTTATTTAAAAAATCTTTTCATATCCTGATATTTATACCAATATTTGCTTTCAGAACTTTTAAAGTTTGTTTTTTCACATTAATTCACCTGTTATTGACTTTGTGTATGAGATAAAGTGGGGATCTGATTCTTTTTTTTTCCCACTTAAATTTAAAATGATTCCAGCCCCATTTATCCTTTTTCCACTGATTTATAATGCTACCTGACATAAATCATGTTTCTATGTATATATGTTTTTCTGGGATTCTTATTTAAAAAAATTTTTTTTTCAACGTTTATTTATTTTTGGGACAGAGAGAGACAGAGCATGAACGGGGGAGGGGCAGAGAGAGAGGGAGACACAGAATCGGAAACAGGCTCCAGGCTCTGAGCCATCAGCCCAGAGCCCGACGCGGGGCTCGAACTCACGGACTCGAACTCACGGACCGCAAGATCGTGACCTGGCTGAAGTCGGACGCTTAACTGACTGCGCCACCCAGGCGCCCCTCTGGGATTCTTATTTTGTTCCATTGGTCTTTGTCTAGTCCTGTGCTAAAAGTACACTATCTTATTACTGTGCTTTATAAAGATCTTTATATCTGGTTGAGTAAGTCCAACCACTTTGCTCTATTTTTTTCTTTTTTTCTTTTTTATAGTTTACATGTTTTTAAAATTAGCGACTATACAAAGATTGTATGTCAGAGAAACAGAAACCACACTAGGTATTTCAAAAGAGGGATGTTAATATGAGGAAAGAATTTAACAGGCATTGGAGAATTGAGTGGCATTTTATAATGAACATGACAATATAAAAATGTGATTTGGTTCATGAGCTATTTTTGTACTTTGCTCTCAAATGATTGAAAAAAAATTTGACTAAAAAAAGAACTAGAAAACTCTCTACTATCTTAACTAGAAATGGGGTACAAGTTTTTCTCAAGATATTGTACACAATTGTTCAGAAAAAAGCACAGAAAGCCCTTAACAGAAACTGACTTTAATACATTTTGTTCATATCTTTAATATTCCTTAAAATATATATATCAAACAATTATAAGAAGATTACAAAAAAATCATATGCCAATAAATTGGGCAATCTGGAAAAAATGGATAAATTCCTAGAAACATATAAACTACTAAAACTGAAACAGGAGGAACTAGAAAACTTGAACAGACCAATAACCAACAAAGAAATTGAATCAGTAACCAAAAATCTCCCAACAAACAAAAGTCAAGGGCCATATGGTTTCCCAGGGGAATTCTATCAAACATTTGAAGAAGAGTTAATACCGATTCTTCTCAAACTATTCCAAAAATAGAAATAGAAGTAAAACTTCCAAACTAATTCTACGAGGCTAGCATTATCCTGATTCCAAAACCAAACAAAGTCTCCACTAAAAAAGAGAACTACAGGCCAGTATCCCTGATGAACATGGCTACAAAACTTCTCAACAAAATACTAGCAAATCAAAGCCAAAAGTACCTTGAAAGAATCATTCACCATGATCAAGTGGAATTTATTCCTTCGTTGCAAGGATGGTTCAATATTGGCAAATCAATCAATGCGATGCACCAAAATAATAAAAGACAGGATAAGAACCCATTTGATCCTCTCAATAGATGCAGAAAAAGCATTTGACAAAGTACAGCATTCATTCTTGATAAAAGCCCTCAACAAAGTAGGGATAGAAGGAACATACCTCAACATCATAAAGGCCCACATATGAAAAACCCACAGCTAATACCATCCTCAATGGGGAAAAACTGAGAGTTTTTCCTCCACAGTCAGGAACAAGGCAGGGATGTCCACTGTCCCACTGTTATTTAACATAGTACTGGAAGTCCTAGCCTCAGCAACCAGACAACAAAAAGAAATAAAAGGCATCTAAATCGACAAGGAAGAAGTCAAGTTTTCACTATTTGCAGATGACATGATACTCTATATAGAAAACCCAAAAGCCTCCCCCCACAAAATTGCTAGAACTGATACACGAATTCAGTAAAGTTGATGCAAAATCAATGTACAGAAATCCGTTGCATTTCCTAGCACTAATAAGGAAGCAGTAGAAAGAGAAATCAAGGAATTGATCACATTTACAATTGCACCAAAAACCATAAGGTATCTAGGAATAAATCTAACCAAAGAGATGAAAGATCTCTATTCTGAAAACTGTAAATAACTGATGAAAGAAATTGAAGATGACACAAGGAAATGGAAAAACATTCAATGCTCATGGATTGGAGGAACAAATGTTGTTAAAATGTCTAAGCAATCTACACATTTAATGCAATCCCGATCAAAATACCACCAGCATTTTTCACAGAGCTAAAACAAAAAATCCTAAAATTTGTATGGAACCAGAAAAGACCCTGAATAGCCAAAGCAATCTTAAAAAAGAAAACCAAAGCTGGAGGCATCACAATTCCGGATTTCAAGCTATAATACAAAGCTGTAGTCATCAAGACAGTATGGTAGTGGCACAAAAACAGACTATTTTTGTTCCATAGATCAATGGAACAGAATATAAAGTCCAGAATTAGACTCACAACTATATGGTCAACTAATTTTCAATAAAGCGGAAAAGAATATACGATGGGAAAAATACAGTCTCTTCAACAAATGGTGTTGGAAAAACCGGACAGCAACATGCAAAAGAATGAAACCGGGCCACTTTCTTACACAATACACAAAAGTAAATTCAAAATGGATGAAAGACCTAAACGTGAGACAGGAAACCATCAAAATCCTAGAGGAGAACACAGGCAGTAACCTCTGACATCCGCCATAACAACTTCTTACTAGATATGTCTCCTGAAGCAAAGGGAAGCAAAAGCAGAAATAAACTATTCAGATTTCATCAAGATAAAAAGCTCCTGCACAGTGAAGGAAATAATCAATGAAACTAAAAGGCAACCTTCAGAATGGGAGAAGATATTTGCAAATGACATATCTTGATAAAGGGTTAGTATCCAAAATATAGAAAGAACTTATCAAACTCAACACCTCCCCCTAAAAAATAACCCAGTTAAAAAATGGGCACAAGACATGAATAGACATGTTTCCAAAGAAGACATACAGATAGCTAACAGACACATGAAAAGATGCTCAACATCACTCATTATCAGAGAAATACAAATCAAAACTACAATAAGATATCACCTCACACCTGTCAGAATGGCTAAAATTAACCACAAAGGAAACAACAAATGTTGGTGAGGATGTAGAGAAAGGGGAACCCTCTTGCACTGTTGGTGGGCATGCAAACCGGTGCTGCCACTCTGGAAAACAGTATGGAGATTCCTCAAAAAGTTAAAAATAGAACTACCAGCAATTGCATTACTAGGTATTTACCCAAAGGATACAAAAATACTGATTCAAAGGGATACATGCACCCAAAAGTTTATAGCAGCATTATCAACAATAACCAAATTATGGAAAGACCTGAAATGTCCATCCACTGATGAATGGATAAAGAAGATGTGGTGTATGTATATATACATACATACATACAATATTCAATATTCATTAAAAAGAATGAAATCTTGTCATTTGTAATGACACAGATGGAGAGTATTATGCTAAGCCAAATAGTCAAAGAAAGACAAATACCATATGATTTTACTCATATGTGGAATTTAAGACACAAAACAAATGAACATGGGGGAAAAAAGAGAGAGGCAAACCTGGAAACAGACTCAATGATAGAAAACAAACTAAGGGTTACTGGAGGGGAAGTAGATGGGGGGTGGGGATTGGTTAAATGGACAATGGGTATTAAGGAGGGCACTTGTGTTGAGCACTGGGTGTTGTATATAAGTGATAAATCACTAGATTCTGTACCTGAAACTAAAATTACATTGTAGGTTAACTAACTGGAATTCAGATGAAAACTTGAAACTATATATATACATACATATATATATACATACATATATACATATACACAAGAAAGTGTGTGCACATATATATATATGTATATATATGTATGTATATATATAGTAAGACAACTGAAGTGTAGAAGTTTAATTGCAGGTTTTTTTGCATCAATGAATATGAACATGAAAGATTCAGAGATGACTGCAGGCAGATTTCTGCCTGTGCTATGTATATATGGACAGTCCTACCATGTGTTTCACATTTAATGATATTCTGCTTTTGGAATTTAAGTTATATGTATATAGAAAATGAGTTTAAACTTTTTTTAAGTTTATTTATTTATTTTGAAAGAAAGTGTGTGCACATGCAGGAAAGGGGCAGAGAGAGAGAGAGAATCCCAAGCAGGCTCCACATCGTCAGCGCAGAGACTGATGCAGGGTTCAATCCCACCAAGAGATCGTGAGCTGTGCCAAGATCAAGAGTCAGATACTTAACCAGTTGAGCCACCCAGGTGCCCCTAGAAAATGAGTTTAATAACTCATCATGGTTCTGAATTGTCTTATATTAATCATTTCTTAAAACTTTTGTGCGTGTGTGTTTTAATTTATTTTTTAATGTTTCATTAGTTTTGAGTGAGAGAGCTCAAGAGTGAGCAGGGGCGGGGCAGAAAAAGGGAGACAGAGAATCCGAAGTAGGCTCCACGTTGAAAGCAGAGAGCCCGATGTGGGGCTCGAACCCATGAACCATGACATCATGACCTGAGGTGAAGTCAGACACTTAACCGACTGAGCTACCCAGGTGCCCCTCTTGTGTTTTTTATAATAAAAAATAAAAGTGATGCCAAAGAAACAAAAGATATATCATTTTAAAATTCACATTGCCAGAGATAAAGAAAAAATTCTAAATACTTTTACAAAAGAAAAAAAATCAGGGCATATTCAAAGTATAGGGAATTGAAATGACATTGTATTCTCAAGAGCAACAGTGGAAGGTTGTGGACAATGGAACCATGCAAAGAAGACAATAGAAAATGCTTTGAATGTGGCATTTCTCTAACTAGTGAAATTTCAAGTGTGGCAGCAGAGTGGTGACTTTGAGTCAGTCAGTGACTCAGTTTACCTCCCACACATACTTTCTCCAGAAGTTGTTTGTGAATGTAATATAAAGGAAAAGGAAGATGTGGTTCCTCAAACACAAGGGACCCAACAGAGGAGGGACACGAAGCAGATCTTCTTTCAGTTATGCACTAAATCCAGAGATAAAAAAGTACAATCACAGTAAAGTATTTGGCTCTTCAGTGAACAACACGTATGCAATCTAATAATGTCTACAATGGGTTTTTGAGTTTCTGATGTTATATGTATATGGGAGTCAGTATATATGGGAAGGGGGCAGGGGTTGTCCCTATAATCCCTTTGTTCTCTTAACACTCTTCTTTCCCATTCCCTTCATACTAGACTCTGGTCTCTATTGGGCTACATAGTTGGTGATCGGATGGAGGTGTGAATACATACATCTCAGTGAATGGTGAGGTTGGGGAGGTCAATGACCAGACAAATGGATTATGTGTCAGGGGCACCAGCACTGGGATTTATGTGAATCAGTGGGGTGAGGGGACTGAGTGGAGGTTTGAGTTTGTAATTGGGTCTAGAAAAATCAAATACCTCAATGTTATGAAATAAATTCATAAACCCACTATATATAATATATACTCTTTAAACTTTCCTGTACACTTGAAAATAGAGATTTTTTTTTAAATTTTTTTTTTCAATGTTTATTTATTTTTGGGAAAGAGAGAGACAGAGCATGAACGGGGGAGGGGCAGAGAGAGAGGGAGACACAGAATTGGAAACAGGCTCCAGGCTCTGAGCCATCAGCCCAGAGCCTGACGCGGGGCTTGAACTCACGGACCGCGAGATCGTGACCTGGCTGAAGTCGGACGCTTAACCGACTGCGCACCCAGGCGCCCCTGAAAATAGAGATTTTTAAAGAAATCTTTAAATATTATTCAATTGAATTAACGAGCATTATGGCAGATGATTTTGGTTGCTTACCCAGCAACCATTCCCTAATGTCTTTGCTAATTTTGTTCAGATATTAAGTAGTCAAATGTTTTTAAGGGAAGCTGGCCTTTCACTAGCCCTATAAGATGAATTTTGAATAGTCCAAACTACTAATGGTGATTTAGCTCCTTTAGCAGTGGTTTAAAAATGCACATGTGGTTATGGATAATGAGAGGTGAGAGAAAGTCTGTTGTAAGGCTTCTGGGAAATCTTCCCTGATGTTTAAAAATAGGC
The DNA here is from genome assembly GCF_018350155.1 of Leopardus geoffroyi. Taxonomy (NCBI): domain Eukaryota; kingdom Metazoa; phylum Chordata; class Mammalia; order Carnivora; family Felidae; genus Leopardus; species Leopardus geoffroyi. The sequence continues at coordinate 79,205,830 of NC_059336.1, forward strand.
ATGGGGGTATCTGGCTGGCTCAGTCAGTACAACATGGGATTCTTGATTTTTTTTAATTTTGCTTTTACATTTATTTATTTTTGAGAGAGCACAAGCAGGGGAGGGGCAGAGAGAGAATGAGACACAGAATCCCAAGCAGGCTCCAGGCTCTGAGCTGTCAGCACAGAGCCTGATGTGGAGCTCGAACCCACAAACTGTGAGATCATGACCTGAGCCGAAGTCAGATGCTTAACCAACTGAGCCACTCAGGCGCCCCAGGCATGGAATTCTTGATCTCAGGGTTGTGAGTTCAAGCCCTGCAAAGAGCTTACTTTAAAAATAACAAATAAATATAAAAAATAAAAATAGGCCGAATAAGAGATACCCTCTTCTTTCCCTTGAAGCCACTGGATATTTTAATGTCAGAACATTTTGTTTGGAGCTGCTGAAACCATACTGCAATTGTGACGAGAGCCAAGAGAGGAGGACAAAGCTGCTGCACTGGTAAATGGAAGTGGGGAAGAACCTAATGAAAGCCTGGGGCTAGTGAATTAACCCTTTGGCTAAACTATCTGGACATTTGTGAGAAAATGCATTTTATTGTTTCAGACCGTTGAGTTGATTTTCTTTTACTGGCAAGCAAATTCATCTTAACATATCCAAGGATTCTGGCCAAGCTAGCAAATACCTTTAAAAAAAAAAAGATTTCTAAAACCCATTGATTTTATCTTTTTAAAAAAAAACATTTTATTTTGAAACAATTGCCAACTTACAGAAAAGTTTCAAGAAGAGTACAGAGAATTCCTCTACACACACACACACATACACACACACACACACACACACACACACACAGATCGTATTCAAGTTTTGTGAACTGTCCCAATTATGTCCTTTATATTACCTGTAAAGGATCTGAGATCATGCCTTGCACCTAGTTGTCATGTCTCTCCAGTTTTTTGCAATCTGGGACGGTTTCTGAGTCTTTGGGTTTCATGATCTTGACATTAAAAAAAAAATTCTTTTTTGATTTTCCTGTCTTTCCGCAGTTTTCCCCAGCTTTGGGTGGGGAGCTGCTGGGATCCGGCTTCTGGTTGGCGGAGAGCCAGATGGTGTGGACAGCTGCCCCCACCCCCACCCCCCAGCACCCGGCTCCCTGGCCGCCCGCAGCCGTGCCCGCCCACCTTCTGCGGCCGAGCTAGCGGCCCAGATGCAGGCCATTAAGTGTGGGCCGGTGGGAGACGGCGCTGTACGTAAAACGTGCTTACCCTCAGTTACACAACCAATGCATTTCCTGGAGAATATATCCATCCCCACTGTCTTTGACAACTACTCTGCCAATGTTATGGTGGATGGAAAACCGGTGAATCTGGGCTTATGGGATACAGCTGGACAAGAAGATTATGCCAGATGACGTCCCTTATCCTATCCGCAAACAGATGTATTCTTAATTTGGTATTCTCTCGTGAATCCTGCATCATTTGAAAATGTTTGAGCAAAGTGGTACCCTGAACTGTGAAACCACTGTCCCAACGCCGCCATCATCTTGGTGGGAACTAAACTTGACCTCAGGGACAACAAGGACACAACTGAGAAACTGAAGAAGTTGATTCTCATCACCTACCCGCAGGGTGTGGCCATGGCTAAGGAGATTGATGCTGTAAGGTATCTGGAGTGCTAGGTTCTCATGCAACTAGGCTTCAAGACAAGGCTTGATTGGGGCACCTGGGTGGCTCAGTCGGTTGAGCGTCCAACTTTGGCTCAGGTCATGATCTCCCGCTCCATGAGTCTGAGCCCCGCATCGGGCTCTGTGCTGATGGCTCAGAGCCTGCTTCAGATTCTGTGTCTCCCTCTCTCTGACCCTCCCCCACTCTCACTTTGTCTCACTCTGTCTCTCAAAATGTAAAAAAACAAAAAAAAGACAGTGTTTGATGAAGCTTTTCCAGCGGTTCTTTTCCCCACCTCCTGTCAAGAAGAGGAAGAGATAAATGCCTGCTCTTATGGATAGATGTCGGGGCCCCTCTCCTGTCCTGTCTCCCTCAGAACCTTTGTAGGTTTTGCTCAAAGATGGTGGAGAATTCCCAGTCAATGCCAAACTTTTGTTACAGGTTAGTTTTTCCCTAAAACCATTTTGAACCAATCAGTAATTTTTAGGTTTTGTTTAAAGTTTAAAACTTTAAACTTTAACATTATATTAAAATTTAGCCCTAAAATGGCAAGTTTTCTTAAAGCCTCATTTGTCAAAAGCCCCTATTCTTGCTCAGAGTAAAAGTTGCCAAAATCTCGTGAATTAAGTTGCATTGTTGTGCTGAGGACACCCAGCACGAAACCGTTTAAGACCTTTGTCTTGGGGCGCCTGGGTGGCTCAGTCGGTTAAGCGGCCGACTTCGGCTCAGGTCATGATCTCGCAGTCCATGAGTTCAAGGATGATAAATGGGGCAGAGCCATGATGAGAATTTCGAGAATATTTTGTCTGGTTACAGTGTAAAGAATGGACTGAAGAGTAACATGATTTGCAGGGAAACCATTAAGACACTGAGAATGATGGAGAAAAATAGATTTGAGTTAGGAGATACAACCTTGCAAGAGTTTATTGACTGGATTTAGAGGATAAGGAAGAGAGAAAAGTAGAGCATGATGCATATTATTTCTGATAGATATGAGTGATTCTAACATCATTGTGTATATGTGTGGAGAAAAATATTCAAGGCAAGCCTTGCTATCCAAACTCAGGAACAAGGAACTCAAGTAAATTTTTTTTTATCATTTCTTTGCTATCCAAATTCCTGGTTTGGCTAGTTGAAACTCAGGAACAAAAAGATTTAGATAAGTTTGTTTTTTGTTTTTTGTTTTTTTTTTAAATTTCCTACCTAAATCTAGGATCTGAAACTCAGGATTCAGATAGTAGGAATATTTGTAGTGTATTTGTTTTTCATTTTTTATTTTATTATTAAATTTTTTTTAATGTTTATTTTTGAGAATGAGAGGGAGACAGAGTAGTAGCAGGGGAGGGCAGAGAGAGAGGGAGACACAAAATGTGAAGCAGCCTCCAGGCTCTGAGCTGTCAGCACAGAGCCTGACACAGGGCTCAAACTCATGGACCATGAGATCATGATCTGAGCCGAAGTTGGACGCTTAACTGACTGAGCCACCAAGGCGCCCTGTTTCATTTCTGTTTGTATTTTTTAATTCCTTCTTTTAAATTTTATTTTATATATTTTTTATTTTAGAGAGGGGGAGACGAGCAGAGGGAGAGAATCATTTTTTTAATTTAATTTTTAATTTTTAAATTTTATCTAAATCCAAGTTGGTTAACATATAGTGTAATAATGATTTCAGGAGTAGAATTTACTGATTCCTCACTTACATATAACACCCAGTGCTCATCCCAACAAGTGCCCTCCTTAATGCCCATCACCCACTTAGCCCATTCTCCCACTCACCTCCCCTCCAGCAACCCTCAGTTTGTTCTCTGTATTTAAGAGTCTCTAATAATTTGCCTCTCTCTCTTTTATCTTATTTTTCCTTCCCTTCCCCTGTGTTCATCTGTTTTGTTTCTTAAATTCTACATGTGAGTGAAATCATATCATATTTATCTTTCTCTGACTTATTTCACTCTAGTTCCATCCACGTTGTTGCAAATGGCAAGATTTCGTTCTTTTTGATTACCAAGTAATAGTCCATTGTGTGTGTGTGTGTGTGTGTGTATACATATATATACATATATATATATATATACATATACATATACATATACATATACATATACATATACATATATATATATGTATACCACCACATCTTCTTTATCCATTCTTCAGTCGATGGACATTTGGGCTCTTTTCATAATTTGGCTATTGTCTATAGTGCTGCTATAAACACTGGGGTGCATGTGCCCCTTCGAATCAGTATTTTTGTACCCTTTGGATAAATACCTAGTAGTGCAATTGCTGGGTCATAGGGTAGTTCAATTTTTCATTTTTTGAGGAACCTTTATACTATTTTCCAGAGTGGCTGCACCAGTTTGCATTCCCAGGGAGAGAGTGAATCTTTTTTTTTTTAATCTTTTTTTGCACATTGATTTTTTTTTTAAATATTAAATTTATTGTCAAATTGGTTTCCATACAACACCCAGTGCTCATCCCAACAGATGCCCTCCTCAATGCCAATCACCCACTTTCCCCTCCCTCCCACTCCCCATCAACCCTCAGTTTATTCTGTTTTTTAAGAGTCTCTTATGGTTTGGCTCTGCACATTTATTCTTGAGAGAACAAGACAGAGTGCAAGTGGGGGGAGGGGCAGGGAGAGAGGAGGGACACAGAATCTGAAGCAGGCTCCAGGCTCCAAGCTGTCAGCACAGAGCCAACCATGGGGCTCAAACTCACGGACAGTGCGAGCATGACCTGAGCCAAAGTCGGACACTTAACCAACTGAGCCACCCAGGTGCCTTGAGAGAGTGAATCTTAAGCAGGCTTCCTGCTCTGCACGGAGCCTGATGAGGGGCTCGATCCTACAACCCTGGGATCATGACCTGAGGCAAAATCAAGAGTGGGTCACTCAATCAACTGAGCCACCCACGTACCCCAAACATTAATGACTTTTTGAGATTTGTGAGGGGATTTCAAAATATTGAAGACAAATGAAAACTATGATAATATTTATACAGGGTTGGTTAATAGGGGAAAAATCATTTTAATGTTTTCTCTTAAGGTAAGAACACCTTGAATCACTGAAGTTCCCTTCTGTAAAGCAAATACAAAAATTTTTTTCCACAGACCACCAAATACATTTGGTTGTCTCTCTAGTTTATAAATGTGGATTTCAGATAAGCTTATGCTTACATATGTTTGTCTTCTGCTTCTTAACATTTCCTAAACACTCACTTCCCACAACCCATCCCCCTCTCAGCTGATTCCCCATCTCATTCCTTTTTTTATTGAAAAAAAGAGAGACTATTTCATCTCCTTCCACCCTATCTATAATTTACCTACACCCACAGCTACCTTCTCCTTTTCTCTTATACCAAAGTTGGCCAGTCGCTCTGCTTCTGCCCTGGATGGCTTTGTCTCTCACCTTCCTAAGAACTTCACTCCCCTCTCCTACATCAGCTCTATCTACCAGATCATTCCTGAAGGAATTCAGAACAACCATCCTAAACTATGCTGCTGTGGCATATTACTTTGAGCTGAAGGCACTTGAGAAACAGCAGATGCAGGAAGGGCTCTCTGACCTACCTTTATCTACTTAAAAACAGGCCATAGAATTTCCATGAGAAAGGTGCCCTCCCTTTCTGGGAGGGAAGAAAACAACCTTATCACCAAAGACTGGGGATCAACGTTGACATGAATCTGTACAAATTTACTAAAGTGACTCTTATCTTCCACTAGTTTGGCCGGCCCTCTGCCCACACATCTCCTAGTCACTTTGCTACAGTTTACTGCCCCTAGCCCAAACTCTTTTGTCATTTGTATTCTTTGTCTAAAAGGTATAAGAGCTTTCTGATCCTGTCACTCCTTCCAGTCTTCATTCTCTTGTGAAGGTCCTCATGATCATGTAAGAATAAAACCTGTATGCCTCTTCCTCCTACTAATCTGTTTATGTCAGTTTAATTCTTAGACCTAGCTGGAGATGCTAACGGAGTAGAGGAGAATTTTTTCTCCCTTACACTCCCATCAGCATATAAACATGCTTAATCTCATACTTTAAAACATCTCTCTTGACCCTGTGTTTACCTTTCAGAGACTATCCTATTTCTGTGTTCTCCCTCACAGCAAAACTTGAGAGAATAGTTCCCTTAGCACTGGTCTTCCAAGTTTTTCTGCTTCCTTCAGCAAGAAACTCCTAGAAGAATTTTATAAAGTTATGTACTTTCTTTGCACATTTTTTTTTTTTTTGAGAGAGAGAGAGAGAGAGACAGCACAAGCAAGGGAGGGGCAGAGAGAGAGGGAGACAGAATCCCAAGCAGACTCTGCACTATCAGCACAGAGCCCGATGTGGGGCTCGAACTTACCAACTGTGAGATCATGATCTGAGCCAAGGTCAAGAGTTAGATGCTTAACCCACTGAGCCACCCCGGTGCCCCTCTTTGCACATTTTTAAGTTAACATCTAAATATTTTATACTGTGTTAAATAGTCGCTAACGCTGTAATTTCCAGAATATTTTAAATAGTTGTGTTTTAACAGTCACATCAATCTTTAAAATGTATCCAATAAATCTAAATACAATTTGATACTCATCATCCACTAAAAAAGTCTTCTTTTACAAGTTTTACATTATTCTTTTTTCTACTTTAAGCCCTAATTCTAATTCACTTCTCTTACAAAAATTTAATCCTAATGTAATATACTTTATGCTTGAAAGTCTTTTATTCATCACCCTATCATGCTTCTCTGAAAAAAAGTATTTGAAATTAAATTTTTTCCTATGACCGGAAGTTTCTAAAAGTTAATGTCTTGTGGATTTATTATGATACTAATATACAACTGATCAAAATCACATTGAAGTAAAATCTCATTGGAAATACTATCTTAATGAGTGAGTGGATTTTTTTTTCAGTTGGCTTTAATTTTTGAGGATAACTTACTGCTCAGAGTGATGGGGCTCTGCATGAATAAAATCCCAGTTTTTCATTTTTATGTGATAAGAAACTTCTTCATAAAACTAAATAGATGTGGAAGAGATTTTGTTATAACCATATCAGTCATGTCTTTGGACTCTTAATGCCAAAAATGACATTGTGTGAACTATCACCACATTATCATCTATGACCAGACGGCTAGGTTCTCCTTCAATTTGGTTGAAAGCAAAGAATAAGAAAACACCAAAACTTCATGGGGTGCCTGAGTGGTTCAGTCAGTTGAGCGTCTGACTTCGGCTCAGGTCATGATCTCGCGGTTTGTGAGTTCGAGCCCCGCATCTGGCTCTGTGCTGACAGCTCAGAGCCTGGAGCCTGCTTCGGATTCTGTGTCTCCCTCTCTCTCTCCTCTTCCCCCGCTCGTGCTCTGTCTCTGCCTCTCTCTCAAAAATAAATAAAGATTTAAAAAAATTAAAAAAAAACACCAAAATTTCAAAATAATTTATTGGGGTTACTGCTTTCTCAATTCAATAGCAACGTTTTGAGTTGTCCTGTTGCTTGTCATCCCTGGACATTTTCACACCCTGGGGCAATGAGCCATTGTCAGATGAGGAGGAAGAGATGCACGCCTTTCTTTTGTAAAAAGGGAAAAGGCGACATGAAAGCTGAGGTGGGAAAGGAGAAGCTGTGCCCACAGCACATTCATGCCCTCAGGAAGGGCATTTTTAGGAAAATCATTGTGTAACCTAGTTTGGAGGCCCCTGGGATGTGCCTGCTTCTACTCTCTGACTCTTAGGCATTTTTAATCTTTTTTTTTTTTTTTAATGTTTATTTATTTTTTAGAGAGAGAGAGAGACTACAAGCAGGGGAGGGGCAGAAAGGGAGACACAGAATCTGAAACAGGCTCCAGGCCCTGAGCGGTCAGTACAAACTGGACGTGGGGCTCGAACGCACAAACCGTGAGATCATGACCTGAGCCACAGACGCGGAACCTACTGAGCCACCCAGGTGCCCCTCTTATACACTCTTAAAATCCACCCTAATTGCACCGCAACTCCATTGAAAATACTTTTACAAAAGCCATCATTAGCAAACTCCATCAGGTCTTTGTGGAAAGTCTCCAGGAGCGCAGGTTTATTTATCAGCATGCACGACAGATTTTCCGTTAGGAATCAGGTGAGGCGCTGGCTGTTTGGAGCATGCGCACACAAAATTTCCCTTGCGCACGCAAGCGTTTGGGTTCAGGTGAGACTCTTCGGAGTATGCGCTGTGGGATCCTGGCTTCTGTTTAAGAGGTCGCAGGATGTTTGTGGGTCCTTCCTTGGCCGGATTCTAGACTCGTGGACCAAAGGTTGGTATGTTTGTTTTCGACAAGAGTTTTAACATTTTTTTTTAACATCTTTCATTTTTTACGAATATAAATGTATTAAATATTCGTTGTAAAATATCTAACAATCAGCAATCCAATAGAAAAACAGGCTTCGGGGCACCTCGGTGGCTCAGTCGGTTGAACCTCCGACTTCAGCTCAGGTCATGATCTCTCGGTTCGTGAGTTCGAGCCCCGCGTCGGGCTCTGTGCTGACGGCTCAGAGCCTGGAGCCTGCTTTGGATTCTGTGTCTTCCTCTCTCTCTGCCTCTCCCCTGCTTATGCTCGGTCTCTGTCTGTCTCAAAAATAAATAAAACATTTAAAACATTTTAAAAAAAGAAAAATAGGCTCTCAACCTAAAATTGTCAGGAGGCAATAATTACACAAAAATGTTTATTTGGGATCAAAAAATTGCAAATTCAGGGTACATAGATTTCAGCAGCGACCCAAATGTCCCACTAGGGGGCAAAATTAAGGAGTTTTAAATTTTTTTAATGTTTTATTGATGTGTAGTTAACATACAATGTTACATTAGTTTTCAGGTGTGCAGCTAGTGATCCGACAAGTCTATAGTTATACTATGCTCACCACAAATGAGCTAGCTGTCACCCAAAGTCAGCAGTTTTTAAAGACACAAAGGGAATGCTTGTATAGATTGTTGAGAAAGAATTTTGATTAGTGCTGGTGGCAGAAAACTAATCTTGGCTAAACATAATTGGTTGCTAAGGCTATCACTAAGCAAAAGTCTGGTGTTGGTGCAGAGTCCTTGAAGCCTATGCGATTTGGCCGAGTTAAAAAATTCTTGGTTCCATCCCATGGTGTATGTGAGCATGTGCATAAGGTCCACTCTTTAATGGCCACCTGGCTCCATTTAAAAACCCCTTGATATGAGTGAGTGTGTTTTATTTCATCTTTCACAAGGCAAAGGACTGGGGAACAAAGAGTTCATAGAAAAATAATTACCAATATATACAAAAAGGTGCCTTAGGGTCAGTTGTAATAAGAACTACACTGAGTTCGTATTTTTTACTACAAATTAGAACTACACTGAGATAGTATTTTTTACTCATCAGATTGGCAAACAATGAAACATTTGGCAATATGCTCAGTATAGGAAGATGGGGGAAACAGGTGTTTTATAGTGCTGATGAGAGCACAATGTCACAACCCTCTTGTGTTATCAAAACTACAGCTGCATTTTACACTTTGATCCAACAATCCCACTTTGGGGAATTATTCCTACAGATACACTTATGTATGAAATAATGTATGAAGTTGTTGATTGCAGTAGCAAAAAATTGGGAACTACCCAAGTGTCCATCAGAGGACTGATTTTAAAAAATGATAGTACTATTGACCAAGGAAGAATTCACTGAAAATTAAAGCAAACAGACTTTTATTTGGGCAGTTGGACTTGCAATCCAGGAGGCACAGATTGGTTGAGTTAATATGCAAATGAGAGATTGAAACTTATTAAACTGGCTTGTTTCCTTTTTTGTTTGTTTAATATTTTATTTATTTTGAGAAAGAAAGCATGAGTGAAGGAGGGGGCAGAGAGAGAGAGGGAGAAAGAATCCCAAGCAGGCTCTGCACCATTACCATAGAGCTCAATGCTAGGCCCAAACTCATAAACCATAAGATCATGACCTGAGGGAAATCAAGAGTCGGATGCTTAACTGACTGAGCCACCCAGGCACCCCATAAACTGGCTTGTTTCCTTTCTGAGTGAAGAATTTGGAAAAGCTAGTTGCCATGGTGAGAAAGGGGTTAAGTTCAGGCTGAAGATCACAGCTGATGGCTTGAAAAGTGCATAAAGTTTATAGTTTCCTTCAGTGAGTGCATAAATTCCTCCTCCTTTATAGCCCCCTAACCATATTTTGAAAGAGACTCTTGGGGCATCTGGGTGGCTCAGTTGGTTAAGCGTCCGATCTCGCAGTTTGTGAGTTTGAGCCCCACATTGGGCTCTGTGCTGACAGCTCAGAGCCTGGAGCCTGTTTTGGATTCTGTGTCTCCCTCTCTCTCTGCCCCTCCCCTGGTCTCTCTCTCTCTCTCTCTCTCTCAAAAAATAAACATAAAAAAAATTTTTTTTAATTAAAAAAGAGACTCAGCTAGGCTTGCTTGGTCTGTTTTGAAGTCTCCTTTTATAGTATGTATGCACACCGGAGCATTGTGCAGCAGTGAGAAAGAATGAAGCAGTCCCCTATGTACTGCCAAGGAAAGATCTCCAGGATTTCTTGCTAAGTGAAAGAAGCCCAGATGCAGAACAGTGCAGGTGTGCTTTCTGTGTAGGATGGGGAATAAGACTGTATGAGCACTTCCTGTTTCCCCAGGGATTCTGCAAAGATACAAAAGAAACTAATAATCATGATGTCCTGTGCTTAGGAGGGTAGGGTGAGGGACTTCTCAATGTATGTATTATATATTACTTTAAACCATGTGAATGTTATCCATTTAAAACAAAAATAAAGCCACAGTAACTTTAATTTCAGAAATATGCAATATAAAAAAATCGCCCATAAATTCACCTTCTAAAGGTAACTGCTGTTAACAGATGTATGTTCTTTTTTTTTTTTTTTTAATGTTTTGTATTTATTTTTGAGAGAGAGACAGAGACAGAGCATGAGTGGGGGAGGGGCAGAGAGAGAGACACACACACACAGAATGCAAAGCAGTCTCCAGGCTCTGAGCTGTCAGCACTGAGCCCAATTTGGGGCTGGAACCCACGAGCCATGTGATCATGACCTCAGCTGAAGTCAGAGCTTAACCACACAGGTGAGCCACACAGGTGCCCAACCGATGCATGTTCTTTGGGCATCTTATTTGCTTCAGTCTCAAAAAGTTTTTTTTTTTTTTAATTTATGTTATTCACATGCTTCAGAAGGTTTAAATCAAAAGCTCTTGGTCTGTTATAATTATATTTTTAAATTTATTCACTTTTTATATGTAGTAGCATTTGGATACCCTCATGTGTGAAGTGTCCATTCAGGTCTTTTGCCCGTTTTATATTGGATTTTCTTCTTCTTACTGATTTACGGGAGTCTTTTATAAATTTTGAATGTATCTTTTGTGTATGAACACTTTTTGGCTTGCCTTTTTACTTTCATGATATGTTTTGAACAACATAAAGTCTTAATTTTTTTAAAGTTTCTATTTAAGTAACCCCTACATCTAATGTGGGGCTGGAACTCATGACCCTGAAATCAAGCTCTTCCAACTGAGCCAGCCAGGCACCCCCATAGGTCTTAATTTTAATGTGGTTCAATTATCAATTTTTTTAATGGATGGTACTTTTCTTCTCTCATCCTGTTTAACCAATCTGCTGTTAAACCTATGTATTGAGTTCTTAATTTCTTATATTGTATTTTTCAGTTCTAGAATTTCCATTTATTTCTTTATTATAGTTTTCAGTGCTTTGCCAAAGCTGTCTTTTACTCTTAAATATATTAAGAATTGTATGGGTGGCCACCTGGGTGGCTCAGTCAGTTAAGCCTTTGACTCTTGATTTTGGCTCACGTGATGATCTTCTGGTCGTGGGAGAGAGCCTGCCATGGGGCTCTGCTCTGGGCATGGAACCTGCTTAGGATTTTCTCTCTCCCTCTCTATCTGCCCCTCCCCCATGCGTGCACATGCGCCCCCACGTGTGCTGTCTTTCTCTCTCAAAAACAAAAAGCATTGTTATTTTAAAACCTGTTTCTTGGGGCGCCTGGGTGGCTCAGTCGGTTAAGCATCCGACTTCAGCTCAGGTCGTGATCTCGTGGTCCGTGAGTTTGAGCCCCGCGTCGGGCTCTGGGCTGACAGCTCGGAGCCTGGAGCCTGCTTCAGATTCTGTGTCTCCCTCTCTCTCTGCCCCTTCCCCCGTTCGCTCTGTCTCTCTCTGCCTTTCAAAAATGAATAAATGTTAAAAAAAATTAAAAAAAAAAAAACTGTTTCTGTTAATTCCATTAGCTGATTCTTTTTTGAGTCCGGTGTTTTCCTTCTCAATTTTTGAATTTATCAACTTGTTTCCCTGTATGCCCAGATTTTTTTAATGTGGTCATCATGAAAAATTATAGAGATAATTTGAACCCTAAATAATGATATTTTTCCTCCAGAGAGAATGCATGTTTGCTTCTGACAGATGGCTAGCAACACCATCAATCTCAGAGCATCTTAATCCATTCAGAAACTGAGATAATTCAGAATTGGGCTTTAGCGCCTATCTATTTGACCCTATTCCTAGAGTATGACCTTTCAAGTCCCAATGCAAAGGCTGGGGATTTGCCCTGAATTCATATTCCCCTGGCCTCTTGAGTCGGTTCAAAGCTCTGTTCTTCGACGCAGCGAAACATCTGATACTAGAAGATTGGCAGGCCCCACATACTGGGCTCAGCTACCTGGATTTCCACTTTCTGTTTGCTCCTGGATCTTGGCGTGTAATTCTTCATGGCTTTATTTACTCTCCTATGCTTTCAAACAGCTATTTTTAAAATATTTTATCTAGCTTTTCTAGTTGTCCTCTAGAAAAATCAGTCCAAATTGCCTATTATGCAGAACTTTATTTTAGAACTTAAAAAAAAGCCATAAGAGGGGCACCTGGGTGGCTCAGTTGGCCAGGTCATGATCTCACGGTTCATGAGTTCGAGCCCATCGGGCTCTGTGCTGACAGCTCAGAGCCTGGGGTTTGCTTTGGATTCTGTGTCTCCCTCTCGCTCTGCCCCTCCCCGGCTCATGCTCTATCTCTCTCTCTCAAAATAAATAAATGAACATTAAAAAAAAATTTTTTTAAACCCATAAGAATGTTTTGAGACTTCTTTAAAGAAAGAAAGATATTTAGTTTTATGTTCTTTTTTTTTTTTTTAAGTTTTATTTATTTATTTTTGAGAGAGAGTGCGTGAGCAGAGGAGGGGCAGAGAAAGAAAGGGAGAGAGAGAAAATCCCAAGCAGGCTCTGTGCTGTCAGCATAGAGCCTGACATAAGGCTCAAACTCACAACCATGAGATCATGACCTGAGCCTATGTCAGACACGTAAACAACTGAGCCACCCAGGGGCTCCCTGACCCTTCCATTCTTAAGGCATTTTCTCTGAGACCTTATTCATCTGCTCTTCCTCTTCTCCCATTCTTGACCTCAGTCTATTCTGCTGACCTGTTTTCTTTCCCAACCTCTGGTTCCCTAGAGCTTAATCCTGGGGTCTCTCCTCTATCTCAATTCTCTTCCTAATTGATTTCATGCAGACCCCTGGCATTAAAATATTTCCTGTCCAGAAAAATCTCAAATTTATATCTCTAGCTCTTCCCAGTAATCCTAATTCATTTCTTCTATTATCTCCTTTTTTTTTTAAATTAAAAATTTTAGGTAAACTAAAGCACACAAATCTTAAGCATACAACTCAATGAATTTTACATTTGCATACATCCGTCCATAGAGATCTAGATATAAAGCATTTCTATCAGCCTAGAAAGTTTCATGTGACCTTTTCATTCAATACCCTTCTTCTTAGAGGTCTTTACTATTCTCACTGCTATTTTACCTGTTCTTGAACTTCATATGAATGGAATCATACAGTATATCTTTTTGTCTGGCTCCTTTCATTCAACAAAATTTTTAAAAATTTGTGTTGCTCTGTATATTGTAATGCATCCTTTTTTTATTACTGCATAGTATTCCACTGTGTAAATATTTCACTTTATTTATTTTTCAGTTGTTAGATATGTTCCCCCTTCCCCAGTTTTTGACTATCATGGATAGAGTTGTAATGCTATGAACAATTTTGTACATTTTTTATGTACATATACACTTATTTTTCTTTATCCTGCCACATGTTTGAAAGATCTGATTGGCTGGCTTATATAATACAGCATTCTAAGGGGAGAAACAGTGACTCTGACTCTGTTTTCTTCCAAGTTCTTAAATTCAGTAATGGTATTTAAAAACAGATACCTAAGATGAAGGAATGCAAATCTGTGGTGATAACTGAAATCATCAGTAATAAAGAACTTTATTTATTAATCTATTTATCTATTTATTTTGAGAGAGAGAGAGAGAGAGCATGCATGTGTATGCATGTGTGTGTGAACAGGGGAGTGGCAGAGAGAATACCACGCAGGCTCGAAGCTGTCAGCGTAGAGCCCGACACAGGGCTTGATCCCACGAACTGTGAGATCATGACTTGAGCCAAAAATCGAGAGTTGGACGCTTACCAACTGGGCCACCCAGGCGCCCCAGTAAAAAGAACTTTATAGAAAATTTACATTTTCCAATCCTAAGTAAATTTTTAAGAGAATATGCCCAATTTGATTGACTTCCTATCCCAATGATCTTCTTTATTCAGGATACTTACAAATCATTAGCAACTTCTGGAACAAAGAAACGTGTACACAAACATTTGTTTTATTTATTCTGGTTGTGATTGCACCAGGAAGATGAACAGCAGCATGTGCAGTGGCTGAAATGCTCTTAAACCACAGACGCGGTGCACTTTTTTTTTTCTTTTACTATTTCAGCCCTTCTTCAGATGATCTCGCTCTTCTCGACTTCCTTCTTCCTTGTCAGAGTGTGGTCCTCAGGCCAAGAGCATCAGTATCAGCTGGGAGCTGGATTCTGGGCCCAGCTTAACTGGGTCCTCGGCTAAATAGTCTCTCACAAGGCTGCAGTCAAGGCATCAGCCTAAGGTCTGTGATGTTGTCTGAAGGCTTGACTGACGTCAACTGTGAGAACAGCCAGGTCTGGATGAAGGACTGTTACACTCTTTACCTGAGTGATCACCACAGGGACTGCCAACCGAGTCCAGGTCATTATCTCTCAGTAGCTTCCAGTCTCCTTTTGCTTTTTCTCTTTCCTGATTACAGTCTGCTTCCCATGCAATCAGAATGATCTTTTAAAAAAACCCCTAAAACTCTGAGCACATCACAATCCCTATAAAAGTGCCTGATGAGTTCCCATTACTTAGAATAAAATAAACCGCCGTGGACTTATTAAGTCCTGTAGGATCTAGCTTCTACCAGACTTTTACTCCAGCTCAGACTACTTATACCCTTGATTATTACAGTCTAGCTGTGCTTCTCTGGGGCCCTGTAATATGCCCAGCTCGGCTTCTGCTCAGGGGCTGTGCGCTTGCTCGTTTCTCTGTTTCCATATCTTCTGGTAGTGGATCCTCCTCATTTAGACCCTGGGAGAGAAAGCAGGCTCCATCCTTAATCTCTATCATTTTGTTTTCTTTACAGTATTACCCAAGATTTGAAATTCGTGTTTATTGGCTTACCTACAGTATACGATGTTAGAAAAGGGTTCTGACTTGGAGTTTCAGCAGAGACTCCAAAGGCCAAGCATGCTATAAGAGGTGACAGTACTCCTAGGACCCCCCACACGAGGAAGGTATGGAGAAGCTGGCTCTTCCTGCATCAGCAATCGGCTGCCTGTAACCTATAAAAGAGTTTGGCGTGGTGGTTCTGGAGGGAGGATTTCCAAGGAGACAGTTACCAGTAAGCACTGCCTCTCTTATGGGGGTGGAGAAGGAAGTGCTAACCTCTCTTTGAAGAAGACTTCTTAGAGAGCTTTTGATTACATATCCTGCACAGGGGTGGATTTAGGTTGTGTGGGACCTAAAACTATACTACATTTGGGACTTGTTTAAAAAGAAGAATATTTGGGACGCCTGGGTGGTTTAGTCGGTTAAATGTCCGACTTCAGCTCCGGTCATGATCTCACTGTTCACGGGTTCAAGACCTGAATAGGGCTCTGTGCTGACAGCTCAGAGCCTGGTGCCTGTTTCTGATTCTTTGTCTCCCTCTCACTCTGACCCTCTCCCACTCATGCTCTGTCTCTGTCTCTCTCAAAAATAAATAAACATTAAAAAAATTTTTTTAAAGAATATTTCAATTATGAATAAAATGAAGTATGAAAGTAAATATTTACTTAAGATGAGAAAATAAACAATTTATATAATTTAAGAAGCTGACAGATACCACAAAGATCACAAATCCAGAAAAAAAAGAATTTTTTTTCTTTTAAACTTTTTAAATATTTTTTTTTCAACGTTTATTTATTTTTTTGGGAAGAGAGAGACAGAGCATGAACGGGGGGGTGGGGCAGAGAGAGAGGGAGACACAGAATCGGAAACAGGCTCCAGGCTCTGAGCCATCAGCCCAGAGCCCGACGTGGGGCTCGAACTCACGGACCGCGAGATCGTGACCTGGCTGAAGTTGGACGCTTAACCGACTGCGCCACCCAGGCGCCCCAATATTTTTTTATTTTTGAGAAAGCACAAGTGGGGGAGGGGGAAGAGAGAGAGAGACACGGATCATATTTTCTCAAAATGAACTGCCTGACACATCTCTGTAATACTTTTTACTATGTGTTTTGGCTGCATACTCTTCAATCTCCATGTCATATGACATTGACTCTATACATTCCTGACCAAGAGAGAACTTCTATCTGACCAGTGAGTACTGAGTACTCTGCTTACAGTTTTAAGTGTCAAATATTAGACATCTTTCCCATAGACTAGCATCTAGCCCAGTACATTTCAAGCCTGTTTCTGTTCCATTGTTAAAAATTTTCCAGCACCAGCTACTCTAGGACACTTTCATATTGTTATCTGCCTCTGGCCTTGCCCCTTTGTTTCATGATACCAGACGAGTCAGCCCTGTGAGTAGCAGGGAGGAATATTCTGGAAGCCATTCCTATATCAGGACAGCTAGCAATAATTTCACCATACATGGAAGTAACTGGAAGTTATACAAATGTATCCTTTTGAATTTACCTGAATATATCCCCAGTTCAGCTTCCTGAGATTTAAAAATTGCTGCAGCCATTCTAAAGGCACCCAATGTGAAGTGCAGAGTGATCGAGGGATTTGGAATGGAAAAAGTGATTCACTGGTCAAGCATGTGGCAGACCCCAGCTTCAGAAAGGGAGAGGTCTTAAGTCAAAAGAAGTTTGGAGATCTCATCAGTTCATTGGGCTAAGATTAAAGTCAAAACAGAGAAAGATCCGTTTACTTATCCACTTATTATTCAAGAGGCATGGGCAGAGTTTATTTGGGATTGATAGGAAAGAAGAAAGCCACTTTCTCTTTGCACCTATAGAATCCAGCTCATTCCACGGAATGTGCCTCCTGTGTTTCTCTCAGAAATAGACGGTCAAGGGGCGCCTGGGTGGCTCAGTCGGTTAAGCGTCCGACTTCAGCTCAGGTCACGATTTCACAGTCTGTGAGTTCGAGCCCCGCGTCGGGCTCTGTGCTGACAGCTCAGAGCCTGGAGCCTGTTTCCGATTCTGTGTCTCCCTCTCTCTGACCCTCCCCCGTTCATGCTCTGTCTCTCTCTGTCTCAAAAATAAATAAATGTTAAAAAAAATTTTTTTTTTAATAAAAAAAGAAATAGACTGTCAGTGGCATGAAATGCAGGTGTCTTGTCTGCCTTGTTCACCACTGTATCCCAGCCCATGGAGCAGTGCCTGCCACATAGTAGGTCCTCAGTAAATATTTTTCAAAAGGATGCCAGACTTGGATTATATATACAAAAGTAGATAAGCTTCAACCCCTTCAATGGACTCGGAGAACTCAGCGTAGCGGGCACTGCAGACAGGAAAAGAAATGATTTTAGTACAATGCGATAAGCAGTGCAGAGCACTGGGGGCGTTGAGGGGGGGTGGCAGGGAAGGCTTCTTGGGGAATATGAAATGAACAATGAGGTATGACTGGGAGTTCAGGCTGGAGCGACCAGAGCCCAGAAAGACATGCAGTAAGAGGGCAGTGCAACAGTGTAGGGAATGCTAAGCGGTGCGATGGGAAACGATGGGAAACAGAGCCAGAGAAAGGATACTCAAACGCAGAGACTAGAACTGGAAGGCTTACTTAGTAGGTGATGGGGAGCCACTGAATTTAGGCCAAGAATGGTGTTACCAGCATTGTATTTGACCAAGATAACTTCGATGGGTTGGTAAGTGGTGAGTTGAAGAGGAACAAATTCAGAAGCAAGGCCAGTCAGTCAGCTCCTTCAATAGCTTAGGCAGGGTGATGGCATCCTGGCTGCCCTGGGTGGTAGAGATAGAAAGGAAGAATAGTTTGGAAAAAGATTAAGATGTCAGGCAGCTGGGTTGATCACTGATTAGATGAGGAGAGAGAAAGGAGTCTGTGCTGACTTCCAGATTTCTGTCTTGGGGACTGAGTGGATCATGAAGGTCTGAGCTCAGGGGCAAGACATGCTTTTAAGTAAGACAAGAGTTCAGTTTTGGAGTAGTTGGGTACGTTTTAGCATTCATTGTCCTTTTTCTTCCTTTCTCACCATTGCATCCACTCCCTTTTAGGTAAGTTGTTATCTAGTTTATTAATCCTCTAGTGAAACATCTGCACAATGTCTACAAATCAAGGCATGGCAGTACCTTTAATCCTTCTTTGTTGATAGCTCCAGTGTTGGTTTTTATATTCCCTGACTTCCTTCATCTAGTCTTATAATACTTTTGCTATTTGCTTGAGGTCTTTTTCTTTTAACATAGGCCAAATAATAGGTTATGCCAAAGCCAGGCCAAAATGGATCTGAATCTAAAGACACAGATGACATCTGTGGTTTTACACATATTTGTTAGTTTTTGCAGAATTAATGTCTCAGGTCCTGTTGCCCTTCCAGGGTGGAGGACATCTATGACCCTTTGAAGGTCAAAGGTTGTGAACTTCCTGTTCCAGATAATTGCTCTGTCACTTATGACAGTGGTTAATTATCAGCCAGAGAGAAAAGATTCCCCTCCCCCCTTTTGTATACTTGATTATTTTCTTCTATTGTTTTAAAAATGATAAACTCTATTCTTCTATCAATTAGCTTAATTTTTCAACTCATGTACTTGAGCATATTTTCTAAAAGCATATAAAGGTAAGCATATAGTTGAAAGCAAAGACTCTAGAGCCAGACTACTATGATTTGAATCCTAGTTCACACATATGGTGCATAGGAGCTGGGTAAGTCACAAAACCTCTTCATACCTCAGTTTCTTCATCTGAAAAGTGGGGATTATAATAATCCCTAACTCATAGGATTGTTGTGAGGATCAAAGGAGCCAAATATATATAAAACACCTGGCAACAAGTGGTAGCCTTTCCAAGTTGGTAGTGTAACTTATAACCTTTGGTAAAATGGAAGCTATAGATGGAAATGTTGGTATAAATGCAAAAGTATGCAATAAATAAAGAAAATAATCCGTCTATTCCCTAATTCTGAGGATTCTTCTTGTTTATTATCCTAATATTCCACTTGGATAATATTTACTAGCCTGAGGCATTGAGTGGAATTGCTGGTATCCTTTCTAGTAGTCAAGGGAAATGTTAGGAAGAGAGTGACATCATTCTTACTGTCAAACCTGTAACTTGGCCTATGGTGTTTTACATGAAACAAAAGCCACACTCTTTGATGTTTATGTCTAACCCCAGATGGTCCCATTTTTCTGCCTGTGACATTTGTGTGATGTCTAGAGCAGTGGTAGTCTTTTCATAACCACAAGGAGGCTTGCTGATGCACAGAGCTGGCAGAGTGGAAAGATAGAAAGAACCTTGACCCTTGATGATGTCACCAGACTCTGGAATTAAGCAACCTAGGAGCCATGTTGTCATGTGAGGTGAGAAATCTCTTGTTTTTTTAAGCTATTTTTAATTCCCATTTTATATTGCATTTGAAAGCATCCTGTACATGCAAAACATATGTCTCATTCTACTTAGTAACTTTTTATGGGTTTATTATTTGTATTTTTAAAATTTTTTTTATTATTTTCTAAATGTTTATTTTTGAGAGAGAGAGACAGAACGTAAATAGGGGAAGGGCAGAGAGAGAAGGAGACACAATCTGAAGCAGGCTCCAGGCTCTGAGATGTCAGCACAGAACGCGACTCGGGGCTCGAACTCCTGAACCACAAGGTCATGACCTGAGCCGAAGTCAGACGCTTAACAAACTAAGCCACCCAAGCACCCTGTATTATTTGTACTTTTAAATGATTAGTCACATGTTGGGGTGCCTGGATGGCTCAGTTGGTTAAGCGTTTGACTTTTAGTTTAGGCTTAGGTCATGATCTCATGGTTTGTGAGTTCGAGCACCACATTGGGCTCTGTGCTGACAGTGCAGAGCTTGCTTGGGATTCTCTCTTTCTCTCTCTCTCTGTCCCTCCTTTGCTCCCTCCCTCCCTCTCTCTCTCTCAAAACAAACAAACAAACAAACATAAAAAAAATAAATGATTAGTACACATTTAAAAATTTGTCAGCTTTGGGGCACCTGGGTGGCTCAGCGTGTTGAGTGTCCGACTTCGGCTCAGGTCATGATCTTGTGGTCCATCAGTTCAAGCCCCACATCAGGCTCTGTGCTGACGGCTCAGAGCCTGGAGACTGCTTTGGATTCTGTGTCTCCCTCTCTCTCTGCCACTCCCCTGTTCACTCTCTGTCTCTCTCTCTCAAAAATAAATAAATGTTAATTTTTTTAATTTGTCAGCTTTAATATACAATACAGCAAATATTAATAACTACAACCAACATAAACAAAGCTGTTGGGGTCTTCAATAAGTTTTAATAGTGTAGTTCCTAAGATCAAAAATTTGAGAACTACACTCTGTATTATTTCACGATACCCCATTATATTATTTCAATATACCCTGTTTATTTTGGCTGTTCTCATATTGTGGACATTTAGTTTGTTTCCAAATATTTGCTATTGCAGAGAATACTCTAAGGACAATTTTTTAGGTATTTTAAAAGCTTTATTATGTACAATTTCAAATATACACAAAAGCAGAGAGAAAAAAATGATACTAATGTCTGAATCACCCAGATTCAACAATTGTCAGCATATGGATAATCATATTTCATCCAAACCTTCCATTTCCTCCACTCAGATTATTTTTAAAACCATCCCAGGTTTTGGTGCCTAGGAGGCTCAGTTGGTTAAACATGTCTGACTTTGGCTCTGGTCATGATCTCACAGTTTGTGGGTTTCAGCCCCACATCGGGCTTTGCGCTGACAGCCCAGACCCTGGAGCCTGCTTCAGATTCTGTGCCTCGTTCTCTCTCTGCTCCTCCCTTGCTCACTTGCTCTCTCTCACAAAAATAAATTAATGTTAAAAAAAATTTTTTAACCAGCCAGTTTTTTTTTTTAATTTTTTTTTTCAACGTTTATTTATTTTTGGGACAGAGAGAGACAGAGCATGAACGGGGGAGGGGCAGAGAGAGAGGGAGACACAGAATCGGAAACAGGCTCCAGGCTCTGAGCCATCAGCTCAGAGCCTGACGCGGGGCTCGAACTCACGGACCGCGAGATCGTGACCTGGCTGAAGTCGGACGCTTAACCGACTCCGCCACCCAGGCGCCCCAAACCAGCCCAGTTTTAATTTAATCTGTAAATATTCCTGTGTATTTCTCTAAAATATAAGAATTGTTTTCAAACATAACTACAATACTTTATCACACCTAAAGAATGTTTTAACAACATTTCCTTGATATTAAATGTCTAATTAGTGTTCACACTTGTCTGAATGCCTTACAATTTCTTTTTTTTTTTTAGTTTGAATCATGACATAAATGAAGTTCACGTGTTGTACTTGTTTGATAATTATCTTAAATCTTTTTTGATCCATGGTCTCCCTTTACATCATTTAAAATTTTCCTTTATTGGGTAGCCTGGGTGGCTCAGTTGGTTGAGCATCCAACTTTGGCTCAGGTTATAATCTTATAGTTCATGAGTTTGAGCCCTGCATCAGGCTCTTTGCTGTCAGCATGAGCCCTCTTCAGATCCTCTGTCCCCCTCTCTCTGCCCCTCCCTTGCTCACATACTCTCTCTTTCTCTCTCAAAAATATATAAACATTAAACAATTTTTCCTTTATTTCTAGGGGCACCTGGATGACTCAGTTGGTTGAGCACCTGACTCTTGATTTTGGCTCAGGTAGTGATCAAGGTTTGTGGGGTTGAGCCCCGTGTTGAGCCCTTGCTTGGTGTGGAGTCTGCTTGAGATTCTCTCTCTCCCTCTGCCCCTCTCCCTCTCCCAATCTCTCTCTCTCTCTCTCTCTCTCAAAAAATGTTTTTCCTTTATTTCTTCCTGTTGATAAAACCAGGTTATTTTCCTACACTTTCTCCATAGCCTGCATTTAGATGATTGCCTCTACCATGTAGTTTCACATGTTTCTCTGACCCTTGTGTTTCCTGTAACCTGGTGGTTAGATCTAGAGACTTGTTCAATTGAGATTTTTCAAGGGGCTGGACTAAGACTGCTTTCTAAGTGTTGATGTGTAATTCCATCATGAGACATTTGGTGTCTGGCTCTTTTTTGTGGGACGTTAACAGCAATATCCGTTGATGCATCAGAACCTGCAAAATGATATTAGTCAAATTCTCTATTTCTTATAGGAAACTCCTTTGTGAGAAGAAATCTCTCAGTTCCGTTATCCCGAGGTAGCGATTATAAGAGAAAAAAAGAAAAGGGTCTGATTTCTCCCCTTTATTTATTAGTTTTTGTTGTTTATTTTCGAGAGAGAGAAAGCAGAGGAGGGGCAGAAAGAGAGAGGGAGACAGAGGATCTGAAGCAGTTCTGCAGACTCTGCACTGTGCAGAGCCCAGTGTAGGGCTTGAACTCACGAACCATGAGATCATAACCTGAGCCAAAATCAGATACCTCACCCACTGAGCCACCCAGGCGCCCCACCTTTATTTACTAGTTTTAAAGATAATGAGTTGGCTCCCTAGCACCCTTCCAAGATGAATAAGGAAGTTTTGTTTCACGTTGTTTAGAAGGGTGGACCTTTTAAGGGTTGCTGTAGGTAGGGAGCAAGAGGGATTCATACATTGCTTGTGGGAGTATAAACTGATACAACCACTTTGGAGATCTACCTGCGACTTGTCTGAACCATTCTGTATAGCCGATGAAAGTGAGTGCTATATCTATCATCAGATACGTATAAAAATGTTCATAGCAGCACTATTTATAATAGCCACAAACTGGAAACAACTCAAATGATTATCGGTAGAATGGATAAATAAATTGAGGTATAATCATATAATGGAATAAACATATCAAAGAAAAAAAAGAACAAGATATTGCCATATACAACAATATGGATGAACTTCAGATGTAACACTGAGCAAAAGAAGCCATCCACAAAAAAAGTACATACTGTATTATTCCATTTATATGGGACTAACAGATAGGCAAAGCTAATTTATAGTGATAGAGGTCAGAATAATGTCATCTTTGACAGATACTAATTAGGAGGGAGTAGGAGGGCTTAGGGGAGTATTGCTAATATTCCAGTAGCCAAAACTTACTATATATAAGTTATGCTTCAACAAAAAGGTTTTAATGTTTAATTGGGGTGGGGGGGCGGAGAGGAAGAGAGAGGGAGACAGAGAATCTGAAGCAGGCTCTTCACTGTCAGCACAAAGCCTGATGTGGGGCTCAAACCCATAAACTGTGAGATCATGACTTGAGCCAAAGTTGGATGCCCAACCAACTGAGCCACCCAGGCACCCCAATAAAAAGTTTTTTAAAAAGGAATACCAGGGGCGCCTGGGTGGCGCAGTCGGTTGGGCGTCCGACTTCGGCCAGGTCGCGATCTCGCGGTCCGTGGGTTCGGGCCCCGCGTCGGGCTCTGGGCTGATGGCTCAGAGCCTGGAGCCTGTTTCCGATTCTGTGTCTCCCTCTCTCTCTGCCCCTCCCCCGTTCGTGCTCTGTCTCTCTCTGTCCCAAAAATAAATAAACGTTGAAAAAAAAAATTAAAAAAAAAAAAAAAAAAAAGGAATACCAAAGTAAGGATATATATCTGTGTTGCTTACATGAATAAAGACTTTCTGTAAGAAAACACAAAAAAACTAATATCAGTGGTCTGGGGAGAGGTAGGGCAGGGCAGGTCGGGAGACGTTTTTGCCATAAAACCTTTTCATATTTAAAAATTTTTGAGCTGTGTGAATATATTATTTTTTTAATTGTTTACCTAGTAGAATCCTATCTTCAAATTGATCTAGCCTGCTTTTTGTCACACAGGTGTCTAGTGTTTGTTTCCCAACCTTTTTCCTCTTTTTTCTGACAATCCTGAAATATGACATATGGAACAATTATTGAAAAACTGACATCATTACTTTAAATAATGTTTACTAAAAGTCCTAAACATTGAAAGCTCAAATATTCTACAAAAGACAGTGTATTCAAATGTCAAACTACTATGCATATGTTAATTATAGGAAATATTCTGTGTCCTACCTGGTCTGACTATGGATACCCTGCAAGTTGTGACTGAATTTGCCCCATTTGTTCATAATAAACAGAATCAGCTGGAATAGAGCAATGTTACTTACAACATCTTTTTATTCTCTGTGAGAAATTATTCCTTCTCAGATAGGACTTGTCTTGGTCAAAATGCCAATATTTAGTTGTAGACATCTTTGGAGGATACATGCCCGAAAGCAAATCGGTGTCAGTCTTCTAAAGAGTCCTCTCCCTCTTACTGACAATGATCCAGTGAACTTGAAGGGCCCATAGCAAAAGGGGTACTGAGGAAGAAGTCAGAGTGAAAAGAATAAGTATAGCAGAATTTCTAGTGGGTGGGTTGGTCCCACCCACTAGAAACAGCCACTGTGAACGTGATAAATTATAAAGATAAAGAAATCAGCCCATCTGTAAGCCAAAACAAAAATCAAAACAAAACAAAATCTCTTCTCACATATTTAGTTAAAAATTTAAAAATTATTCTTAGTGTATTACCCTCGTGAACAAACATGATCCATTTACAAATCTTCAATGTCATACTTTCCTTTGTTTATCTGAACAAATACCATGAGTTCCCTTCTTTTCTTTTTTTTAATTTATTTTGAGAGAGAGAGAGCATGAGCAGGGGAGGGGCAGAGAGAAAGGGAGAGAGAAAGAATCCCAGGCAGGTTTCACACTCAGTGAGGAGCCTGACGAGGGACTAGATTTGAGGTTATGACCTGAGCCAAAATCAAGAGTCGGTCACTTAACCAGCTGAGCCACCCAGGTGCCCCTCCAAAGGCAAATCTTAAAGGGGATTTGCATATATTCAGATATAGAAGAAAACCTGTAATTCTGATATGTTAAGAAGCTGGGTTTGGTAATTACCTTTTATGACCCTATGGGTTGTCTTAAATCAGGTAAGTGGTTGTTCTGTCCCACTTGGCATAGGCTGGTACTGTAGTCTGTATGTTTGTGGCCATCCAAAATTCATGTTGAAATACTAACACCTGTGGTATGCTATTAGGAGGTGGGACCTGTGGGTGATTTGATGAGAAGGTCAGAGCCCTCAGGAATAGGATTAGTGTCCTTAGAAAAGAAGCCCAGGAGGGCTCTCTCTCCCTGCTTCTATCATATGAGGACATAGCAAAAAGATAGCTGTCTCTAAACCAGGAAGAGGGCCTTCACCAGCCATTAAATCTGCCAGCACCATGATCTTGGACTTCCAGAACTATGAGAAATAAGTGTTTGTTGTTTATAAGCTACAATATTTCTGTTAAAGCATCCCAAACAGACTAAGACAACTAGGATCACTTACTTGGGCTGGAATTTCCAAGATGGCCTTATTCACATGTTCAGTGCCTCGTGGGAGCTGGGCCTCTCTAGTTGCAAGGTAAGGCTTCTTCCCTGGTGCTTCAGGGTTCCAAGAGAGAGGACGAAGAGGCTGACAGGCCTCTAAAGGGCCAGGCCAGAATTGACACAGCATTTCTTCTGTTATATTCTATTGGCCAAAGCAAGTCACTTGCTGACTCAGATTCAAGGGCAAGAGAAATGACTTCCCCTCTTGGTGGGAGGAGTGGCGTGCATATACATAATCTACCACAGTAAGAGAAGTGGGGGATGCAAATCTTTGCTTTCAAAATTTAGCTGAGGTTATTTGCATTTTAAGACAAACAAAATGCCATTTAAGAAACAACTACCTTGGAAATAATAAGGGTAAAGAGATTAGAAATCATTGTCATTATCAGGGGTAGAGGTGGTGCCTGGGTGGCTTGGTTGAGTGTTCAACTCTTTTTTTTTTTTTTTAATGTTTGTTTCTTTTTGAGAGAAAGAAAGAGCACAAGTGGGAGAGGGACAGAGAGAGAGAGAGAGAGAGAGAGAGAGAGAGACAGAGGACCCTAAGGGGGCTCTACGCTGTCAGCACAGAGCCCGATGCAGGGCTCAAACTCGGAACCATGAGATCATGACCTGAACTGAAGTCCCACACTTAACTGACTGAGCCACCCTGGCGCCCCAAGTGTCTGACTCTTGATTTCAGCTCAAGTCATGATCCCAGGATCATAGGATCATAGGATCAAGCCCCGGTCGGGCTCCGTGCTGAGTTTGGAGTCTGCTTAAGATTCCCTCTCTCTCTACCTCTGCCCCTCTCCCCAACTCGCACCCTCTCTCTAAAAAATAATAAATAAAAATAAAAAAATGTTTCTAAAGAAATCATTTTTGGGGAATTTTATACTTGAGAGGATGAGAGTTGCTGACTGGCCACGTTAAAGTGGAGGAGAGAAAAGAGAGGGAGGGATATAATTTCTGAAAGAAGGGTTTAGCAATGTATTTCGCTTGAAACACACAGAGAAGGGAGAGAGTATTTATCATCTGAATACTTACTAAGGGAATAGAATTCAAGCGCTGGCAAATGTTATTCTTGGTGTATTGGCTTCCCTGCCTCTCCCTCCAGCACGGCAGAAGCAACAGGGAATGGAGGGAGGATAGGAACCCAAACCCTTTCCTGTCCAGACCAAGTCCCCTACCAGCTCTGTGTAAAGGGTTTACTGAAGGCTTGGGGTAACTAGAGGGAATTACAATATGGTGGAGGATCCTCAAATTGGATACTAAATATGATGGTTCCCAAAGGCCAAGGAAAAGGAAAAAAAAAGAACCCTTCTACAGGGGTGCTAGTCTTGCTTTCTTGTCTTAAAATCTACCTTTTACTTCCTCCTCTCAAAGAAAGCACTCCATCTTTGATCCTTCCCAGTGCACATCTTCTCTCTCTCTCTCTCTCTCTCTCTCTCTCTCTCTCTCACACACACACACACACACATACACACTCACACACGCCAAGATGCCCATGTGTGGGTAAGAAATAAAGCCTTCACAGACAATGAGCCTGTCACTCTCAGCTGCTCAGAGAACCAGCAGGTGTTGTGAAATTACCATCTTCTTTTACCCTATTAAACTAGGTTAAATTCTTAATAGCAATAGCAATAACAAAATTGTCGACCACTTTCCGTGTACCAGATGCCTTTCCAACCACATCTATATTAGTGCATTTAAATCTCACAACAATCGGGGCGCCTGGGTGGCGCAGTCGGTTAAGCGTCCGACTTCAGCCAGGTCACGATCTCGCGGTCCGTGAGTTCGAGCCCCGCGTCAGGCTCTGGGCTGACGGCTCAGAGCCTGGAGCCTGTTTCCGATTCTGTGTCTCCCTCTCTCTCTACCCCTCCCCCGTTCATGCTCTGTCTCTCTCTGTCCCAAAAATAAATAAACGTTGAAAAAAAAAATATCACAACAATCCTTTGGGTACAGATATTATCTCCATCCTTGATGTGAGGACAGTGAAACACAGAGAGGTTAAGTAACTTCTCCAAGGTCACACAGGTAATCAGTAGAAAAGCAGGGATTCACAGCCTGATAATTCCCAGAACCACACTCGTGAGCCTGAACCATGCAGCCTCTCTTTTGCAGGGCTTCCTCTCCTACCAACTTCTCTGTAAGAAAGTCAGCAGTTGACAAACTAATCCTCTGGTGAGGGTGAGCCTCTGGGCAGGTAAGCACTGTTGTCTTCTAGTTCCATATGTGTAAGAAATTAGGAAGGATACTTTTGTTAGCAGTGGCTATTTCTGGATGCTGGAATAAAGAGCAACTTATTTACCTTTTTAAAATATGTATTTTCGGGGCGCCTGGGTGGCTCAGTCGGTTAAGCGTCCGACTTCAGCTCAGGTCACGATCTCACGGTCCGTGAGTTCGAGCCCCGCGTCGGGCTCTGGGCTGATGGCTCAGAGCCTGGAGCCTGCTTCCGATTCTGTGTCTCCCTCTCTCTCTGACCCTCCCAGGTATAACTTGAAAGCACTGCTTCAGATACAAAGTGTATCCACAACACCCTGATTTATTGGACACCACTGTGTAGAACAAACATGTCTCTTCTCCAACTCTCAGTATGGCACCTGGGTCTGTATTAATGAAGAACAAGGTTCTTTGTGGGAGGGAGTGCGGTTTTCTCTGGGGTAGCAAGTAATTTAACCAACAGGTAGGAGGGTGGATGTCTCAGGTCCATAATGCATGCCTCATGTCATGGTTTCCACAGTCCTGGGTACTATAGTAATGCTTCCCACAGACCACTGTGTGTGCCAAAGCCCAAGTCCACAGCTGCTTGAGTTGCCTATGAAAGTATCTATGAAAGATGTCTCCAGAACTAAAAAAAAAAAAAAGAAAAAAAGAAAGAAAAATGAAACCTTTAATCCTTCCATCTGTCTTAGCCCGTGTGAGGCTGCACTGGTCCAAAGTAGAGCATGTGCAACTGATTCCTGGAAATAGGGGCCTGTGGATTTTATGGGCCAAGTGGTTGGGCTTTCCAATAGGGCAGCCCAAAAGAAGGGTCTCAAGAGTAATTTTCATGAAGGCATATTTAAGTCACTGGATGAGTGGCTTAGAGTCCAGCCCCTCTTGGGCCAGAGTTGGAGGTGATGTGCTTTCCTGACAGTAAGTAGGAGATAGGGTCAGGTTGCACAGTACTGGGTCCTGCTAGGGATCCTAGGAAGAATGCTATAGCAAGGCATGGGCATTCCTTAGGGGCAGGTGTTAAGGGTAGATTAGGTTGTCCTTTGGGGATAGCTCTTAGTTCTGCCAAGAGTGAAAAAACTAAAACTTAGCCACATTCCTTTGACCTAAGTTCTGGGCCTCAGGAGATGTAAGACTCTTGGGATGGAGGTACACTAGGCTTCTTTTTTCTTTTAGATTCTAGAGAGGTCTTGGTTTTCTGAACATATTAAGAGCACCTGTAAGAAAAGCATAGCCGACTTTAATACATAAACCCCCATTCATAAGAACCCTAATTCTTAAATGTACCTTAGTGATCTTTACAATAAATGAAAGCCATGGTGAGTCACATATTGAAAGGATCATCTTGTGATGTTGAGAGAGAAAATGGACCCACCTGGACAGATCCACTTGGAGACAGATCACTACTTGCTATAGTCTTGTTGGTCCTCCCTCCACATATTCCATCACCAAAGCTATGTTCTGGGTTCTATTATGTGAAGTCAGTCAGGTGTGGCTACAGAAGAAAAGACAGGAAAGGCTCAGGAAAACAATGTTTATTATACTCACAAGTCCTGGAGACTCAGGAGACAGAGCACACCATGCAGGGCCACACGGGAAAGTGCCAGTGTCCGTTAAGAGGCAAAAGGGACAAGAGTGAGGGGAGAGCTGAGGCCATAGACTTTACCAAAGTTTCTGTAGGAAAAACAAGGCAGGGCAGGGTAAACAGCTTAGCATTGGCTAATCTGAACAATTTCATATATATATATATATATATATATATATATATATATATATATATAGTTATTTATTTTTAGAGAGAGCACAGGCAGGGAAGGGGGGCAGAGAGAGAGAGAGACTGAGAATCCCAAGCAGGCTCCTTGCATGGTCAGCACAGATCCTGATGCAGGGCTCCAACCCATGAAACCATGAGATCATCACCTAAGCCGAAATCAAGAGTCAGACACTTAACCAACTGAGCCACTCAGGTGCCCCTAATCTGAACAGTTTCTATGGGCTCTAAGCTATAGGGATGGTTTCTTGTTGCTTAGTGCCCGGCCCTGGGATGATCAAGGCGAAGTATGGCTCTGGATTGGTTAGCTTGCAAACAAAAGACATGCTCCCAGCTGAGCCCTTCGCTGTCTCTAAGAATTGGCTAGCCTCAGGATAGGTAGTCTCCCCAGCCAGGAAGGTTTTCAAGGTATCAAAACATCATAGTATACAGGAAATAAAAAATATAAACAACACAGGCTATTGCTGCATAACAAATGATCCCAAATGTAGCAGCTTAATATAAACATTATCTCATAGTTTCTGTGAGTCAGGATTTCAGGAATGGTTTAACTTGGTGATTCTGTCTCTCTGGAGGTTGCAGTCAAGATGTTGGTCTACAGTAATCTGAAGGCTCAGTTGAAGGAAGATCAGTTTCTAAGGCTACTCATAGGAATATTGGCAAGAAGCTTTTTCCCTTGCTAATGATTGGAAGGAAGATTCAGTTCCTCATTACATGGCCCCGTCCATAGGCTGCTTCACTGTTCCCACAACATGGCAGCTGGCTTTCCCCAAAGCAGGCGATCCAAGAGAAGAGGCAAAGAGGAAGTCATAATGCATTTTATCACCTACTCTCAGAGCTCACAGCTCCTCGCTTCTGCTACACTTCATTTGCTAGAAGTGATTCACTAGGTCTCGTTCACACTCAAGGAGATAGAAGGGGTATCAAAAAAGTAAAACCATCACAAAGTCCAACACCAACTTGATCTCCACAAAGTAAGCCTAAGGGCATTTTAGCAAAGGTCATACTGTCCTAGTTTGCCCCAGATCCAATGATTCAGTCTTTCGAAGACCATGAATTTTAAACCATGAAACTTCTCCCATTTTTAGATTAGAGATCTAGGATTTGAGGGTGAATCTGTTTTGGGGTCTGTACAAAGTGGAGGCTTCCAATTCCCCCAGAGTGAGGTTTCAGAAAGCTGTGCTTTAAAGACTAGGGGTAGAATGACAGGGTATAGAGATGGGTTGGAATGTATAAGATAGGGATGCTATCAACCCCTTGTTTGTAGGGTGGGCTTTCTTCTTATAGCTACCACTGTAGACTGGCTGTGCTGTTTATCAAACATTACCAAACATCACTATAAATAAAGGAAAAACATAGGTGAAGAAAAAGAGGAGGAAGATGGTTTAAAACGTTTGAGTAAATCAATAGTGGAAAGGTAGAAGATATGGAATTAAAATTTTTAAATATGTATGTTCCTTTACTTTAAAGAAAATGTGGAATAAAAAAAATGTGTCTCTCAAATTCCGGTAGTGGGTCATCCTACAAGATATACAGCATACCTGATTAGTGCTCCTAAAAACTGTTTAGGTCATCAAAAGCCTGAGAAACTCACAGCCAAGAAGAATCAAAGGAAACAAGACAACTGATTGTAATGAAATATCCTGCATAGAATCCTGGACTAGAAAAAGACATTAGATAAAAAGTATGAAAAACTAAGGAAATCTGAATTAACTATGGACTTTAGTTCATAATAATGTATTGATACTGCTTCATTAATAATAACCAATGTACCATACTAAGGTAATGTGTTAATTATCAACTGGGTGTGAGGTATATGAGAACTCTCTGTACTATCTTCTCAAATTTTCTGCAAATCTAAAAATATTCTTTATTTTTTTTAATGTTTTATTTATTTTTGAGAGAGAGAAAGAGAGCGCAAGTGGGAGAGGGGCAGACAGAGAGAGGGAGACACAGAATCTGAAGCAGGCTCCAGGCTCTGAGCTGTCAGCACAGAGCCCGACACAGGGCTCAAACTCATGGACCATGAGATCATGACCTGAGCTGAAGTTGGACACTTAAGCAACTGGGCCACCCAGGTGCCCCTCTAAAAATGTTCTTTAAGAAGGCTTCTGAAACTAGTATGTGTTTTTGCCCAATACCGACCAGAATTTTATACAGAGAGGAGAACATCTCTCTGAGCATTGGCTTATCAATGATGTGCCGTGAACATTTGTGCTTTGAGCTTGAAAAGGTAACAGAAAAATTAAAAGTTATTAATCAAATTTAAGTAAGTTCCTACTAAAATTAAATTGCTCAAATGACAGAGTTGTGATTCTGGGGTTTCTTTTCATTCAAACAGAGTAATAAAGGCTCTTGTGATCAGAAAGACTTGACATCTGCAAGAGAAACTTTAACTTCTAGGCCTAAGACAATTGCTTAGAATCAGTGGAAAAATGCTTTTATAAGAAATAGTTCTTTTTTTCTGAAAGATGTTTCTTTCTTTTTTT
Organism: Leopardus geoffroyi; assembly: GCF_018350155.1. NCBI lineage: Eukaryota > Metazoa > Chordata > Mammalia > Carnivora > Felidae > Leopardus > Leopardus geoffroyi. The sequence goes on from NC_059336.1 coordinate 79,237,743, forward strand.
TCTTTTCAGAAAGAGAGCCCACATGAGTGAGGGAAAGGGACAGAGGGAGAGAGAGATTTTCAAGCAGGCTCCACGCTCAGCAGGGCTCCATCTCATGACCAAGAGGTCATGACCTGAGCCAAAATCAAGAGTCTGACACTTAACTGACTGCACCACCCAGGTGCCCCAAAACATGTTTCTTAAAATTTAAGTCACATCACCAAGGCATGTTTTGTTCTGACATTTTCGCCTCCCCAAAGGAAACAAACAAAGAAACAAGACTGTTGGGCTCTTCAGATGATTATGATTCCCCTTTTACAAGTTAATAAGACAAATTGTTTTAAAAAATCAAAGCTTCTTTTTTAATGTTCATCCATTTATTTTGAGAAAGAGTGCAAGCAAGGGGAGGAGCAGAGAGAGAGGAAGAGGGAGAATCCCAAGCAGGCTCTGTGCTGTCTCTGTGCTGACAGCACAGAGCCCAGTGTGGGGTTCACTGTAAGATCATGACCTGAGCCAAAATCAAGAGCTGGACGCTTAACTGGCTGAGCACACCCACCCCCCAAAATCAAAGTGTTTTTTTAACAGTTTTATAAACCTAAAGCAGAAATTGCTTTTGCCTCAACTAAGATTAATAGAAGACTAAAGCCAAGAAATTAGAAATAAGGTATAAAAAAAAAAGGGAATAAATAGAAGTTAAAAGTAATAAATCAAAACAAAAGATATTTGGAGCCCAAAAACAGTGAAACAAATGGATGAGATATAAAGAGCCAGAAGCCAATAAACTTTTGCAAATAAAAAATTAGTATTTTAATATCAGAGTTTAATCTACATATTTATGTATAAATATGACCATCGATGCTATTTGTAAAGGCAGTAAGATGTCCAGTAAGAAGAAAATAATTGTAATGCTTTTATAAATTGGGGAAATGTGTATGTATTTAAAAAAATCATCTTTTAAAAAAATTTTGTTAGTTTATTTATTTATTTTGAGAGAGAGGGAGCGAGCGCAAGTGGGGGAGGAACAGAGAGAGAAGGAGAGAGAGAGAGAATCCCAAGCAGGCTCTGCACTGTTAGCGCAGAGCCCTTTTCAGGGCTGGAACTCATGAACCTGTGAGATTCTGACCTGAGCAGAAATCAAAAGTCAGACACTAACCGACTGAGCCACCCAGGTGCCCCTAAAAAAAAAATCATCTTTTTGAAGATTATCAGAAGACATTGGGGAAATGTTTATAATAAAAATGGTAAGTTTGACAAAGTACATATATAGTGATTCTAATTTTTTTAAGTTATAAAAATACATATGTGTTTCCTCAAAATGTTAAACATAGACTTAACCATATGACTCAGTAATCCTGAGTCATATATATATATACTTTCATATATATCCAAAAGAAATGAAAACTTATGTCTCTGTAAAAACATACACATGAATGTTCAGAGCAGCATTATTCACAATAGCTACAGTAGAAACAATCCAAGTGTTTATCAACTGATAATGGATAAAACAAAATTTGATATATTCATAAAATACATTATTTGGCAATGGAAAGGAATGGTGTACTGTTAATACTACAACATGGATAAATCTTGAAAACATTATGCTAAGCTGAAAGAGGCCAGACATAAAAGGCCACATATTGTATGATTCCATTTATTTTGAATATTGAGAATAGCAAATCAATAGAAACAAAATAGATCAGGGGGCCATGTGCTGGCTCAGTCGGTGGAGCATGAGAGTCTTGATCTCGGGGTTGTGAATTTGAGCCCCATGTTGGGTGTAGAGATTACTTAAAAATAAAATCTTAGGGGCGCCTGGGTGGCTCAGTCGGTTAAGCGTCCGACTTCAGCTCAGGTCACGATCTCGCGGTCCGCGAGTTTGAGCCCTGCGTCGGGCTCTGGGCTGATGGCTTAGAGCCTGGAGCTTGCTTCTGATTCTGTGTCTCCCTCTCTCTCTGCCCCTCCCCCGTTCATGCTGTGTCTCTTTCTGTCTCAAAAAAAATAAATGTAAAAAAAAAAAAATCTTAAAAAGAAAAAAAAGGCAATAGTTGGTGGTTACCAGAGACTGGGGTCTGACTGCTAATGGGTAAGGGGCTTCGTTTGGGGATGATAAAAATATTCTAAAATTATACTGAAGGGGGCTGTACAACCGTCAGTATATGTAATACAAAATGTCAGTATATTTCAATAGTTTTTACTTCTAGATGTTGGAATTACATCAGATTTTATTTTCCTTTTTTTTTTGGCATTTTCCAAATTTTCTGCAAAAAACACAAATTTATTTATTTATGTATTTATTTATTTATTAATGTTTATTTATTTTTGAGAGACAGAGACAGCGTGAGCAGGCAAGAAGCAGAGGGAGAGGGAGACACAGAATATGAAGCAGGCTCCAGGCTCTGAGCTGTCAGCACAGAGCCTGACGTAGGGTTCAAACTCATGAACTACAAGATCATGACCTGAGCTGAAGTTGGCCTCTTCACCGACTGAACCACCCAGGTGCCCCAACACAAATGTTATTTAAAACAGTTACTGGGATGCCTGGGTCGCTCATTCAGTTAAGTGTCTGATTTTGGCTCAGGTCATGAGCTTGCTGTCCGTGAGTTCGAGCCCCACGTTAGGCTCTGTGCTGACAGCTCAGAGCCTGGAGCCTGCCTCGGACTCTGTGTCTCCGTCTCTCTCTACACCTCCCCTGCCGCACTCTGTCTTTGTCTGTCAAAAATAAATAAACATTGAAAAAAAATTTTTAAACAAATCGTTGTTCAATCAGTGTTAATCCAGGTGTAATCTCTGGGTAGGTATTTGTCCTTAAATTGCCACTGGTCTGCAACACAATACAGAAATTGAAAGTAAATACCTAGAAACTTTTAATAACTATTTTACATTGCTGTAACATCCAAACATATGATCACTCTAATAATTCTGTTTTGCACAAGTATTGGTCCTCAGTGGATTGGGAGAAAAAAAATTGAAACCTGCTTCTTTGCTACAGATAGAGAAGCTCTGCCCTAGAAAATTCCTAATGTTTTATCAGAAAATGTTTAGGGGCGCCTGGGTGGCGCAGTCGGTTAAGCGTCCGACTTCAGCCAGGTCACGATCTCACGGTCCATGAGTTCGAGCCCTGCGTCGGGCTCTGGGCTGATGGCTCAGAGCCTGGAGCCTGTTTCCGATTCTGTGTCTCCCTCTCTCTCTGCCCCTCCCCCGTTCATGCTCTGTCTCTCTCTGTCCCAAAAATAAATAAACGTTGAAAAAAAAATTTTTTTTAAAAAGAAAATGTTTAGATCAAAGGCTATGAGTACAGAGGTTGAGGAAAGCAAGTAAAAACTAAAACAGATTAAAATAAAATATGTAAATAACAATAACAGTACAAATGATTAGAGCAAATTGTGTCTTTTAAAAGAGATAAAAGCAAAAAGCTTACTGGCTGAACAAAATCAATTGAAAAAACCACTCGTGTTCCAGTTAGACAGACAGCAGAGGTGGGCTTGGCTTCACCTCCCACAGCAGCATCCCCAGAAAGAGATAGTGCTCTCATCCTTTCAAGCTCAAGCTTCCAAAATAAAACACCAAAGGAAGTCCCCTATTTGCCTCTTGATAATGGTTCCTACTTCTTGTTAAGGGTGCTGGGTTGTCACAGGGGTGGGACCAACGTAATGTGCAAAAGGCTTGGTCTGTACACACCCTGGGGGAAACTTGCTCTTCTGAGGTGAGATGGAATGTCCTCTTACTTCTTCCCTGGGTTGGAATCACAAGGTCAAAAAGTCTCCTGGGGTGGGGGGCACCTGGGCGGCTCAGTGGGTTTTGGCTCAGGTCATGATTTCATGGTTTGTGAGTTCAAGCCCCAGGTTGGGCTCTGTACCGATGATGTGGAGCCTGCTTGGGATTCTTTCTCTCTCTCTCTCTCTCTCTCTCTCTTGGCACCCCCCCCCCCGCCCTTGCTTGGCTGTTATGAATAATGCTGCTGTGAACATGGGTGTACAAATATATCTGTTCCAGTCCCTGCTTTCCTTCTCTCATGAATATACCCAGAAGTGAAGTTGCTGGATCATATGGAACTCTATATTTAATTTTCTGAGGAAGTGCCATATTTTTTCCCATGGTGACTGTACCTTTCACATTCCCACCAACAATTCACAAGGGTTCCAACTTCTCCACATTCTTACTAACACTTGTTATTTTTTTTCTTTTTTTTTAATTTTTTTTCAACGTTTATTTATTTTTTTTTGGGACAGAGAGAGACAGAGCATGAATGGGGGAGGGGCAGAGAGAGAGGGAGACACAGAATCGGAAACAGGCTCCAGGCTCTGAGCCATCAGCCCAGAGCCTGACGCGGGGCTCGAACTCACAGACTGCGAGATCGTGACCTGGCTGAAGTCGGACGCTTAACCGACTGTGCCACCCAGGCGCCCTCTTTTTTTTTTAAGTAATAGCTTTACTAATGGGTGTAGTGGTTATTTCATTGCAATTTTGATTTGTTCCTTAATGATCAGTGATGTTGAGCATCTTTTCATGTGCTTATTGTCCATTTGCATATCTTCTTTGGAGAAATGTCTATTTAAGTCCTTTGCCCATTTTTGAATTGGATTTTTTTTTTGTTACTGTTGAGTTGTAGGAGTTCTTTATTTATTGTGGATATTAATCCATTATCAGATATGTGATTTGCAAATACTTTCTCACCACTGAGTATGATGTTAGCTGTTCCTATATATGGGTTCCTATATATAGGGGTTCCTATATATGGGCTCTATTATGTTGGAGTACACTCTATTCCTAATTTGTTTAGTGTTTTTCATCATGAAAAGGATGTTAAATTATGTCAGATGCCTTTCCTGAATCAATTGAGATGATCATGTATTTTTCTCCCCTTCATTCTGTTAATGTGATATATTACATTGATTTTTCTGTTAAGCCATCCTTGCATTCCAGGAATAAATTCCACTATGTTGTGGCATAATCCTTTCAATATGCTGCTAAATTCAGTTTGCTAGTACTTTGTTGAGGATTTCTGCTTCAGTGTTCATAAGGGAGATCAGTCTTTAGGTTTCTTTTTTTGTATTGTCTTTGGCTTTGGTATCAGGATAATGCTGGCCTCATGCAGTGAGTTAGGAAGTATTCCCTTTTCTTCAATTGTTTGGAAGAGTTTGAAAGAGATTGGTTAGTTCTTCTTTAAATGTTTAATAGAATTCTCCAATGAAGCCATCTGGTCCAGGGCTTTTCTTTGTTCAAAGGTTTTGATTATTGATTCAGTCTCATTATTATATTTCTATTCAGATTTTGTATATCTTCACAATTCTGTCTGATTGTTTTTCTAGGAATTTTTCCATTTCATCTGGATTATTCAATTTGTCAGCATACAATTTTCATAATACTCTCTTAGAATATTTTTAAATTTCTGTAGAATTGGTAGTAATTTCCCATCATGTGTAATTTTTGAGCACACACCCATGTGCAAGGTGCCCTGGGTTAGGTTCTGGAATCCATCTTCGAGTATCATGACATCAGAAACTTCTAGTCCAGTGTACTTAAAAATGTGATTTATGGACAAAGTTGGATAACCTTACACTTTTCAGAATTATGTTAACTATATATATAAATTTAACATCGATTTCCAAGTTACATTCAATGAAGGAAAATGCTTATGATAGTCTTACTAGCCCTTACTTGTTGCTAAAGGTCTCTGGTCTCAGACTATATCTGGTACAAAGTCTTGGAGGCAGGACCAACTAGCATCAGTGCCATCTGGTCCAGCACTGCTCATGGCACCACACACACTCAAGCCCAGTGTAGGAATGGGGCCCCTTTTTACTTTCTATTCTGTGTGGTATCCACACAGTAGATGACACAAGGCACACTAGTCTTAAGGATACAGTTTGATGGGTTTTTACATAAGTCTAAATGTGTGTAACTAACAGTAGATCAAAAGTAGTCCCATCTCCCAGGAAAATCCTTTATGTGTACATGAGACATGGGAAGATTTGGGCTCTTAAAGTTTCAGTCTGGCAGCAGTGTAGAGGAAGGAGAGTGATATGGGCTCTGAGTCTTTATCTGGGAGCCTTGCTGCGGGAAGCATCTGTGAATTCTGGCTCTGCCAGGAGTGGCCTAGATGTCCCCATGTTCTAGAAATCAGGGTTGGCCTGAACCCTCCAACAAGCTCTACTTGTACTTACACACACACCACATACATACATACCACACCTGCCGCACAGACCCATCCATTCAACATTTGTAGGCTTTGCAGGTTCTGATTTGGTGGAGTATCCAGTGATAAAAAAAAGCTGTAGTCCTCGCCCTTCTGAAGGAGAGCCAGTGTTACTACAGCCCAGAGACCCCCAAGGGCTCATTTTCTGACTCTTTTAGATGTGGTTGGCAGTACCTGCCATATTCCTTTGTACCTTCCTTTGCTTCTCAGAAAACCCTAGCTCTGCTCCATTGTGGGCATCACTCACTCACCTGAAGTGAAGTTGGGGGCAGGATCATCATGACTCTGATCATCTTGCTCTGCTCCTGCTTCCTCAGCCATAGCTACTAGAGGTGCCAGTTTGCTTATTTGTCCAGAAAGTAGGTCCAGGGATGTGAGATTAGAAAGATACAGGCTATTTAGCCTGGAAAGCACCCATTAGGAGGTAAGTAGATTACTCTAGAAAGGGATTTTATAAGAAGGAAGTGGGCTGATTATTCATTGTCTGTGAAAGAAGCATAAAAGAAACAGGCTCGGGTTAAGAAAGGAAAGCTGGTATTCAGAGAGCAGAAAGAAAATCCTTGTGCAAAGAGTAGTCATGGTGGTGCCACATGGCCTCCACCCCAGCCCTCTGAGAGGAGAGGACAGATAGCAGCCCAGAGGAGAGTTTCGTAGTTCTCCTGACTCCGGTGATGGGCAGGGTTGGGCTGGCACTCTGGTCCTGCTAACTGAACGGTTCCATGATTCTATGATGTCACTGAAGAGAAAAGAATGGGGAGCTGGGCTTGGCTCCAGCAGCTCCAATTCCTCTCCTCTGGATTCTTGATAGTTTTCGGGGTGAGGGGAGGTGAGCTGAGCCGATCCCACGTGTCCCAGCTCAGTCTCCCCTCCAACCACCTGAGCCCCCACCATATTTATGGAGAGAAATTAGCCAGTGTGAGTCAACTTCATCGAAACAAGCAGAGCATCTTTTATGAAGTGGATCAAAAGGACAACAATGAAAATAGCCTTGTGTTCTTCTGTTTCTAGAAAACGTAAAGAACAAGAGAACTACATTCAAACTAAGCTGGAAAAGAATATTTGCATGATCTGTGACTGTGAGAGTAGATGAGTCTTCTGGCTAATCCTCTGGCCTTTGAAATCACCGCAATCACTTTCTTCATCCTCCTTCTAATTTGCTTCATTTGCATCCTCCTTTTATTGGTGTTTTTTTTATATAAATGGTATAAATCCATGCTGATAAATTGGGATCAGATTTCAAGTCATGCTAGCAAATGTATCTAGAAATAATCTAAGTCAATTTATGATAGAGCCAGTAACGCCATAGCTACCTACTTTGTCCATTTAGGAATTTTAGGAAATCTAATTTCCTGTTTAAAAGTGATGTTCTATGCCAAGCATTCAATTCGAGGCCATTCTCCCTTTTCTGAATTTTTTTGCTTATTCATTTTCAGTTTCCAAAGCAAGAAAGATGTACAGACAGAAAAACGCCCTTGTGCAGATGGTAATGGAGGTGAAGGTTGTTTAGCTGCTAATGTGGAGGCGAACATTTCAAGAGACCAAGAAAAGTAAGTCTGTATCGTAGAATGTTGTAGAAAGTCATTTTGGGGTATAGCAATGGTGGCTAACACGCCTGAATTTCTAAAAATCCTGCTGATCGATTATCTAGGACTCTCCTGACACAAATCATAGACTTGAACGCACCCATGAGGCCTGGCATTCTTGTCCAGAGACAGAGTAAAGAAGCGTTGATCACACCCTTAGAAGAGAAAGAAAACATGGAAGAAGAGGGGGAGGACATAGTAAGAGAGAAGCAAGAACCTAAGAATGCTGAAGGAAATGGTCAAGAGGTGACGGACTTTTTTACTCTCAAGGGGCCGTTTAGAATTTGTTTAATTGAAAAGGTGGTAAATGACTTGGCTGGGTCCAATGACATGGCTTTGCCTGCAACTTAAGTTTTTACCTGAAAGGAGCATCGTGTCTGCAGTCATCCAAACCATCTTCTTAGCCAATCAGTCTGTGTTATTAAACCAGTCATACGCGCCAAATCTAGACACTTTCCCATTCTTTACTCTTACATTTGTGTTGTTCCTAATAGTTCCCCTTCATTGTGCTTTCCCCAGAATCCTGAGATCTCAGAGCTGGAGGAGTCCTTGAAGATCATCTAGGGATCCAGCCCTTTCATGTTACAAATGAGAAAATGAGATGAATTGCTCAAGGTCATTCTTCCCCCATAGCCAAGCTCAGGACCAGGCCCCACGCCCCCGTTTTGGTTCCAGGCTCCTTATACAACAGCATACAATCACCCCTGCACCTTCTCGAGCTCCCTGTCGGGGCTCCCTGATAGGGACAGTTCACATCTTCCCTTACACAAGGCCTAAGCCCAGAGGCAGAATGACAGTGCAGGGGGCTCCTTTGTAACCATAGAAATACGAAAATGAGATCATGATGGATTACCGCTGCTTTCCTGTATCGCTTAGAAACACTTCTTCTGTTTCTCACGAACAATGCTTCTATATTTAATTTAAAATATAAATTAAATTAAAAATATAAACTTAGGTGTTTTAAAGAAGGGCTTGTTGCTTTCATAAATTAAGCATTTGACTGTTGCCCCATTCTCTTGCAGGATGATGATTTGCAAAAACCACCCATACCTGTCACCACAAGTCAATCAGCTGTTGAAAACCACAGAAGACCTTTAAAAGGAGTGACATTTTCTAGGGAGGTAATTGTTGTGGACCTTGGGAAGGAATACCCGAAACCTCAAAGCTACCCTTTAGAACATAAAGAGAGAAAATTAGCTCAGAAAAGTGTGGGTAAATGAAATGTAAACTTAGATGAACAATGAAATGACTGGGGGTGCAAGATCATGATGAAATGGCAAAGTATGGGGAGTTAAGCAAATACAGATAGTATTTTACCTTTGTGCAGAAACAAGTGGGCTACATGCAAAATTTTTAAGTAAAATACCCAGAGCTTGAATATAGTTTTTTTTTAACTCGAATCTGAGTTCAAGAAATGTATTGTATTAAGTGTCCTTAAAACACTATCTACTCAAACACTGTTCTAACATGTGAATAAAGTTATTTGTGTTTGTGCAGATGTCTGTTAGGTAAGTCATATTTAAGGGGAACTTTGGGGATAGCATGTTTTTGATGCTGTCATCACAGGCATTCATGACCAAATGACATTACTGTTATCATCATGGAAACTTCCAATAACAAGGACTAGGATCTCCTACCACATAATCCCTGTTGAACTCAGTCCTCAAACCCTTATTGTACGGACAGCTGCTTTGGGTTTTTTTTTTTTTTTTTTAACGTTTATTTATTTTTAAGAGAGAGAGTTAGAGCATGAGTGGGGGAGGAACAGAGAGAGAGGGAGACACGGGATCTGAGGCAGGCTCCAGGCTCTGAGCTGTCAGCACAGAGCCTGACGCGGGGCTTGAACTCATGGACCGTGAGATCATGACCTGAGCTGAAGTTGGGCAGTTAAACCACTGAACCACCCGGGCTCCCGAACTGACAGCTGCTTTGTAAGATTGCTAGAAAAAAAACCCTACCGTCACCAACAAAACATCCTGTTGCTTCAGGCAAGTCCTGAGTTTACACTATTCTTGGTTTCAGTAGTTTAAAATCTGCTGTCCATATGTGGAATAACATAGTATAGGCCATTAAATCATCCAAACTGCTGCAGTAAACATTGTTAAATGTGTAAGAGGCCATGAGAGAGATAAAAAGCAGAAGGGGTGCCTGGGTGGCCTAGTTAGTTAAGCTTCTGACTCTTAATTTAGGCTCAGGTCATGATTTCGAGGTTTGTGGGTTCAAGCACTGCATCGGGCTCAGCACTGACAGTATGGAGCCTGCTTGGGATTCTCCTTTTCTCTGTCTCTCTATCTGCCCCTCCCCCAATCACTGCTCATGTGCGCTCTCTCTCTCAAACTTAAAAAAAAAAAAAGCAGAAGGGGAGCCTGGGGCGGGGGGGGGGGGGGGGGGCTCAGTCAGTTAAGTAGCTGACTTCAATTCAAGTCATGATCTCGCAGTTCCTGAGTTTGAGCCCTGCCTTGGGCTCTGAGCTTACAGCTCAGAGCCTGGAGGCTGCTTCAGATTCTATCTCTCTCTCTCTCTCTCTCTCTCTCTCTCTCTGCCCCTCCCCTACTGCTCTCTCTCTCTCTCTCTCTCTCTCAACAATAAACATTTTTTTTAAAAAGCAGAAGACAGAAGACATAGCATTTGATTCAGGGTCTAGCACATTGTCATGTGTATGACACATGCTCAATGTTGAGTAATTGAAAGAGTAAGTGATACATTTAGAATGTGACTAATTCTAAATGAAGAGTACTGACACCCTTTGATATTGAGAGAAGTCCTTGTAGTCTGGGGTTGTTCCACTGTGAGAAGGAACTTAATGAATGGAAGGATTGGATAATACAAGCAGAAGGAAGAGTGTTTTTCAGCTGGGGAAAGGCATAAGCCAAAACAAAGTGAGAATGTGGGTCAAGTTTGGTGGACCCCAGTTACCTGGGGCTGTAGGTTGTCATTGAGAGTTGAGAGAGAACAGTGAAGTGTAGTGAGGAGTCAGAGTAAGGTCACTCTTGGGATTCTAGGCTGTAGGTATAGGGTGGAGAAGGGATAAAAGCAGTATGGACTTCAGGGAAGAGGGGGGGATGGTCTACAAAAATATTCAGAGCCCATGAGCTCTCTACCAGCACTTAAAAATCTGGGTCTTTCACCTGATGATAATATTAAAATTTTGTTTTAAATTGTGGCAAAGTACACATAACATAAAATTTACTATCTTAACTATTTTTAAGTGCGTAGTTTAATAGTGTAAAGTACAGCGGCACCTAGGTGGTTCAGTGGGTTAAGTGTCCAACTTCGGCTCAGGTCATGAACTCATGGTTCGCGAGTTCAAGCCCCGAGTTGGACTCTCTGCTGTCAGCACAGAGCCCGGAGCCTGCTTCAGATCCTCTGCTTCCCTCTCTCTCTACCCCTCCCCTGCTCATGTGCTCTTTCTCTCTCTCAAAAACAAATATTTAAAAATAATAATAGTAATAATAAAAATAAAAGTAAATGGTGTGAAGTACATTTACCTTGGACAACCACCACCACAGAGCTCTTTGCATCTTGCAAAACTTGTAACTCTGTGCCTAGTAAGCCTAATCCTTCTTTCAGCCTACCCCAACCTCTGGTAAGCACCATTCTACTTTTTGTCTCTATGAATTTGATTACTCTAAGTACCTCATATAAGTGGAATCACAGTATATGTGATTATTTCACCTAGCATGATATTCTCAAGATTCATCCATGGGTCAAGAATTTCCCTCCTTTTTAAGAAAAATTAAAGTATAGTTAATACAATGTCACATTAGTTTCAGGTGTACATCATAGTGATTCAACAAGTCAACACATTATGCGGTGCTCACCACAAGTGTCGCTACCGTCTGTCATCACACAACACTATCACAATACCCTATATTGTACCTTTTATCTCTGTGACTTATTCATTCTGTAACTAGAAGCCTGGACCTGCCCCTCTCCTTCACCCATTTACCCATCCCCCCTCTCTCCCCTCTGACAACCATTAGTTAGTTCTCTGTGTTCCTGGGTCTGTTTCTGGTTTTCATTTATTCATTTTGTTTTTTAGATTCCACATAGAAGTGAAATCATGTGGAATTTGCCTTTCTCTGACTGACTTATTTCACTTAGCATCATACCCTCTAGGTCCATCCGTGTTGTCACAAATGGCCAGATCTCATCCTTTTGATGGCTGAGTAATATTCCACTGTGTATATGTGTATGTGTTTGTGTGTAATATATACATACACATCTCACATCTTCTTTATCCATTCATCTATATCTGTGTACACTTGGGTTGTTTCCATATCTTGGCTATTATAAATAATGCTGCAATGAACATAGGCATGCAGCTATCTTCTCAAATTAGTGTTTTCACTTTCCCTGGGTAAATACCAAGGGAATTACTGGATCATATAGTATTTCTATTTTTAATTTTTTGAGGAACCTCCATACTCTATTCCACAACGACTGTACCAATTTACATCCTCACCAACAGGAACAAGGGTTCCTTTTTCTCTACATCCTCACCAACTTGTTATTTCTTATCTTTGGGATTCTAACCATTCTGATAGATATAAATGTATCTCTCATTTTGGTTTTGGTTTGCAGTTCCCTAATGATTATTGATATTGAGCATCTTTTCACGTGTCTATTGACCATCTGTTTGTTATCTTTGGAAAAATGTCTAGGTCCTCTGCCCATTTTTTAAAAGGATTATTTATTTTTTTGATGTTGAGTTATATAAGTTCTTTATATGTTTAGGTATTAGGCCCTTATTGAATATATCATTTGCAAATATCTTCTCTCATTCTGTATTCTCTCATTTGTTTTGTTGATGGTTTCCTTCAGCTGTGCAAAAGCTTTTTTTCTGGTGTAGTCCCAATAGTTTATTTTTGCTTTTGCTTCCTTTACCCAAGGAGAAATATCTAGAATAATGTTTCTATGGATGATGTCAGAGAAATTATTGCCTATGTTTTCTTCTATGAGTTTTATGGTTTCAAGTCTCACATTTAGGTCTTTAATTCATTTTGAGTTTATTTTTGTGTCTGGTGTAAGAAAGGCCCAGTTTCATTCTTTTTCATGTAGCTGTCAGTTTTCTCAGCACCATTTACTGAAGAGACTGTCCTTTCCCTATAATATAAAGAATTCCCTTACTTTGTAAGCCTGAATAATATTCCATTTGTATGTACATACCACATTTTGTTTATCCATTCCACTTGTGTTGCTTCTTTTTTCTTGTGAATAATGTTGCTATGAATATTTACATCTTTATTTATTTATAAATTTATTTATTTTGAGAGACAGCACATGTGCATGAGCATGACTGAGGGAGGGGCAGAGAGAGGAGTGGGGAGAGAGAATCCCAACCAGACTCTGTGCTGTCAGCGCAGAGTTCAATACAGGGCTCAATCCCACAAACCATGAGATCATGACCTGACCTGAAATCAAGACTTGGACACTTAACCAATTCAGCCACCCAGACACCCCTATCTAAAATTTTAATATAAGACAATTCAGAGTTATGTGGATGATGATTTATTGGTGTGTATTCCTATATGATGTCATGGTTTCGTTGACCATATCTGCATCTGTATTTAGGGCACCAAATTACTTTGTCACAAGCTGAAGAGAAAAGATTAGAGGAGGAATTAATATGTAAATCATGCATCTATGTCAAATGAAGACCAATTTCCTGGTGATTGACTATACTAATTATGGTTTTGTAAATGTTCCAGTAGAAGAAAATGGTGGGATCGTTGGCCATCAGTGCCCATGTTAGTACAGGCACACGGAATTTCCAGTAGGTCATTGGTGCCACAACTATGGGGTGAACAGTAGAACAGTCAAAGAACAAATGTTAATTTGTATTTTCTTGGTTTTATGCTTTTGTTTGTATTTGATTTGTAAATTTGTTTTGTCTTCTGGTTGCATGAGAGCTCTAAGGATTAGAAGTTGATACCTGGTTTCATGTTTCTACATAGTAATGGGAGGGGGCAGAGGCATGAGATCTTTCCTCCAAGATTAGGTTATCAAGAGTAGCAACCAGAAGATAAATAGAGATAGCTCTAGGGACAATTCAGGTTTGAAGGATGAGGATCCAGGATAGGGAAGTGGCAGCACACAAAGAGATTATGAAGAGAGTAACGAATGTCAGTTTCTGGTGAGATGTGGGAGGAAAATGAGGAGGGCACCAAGATGACTTCTGAGCTGGGATACTTGAGGGACTGTCCGAAATAGGAAAGTCCAAAGAGGGGACTAATTGGAGAAAAGAGATCAGCTGGTTTTTAGATCTGTTGAATTTGAGGTATTTGCCAGAAATTCAACTGAAGATGCTCAGTGATCAGTAAAGCTTTCAGAGTCTGTTTCCATCTCCTAAGCCATGGATTCAGTGAAAAGTTGAGCAATTCTTTCTCAATACCTAATGGTGCTTCTCTTGCAAACTTGCTACCTTTCCTCTTTAATTAGCTGTTGACCCAGGGACTGTCTTCAAATGACTACTTCAAGCAGGACACATCATCCAAAAGCCAAAAGGGAAATGTTTGATATTGGACTATTAAAAAAAAAAACCAAAAGCCTTCTGTTCAGCAAAAAATAACATCAAAACGCTGACAGCAAACTGGGATGATTTTTAGAAAAAAAAAATTTTATACTGAAGTAATTTCAAATTTACAGAAAAGTCGCAAGAGTAGTACAAAATCGTGTGCCTTAACTCAGATTCCCAGGTTAGCAGTGTACACATTTGTTTTATTATTCACAGTCTCCGTGTATACGTATTTGTGTGTTGTAAGCATTTGAGAGTAAGACACAAACATGCTGTATCATTTACCCTTAGTACTTTAGCCCATACTTCCTAAAAATTGGGACATTCTTCCATATAACCACAGGTCGACCATCAGTTAACATGGATACACTATTGTCATTTAACCTACATATGAGATTTGCCAGTTGTCCCATTACATTTTTCTAAAATCCAGGATCCAATTCAGAATAACGTTTTTCATTTTGTTGTGACATCTCTTTGATCTCCTTCAATGTGGACCAGTTCCTCAGCCTTTCCTTGACTTTTCTGACCTTGACCTTTTTGAATATTGCAGGCCAGTTACTTTATAGAACGTCCCTCACTGTTTGGGTCTGCCTGATGTTTCTTTTGTTTTAAGTTTATTTATTTATTTATTTTGAGAGAGAGAACGCAAGTGGAGGAGGGACACAGAAGGAGGAAGAGAGAGAGAATTCCAAGCAGACTCCACAAGGTCAGTGTGGAGCCCCACTCAGAGCTCAAACTCACAAACTGTGAGATCATGGCCTGAGCCAAGACCAAGAATCAGAGGCCTGCCTGATGTTCCTTTATGATTAGGTTCAGGTCATGGATCTTTGGCAGAAATATTCTAGAAGTGATTCTGTGATCTCAGTGCATCATATCAGGAGGCATGTGCTCCCAATTTGTCCCATAGATATAATGTAATTTAATTTTTATCACTTGGTTAAGATGGTATCTGTTGTTTAAAAAAAAATATATGGTGTCTGTTGGATTTCTCCACTGTAAAAATAATAAGTAGTTTTTACTTATTGAGAAACAATTTTAGTTGGCATTCTACTAAAAGGTAGGCTTTCCCTTCTCTCCTATTCATTCATTCATTCACTCACTATATTACAACTCAGTGTGAAGTGTAGATTGGCACATGGATGGTGCCTGAGCTGTGCAGTGTGATGCTCTGGAGACAAGGCCGGGGCAGAGTCACAGCTGAGTGGCACATCCAGTCCTTAAATTACTACAGATGGCGATGCCCACGGCCTACAGAGAGAAACCAGGAGGGAAATAGGAGGAGGAGCAGGTTCAGGGAAGTGGCGGTGAGCCAGAGCTTGTAGGTTATTCTCTAAATATCCATTCTACCTGCCTTTTTTATAGTAACAACCCCCTCCTCCATATTTTCTCTAGTGGCATGTAAGTTCTGGCCATTGAGGTAAGCGTAGAAGTGATGTCTGCCACTTCTGAGTCATGCCCTTAAAAGAAGAGAGGCACACCCCCCTTTTATCTCTCCTTATTCCTGCTGGTAAGGATATGGGAGTGGTTGTAAAGCCGTCTTTGACAAAACAGATCATTGGCTACAGGAGTCGCCTTTGGCTTGGCTGGGAAACCTAGGCTAGAATGTCAACTTAGGAGATTTGGAGTTTGGTGGTAGCGGTGTATAGGAGTAGAGAAAATCACAGGGAGGCTGAGGAGAAAACAATGAAAACATTTATCAAGTGCGTCCTACATGCCTGGAACTGTTCTAATAGCTTTAGTTGTATTAGCTTCTTTAACTTCACACTGCCTATGAGGTTGGGTGGCAGACACTGCTAGTTGTCCCCCAGTATCTATTTTTTCCTTCTTTTTTGGTAACAGAATTCCCAAATGTGGTCTGGGCTTGTGGCAGACTAGAATAAGGACTGTATTTCCCAGTTTTCCTCCCTAGGAATTACCATGTGACATGTTATAGCCAACAGGGTCTAAGCAGAAGTGCCCAGCTGTGTCTTAATGGTTGAGGGTAGGGCGCCTGGGTGGCTCAGTTGGTTGAGTGTCTGAGTTCAGCTCAGGTCATGATCTCACCGTTCATGGGTTCAAGCCCCACATCAGGCTTTCTGCTGTCAATGCAGAGCTTGCTTCAGATCCTCTGTCTCCCTCACTCTACGCCTCCTCCAGCCTCTCTCTCTGTCTCTCAAAAATAAACAAACATAAAATTTTTTTTAAGAGGTTGAGGATGTATTTTGGCTCTCTCTTCTTCATGCTGCTTGGAATGTGGATGTGTTGGGGGGCCATCTTGAATCCTGATGTGGAAGCCCCATGTGGAGGATCGTAGATGTAAGTTCAGGGCTCCAATGATTGCATAGCTTCCATATTTGCCATGGACTGCCTGTTTTTACATGAGAGGAAAATAGCTTGTTCGGTATTATTTTGTTACTGCTATTTTGTTACTAGTAGTCGTATCTAATTATTTAAATAAGGGGTAACACCATCCCCATTTTACAATGGTAAAGTACAGAGAGGTTAGGAATTTAAGTGGCGGATCCAAGACCTGGGCTCAGACATGGGCTTCCAGCCTGCTAGCATGGTCTCACACTGCTGCAGGAGAAGAACCCAGCACACATTTACTTAACTTTTGGTGTAAAAAGACTTAAAAAAAATTTTTTTTTAAATATTTATTCATTTTTTTTGAGAGAGAGAGAGAGAGACAAAGAGACAGACAGACAGAGAGCAAGTGGGAGCAGGGCTGAGGCGGAGAGAGACAGACACAGAATCCGAAGCAGCCTCCAGGCTCTGAGCTGTCAGCACAGAGCCGGATATGGGGCGTGAACCCACGGACGTGAGATCACGACCTGAGCCGAAGTCAGACACTTAACTGACTGAGCCACCCAGGCGCCCCTAAAAAGCCTTTTTCACATTGGCTTTCACACTGTCTTCAAATTGTCCTCCTTGTAGGCTTTTTTTTTTTTTTTTTTTTTCCCCCAGTTGCGTTTTATTGACGACGATGCTCAGGCCGAGGCCTCATGCGGTGGGTACCGCCTCCTCCCGCTGCCGGGCTGCTTGGCCTTGTTGGGTTCTCCGGGGCGGGAGGCTCATGGCGCGTATATTCCTGGGCCGCAGGTGCAGGGGCTCATACTTCTCACCCTCGTAGAATTGGCTGAACTTCTTTTGCTGAGCCTGTTTAATGACGGTGGGAACACAGGCCATGGATTTGCAAACAATCGAATCGAATCTTGGAGCGATTGGAAGCCACATTGCCTGTCACTTAAGCGATGTGCAGCTGGGACAGTGCCTCCTTCAGCTCTTTTAGTTGTTTAAGCGGCAATTCCTTGTCACCAGGGTCTCGCCTTAATCTTGGCCTTGGCTTCACAACCTACCGCTGCCGCCCCTGCTCCACGTACTCTGAGGGAAGGAAGCCCGGGTGGGGGGGCGGCTCATTATAGCCTGATTGCCCACCATGTTCTCCTTCCCCTAATTACTTTCCCATCTTTGTTAAAGCTTTTTTTCTTTGGTTTGGACCTACCTCTCCCATCTTCTAGCTGTCAAAATTCCATCCATCCTTCAAAGGCCCAGTTCCCTCCTTTCATAATCCCTTCAATGTCTTCCTTTACTCTTATGAATTTATTCATTTACCCAATAGTTACTGAGAACTGTTGTGTGCTAGGCACTGGGGATTCTCCAATGAGCAAAGCAAATCAACAGGTAGTTGTAAGCTGTTGTATTTGTCTTTGTGTTTGCTACAGCTGTGGCTTTCCAATTAGAAAAAAAAGCAACACCTTAGTGTAACCACACACACACACACACACACACACAGAATGATTTAAGGAACAACATTTGCCTTTATCATACGGAATCACTCCAATAATTTAAACTCTATTCTATTTCATTAAGATAAAAATGATGGCAGATGCCTACTGAATTGATTTTATAGCCTAGGTAAATAGGCTGGAACATTCAGGTTCGAGAAGTATGTTTCCCTTTCTTCATTCAGTCATCAGATGTTTTCCCACATTGCAGTGTGTGCTGGCATAGCTCTGGCCTTGGGGTGAAGAGGAGGAAGGGCTCCTTCCTCATGGCTAGCTGGTGGGTGAAGGGAACATGGCTTGAGAGCCAATGCCATACAAAGTGCCCTATGGGCTATCGTGTGCTTAGGGCAGATGTGTATATTGGTAACTCAATAACTGTTAGTGTAATGAAGCCATACTGCAGCATAGGCATTAGGATTATAAAAATAGAATAGTGACTTTCTCAACAGCAGAATCTTAGCAGCTCATAGATCTACTGTGATGTGAAACTTGAATCAAAGTTCTGATTCTCTAATGCATTGTAAGAGTCAATCCTGGACATAGACTTTTCAACTCCTTTCTGTAGACATAGAGAAAATGTGGTGGAGTCAGTTATGTGTAGAAAAGGTGACAGTGATTTGGGCTTACCCCAGGGCAGATGGGAAGAAACACATACTTAGAACATTCTGCATTTCTTCCCCCCAAAGCCTGTCAGGACATCATGCTCACTTTAGGCAAGATGCCTGAACCTAAAGTTGTTCTCTCCCCATCCCCAAATCAAACTGAGAAAAACCAAGCTTGGTATAGAAACATCCATCCAGGGCCATCTGGGTGGCTCAGTCGGTCAAGCTTCTGACTCTTGATTTCCACTCAGGTCGTGATCTTACAGTTGTGAGACTGAGCCCCGAGTAGGGCTCTGCACTGGGCATGGAGCCTGCTTAAGATTCTCTCTCTCTCTCTCTCTCTCTCTCTCTCTCCCTCCCTCCCTCCCCCCTTTACTGCCCCGCATTCCCACAGTTCACATGTGTGTGAGCTCTGTCTCCCTCTCAAAACAAACCCAAGAACATCAATTCTTTTTTTTTTTTTTTTTTTTTTTTGAGAGATAGAGGGCTCAAGTGAGCAAGGGGCAGAGAGAGAGAGAGGGAGAGAGAGAGAGAATCCCATGAGGAGCAGAGACGGGGTGGGGGGAGAGAGGAGGAGAGGAGAGGAGAGAGGCGGAGGGAGAGAGAGAGAAGTGGGGCTCACCCAGGGCTTGTGCTCACCCAAAGCAGGACTCGAGCTCACCTGAAGTAGGGCTTGAGTTCACCCAATGTGGGACTCGAACTCACAAACTATAAGATCATGACCTGAGCTGAAGTCAGATGCTTAACCAACTGAGCGATCCAAGTGCCCCCAAAACATCCATTCTTATCCTTTCTCTGGGTCTTCCTATCTCATGTTGACCTCACCTGCCTTTGGATTCCTCTCCTCCCCTTGCTTCTGGGGCTTTGCCCCACCATCTGGACAGGGATCCCTTTTTCTCACCAGCTACTCCACATCAGCATATGAAAACTTGTAAAGGGAAAAGGCAAAACCTCCCTCCATCCCATATGCCCACCTAGCTACTGTCCATTTCTCTTATCCTTGTCAGACATTTTGAAAGCACGCCCTCCACCTTCTCACCTCCCATAACTCCTCTGTATAGTGTGACCTAGCTTCTGCTCCCATCATTCACTGACACTGCTCTCTGCAAAGGGCCCATCAACATTCTTGTTAAATCCAGAGAACAATTTCTTATCCTACCTGCACTTTCTGATATCTAACACTGCTGACCACTCCCTCTGTTAGGGGCCTTGGCTTCCATGATGAAATGCCTTCTTTGTTTTCTTCCTCTTTCAGTTGCTCCTTTTCAGACTCCACCTTCTCTGCTCATCCCTTGAATGTTGCTCTCTGGAGTTCTAACCTAAACCCTCTCCCAGCCTCTTTTCATTCCTGTCTCTCAGGGTGATATTGACTAATCAAGTGGAAAGTCTCAGCCACTGAAAAACACTTCCTCTGCTACACTCCAATATCTGACTGGCTCACAGACTCAACTTTCAAATCTCTCCCTAATCTGTGGCCTCATCTCCACCTTAAGAAATCTCCTTCCTCCCAGTTTTTGACCCATGCCTGTCCATTGTGCAAAGTTTCTTAAGAACGATTTTTCTTTTTTAAAAATTTTTTTGAAGTTTATTTTGAGAGAGAGGTTGCATGTGTGAGCAAGGATGGGGGAGGAGCAGAGAGGGAGAGAGAGAATCCCAAGCAGGTTCCACATGTCTGTGCAGAGCCCGACATGGGGCTCAATCCCACAAACCATGAGATCATGACCTCAGCCAAAATTGAGTTGGACACTTAACCGACTGAGCCACCAAGACTCCCCAAGAATGATTTTTCTAAAACACAAGTCCGATTATGACATTTCTCCATTTAGATCACCTGAACAGTTTTCCGTCCATGTGGTTGTCTATCCTACAAAGTCCAAGCTCCTGAGCCAGGCAAACGAGGTTTTTCATGTTGGACATTTTGGCCCCTTGCATGCTTATCTCCTGTTATCCCCTTATATCACTCCCATTCATCACCACCTTGGCACCGTGTGCTTCTTGAGGCTTCTGTGCCTGGGCGCTTCTGGGAACAGCTACTCCCTCGGGTGTTCCTTCTCTTACTCACTCTTCAAACCTCTTCTGAGAAAAGACCTACCCAAGCACCACACTCCCTGCAGTCAAATTAGGCACTTTCTCCTCCATGCTCCCAGGGTGCTCTGTATTTGCCATGAAGATGAAGTCACACTGGTCTCCTCTACCAGAGCGGGAGCCCCATGTCTTCACTTTTGCAGTCACTACATCATTGAGCACACTTGGACACACAGTAGCGGTTCAGTAAATGTTGTGGTGTGATATTTACCCATCTTAGGAACAGATGGTTACAAAGGGTGGAGCCCACTGCTTTGAGCCTGAAGATGTTTTTTTTTTTTTTTTTCAACGTTTATTTATTTTTGGGACAGAGAGAGACAGAGCATGAACGGGGGAGGGGCAGAGAGAGAGGGAGACACAGAATCGGAAACAGGCTCCAGGCTCTGAGCCATCAGCCCAGAGCCCGACGCGGGGCTCGAACTCACGGGCCGCGAGATCGTGACCTGGCTGAAGTCGGACGCTTAACCGACTGCGCCACCCAGGCGCCCCGAGCCTGAAGATGTTTTGACTGAACTTCTTCCCTCAATTTTTACTCTGAAAAAAAATTTCAAGCTTACAGAGGAGTTGCAAGAGTAGTACAAGGAACCCTCAGATATTCTTCACCTAGAGTCACAAATTGTCAACATTTTGCCACACCTGCTTTATCTGTTTCTTTGAATCAGTTGAGTTCATTGCAGATGTCATGACACTTTACCCCCTAAATAATCAGCCCTTTTCTCCAACGAACAAGAATGTTCTCCTTTCTAACCAAAATTCAATGCTCAGAAAATTTAACATTGACCCAATGTTATTCAATAAGCAGTCTGAAATGCAATTTAAATGCAAATTAAATTTCCCGAATTTTGTCATTTTAAACTGTTTTGGATTCAGGAGCTCTAGGATTGTGCATTGCACTTAGTTGTCACATTTCTTCGGTCATCGTCTTCTTCTTTTTTTTAATGTTTATTTTTGAGAAAGACCGAGCGCAAGTCGGGGAGAGGCAGAGAGAGAGGCACACACCGAATCCAAATCAGGCTCCAGGCTCTGAGCTGTCAGCACAGAGCCTGATGCGGGGCTTGAATCCACGAGCCATGAGATAATGGCCTGAGCCAAAGCCAGACACTTAACTGACTGAGCCACAGAAGTGCCCCCCTTTTTAAAAAGTAGTCTCCACACCCAAGGTGGGGCTCAGACTCACCACCCCAAGATCAAGAGTTGGATGCTCTGACTGAGCCACAGCCTGGCACCCCTCTCTAGTCTTCCTTTGACATTCACGAAATGTTTATTTGCAAAGAGTCCAAGCCAGCCCCATCGTGCAGCATTTCCCTCAATTTGGGCTTTTCTGGTTGTTTCTGCATGCTTTGATTCAGATTAAGCACTTTGCACAGGAATACTGCATGGGTGACAGTGTATCCATGTCCATTTGCTCCACTGTTGGTGATGCTGAGTTTGATCATTTGGTTAAGGTTGTTAGTCTCATTTTCTCTCTCTCTTTTTTTTCCGTGCTGTAAGAAGTAGGATGTAGAGCAGTGACTGTTTTTTTTTTTTTCCTAGAAATGGAAAAAAACTTCATTTTTTATATATAATTTATCGTCAAGTTAGCTAACATACAGAGTATACAATGTGCTCTTGGTTTTGGGGGTAGATTCCTCTGATTCATCTCTTGCATCCAGATTTCTCCTTTGTAAAGATCACTTCTCCCTTTTGTAATTAAGTGGCAAACTGTATGAGTTTGTGTGTGTGTGTGTGTGTGTGTGTGTGAGGCACCTTCATACTGTGTGAAAATGCTCTTCTCCAACAGTCTTTTACTCATCGATTCATTGATTTGTGTGTGTGGCAAAACACACATAACAAAATTTACCATCCTAACCATTCAGTGTACAGGTCAGTGTATTTGAACGTATTGAATACGTTCAAAATGTGGTGCAACCATCATCACTGTCCATCTCCAGGACTCTTTTTATCTTGTAAAACTGAAACTCTACACCCATTAAACAGTAACTCCCATGCCGCCCTCCCCCCAGCCCCTTGCCACCACTATTCTCTCTGTCTCTGTGAATCTGACTACTCTAAACACTTCAGATAAGGGGAATCAGTATTTGTCTTTTTGTGACTGGCTTATTTCACTTAACATAATGTTAATATGCTAAGTTCACATTAGTAGCATAAAGTGAACCTCAAGATTGATCCATGTTGTAGCATATGTCAGAATTTCCTTCCTTTGTAAGGATAATAGTCTACTGTATGTATATACCAGTTTGCTTATCCATTCATCTGTGAATGTACACTGGGTTACTTCCACATTTTAGCTGTTGTGAATAATGCTGCTGTGATCATGGGTGTACAGATATCTCTTTGAGACCCTTCACTGGTTTTTAAAGACAAATATTTTATTTTTAATTTTTATTTATTTTGAGAGAGATAGAGGACACACACACGCGAGAGCAGGGGAGGGGCAGAGAGGGAGGGAGAAAGAGAATCTCAAGCAGGCTCTGAGCTGTTAGCTCAGAGCTGGATGCTGGGCTCAGTTTCATGAACCGTGAAGTCGTGACCTAAACAGAGAGATCAAGTGTTGGACACTTAACCAACGTACCCACCCAGGTGCCCCAAAGACAAATATTTTAATAATAATTACATTAATTCTGAAGATTTTCTTTGTGAAAATTATTTTTTGGAGCAATTTCTTTTAGGCCAATTTAAAATTTTATTTTTATTTACTTATTTATATTTTTTGAGAGAGAGCACAAGCTGTGGGGAGAGGGGCAGAGGGAGAGAGAGAGACTCCCAAGCAGGCTCCACGCTTCCACGCTTAGTGCAGAGCCAGATGCAGGGCTCAATACCATGACCTGAGCCAAACCCAAGAGTCAGGTGCTCAACTGACTGAGCCACCCAGGTGCCCCAGGTCAATTTAATTCTTGATCAATTACCTACAAAGAATAATACCTTTTCCATTTCCATTTTAATAAAGTCACTTCCATTGGGATAATTTCTTTTTGTATAAATGTTAGAAAATATTTTTGTTCACATAAAATTTTAGTAATTATAGCTTCTGCCTTTGTATGTTTTCTGGTAAGTCTTGTTTTCCCCTAGGTTGCTTATATATATATAAATCTTACCATGTAATGTTCTATTAGTAATACTCTTTATGTAATCTCTACCCGCAATGTGGGGAACAAACTCAGGACCCCGAGACCAAGACAGGCATGCTCTATGGACTGAGGCAGCCAGGTGCCCGTCTTTATGAATTAGATAAAAGATGAAACAGCGAACCCACAAGAAAACGATGCCCACTTACTATTGCCACTGCAGTTCTTCCTTATTTGACACCTCGTGTCAGTGTTCATGCCTTTGGTGAAGTAAAGCTATGAAAGGTGAAATTATAATGTTATTTTGTTTGGGGATCAATGTTATTTTGTTTGTTTACTCAACTGGGATAGCTTTTCTGAAGATGATGTTGGAATGCAGCAGCTCCAGTAAGCAAATGGAGAAAATGTTCTCCCCCAGTAAATTTGATGAGCACAGAACACAGGCAAAGGAAGAAAACAGTCAGGTACTTCCACCCTTTCATTGTCATTATTCGTTTTCCCTGCTAAATAAATATCCATTGACATCTTAGTAACAGTGTCCATATAGTTGGTGCAAAGTTTTTGTAGGACGGTGAAAATTTGTGAAAGAAGTCATCAACATCGACTTAATTATTGAAAAATTGCTGTAAGCTCCAATAATAGGCGCTTGCTATCACTTTTTTTTTTTTTTTTTTTTGCTTGCAATCACATTCTTTGGTCATCTATGAAGGATTATTACGTGCATAGAATATAAACATTTCTGAAGTAACAGAACTTGGCAGTTCGTGCTGCTTGCATAGGTGTTGGAAAGGCGTGAGAACCAGGGTGAACCAACTCTGCAGGAACAGAATATGATTGCGGCGTGAAGAGCGTGCGCACAGCACAGACCACAGCGCACCGTGCGCGCGCTCCGAGCTGGAGTCTGTCGCACCGCGAACAGGGTGATCAAGTGCTCGGGGCGCATCCTCCAGGACCAGGTTCACCGAATACCGTTAGGGGGGCCGCTGACAACCTGCCAGCTGCATCCCCAATACCTCCCTCAGGCGTCCCTTACCCACCACTTGCTTGCACTGAAAATAATCACTGCGATAGTAATAAAGAATCCTTAAACGGCGTCTCGGTTTTTTGCAGGCGGCCGAAGGTCCCCTTCCTGGGCTCTGCACTTGCCAATCCCCTGGCGGGCCCGGGGCTCCTGGATCGCGCCCCTCTCCAGCCGTACTTCTCGGACGCCTTGCCCCCATCACCCCTGCCTCCCAGACCGTGCGACCCCGTTTGGCCTTCGCGGCCTCCAGGCCCCAACACTGCACTGCTCCGCGCAACCCCGCCCCCGGATCCCCGGCAGGGCTCCTGCTCTCTCCGCGCCCCGCAGCGGGGCGGGGCGGCGTAGGGGGCGGGATTTTCTGGCACCTTCTGGGCGCCGCGAACGCTCGGATCTCGGGCTCGGAGGCCGGAAACGTCGCTACGGAGCCGCAGGGCATCCCGCACGGAGGCCCTTTCTTGTTCTCCGCGGAGGCCGCTCCGTCAGCGTAGACATGGCCAAATGGGGCCGGGGGACCCGCGCTGGATCGTGGAGGAGCGGGAGGACGGGACCAATGTGAACAACTGGCACTGGTGCGGCCGGGCGGGGGCCGGGGCTTTCGGGCCTCCTCCTCCGCAGCGGCGGGCCGGATGGTGGGGCCCCTCTGCGAGCACTGGGCTCCGGGTGCCCTGCGGGGTGGGGTGGCCAGGCCTCTCGGGCCGCGGCGCTCCCTCCGTAGGGCGGGGCCTGCACAGGTGCAGAGGATTCTCCCCGCCCCCGCAGCTGCTCAGAGCGCTGCTGTAAATAAGCCTCAGGTGAGTCCGGAGACCTGGGGGCTTATCTGCACTTGGCTGTGGAACTTCAGTTTCCTTCTTGTGAAACTTGGTTTGGGCCCCACGAATGGTATCTGACTTACCTCTTCAACTTTGACAGTCTGTGACCTTAAGACTCCCCCACCCCCCACCCCTCTTGATGTTTCTAGAAGTTAAAAGGAGCTAGAGTGTGCGCGTGTGGGCGCGCTTATCCGTTGGTCTGCGTGTAGTGGAAAGAACAGGAAATTGGATCTCAGCTGTAGATCTAACTCGATTGGCTTTTAGTGAGCCCCGCCTTCTAGGAGTTTGAGCGGTTGTACATCCTTTTTGGATGTCATCTGGAACATGATACTTGCCTCCCTCTCTGCCCCAGAGTTTCAGGAGGTGATGCAGCATCACTGAGGGCTGTGTTACCTCAAGGCCATCAAGCTGATGTTGAGGCAGGTCAGGGCAGAGTAAAGCCTTCAGCTTGTGAGCGGCTTATTGAGGGAGCCCTGGCCTCTCCTTTCCCAGCACTGTCACCATGACACACCAGGGACTTCTCTCACCTCGTTTCCACTCCCTAAAATGGAAGCATTTATTTGGGAAGATTGCATGAGATAATATATGTGTGAAAACACTTGATCATTTGTCTTGTGATTAAAATTAATTCGGTTATTACTGACTTTTTGTATGGCCGCTTTGCCCATCCATTTCCAATGGGTGAGATTGCTAGACCCCTTGCCCCCAAATAAGCTAGTGTTTTGAAGACAAAATACTACTTTACATAGTGGATAATAGTATCCTAAGGAACTGAGCGGGAATATGAAAAGATATTTGGTGGAAATCTGATTTAAGAAGCACATTTGGAACTTTGAGATTGGTAGGTCTGTCAAGGCTGCCTGAGAGGAGATGAGAGGATCTCACTGCCCTGATGCCCCAGCCTGGGCATGTGGATACCAGCTGGGGCTTCCATTCACGGCTCTTCCTTTCTGGTCCCTGGCAGGACAGAGCGGGATGCTACCAGCTTGTCCAAGGGGAAGCTCCACGACCTCCTGGTGGGTATCGTCGTGGAGAATGAGAGTGGACACCGTGTGATCAGTGAGCTGAAGCAGGTAGAAGGTGAGGTTTCTTGCAGCAGCCGCAAAGGATTTCTTCTGAGTGGAACATCAGACTGAGCTGGAAAGGTAACGGGGCTCAGGGGACAGCTAGGGCTGGAGGCAGCCTTGGGGCAGAGTTGGTTCATTTATCATTCATTTGTTCAGCAGATATTTTTAGAACTCCTGATATGAGCCTAGCACTTACTGGCCCCTGAATTGGTCTTCATAGTTACGGATACCCTTCTGTCATGTCCGACAAGCTGGGGGCTTCCCTTTCTCCCATCACACAGCTGCTTAGAGCTCTTTTTTTTTTTAATTTTTTTTTAATGTTTATTTATTTCTGAGACAGGGATTGACAGAGTATGAACGGGGAAGGGTCAGAGAGAGGGAGACACAGAATCTGAAACAGGCTCCAGGCTCTGAGCTGTCAGCACAGAGCCCGACGCGGGGCTCAAACTCACAGACTGCGAGATCATGACCTGAGCCAAAGTCGGACGCTTAACCGACTGAGCCACCCAGGCGCCCCTGCTTAGAGCTCTTTGATTGCAGCTGGACTCTTGTCTGCCAGGCACTTGTGAGCCCTAGAGTTTTCTGGAGCTGCTGGAACACTCTTCTCTGCATGCGGACTCTTTTGGGTCCTTCAGGTCCTTGTCCTGAGTGAAGCCACCTATCTATGTTATACAAAGATCGCAGGTCCCTTCCTTGTACTGTCTCCCTTCCCACTTTATTTTCCCCCACAGCACTGTTATTTGGTATCTTTATATGGTTACTTAAATATTTTATTTATCTGGTTGCCCTCCAGCCCCCATTCATCAGGGCAGGGATTTTTAAAAATACCAGCTTTATTGAGATCTGATTCACATACCATATAGTTCATCCATGTAAAGTATGCAGTTCAGTGGTTTCCAGCACACTCACAGAGTTGTGCAGCCATCACTACAGTTGATTTTAGAACATTTTCATCACTCACAAAAACCCCTGAACTCGTTAGCAGTCATTTCCCAGTCTTTGGCAACCACTGATCTGTTTTCTGTCTCAGTGGATTTGCCTCTTCTGGACACTTCTATGAATGGAATCCTAGAGTATGTGGTCTTTTGTGAATGACCCCCTTTTTTTAAAATTTTAACACCAGTATAGTTAACATAAGTGTTAAATTAGTTTCAGATGTACAATATAGGGATTGAACAATTGTATATATTACTCGGACTCATCTTAAATTCCACATATGAGTGAAATCATATGGTATCTGTCGTTCTCTGACTTATTAATGTTGGATGGATCTCGAGATCCATCTCTGTTGTTGCATATGGCAAGATTTCATTTTTTTTTGTGGCTGAATAATACTTCATCGTGTGTGTGTCTGTGTGTGTATATATACATATATATACACATATATATATTGGAATAAAATATTCCATAATTTGGCTATTGTAAATAATGCTGAAATAGATATAGGGGTGCATATCTTTTTGAATTAGTGTTTTCATTTCCTTTGGGTAAATACCCAGTAGTGTGATTTCTGGATCATAGGGTAGTTCTATTTTTAATTTGTTGAGGAAACTTCACACTGTTTTCCACAGTAGCTGCACCAGTTTGCATTCTAACCAACAGTGCAGGAGGGTTCCCGTTTCTCCACATCCTTACCAACACTTGTTATTTCTCCTGTTGTTATTGTTTTTTAAAATATGTATTTATTTAAGTAATCTCTACACCCAATGTGGGTCTCAAACTCATGACACCAAGATCAAGCTTGCCCTTCTGACTGAGGCAGCCCAGTGCCCTGTTTCTTGTATTTTTGATTTTAGCCATTTTGATAGATGTGAGGTGATCTCTCATTGTGGTTTTGATTCGCATTCCTCTTATGATTAGTGATGTTGAACATCTTTTCATGTGTCTGTTGGCCATCTGTATGTCTTCTTTGGAGAAATGTCTGTTCGTGTCTTTTGCCCATTTTTAGATTGGATTATTTATTTTTTGGTGTTGAGTTATAGAAGTTTTTTATTTTCAAAAAAATATTTTTATTTTTTAAAGTAAGCTCTGCATCCATTGTGGGGCTCAAACTCACAACCCCAAGATCAAAAGTCACAGGCTGTACTGACTGAGCCAGCCAGGCACCCCTGTAGAATTTCTTTGTACCTTTTGGATACTAATCCTTTATTGGATATATCTTTTGCAAATATATTCTCCCATTCAGTAGGTTTTTAGTTTTGTTGATCATTTCCTTTGCTGTGCAGAAGCTTTTTATTTTGATGTAATTGCAATAGTTTATTTTTGCTTTTATTTTCCTTACCTCAGGAGACATATCTAGAAAAGAGTTGCTGTGGTTAGTGTCAGAGAAATTACTGCCTGGGCTCTTCTAGGACTTTTATAGTTTTGGGTCACACACGGAGGTGATTGGCTCCTTTCACTTAGCATAATGTTTTCAAGACTCATCCATGTTGTAGCATGTTTCATTCCTTTTTATGGTTGAATGATATTCTGTTGTACAGATATAGCATGTTTTGTTTATCTGTTCATCAGCTGATGAACATTTGTGTTGTTTTCATTCTTTAAGTCATTTGGTTAGGGATGGATTGGTTTTGTTTCCAGGCCCAGATCACTGTCTGGAACGTTGTGTGTTTGTTAAAAGAGTAAGTTTCTGCCGTGGTGCCTAGTTCCTGGCTGACAGACAGTCTGGGCTCAATGAATACTTGTTGAAATAATCATGGATATGAAGACAAAGGGGAAAAGGAAGAGGAGGGGAGAGGGAGAGATCTAGTTGTAGAAGATTGTACTGAGTTAAAGTTTGGGCCTTTGCCCAGGAGTCGGCTCCTTTCTTGAGAGTTGGGTTAGAGAGTTCCACAGCAAGCTGGCCTTGGGCTTTTGCCCTACTGGCCTCTTTGCTAGAGCTGGGCTTGAGCCCAGGAAGGTGCTCCACAAGTGTCAAAAGTCCACTCCTGCCTGGGACCTTCTGGCTAGAGGTTTTCTCTCTGTTGCTCCTTCATTGTCTGCTGTTGGCTGGACATGGCAGGGTCTGGCACCTTACACCCTCACCCTACCCCACCCACAGCACAGGGCTCCGAGTGTCCCAGGGAATCTCGTGGCCTTGTGTCTCTTATGTCTCCCTCACCTCAAAGTGGCAACCACCTCCTTTGTGAGATAAGACTCAGCTACTCCAAGACAGCAGCTAGAGGGCAGGCTGAGGATGCCCTACCCTCACCCCTTGTGCTTTTCTCCTCTAGCAGCGAGCCCCAGAGGTGGCAAGTGGGACCCTCTGGGGAAGAGTCAACACTGGTCGTTTTTTTTTTTTCTTTTTTAAATTAAACTTTAATTTTTTCCCACCTTTATTGAGACACAGTTGATTTATAACACTGTATAAGGTTAAGGTATATGGCCTGATGGTGTGTGTGTGTGTGTGTGTGTGTGTGTGTGTGTGTGTATGTATGTATTAGAAATGATGATCACAATAAGGTTAGTTAACACATCTCTCATCCCATGTAGTTACCATTTTTGTGTGTGTATGTTGAGAACTTTTCAGATTTACTTTCTTACTAACTTTCAAATATATAATATAATAATGTTAACTGTAGTCATCAGGCTGTATATTACATCCTCAGAACTTACTCTTCCTGTAACTGGAAGTTTGGACCGTTTGTTTCCTTTGACCACCTTCAACACCACTGGCTCCCTGCAACCACCAATCTACTCTCCGTTTCTAGGAGTTTGATTTTTTAGATTTCACATGTAAATGAGATATCATTTTTGTTGTTGTCTGACTTTTTTTCACTTAGCATAATGCCCGCAGGGTCCATCCATGTTGTTCCAAACAGCAGGATTTCCTTTTTTTTTTTATGACTGAATAATAGTGTGTGTGTGTGTGTGTGTGTGTGTGTACACATTTTCTTTATCCATTTATCCATCAGTGGATACTTCAGTTGTTTCCATGTGTTAGCAACTGTAAATAATGCTGTAGTCAACATGGAGGTGCAGATGTCTCTTAGATAGTGATGTTATTTCCTTTGGATATAAGTAAATCCTTGGATTGTGAGTAACTTGTTCTGTGAGCATTCTGCAAGACAAGCAAACGTTTCCAGTAATTTTAACTCAGTAAATGAGCAGTATCTTGCAATGCGAGTAGTAGGTGACGCCAAATGGCACATGATCACAACCGATCACAACTGAGCCCACAACAAGCACAACTTGAAAACACTTTGGTAGACAAGTGCTTTGGATTACAAGCATGTTTCTGGAACGAATTCTGGTTACAAACCAAGGTTTTACTGGTATACTCAGAAGTGGGATTGCTGGATCATATGGTACTTCTGTTTCAATTTTCTTGAGGAACCTCCATCCAGTTTTCCGCAGTGGCTGCATCAATTTGCATTCCCACCAACAGCACACAAGGGTTCCCTGTTGTCCACATCCTCACCAACACTTGTTATCTCTTTCTGATCCTGGCCATTCCAGCACATGTAGGGTGATCCCTCATTGTGATTTGGTTTTTTGTTTTTTCAACTTAAAATTTTTTTATTTTATTTTTGAGAGAGAGAGAGAGCAGGAGAGAGGGGCAGCGGGAGAGGAAGAGAGAGAGAGAGGGAATATGAGAATGAATTCCAAGCAGTCTCCACACCCAGCTCGGAGCTCGAATGGGGGCTTGATCCCATGACCCTGAGATCATGAGCCAAAAATCAAGAGTCAGACTTTCAACCAACTGAGCCACCTAGGTGCCCCTGTTCCCATAGATCTTTTTGTTTTGTTTTGTTTTGTTTTTTTTTTTTTAATTTTTTTTTTTTCAACGTTTATTTATTTTTTTGGGGACAGAGAGAGACAGAGCATGAACGGGGGAGGGGCAGAGAGAGAGGGAGACACAGAATCAGAAGCAGGCTCCAGGCTCTGAGCCATCAGCCCAGAGCCCGACGTGGGGCTCGAACTCACGGACCGCGAGATCGTGACGTGGCTGAAGTTGGACGCTTAACCGACTGCGCCACCCAGGCGCCCCTTGTTTTGTTTTTTTAATTTTTGAGAGAGCATGCATGTGCAAGTAGGGGAGAGGGAGAGGAGGGGGAGAGAGAAAGAGAGAGAGAGAGAGAGAAAGAGAAAGAGAGAAAGAGAATGAATCCTAAGCAGGCTCCACGCTGAGACTCCCAAGCTCCCACTCTCGGCTTGATCTTACCACCATGAGATCATGACCTAAGCCAAAATCAAGAGTCAGCTGCTTTACCCACATGCCCCCTCATTGTGATTTTGATCTGCATTTCCGTGATGATTAGTATGTTGAGTACCTTTTCATGTACCTGTCATCCATTTAAACATCTCCTTTGCATAAGTGTCTATTTATGTACTTTGCCCATTTTTACTGGGATTATTATTTCTTTTTTTTTTTTTTTTTGGGTGGTTGTCAGGTTTTAGGAGTTCATTATAAATTTTGGATATTAACTTCTTATCACATAAGGTTTACAAATATTTTTTCCCATTCTGCATGTTGCCCTTTCATTTTGTTGACTGATTTTTTTCTTTGCGGAAGCTTTTTAGTTTGAGATGGTCCTACTTGTTTCGCTTTTGTTGCTTGTGGTTTTGGTGTTACATCCAAAAATCATTGCCAAGACTGCTGTCAGGGAGCTTTTATCCTCCTTCTAGGAGTTTAATGGTTTTAAATCTTAACATTTCAGTCTTTAGTTCATTTTGAATTAGTTTTTTTGAGTGGTATAAGATAGGGGTCCAGTGTGTCAGTCTTTTGCATGTGAATATTAAGTTTTCCCAGTAGCATTTATTTATTAAAACAAATTTTTAATGTTTATTTAGTTTTGAGAGAGCATGGGCAGGGGAGGGGCAGAGAGAGAGGAAGACACAGAATCCAAAGCAGGCTCCAGGCTCCAAGCTGTCAGCACAGAGCCCAACATGGGGCTCAAACCCATGAGCCATGAGATCGTGACTTGAGCTGAAGTTGGACACTTAACCGACTGAGCCATGCAGGTACACCTTCCCAGTACCATTTAATGAAGAGACTGTCTTTTACCCATTGAGTATTTTTGCTTACGTTGTCAAATACAAGTTGACCATATATGTATGGATTTATTTCTGGGCTCTTGATTCTGTTCCATTGGTCTTTGTCTGTTTTCATGTCACTACTATTTTGTTTTGATCTCTGTAGTTTTGTAATAAAGTTTGAAATCAGGAATTATGATGCCTCCAGCTTTGTTTTTCCTTCTCAGGATTGCTTTGCCTGTTCAGGGTGTTTTGTGGTTTCATGCAAATTTTAGAATTCCATTGGCATTTTGATAGGGATTGCATTGAATCTATAGATGCTTCTTATTTGCTTTCTTCTGATAACTTTGGGCTTTGTTTTTTTCTGGCTCGTTGAGGTATAAGGTTAGGTTCTTTATTTGAAATCTTCTTTTTCTTGATTTATGTGCTCATCGCTACAAACTTCCTGCTTAGAACTGTTTTTTCTACATCCCATAGGTCTTGGTGTGTGTGTTTCTATTATTTGTCGCAAGTTATTTTTTTTTAATTTTTTTAAAGTTTTTATTTTTTAATGTTTATTTTTGAGAGAGACAGTGTGTGGCGGGGGCGTGGGGTGGGGTGGCAGGGAGAGAGGGAGACACAGAATCTGAAGCAGGCTTCAGGCTCCGAGCTGTCAGTGCAGAGCCTGACGTGGGGCTCGAACTCATGAACCAGTGAGATCATGACCTGAGCCGAAGTTGGCCTCTTAACCGACTGAGCCACCCAGGCACTCCTGTCTCAAGTTATTTTTAAAATTTCCCTTTTGATTTCTTTGAGCCATTGGTTCAGAAATGTTTAATTTCCACGTATCTGTGAATTTTCCAGCTTTCCTCCTGTTACTGCTTTCTAGCTTCATACCATTGTGGTTTGAAAAGATACTTATTATAATTTTTATATTTTTTAATTTGTTGAGACTTGTTTAGTGTCCAATGTGAATTATCCCAGAAGATGTTGTGTGGATCCTTGAGAAGAATGTATATTCTGTTGATATTTAAAGGATTGTTCTGTATATGTCTGTTAGTTCCATTTGGTCTATAATGTTCAAATCTGCTGTTTCCTTATTGATTTTTTGTCTGGGTGATCTCTCCACTGTTGAGTATGGGATATTAAAGTCTCCAATTATTATTATATTGCCAATTATTTCTCCTTTTAGTTAATCTATCAGTATTTGCTTTATATATTTAGGTGCTTCAATGTTAGGTACATAAATATTTACAGTTGTTATATCTTCTAGATGAATTGATCCCTTTACCATTATATAACAACCTTACTTAGGTTTTTTTTGACCATCTTTTTTTCTTAATATTTTTTTTAACACAAGTATAGCTACTCCTGCTTTTTTTTTTTTTTTTTTGGTTGCCATTTGCTTGAAATATCTTTTTCACCCCCTCACTCTCACTATCATGCTAAAGTGAGCCTCTGTGTTACAGGCAGCAGATTATTGGATGTTGTCTCTATTATTTCTTTTTAATCCACTCAGCCATTCTGTGTCTTTTGATTGGAGAATTTAATGGTTTATGTTTAAAGTAATTCTTGATAGGTAACAACTTACACTTGCCATTTTGTTGTTGCCTGTTTTGTAGATCCAATGTTCGTGCTTCTTCTCTTGCTGTCTTCCTTGGTGATCTCATGCCTTTTTGTGGTGGTGTGCTTTAACTCCTTTATCATAATCTTTTGTGTACCTACTACAGGTTTTCCTCAGGTCGTTACCCTGAGACATACATGAAATGTCTTATATTTATAACATGCTATTTAAACTACTAAGACCTTTGATAGCATACAGAAATTTATACTTCTGCCTTCCTCATATTTTAGGTTCTTGATGTTATAATTTGCATATTTTTATATTCTGTATCTAGTAAATTATTGTAGTTAGGATCATTTTTAGTATGTTTAGCTTTTAAATTTTTTTTTTTTCAACGTTTATTCATTTTTGGGACAGAGAGAGACAGAGCATGAACGGGGGAGGGGCAGAGAGAGAGGGAGACACAGAATCAGAAGCAGGCTCCAGGCTCCGAGCCATCAGCCCAGAGCCCGACGCGGGGCTTGAACTCACGGACCGCGAGATCGTGACCTGGCTGAAGTCGGTCGCTTAACCGACTGCGCCACCCAGGCGCCCCTTAAATTAGAGTTGTAATTGAATTATGCAACACCATTACAATATTAGATCTAACTTTGACTATATATTTACTCTTAATATATATATACTATGTGTATTACTGTTATTGGTGGATTTTACACATTCTTATGTTTAAAAAAATTTTTTTTTGTATTTATTTACTTTTGAGAGAGACCGAGCATGAGTGGGGGAAGGGCAGAGAGAGAGGGAGACACAGAATCTGAAGCAGGTTCCAGGCTCTGAGCTGTCAGCACAGAGCCTGATGTGGGGCTCAAACTCATGAACTTTGAGATCATCACCTGAGCCGAAGGCCAGTGCTTAGCCAACTGAGCCACCCAGGAGCCCGTCACATTCTTATGTTTTTATGATGCCAATTTCAAATAACCTATCTTCTCATTCACTAGTTCTTACATCTGCTTGGTCAATTTAGCTGTTCAAGCTTTCTGTGCAGTTCTTCAGTCATTGTATTCTTCAGCTCTGGGATTTCTGCTTTGTTTCCTTGTGGTACTTCTCATTTTGCTCATGTATTCTCTTAATTTTATTTAGTTGTCTGTCCTTCTAGTTAAAACATAACTTTTTTTTTAATTAAAAAAATTTTTAAATTTATTTTAGAGAGAGAAGAGTGCAAGTGGGGGAGAGGGGCAGAGGGAGAGAATCCCAAGCAGGCTTCAGTGTGCAGCCTGATGCGGGGTTCAATCTCATGATCCTGGGACAATGACCTGAGCCAAAATGAAGAGTTGGACGCTCAACCAACTTAGCCACCCAGGCTCCCCAAGAAATTGATTCTTTTTTTAAAAAAACGTTTGTTTATTTTTGAGAGAGAAAGAAAGGGTTGGGGAGGGGCAGAGGGAGACAGAAACACAGAATTTGAAGGAGGCTCCGGGCTCTGAGCTGTCAGCACAGAGCCTGACTTGGGGCTCGAACCCACAAGTGGTAAGATCATGACCTGAGCTGAAGTTGGATGCTCAACTGACTGAGCCACCCAGGTGCCCCAGAGGTTAATTCTTAATTACTGATTATATAGTTCATGGATCTCCATTTCTTTAGGATCTGTTATTGGAGCTTTGTTAGTTTCCTTTGGTGGGGTCATGTTTACCTGATTCTTCCTGAGCCTTAATTCCTTGCATTGGTATCTGCACATATAAGTGGTTTCCTTTTCCAGACTTAACCAGTTTGTTTCAGTAGGAAAAATCTTCACCATTCAGCTTAGCTTGAATGGGTTACTGGGTGGGTCAGCTAGTCGCATTCATGGTAGGCAGGGCATGCTGTCAGGGTCTCTAGTTGGGTGAGACCACTGCTCATGCTCTGAGGTTGGGGGTCAGGGCTCTACTAGCTGGGCTCCTTGGTAGGGTGGGTCTGCTTGTTGGGCTCTGTGTTCAAGCAGGGCTGCTGGGCAGGCTTTCAGACTGGGTGTGGCTGTTGGCTGTGTTACATGGTCACTTGGGGTCACTAGCTGGGCTCTGTAGTTACCTCTGATCTGGTGGGGTTACTGGATGTGTCCTCTGGAAAGGCAGTGCCACTGGTTGGGCTCTGATAGGGCAGGAATATGGGTGGGTCTCCACCATTGCTCCTGGTTGGATGGGGTCTTAGACCATCCTGACCAGATGGTTCTGCTGGCTAGACTCTGTTGAGGTCAGGCCACAGAGTTTCATGATTGGACCTGATCTCAGGCTGTGCTCTGTGATCAGACTGTGCCCCAGAAGTCTGCAGGCTTGGTTTCGAGAACAGGTAGCCTCTGGTTGTGCTCTCTCGTTGAGCAACATTGCTGGCTGGGTTCTCTGGTGGGGATGGACCTCCAGCTGTATCCTGTAGTTGGTTGGGGCTAGGGACTGTGCTCTGTGGCTGGGTAGGGTCACTGCCTGGGCTCCCTATCTGGACAAGGCCACAAGATGTGTCCAGCATTTGGGCAGAATTGTAGGCTGGGCTTCAAGGCTGCTTAGGGACACTCTTCAGGCTCCCTGCTTATAGGACCAGAAGCTGTGCTGAACAGTTGGGCAGGGCTGCTGGTTTGGCTTCCTGCCCAAGTGGGGCTAGAGGATGGGCTCTGTGGCTGCCCAGATTCTGTGGTCGGGCTTCCGTCAGCAGTTGAGTGGGTCTGCAAATTTGCTTCTTTGCCTGGGTGGGGCAGTAGAATGGGCTCTACAGCTGGTTTCAGCCAGTTGACTAGGAGTCCAAATCAGGCATAATCGCCAACCAAGCGCCCTGGTCACATAGAGTACCAGCTGAGCTCTGCAGATGGGCGGAGTCACTGGCTGGGATCTTTGCTCATGCACTGCTGCAAGCAAGAACACCGTCCAACAAGATCTGTGCTCTGGTTATTGAAAGCCCTGCCCCCGCTTCTGATTCCCAGTGGTCCCTGTTAGCTGAGACCCAGATGGGCTTCCTGGGAAGCATCCCACAATGCTCGGGGATCTGGATGTCCACTTTTTTCCCATTGAAGAAACCACAGCTCTGTGCTGGCCTTGGGAGGGGCAGTTTGGTCAGTGTTACCACTTCTCTTACCCTTCTCTTTGGTCCTTTTTTGTCTTTGGTCCACCAAGGGTGCATCTACCTTGCCTCTGCATTCTGGGATTCTCAGTGGTGTCTTGCCTGTGGATAGCTGCTAGTTGGTCTTGTGAGGGGGACTGAAGTTGGGAATAACTATATTGCCATCTTGATGTTGTCACTGAAATCAGCACTTCGGTATTGAAAGAAATCTAGCTGCGTGGGGCCCAAGCACAACTTCCCTAAGTCACAGCCTGTCTCCCTTCACGCTTTCCATGATCGCAACTCCGTGCCCCTTTCTGGCCTCCCATCCCTTATGTGACTGCTCTTCAAGACAGCCCTTTATCCTGCTTTGATCCTGGTAAAGATTATTGGGGGAGGAAAACAGAAACATGGGTTAAAGGTCCACTTACTCGTCTCATGCCTCCACCTGGCCCCTAATTTTGTGTGCATTTTCATTGGCTGGGTTTTACCTCCACATTTGCTGTTTGCCTATCTCTGTTGTGGGCCAGGAGAACACCTGTGTGCTGGGAAGGCCTTGAGCTTGCCTTGTCACCATCTGTGGTGCACCCTGTGTGGAGGGTGAGCTGTTTAGTTAAGGCAGTTTGGCATAAACCAGTTGTTACTTTACAATTGAAGAATGTATTTTATTCATTTTAAGTGTAATTAAAGAATCTGGTGCAAAGCACAAGGGATTGATTGAAATACTCAGCCTTTCTGAAGAAAATGAAACAGATGACAGCGAGGAGAGGTATCTGTTTTTTTGTTTTGTTTTTTAAGTCCAAGCTTCTGCTGTATACGTTGGGCATTTGAAAAACTATTGAATACACTTTGTGATTCCTGTGCGGTGGTTGTGGTGTACTGTAAAGGGTTTGTTTGCCAAGGTTTACTATGCTGGGTGGGTGGGGGGCAGTGTGGGGTGTGTAGGAAAGAAGAGGAAGTCCCAGACTGCCCCATGCACCAGGTGTAGTCCTTGGGCAGGTGACCATGCCCTCCACAGCCTTTTCATCTGTGAAGTGGGACTAATTCATCTTTCAGGGGTGGCATCAGATAAATGTGACAGTGTATGTCCTGTTAAGTGCTTAGGCGGATGTGCAGCTTGGTGAACGGGGTTTTGTTTCTGCATCTCTGCTGTTTCCTTTGAATGTGAAAATATTCAGCTTTTAGCTGTGATTGTATCGCATGGTTTTTCATAAACTAGTTAGTCCATGTTGCTTTTGATTAGCTCTCCTAGTTCTCCTGGGAGCTAGAGCCTTGTGGAACACCCAGGCTTGATTCTCAGTGATTGCCCTCTTGAGCCGAAAGCTTGGTTCTGGGGAGGGACCATTTGTACAGCAGCCGTATTTTCCAAACCAAGATAATTTGACAAAGGGGTTTTGATTTGTGAATGTATTTAAATATGAAGGCTTACAAAGACATAAAAATTAAATCATACTGAGAAACATACAACCTCCCTTTATTAAAGGTTATAAAATGCTATACAGGTGGGGCTGTCTCGGGCACCTGGGTGGCTCAGTCGGTTAAGCATCTGACTTCAGCTCAGGTCATGATCTCACAGTTCATGAGTTCGAGCCCTGCGTTGGGCTCTGTGTTGACAGCTCAGAGCCTGGAGCCTGCTTTAGATTCTGTGTCTCCCTTTCTCTCTCTGCCCCTCTCCTGCTCGCTCTCAAAAAAAAAAAAAAAAAAAAAAAAAAAAGAGGGGGGCGCTGTCTCATACACATCTTCAGACATGTGGTTGATGCCTTTAAGCACTGTGATTTCACGTCGCTATATTCAGCATGATGAAAAGTTTTTCATCAGCATATTAAACTGGTCTTTTCGGTTCAACCCTTGGTGGCATTACAGAATAAAGTGGGACCCAGGATCTGGGACCATACCCATCTCAAGTGAATCATAGGGATGCGAAATATTTTAAACCAACATCTCTTTTTATTCTGAGAATACCAGAGGCATTGCCAGAGCCAGAATGGCCTTCTGATGCTTCCCTCTGTCTGCCTCCTCCCCACTCTTACTGTCCCTTTTTCTCCCTCCCTCTTCCTTTCTTCCTCCCTACCAAAAAAGTGTAGCCCAAGGCCGTGTTACATGGGAACTCGATTTTCCTAATTACACTGGCTTTGGGGTACTAGACCAGCGCTGTTCAATAGAAATACAATGCAAGCCACATATGGAATTTAAAATTTTCGAGTAGCCATATTAAAAAAGTTAAAGGAAACAAATGAAATTAATTTTAATATTTTTATTTTTATTTAACCGAATGTATAAAAATACCATTTAAACATGTAATTAGTATCAAAATTATTGGGATTATTTTACAGTCTTTTTTTGTACTAAATCTTCAAAGTCTGTTGTGTGTATTATTTCACACTCGTAGCACATCTCAAATCAGACCAGCCACATTTCAAGTGCTCAATAGCCAAATGTGGCTAGTGGCTACCATACTGGACAGCGCATTTCTAGACCCTGATAAAAGCCATGGGGTGTGACTACATTATCAATAGAATACATACACATATACACACAACATTTTGTATGCAAATTAAGGAGTTCACATTTCTAAGAAGTCCCCTCAAGATCTGGCCATCAACCCAGTCAGTGGACCTTGGATTAAAAAATCCTTACAGCTTTTCAGTCTGTGAAGAAACCTGGCACATCTCTCTCACATCCACTTCTTCCCCTTCCCTCACCGTCATAGTGCTTCTCCCAACCATGTGTCCTGATGTTGTAAGAGTACATCAAACCAGATTTTTATGTTTGTATGTTTCTGATTTGTAGATGAACGTGAGTAAAAAGAAAGGAGATGGGGATATACGGAAGGATCTTATGAAAACTGCAGGCACCGCCAAGGTCAGAGAGGCCCTTGGAGATTACATGAAGGCACTTAAGACGGGTAGAAGGCCACCCTTGTCAACCAGTGTGTCCCTTTTCTAGTTACCCAAGTTCTGCTCTGTACTTGGATTTCCAGGTTAGGGTTATGTCTGAGGCTTCCGAAACAACTCTTTATGCTGCAGGATAAAAATTGTAGTCTGGAGGTTGAGAGCTAGTTACAAGTAAGCGCATGATTAGTGACTATCGGCATTGTATACATTGTGAACTGTTTTGCCTACAGAATTGCTAAGACTTTTCTGGAATAATTTATTCAGTTGTTTGTATAATTGTTTATCTTCCCTGCTACACTGTAAGCTCTCAGGTGGCATGGAAGGTGTCTTATTGACTGCTGTATCTCCAGCTTCTAGCACAGTGCCTGACACATAGTAGGTGCTTATTAATAAATCTTTGTTGAATATCGAATGAATGAAAGGTATTACAGGTATAGTTAATTCCTGAGGAACTCCTAGATAATTCCTGCACTGCGTGGAAGTGAGGTTATTGTCTTCTTCCCTAAAATTGACATTTATTTTTTTTTTTTTTTAATTTTTTTTTTCAACATTTATTTATTTTTGGGACAGAGAGAGACAGAGCATGAACGGGGGAGGGGCAGAGAGAGAGAGGGAGACACAGAATCGGAAACAGGCTCCAGGCTCTGAGCCATCAGCCCAGAGCCTGACGCGGGGCTCGAACTCACGGACCGCGAGATCGTGACCTGGCTGAAGTCGGACGCTTAACCGACTGTGCCACCCAGGCGCCCCTAAAATTGACATTTAAAAGGAAATGGAGAATACCTTGCAGGTATGAGCTGTGGTGGCCAATACATAGGGAGGGAAGAAGAAGTGCTTAATGAGAATATTTAAAGCTCTAAATGATGGAGAGCTGCAAAGGCTAGTGAGGAAGGCCAGTTCATCCATCTTTGTATCCCGTGCCATTGTTTTGGGAAATGATGAAATGACACTTTCATCCTTGAGGGAAGGGAATGTATAAATAGGCTTTCTTGTGGGATAAATACTGAATTTAGTTCAATGCTCCAAAGGCAGGGTTTTTTGGTAGGCAGATTACAAAACCTGGTGATGTTGTGGTTCACCTACCACAGTGGAAAACACCGCTTCAGACTTTTGGTTTAGGAGGTTTGGGATCCCATTCTTGGAATCTGGTGGTGGGAATTGACAGCCTTTGGCCTTAAGTGCTGTTGTCCCTCATCTGCTTATCTTTGTGCCCTCTGGGCCATATGTACTTGTCCAAGTAGGATTTGGGGTGTTAAGCCATGGCCTGGGAGTAGAACAGAGCCGAGGAGCTAGCTCATAGCCACAATGAGCGGTTTCACAGTAACTGGGGTTGGTGGTGCTAAAAAGGCTTTTCATGCTCTTTCCATGCGTCTGGAAGGTATAGTGTGGAATTTGAGGACATTTTGGTAAGACTGAAAGACTGAAGTTTTAAATCTAAGTAGCTTTATCTCCTGGCATGCTATTTATCCTTTGGAACATCTACTCTTCTTGAGATTCAGGCTTCATCTCCAACGGGTTTGGGTGTGAGGATCCCCACGGTGACACTGCACATGACCGAATTGTTTGACCCAACTGTAGAGCAGCTGTACAGCATCTTCACTGTGAAAGATGTAAGTAACTTCCCAAGCTAGGGCCCCCAGTGCTGATGTGGGGAGAAAATGTGCCACTAAGAACTGGAGCTGGTTTTGGGTTTCCCAGATAGCCATGTCTTTATGATTGAAGAGACCTAGCATGGTGGTGACAGAGGTCTTTAGGATAACTTCTAAAAAAATTTAAGGGGCTAAAAGATGGGCATTTTTAGGGAAATATGTCTGCACTTAGGGGATACAATACTGGGTTTTCTCCTTCAGAAAGGGAGAGGAAGCTGTAAGTAAATGCTATTCAGGATTAGGAAAAAAACAAAAACCCCAAACCACAGTGATGATTTTGTTAATACTTTGCCTGTAGGTTCAAAAGGTGATAGGGCATGATGGGATGACATGTCTCTTGTATGTTTTACTTGGTTAGCTGGTGCAGAAATTTTCTAAATCTCTTGCTATATTAGAAGCTGAAAAAGGAGGGACATTCCAAATGTTTGATGGGAACATCACCGGCGAATATGTAGAATTGGTAAGTAATCTTTAGGGTTAAAGAAAAGTAAGCTGGGACTGACCCTTCTGTTACACTGCTTTTTAAAAATCTGTGCTGTTTTTAATTTGCTTTTTTATCTGAGTTCACAGAAACTTGAGAAATTTATAAAACTGGTTATGGTAAAAAGTTACGTATACTTGGTGTAGAACAAGTAAATGTTACAAATACTAAGTAGTGGATAAAGATGAAGCTTTAGTTGCATAGTAATTGTACTGGTTTTAGAAGAGAGAAGTATAGTTAATTCCCCTCAACTCTTGGTCTAGAAGTTTCACATTTCTGCCACCTAAATCACTAGGGTCTGTGTTGACCAGTGTCACCCTTGACATCAGCCCAGTTTTGGTTACCACTGTCACTATACTTCTGTCCTTGATGTTACTGCTGTTAAGGACATTGTGGCACCTAGAACAATGGATTCTCAGTGATGCTGGCATATAACCTGGAAGATGGGACTGTATGTTGTTTGTTGATTACCTTTAGTACCTCAGGAGTTTTAATGAAAGGATTTTCTGTGTTGCACTGGAAGTTTTAAAAGATGTCTTAAGGGAATTTCCCCTGTGTTTTTAGTTGACAAATAAAAAGATCGGCATGAAATGGAGATATAGGAACTGGCCAGAAGGGATGTTAGTAGTATCCTTTGTTATAAGAATTGGGAAACACTCAAGATTTCTCCCCCCACCCCCACTG
Source organism: Leopardus geoffroyi (assembly GCF_018350155.1). Taxonomy (NCBI): domain Eukaryota; kingdom Metazoa; phylum Chordata; class Mammalia; order Carnivora; family Felidae; genus Leopardus; species Leopardus geoffroyi. Next base: position 79,280,700 of record NC_059336.1, read on the forward strand.
TAATAAGCCAGTTGTAGTACTGTATGGATAGTTTTCATAATGCAGTAATAAGCTCCTTCTTTTTCTTCTAGAACACCATGCGACAGTTGCACTGAATTTTGTGCCTACTCCAGGGCAAACGGAGTTGCAGCTGGACTGTAAAGGAGTTCCTGTTTGTAAAGAAGAGGGCATGAAATCCTGTTGGCAGAAGCAGCGTTTTGAAGAAATAAAATGTTTACTGAAGCTGACTACCCTAAATGGTTGAATTAGTTAGAAGATTTTGTAAGTCTACCTCTTCTCAATCCTTTTAAAAAAGAAAACACCCTTAATTTATATTGGATGAAATCCATGACCTCTTACAGAATTCAAAACATTGTTTGAATCTTTACTACAATTGGACTCTCATTGGGTTAAAAGTAGCAAGCAATGTGGAAATTAGGTATTAACCTTACCTCCCATAGATGCTCCTCTGGGAACAGATTGAGCCTCTGAGTACAGATAGTTGAAGTTTTCCACTAAAGCTTGTCCTGGCAAGCCACTCTGAGCTGTAGTTTTAGTTCAGGAAGACAAAAAAATAAATGGCATGTCGATACTTTTCCTTTATTTCACTTCAGGGTTTTAAGGTCTGTAGCTCTTTAGGTAGCATAGCAGCCATGTGTTCAGAAGCATGTTGGAGTGAGGTGCCTTGGGCCTTGTCATCAGGCTACTCCCCGCAGTGGTTATGCACTCCAGGCGGAGGACCGACAGGCTGCAGGGCAGCTTACGTTCTGGATCACCGCCAGCACTAAGGAAATAGAGTATAATGGAGAAATGCTTCCCTCCCCCTCAGTGTCCTCATTACTTTCATCTGAGAAGACTAAAGCAATGTTAAATGTAAACAAATGAAAAGTCATCACAATCAGTTTAATTAAGTGCACAGAATAGCAATCAATCAGTCATGTCAATAAAAATAAAACAATTATTTTTACATCAAGTGTGCTTTATTTCCTCCACAGGTATTCTGTTAAATAAAGCACCATTTATATACTGCCAGGCCACAGCTAAAGAGGATTCTTTACAGAATCAAATTTCTTGTGGTTGTTCCGTATACAAGTAAACTTAATTTTGATAATAAGAACCACAGCGATCGGAGGCGACCTGCCTCTATTATAAGGTACAAAACTGGCACAGAGGACACCATATTATACACAGTAAAAATGCTGTAAGTTTAAATTACATTGTACAGGGCCAGGGAACCCTGTTCCTCCCAGACAGCCATATTAAATGAAAGCCACTACAGTGAACTCTTAATTACATAAAACATATCCGTTATCTGATTGCCCTTTAGAAAGTATACTGAAGATGCAAATTTTTTCATCTGGAGTTCTGCCTGACCAAGAATTAAGCCTATAAATCTATCTTGCCATTCAAGCAGAGAGCACTGGACAAACTGAAGCACAAAAACAGAAATAAGCAAAACTTATACAAACAGCTTTGGGGGTGGGGGATGGAGAGAAGGGACCTTAAAAGTAGTAGACATGCTACATCTAATGTCAAGAAGCAGCTTGGTTTCCTTTGCCAGATATCCTTGTGATCACATGGATTGTAGATTCAATGGTCCTACACAGAGTATCTAAAATGTCGTGTTGCTGCATGTGACTAAAGAGTCCTCTGGAATGGCCACAACTGAGTGATAGAGCAGCCTCAGGGTCCTGGGAAGGCAAAGCTTGACCATCACAGCTTCTCAAGTCAGCTAAGTCAGAGAGAACTGCAGAGATAGAAGTAGAAGGGAACTCAGACTCTTCCTCAGCTAGGTTAGAATCCTTGGAACAGTGGAGGTCCTTGAACTCTTTACAGTCTTCAAATCTACCTTCGTTGGACTGTTCTTCTGCATGCTGTGACCTGATACTTGACATGTCTTCTGAAAACGAAGATGGAACTTCCATTCGATATTCTTTAACAGAACTATTTTCAGGGGAAGGAAGATCTTGCTCGGTTCCTGGATCAATAATTGAAGAGTCTCTTGTCTCATTGTCTGAAGTGCTAGTTGGGGTTAGGACCTCCCTAGTTTCTGTTTTCATGTCGCTGATACAGCTGTCTACAGTGTGCTCCTCATCACTGCTAACACGCCTTCTTTTAACAGGAGTTGCCCCTTCATCATCTGTAAAAATGAACATCATTCTCTGAAAGGAGTCATTGAGATCACACCGGGGCGGGGGGGTGTTTGCGGGAAATTTTGTTCTTAGCATTTATACCTAGGAGACCCAACTGAACAGACAGCTATTACAAAGTCAATTACACTGAGTGTATTCTTCCCCCTCTCCCACCCTGAAGGTATAATTAATATTAGTCCACAAAGCTAACCTTTAGTTTTTCTTTCTTTGGCTTCTTGCTCTTGGAGTGAGTTTCTCTGCTGCAGACAAGTCCTGCATTTGCTTAAAAGCTCTTGCAGAGTTGGAATTAGAGCTGGGTTTAATTGCTTGGGAGTGTGGACTGACAGGAGCAAAGCAAGTGCACGCAGATCCTGTAAACCCAGAAAGGAACATGTCAAATTCTAAAGCTAACATTTTGACACAGCTGTTTACAGTTTAACACACATTTACTTTTCCAGGAATCCATTCTGGTTTCTTTTGCATTTTTAGAGAATGCTAAAACTAGAAAGCCAGCATTAGGATATTATCCGTGAGAAATTAAGGCCTCGATCTAGAAATCAGTTTCTCAAATAGGCTGATTTCTGGTGAATGTCACAAATAGTAAGGTCTTAACTCACCTAGCTCTGCAACCTGTTCTGGCATCTAAGCAACATTTTGTTACTTGGAAAACTGCTGCTGGACATGTGCTAGCATTCCATTATTGTATGACCTGGGTATCATGGAAATCTATATAAGGCACCTAATTCCCTAGGTTTATAATTGCCTTTATAATCAATGGATCATTAATCTGATTGTTTCAGTTATTTATGAGCCACAGGCAATAACAGAAACATCACAAGTAATGTTTTCAAAAAATGTAAACAAGTAGAGATAAAAGGAATGTCTCCTCTTAATGGTTTCTAAAAACACATGTTTTTAGAAATTTGGTAGTTTTTCCAGAGTTTGAAGAAGTCATGATAGTAAAATAGTACTAAAGCCAAAGGTGATTTAAGGAAAGTTCTTAAGTACAACATGACTGTTCCCTCCCCCAGTTCTTACCCCATTTAAAGAAGCACTTGCTTTGGAAATTTCAACACGGTTGGTGAAATCAGACTGCATATTCTGATACTGATTTATCAAGTTTGTAATTAGGGTGCTGATCAGATTGGCACAGTTTGCTTCAGAAAACACTTGACCTTGAACCTGAGAAAAAGAGATTAAAAACAAATCTCCAAAAGACCAACACCATGAAAACACAACCACTAACTAGGTAGAAGTAACACAATGAGTTTTCAAAGGTAGGACATACCTTTAGAAGAAAATGTGTCATGAATGTGTACACAATGTTGTTGTTTAGAAAAGTTCTTTCATCCATCAGGATACACTTTATATATTCTGCAAAAACGGGATCTTCACACAAAAGCTTGATGCAATTTTTTGACATAGCAGACTACAGTAGGGGAGAAGAAGTACTGATGGTTGAGCACTGAAACAACTGCAAGGCTTACACACTGCTTATGATGAACATCCAAAGTCATTTAAGTCCTTTCAGAGACCACTTCTAACTCCAGTTATAGTAACCGTCCTCCCGATAAAACAAGTCTTAGTCACTTGGACTCTACATGTAAGTATAAGAGGAAGAGAGACTTGTAACAAGTCTGAAGGGCAAAAGGAACAAATAGGTTTCCAAAGAAATGCAACTTTATTATCTAGCATTAAATGAGGGAATAAGGACTGGACAAATTAAGACCAGCAAATAGGATGAAAATGTTTGCAGAGGACCAATTAATGGATAATAGGTAAGCAAACTATATACAGAAAAAAGACAAATTTTAAGAATTAAACTTATTCCATAAAAGGAATTAAAATGTTAAGCAATAGTAATTTGTTTGGAAATATCCTCCCCACCCCCCATGAATACTGCAAAGTAAACAGCAAACCTCCTTTAATTACCTCACAAGAATTAGTGGTTCCCAATATACAGAAGAAATTTTACTAAAATTTCATTCCCGTTTTTAAATGGTCATGGCTCTTCAACACAAGTAGTATATCTTTAAGTAAATCTATTCTCTAGACTATAGGTATTTTAATAAAAGATCATTTATATGGGAGATAAAATGGAGTATTTAATAAAACAGGACAAAGTTTAGATAATACGTACAGGTATATGCTTATTTTATTCGAGTAAGCAACTTGGTAAGTCACTCAAGTTCACCCCAAAAAATCAGAAGTCGAATAGGACCAGGACCCAGCTCTTCAGATGCTTGGTGTCAGGAAAATCTGCCTAATTCTACCAGCCAGAGCCTCTGCCTGCTGCCTGTGTTTCTTGACGGCTGCTTCTACCACGCTGGCAGACTGGAAGCCTTGGACAGTTTGGCTTTGTTTTAAAGGAAGTTTTTGGAGATGGTGGATTCTTTGGAAAACAAGCCAATTAAGGGAGCAGTAAAGTGCTGGAGTAGATAAAACAACAGGGAAGCAATAGCCAGTGGCAGAGTACAGAAATCAAAAAAAGCGACTACCCAAATCAAGAATGGAAAGAATAGCAGCAATGGCAGAGGGAAAAAGCAGAGATCTCCCATTTACTGAATTAACCACTCAGCTAAAAACAAAAACAAAAAAACAAAACAAAGAAAAAAACCGAGGAAGTCATTTTCTCAAAGTCTCCTATGTACTATGCCATGTGATCAATGTAAATTAGCCTTTTAAAGATTCCTACTACAGAGAATAAAATGACATTTCTTGAAGGGATAGAGAGGATTCCATCTCTACACTTGAGGAGCTCAGTTTGTGAGGAGATAAACAACTATTACAGCACCGTGTGACACACATCCACCGGGAGAATAAACAGAGCATTACAGCCCAGGCAGGAGGCTGTACCAGAGGCATAAAGTGTTTCAGATACTGTAATGTGGGTAAAGTTTAGGCTAAAGTAAACAAACTCATCTCTTCCTCTGAGGATGGGCAGCTGCAACCAGTCAGGAAACCAAGTTTTCTCAGGATCTAAATGCGCCTGGTCCAAGGAATGAATCAAATCTTAGGACCAATCTGGTTTCTCCCCACTTCTCTGCCATTCTCCTCCAGAATGAAACAAGCATTATTTAGGTGCCCGCTTTAAAGAGTTGGCTCTTAAGATAAAGTAGGTAGGATATAGTGTTTCCTGTTCTCAATGACCATGCTGGTAAAAAAAAGTACATCAGACCCTTGAAAACCTACTCCAAGGTAACAGGTAAGAGGTAAGGGTAAAGGACAGGTAAAGGAGTTCCCCCAAAATACCTCCCTGTTTTGGACTTTTACCACAACTATTTATATTGACCTATAAATTACAAATTAAAATATATTAGCTTATTTGAAAATCCTGTGATACAAATCTACTGAAGTAAAAAACCTCAAAGGGCAACCTGATGCCCAATACTTAATAGCTATTATTTCCACTAATCATATTTTACCTACTAAGATTCTAAAACCTCCCCAATTTTTCCACCTAGTGTTTAACCCACTGTTCCTAAAATTACTGACCAAATGGTGAGGAGATGAAAGACCAAATCATCTAAAACTCATTTTCTTTACCTGAGTCTGGCATAGCTCAGTCCAAAGTTTGGGGAACAGTGCAAGATGAAGTGGCAAACCTTCATAGGCAACTAGGACACCTAATATTTGAAAGAAATCAGAATAGGTTATAATTATAAATTATACTACTGAGGTATTCAACTTTGTAGGTACAATTCTACAGGTATTTCTAGTCACAACTATGAATATTTTCTACATGTTTTAGAAATCTATAGAATACCTAAAGGGGAAGAATTCATTCCAATGCTTTAACCAGTGAAATAATTTAGAATGCAGTATACTTTGAATTTAGTCATATTCCACACCTCATTCCCAAAAGGATCTGAGGTAACTTAAACCAATTTGCTTTGTAAGTATTAGAACCTTATCTGGGACAACTTAATAAAGGTTATTGCAAGTGGTTCCAAAGCTTTCTTGGATTAAGGTACCACCCTGCATATTAGATAATTTTCATGGACTAGCTAAGCTGGAAGGGAGAGGTGCAAGGTCAAAGAGAGGATGAGGAGAATTAGAAAATATACTGGTCCTTCCTCTTTTACCTTGTTTCCCCGAAAACACGGAGAATTATGGTGGATTTACATAGACACTGCTCTTGAGTCTAACAGCTTCTAGTCTTGTCCCCAAGCTCTTCTGGGTAGACCATACTTAGCTGTATGTCAGTGTTCTATTTGGAACCTCTATTGAATAGTTTTAACCTTTCCTCTGACTATTCCAAATGTCAAGTATTATCTTTAAGAAATGTGTTCCCCTGCCCTATGCCCTACTTCTCAAAGCACAACTGTAAGTAAATTTCCCATCTTCCACACTCCCACTTCCAGCGAAAATCTGATCATGGAGAAGGAGAAATAATAAAAGTAATAAAAGTTATCCTCCTCCAGTTAAGAAAAAATTGAGTTAGACCTGAAGTCAACAAACTTTTAAAGTAAAGGGCCAAATAATAAATATTTCAGTCTTTGCAGCCAAATGATCCCCGTTGCAAATACTCAACTCCGCAGTAGTGTGAAAGCAGCCAAAGACAACACTAGACGAACGGGTGTGGCTGTCTTGCAGTAAAATTTTACCTAAGAACTTTGAAATTTGACTCACATGTAATTTTCATGTCACAAAAATATTTAGAATAACAGTATTTATTACAAAATGTAAAAACTCTCAGCGTGCAGGTATGCTCACTGGTTATACAAAAACGTGAGAATGCAGGCTTATTATTATTTGCCAACCTCTGGGATGAGCCAAGGATTCAAGAAAATCTTAAGACAGACAAGAAAGTCAGATCAGTCATCCAATTTAGTCATCCAAGGATGCCAAGATTCCCTTTTGTGGGTTAAGTTTATTTTCCTGTCAAGATTAACCCTTTGTAGAGAGATCCCCAAGCAAACTGTCATCTTTCTCTTTTATCCTAACTTAATCTGGTTGGGGCTGGAGGCATTTACCCACTATAAGATCACAATATATATAAGCAAACAAGGGTATGTCATCAAAACTGTCAGGTACAGGTAAGACTTTCTATGCTCCCATGTCCGTGCATCATAATCACCCATAAAAGTACAGCAAAGGGTGGCAAACTTTGGCCTACAGGCCAATTCTGGTCCACAACTTATCTTTGTATGGCCATGTGAGCTAAGGAGGGCTTTTGTATTTTTAAAGGATTGCAAAAGAATAGTGAAACAAAGAAGAGTGTGTGATGCAGATCATACATATGGCCAGCAAAGTACACTCTTTGCAGGAAGTCTGCCAACCCCTAAATCCTGCCCTGACCTAAACCCTCCCAGGTGAAAGTAGACTGCACATTACAATGTAAGTTTCTCTAGTCTTTGTCTTTATTCTTTTTTCTCAATTATTCCTCAAAACAAAACAATCTTTATTCCTATTTTCCACAACTACCAAAAAGCCAGCACTAGCACAACAAACAAAAAACTGTGGAGGTCTTCCCTAATCTAACATCACTTCCAATGTTTCAAAAGCATTGTTTTATCCTCATTTCCCTTTTTTTCAATGAAGAAATTAGGCTTAGAGAGACTATGTAATCTGCTCAGGTTCATCCCAAAAGCCAGGGAGCAAAACATCTACCCCAGGTAGATCTGATTGTGAAAACTGTAATCTTTTCAATAACCAGTGTTTCCCCAAACTTCAATCATTCATGCCATTTTCCTAAGTGTTTTCATATGTGCCTATCACGTACACTGTTTACTTAACACTATTCTTTAGATTCACTTAGGGAGGCTAATACTACATCAGCCTTAGGCAACAGAACTAAGAAGTCATAAATTTAGTATACTAGTTTTGTATTTTTGTGACACTGTAAGATCCATACCTATTTATGAATATACAATTATTTTCCCTGGACCATCTTACTATATATACACTACACTCTGGAAAACACTGTGCCACCATGGTGAACTAATGAAACCTCTTTCGCAGCCCTATTTCCTCTCTGAGGTGCACCTCCTTTGGAAGGAGGGCCATCCCTTCAGAGCAACAAAGTATCACTTTCTTTCTAGTCTAGCATTTTCACAAAGCACTGAGGGATCAGGGGTATCTTGGCTCTGTAACTCAAGGTAGAGGCCAATGCCATCCTACTCTACACATTCCCCCAATACGTTCTGGGGTGCTTTACTGGGTACAAAGCACAGGCATCCCGACGCAATCAAGGCACACGTCCAAGCCTTGTTTCAAGAATCAGGAAGAATAGGCCTAAGACATATTGGGTTCTGTCCACTTATCTTTCTTTATCCTGCGACTTCGGCATCCTCAACGGGTCCTTACCCCACCCCATCCATGAAGTACTATACAATAATCAAAAACTATTCCAAATAACTTTTCCTCATTAATAACACTTTATACTGTAGAAGCTACTAGATGAGTTATTAAAAATCTTTTAAAAACTGCTTTTGTAGGTAGAATGGTAATTCAGATGATTGCTTTGAGGATGAAGTATTGTATATGTATATTTACTGCTTAGGGTCTCTCCTATCTGAATTGTGTTAAGATTATTTGTCTAGTTTTCTGTAGCAGTGTTTAGCCCATCCAAGCATTATCCATGGGAAGTGGGAGTCAATGGATGAAAGCCCACAACTAATGGTTCACTACAGGACTGAATCATCAAGACATCTTAGCCACAGAATATCACACATCTGATTCTTCTGATTCCCCCTGTTCTCACTCATACCCATTAAGCAACCTATTGCTATTTATTTGGCTTCCCATGTTGGTTACTGGAAAAAAATCTGCTGGCCCTACCACAGAAGATTCAGATCACTGTGCCAGTTCTTCCTCTTTGTGAATTAACTTGTAATGAACTGCTAATTATAAATATATCTATTAAATGCAATTACTAAGTATTAGCCTGGGATAGATGGATTTGCCCTTGGTAGACGCTGCCTTCTGATCTGTACTGAATAACTGGTATATTCATTAACCCTAAGACGTCTTTTGGGAACAGCTAACTGGTTGTCAGTAGCATCAGGACATCAAAAAAGGTAAAGCATGAACCACAGCTGTCTTTTTTTTTTTTTTTTTAATTTTTTTTTTCGACGTTTATTTATTTTTGGGACAGAGAGAGACAGAGCATGAACGGGGGAGGGGCAGAGAGAGAGGGAGACACAGAATCGGAAACAGGCTCCAGGCTCTGAGCCATCAGCCCAGAGCCCGACGCGGGGCTCGAACTCACGGACCGCGAGATCGTGACCTGGCTGAAGTCAGACGCTTAACCGACTGCGCCACCCAGGCGCCCCCACAGCTGTCTTTTTGATAAGCTGAATTTCTGATTTGTTTACTTTTACCAAATATACTCATTTTTTAATTCCAGAGATTTTGAAGATTTTAGATTTTTAGGTATATACAATGTTACTTGCAAAAATTTCCTTTTACCATTTTTTACTTTCATTTACTAAGGCATTAACAAAACTGTCAAAAGCAATGTTAAATAATAAAGGTGATAGATTCTTGTTTTATCTCTGAAAATGAAAATTGTTTATAAATCTAGGAATTTGTCATTTAATTTTATTTGAGCATCTCACTGTTAATTTTGCATGTCAACTCTGGTAACTTAAAAAAAAATATTGGGAGTCTGCAATAGCAGTTTCCTATACTTTTTTTTTTTTCCTATACTACTCCCCTCCCACCCCCCACCCCCACTTTTTTTAAGTAGGCTTCATGCCCATTGTGGAGCCATGCAGGGCTTGAACTCATGACCCTGAGATCAAGACCTGAACGGAGATCAAGAATCAGATGCTTGGGGCACCTGGGTGGCTCAGTCAGTTGAGCATCTGACTTCAGCTCAGGTCATGTTATCTCAAGGTTCGTGAGTTCAAGCCCCACACTGGGCTCTGTGCTGACAGCTCAGAGCCTGGAGCTTGCCTCAGATTGTATCGCCTTCTCCCTTTGTCCCTCCTCCTCTTGCATTCTGTGTCTGTCTCTCAAAAATAAAATAAACATTAAGAAAAAAAAATTACAAAAAAAAAGCGGATGCTTAACTGACTAATAAGCCAGCCAGGCGATCTTCCTATACTACTACTAAAAAATTTTGTTCCCCCGCCACCCCCAAGACAAATGATCATTGCAAATGATTTCAAACTTACAGACATTTAACCCAGACAATGAAAGCAACCCATAATTTTATTCTTATACCACCAGAGTATAAGCCTCTAGGTTTGGTTTTTTTTTTTTAAACATGTACTAAGTGATTTTTCCTATTGTTCTAAGTCTGTGGTCACATTCTGCATACTGTTTTCCAATTTGCTTTTTTTTCATGTAATCTAAGGTCCTATCTTTTTAAAGACCATAAAATACAGATGAATTATTTAAAGACTATACAATAAATTACAGGTTTACTCAGCTCAACTCTTATTGTTGGACATCTGGGTTGTTTCCAGTTTTTATCCAATACAAACTGAGTGAAAATAAACACCCTATGCATGTTGTTGGACACTTTTATGAGTAGAGTAGGGTAGATTCTTAGATCTGGTATTGCGGGATCAAGGGTCATGAACAATCTAAAGTGATAATGGTAATAATATGCCTCCTCAAATTGACTCCATTAAAACATCTGTTCTTTCCCAAAACTGTTTAAGTATGCATACCATCTAAACTTTATCTCATAGTTGGGGGGAAAAAAAAGAGAGAAAAGAGAAATCATGATTAGTAAGGCAGGGAAAATCCTCATATGGTTACAACACATTTACTTGTTTTGTATGTGAAGAAGGTGCCTGTTGATGGCCTTTTACTTATTTTACTTAATGTCCTTTCCCACCTCACTGAATCCTAAAAATTCTTTATATATTGCCAATACTAACCACTTATCTGTTAAGAATGCAAATATTTTCCCCACTAGCTATATTTTCATCGATGGCATTTTTCAACATGTAGTAATTTCAATTTTTACATTGCCAAAGATTTTATTTTATTGTTTATGGGTTTTGTGTCCTGCTTAATGGTCTTTCAAATCTCAAGGTGCTAACTATGTGATTCTGTGTTTTTCTTTAATATTGTTATGACTTTATTTTTCACAGCTAAATCTTTAATCCTCCTGTAATCTATTTAAGTGTAAGATATTAAAGTCCTGCCCCTTCTCTCCCTAAGTAGCTGACTGATTCTCTCAATACCATACAATGTCCACAAATCTGACAGGTCATCTTAATTGACTCCAAATCCCCACGTATCCTTATGTTTATGTGGGGCTGTTTTCCACTGCTTGTGTATGTTTTTCTGCCCATGTATTTTCATATCTGCTTCACACAGTTTTAAACATTGTAATTCACTTTTATGTAAGAAAGAAGAGAAAATAAACCTGTATTTGCTGCTTTTATGCAAAAAAAGATAAAAAAATTTAATAAAAGTGGGGGATAGGTCTGTGATATTGTGATGTGTACTTCTTGCTATTTTGAATATGTGTATGTATTAAATCTTAAAAATAAAATAAAAAATTACTGATCTTTGGTAAGTTTTTTTTTTTTTTTAAATCAATAGTGCCAGTCCCTCTTATTCTTTTTTAGAATTTTTTTGGCTAAATTCCACTATTTTTAAATATCAAAATACTGTAATTTCAGACACAGTTATTTCACATGAAGTCAGTAGCTTTGTTCACTCTCCCCAAATTCTCTCCCCACTTGTGTCTCCGTAGCCCATGCCTACCTCCACTTCAAAAGCACTCCAACCCACACTTTACTGTTTTGCACCTGTAACTCTAATATACAATTATTACACAATTCCTTTTTGTCTCCCAACAAATCTTAAAATCTGCTTAGTTATCCATAAGAATTACCACAGAGACTTTTCCTCAAAACTGGAAGTGACCTACAATCATATAGGTCTTGAGACAACCCCACCTGTGGTCACAATATTCTGGCCCTTGGACCATCTAACGTCAAGGCTCAAATGATTAAGGACACAACCAGTTTAAATTTGCTCTTTCCTTGTTGCCAAATATAAGTTTTTGAAGAAATTATACAAGTTGAAACTCCTTATCAATTTGCCTGCTCCCTATTACAGTCAATGTGGGCTTTGCTTTCTCAAGCTCTCTCCTAGGTGCCTCTCCCTGGAAATAATCATTGCAACTGAAGGCAGGAGTTAACCTGAAACACTGGGATGTACTCTCGCTATTCAGATGACACATAAGGAAAGCACTGCTTTTAGGTCTTTGTTTTATTTCATATTCAAAATAATGTCTACTTTTCTGCATTAAGAGATAACCATGACTTCTGGGGAAGATGGCAGAGTAGGAGGATCCTAATAAAAATACATAAATGAATTAACTAATTAAAAAAAAAAGGTACAACCTGCTCAACTTGTGAAGGCTTTGTTTTGTATCAATACAGCCACCAGCCACATCTGGCTAAGTTTGGTTGAAATGAAATGAAAATTCCATTTCTTAAATCACATTTCAAGTTCTCAACACTCACATATGGCTTGCGGCTATCATAATGTGGACGATGATGCAGTTGGGAGAGTATTTCCATCCTCATACACTAACCGCTAGGAGGCAGCATCAACAGTGCTTCATGGTTATAAAAGGGATGGGAATATAAAATATGAAAGTTGATTTAGCTAATGCTGATGGCTAAGTGTATGTCCTCTTTCCCTTCCTCCTCGCCTCCATGTTTATTTTCCCTGAAACATGTATTTGTATTGATGAGGAAAGACAGTCCCAAAGAGGGTACAACATTCACTATTTGATCACAGCTGTTCAAGCAGCCAAAATAGTTCCTCACATAACTTTTGGTATAAATCACGTGAACACAATTACCAAGAACTTTTCGGAAGGTCAGCATTTTAAGAAGTCCCCCTTCTTATCTGGGAACAAGGCTGTGTTACCAGAATTCCTGGACATTTTCTCACACTCGATCACTGCCACTGCTAGGTTTTAGTTTTTTACCAAGTGCCATGACTGAACTGTGTAATCATGAAATGGCCAATCTCATCATGTGCTTCCCCACCCACAGCCCCCACGTGGCACTTCAGCCACATATGTATAAAACCAGCTAATGATAACAGGTGGAAGGAACAATCTTCCAAATCTGAAGACACTCTAATCACTTACCAATAAGATGGTTTTTCTGAAGAGGAATTATCCCTGACAGCTGTTACCACTTCCTTCTTCTTGGATAATGGAACCTAAGGTATGTTCACATCTTTTGCCCTACTTATAGTGGATCAAAACGTCTTCCATAGAAGGAAGGGGTTGTGATTAAGGAGGAGCACGATGGGGAGTTCTAGAGTGCGACAATATTCTGTTTCTTGACCTGGGTGGTGGTTCCATGAGCATTTCACTTCCTATGCTCTGAAACAAAACTACAGAACACTGGGAGAGGATCCTGGGCCATCCGTAAAGAAGTAAGACTCACAGGCCACACAGACCCTGGTAACTCTGGAGGTCCTAAGAGAGGGGACATATCTTCTAAAGACTTTTCAGCTAGAAAAAGTCACCCAAAGGGAGCAATTCTCTTATAGGTCTCAGGCACATTCTTGAATAATTTGAGTTTTTTGCCCTTTTATAACTCACTGATGGTTTTGTTTATATTTCTCATATCTTATCAAATTTCCTTTCTTCTCACTCATCTCTCTATTTCATGAGACTTACCTCCTAATTTACTCATATATGCACCTCTGCTTCATCCTGGCAAGCCCACTCAGTTTGCTCTTGGCATTGCCAGCTCCAAAGCACAGCTGGCACTATAGATCTCATCTTATCCTCAAGATCAGGGCTGGGAAAGTCCACCTCTCTAAGCCTGCCTCCCTAAAGCAGAGTAGTTTTTGGTATTTGTTTTTAAATTCTGCTGGGCAGATGGAGGAGGGCTTGGGCTTCTATGTACAAAGTGATCAGCCCTACTCCACACTCCTTTATAGGCCAGCTGAAACTCTGGGCAGAACTATTCAATGGAAACCAGTAAGTTGGTGTTTTCTTAATAAAAATAAAAATGTTCCCAAGAATAATTAATATTTTTAAACAGTCACTTTAAAAAAGAAAAAAAGGATGGTCTCATTTTGGTCTCCCCTTCCTGAGTGGCTAGGGGCTTAAAATAATTCAGTGGAATTTACTGCTCATCTTTTATACTTACTCAGCTTAACTAATGTTTCAGTAAATTTTTCACAGTTGATTGCAACTCGGCATAATAGATGGATGAATTGATGATAAGAAAAGAAGTAGTCTAGCAGCATACGATCATAAACGTCATCTTTGCCCTGAAGGTTAAAGATGATAAAATGGTTGCACTTAAATTGTATAATAAATTAAAGAGCATATTTTGTGCAAATGTAATAAGTTTAAACTAAAAAGCTGATTAAATATTTAAATTCTATAAGAACCTAGTTTTAAATTCCAAGTTTCTAGTAATGTTAAGATCTTAATTGTCACAAATTTATTTTCAGTGTGCAAATGCTATCAATTAAATTACCCATTATTTCTATATACTTTAATAAAGTAAAATTACTGTAGGATTTTAAAATGTGACACTTTAGTTCTACAGACATCATCAAGAAGAGTTGAATTAAATTTGATTTTTGAAATAGATTTCAAATGATTTCTGTAATGGTTACTACAGTGTTAATTATTTTTAATATTTTATAAGAACTTAAGTATATTTAAGATCCAAAGACGGTGGGCCAGGGGGAGTGTGAATGAAGTGGGGTGAAGATAGATAAAGGGAAAAATTGTTAAAAAAAATGTTGAAACTAAGATAAATTATCCTCTGTTCAATGTTCTCTATAATTTAGAATTAGCATTATTTTAGAATATGAATTAGAAGAGAAGAATCAGACTACAAATGATGATAAATCTATCAGTGATATTAGGCTTAGGTCAAGGGATTATAAGGAAAGGGCAGTAAATGAAGTCATTGATTATATGGTCAAATTTAAACAATAATAAACACCTAACTTGACTCTTCAGGTTTAGAAATATGACCCAGTTATAATTTAGCCTAGTGAAAAATACTACTAAGACTTTCTATTAGGGTATTTTTTTGAGGGAGGGAAAAAACTTATTACTTGTGCTTGTTGTTGATTTTGCAAATACTCAACCAACATTTCAGAGCACTAAAAGGAAAAAGTCCAAATGAGTCTAATCTTCTTAGGATCCACAAAATGGTCATTTAAATCTAATATAACTGCTAGAGGGGAAATTTCAAATTACTGTGTACTACAGAAACATGGTTTTCCTGGCATCCCAACATACCTTACTGGTTTCCACCATTGTGGGCAAGAGGCACATATTGAGTTCAGGGCGCGGAGGCCGAATATTGCTTTTCCCTCCTATTAGCTTGATATTTTCTCGACAAGGGAAATAAGGTCCAAGAGACACTAAGACATTAAAAGTGTACAATAAGAATAAATGGAAAAAATAAATCTCCATGTTTCAGTGTGCAGAAAGATTAAATGCCAACCACATTCAAGTACTGTGCTTGAGGAATACGTACTTGGTATATTACTATGATGATAAGTACAATGGTTGTGTTGTAGAAATGGAACCAGAGTATGAAGAAAGTCATGGGGACTCAAAAGCACAAGTTCCTTGAGGACATCTGAAAATAAAAACACAGTGTGAGTTTAAAGTAAAACTGGAGTATATATCTAACCTGCTACTTTGAAACTCACAAATCCTGTTAGGGTGATTGGTTGCAGTATGGCAGGTGGAAAGTTTTAATGAGTCTAAAACGGTTTTAGCTCCTGACATTGGGAGAAATTCTGTCTGATGCTCAAATCTGAATCAGCAGAGTTATTAACCACAATATCATTTAGAAACCAAAGTTTAAAACTATTTACGTGTATTTTATTTATCCAAGAGAAGCACCATGGATAAGTACACTAATGGAAATATTTCATGCACACTGATGTCGTGTCTTCATAAAATCAACATCACACAGACGTAAACCTTGTGATGATGACAGGCTACTGGTAGTCAGAAGTTACTGAAGTTACAGGCCAGTAATTCCACAGAACATCAGACCAAAACTGATTACTTATACATGACAGCCAGTTACTCACATCATTTTGTGAATGAAAAAAAAAAAAAACAAAAAACCATAAATAGTTACAGTCTCTAAAGAGGACTTTAAAAAGGTAAAATACTCATGAGTCTGAGAACAGCTACTAAGAAGTATCTTTAGGCAAAAGAACGGACAGTGAAATAATTACTCCAACTCTTTATACTATCAGCTCTCCTTTGTAAACATTTGTGTGATTCTACCTTGTTTATATAGGACTAGAAGATTTCAGAGCTGCAAAAGATCTAGAAATAACCTAAGCTTAAAGAGCCTAGATATGTTATGTGACCTGCCCATGATCACATAATTACTGGCATGTTGAAAAATATAACTAGATTTTCTAGGATTTGCTGGCCAGTATGAGTTACACATAAAAAGTAAAAATGTTTTCTGAAGCTAATACCACATCTATGGTATTAGCTTATTTCTGAAGCTAATACCACAGAACTAATACCACATCTTGCAAAAAATATTCCGTAAGAATCTTCCACTAGGTTTTCACACAGGTATATTTTCCAAGTAACTTACCTATACAGGCATTTCTAAGTTCTGGAGGACTATAGGAATTAAGAAGAGTTAACAGTTTATGGGCAAATTCAATTCGCTCCTGCCACTGGATTAATGCTTGTTTCACATCTGCAAATACAAAAGCATACATAAATATGCCACTTGAGTTCAAACTTCCTCACAATTATTTTCTATTATTACCTACAGAATGCTAACACTAAGAAAATCAAGTTAATGACATAAACATCTTTGGTGAAAGCTAAGTGATTATTTTCATGAGATAGCTACTAACTGTTAAACCAACTAGATTGCTTTGAGAGACACAGAGCACGAGTGGGGTAGGGGCAGAGAGAGGGAGACAGAATCCCAAGCAGGCTCTGCACAGAGCCTGATGCAGGGCTCAATCTCACGAGACCAAGACATGAACTGAAACCAAGAGCCAGATGCTTAACCCACTGAGCCACCCAGGCGCCCCAAACCTGTTAGGTTTCTTAAAACACATTATTTTAGTCATGAATATGTCCGTTTTCTAGAAATTTATATGAAGTTCAGAGTTCACACTGTGGGGGAGAGATATATTTTATAGTTATTTCTCTTGAAACTAAAAATAATCTAACCTAAGCCATGGAGGTTTCCAGCTGGAGAACCTTCACAAAATACCCATGTTGTTACACTGCTTGGAAGCATTTTCTAGTCTCCTAAATCTTAACACTTGTAAGACGCTGCCTATTTTCCAGGAAGGCATTAGAGAATAAACAAGAGCATTCCAGCTTTATATCGGGAGGTCATGATGAATATTTGATGACAGGGAGCATTCTCATCTTCTGTACCATCAACTAGAGATAAAGACAAAAATCTCTGAAACATGTGGTTTGAAACCCTTATTTTGTTCTGTAATAGTTAAAGGTAACAAAAATAAGAAGAATGACCAAACCTTTTCTCTGAAGATATGGGCGTGTAGACTTCAAAACTGAAAGGAATATTGACAGAAGTTCTACTAAATCTCCAGTCACATGGCAAGCTGTGGCTTCATGATACATCATGTGCAGAGTGTTGAATGACTACAAGTGATTTAAAAAGATGGAAATTTTCATTTCATTTTTACTTTACTGAGCCACAAAATGTTAGTGCTCACCCTTTATGACAGATATTTCCAGACTTTATGTGTGTGCCCATGTGCCCAAAGCAAATGTATTTGCTTTCTACCTAAAAGTCAAATTCTCCCAATTCAGCTCTTCCTTAAAATACAAAAACAGTGCTCACCTGCAGAGCTGATATTTTATGCATACATTTTGATCTGAAGGAATAATTCGTTTAATCATTTTGTTTGTTTTTGGTTACTGTTTACTCTAAGGCCACAAGCCTTAGATTGCAAAGCAGCAGGCAACAAGATTATGAAGAATGGGTAACTGCTGTCTCTAACATTCTAGGGCTTCGGAAGGAAGACAATAGTGAAATGGTTGTCAGCTATAGCCAAAACAGTACACCTGAATGAGGAAAAAGGGCTCCAAAAGGTAGAATTCCTTTAATCATATTAGCTTATTAAATCTTTTCATTCCAAATCCTTAGCTTTTTTTTTCCTATTTCATTTTACACAAAGCTTTTTTTTTTCTAATCCTCTCAAATCAGTTCCCTATAACCTATATACTATCCATAATTCAAAGTTCAAAATCCATCGTCTAGCATCTGTAGTGGTACCTTAACTAAACAATGTACTTGTATGGCACTTAACCTATAAGCCATGAGGACAGGAACCATGTCTGTCTTGTTCACTGCTGTATACCCAGTGCCTAGCACAATGCGTGGCACAGAGTAGACATTCAAACATCTGTTGAATGAAAGAATGAAATTCTCACTACTCTTCACATACCTTTTGTTCTAGCCAAACAAAAATATGTGGCATTTTTTCAAATATGACAATACTTTGTTGCCCCTGTGGTGACCACATCATTTATCTAAATACTCTCCCACTTATCTTTACAAGTTCAAATTCTTCATAAGTGCAGTTTCAAAAATGTGGTTTTCCTATTCTGTAACACCATTAACTGAAAAAGCTATCCTAACTCTTATTTCTCATGGTATTCTTGGCATATATTCTTTTGTCTTCTCTCCATTATTAGACTAAGGGGTAAACTGTACCTCTATGGCTTTAAAATCATCTCATAGTTGTGGATGTTCAAGAATTGTGGGAAGAATGAACAGGTGATTTTAACCACCTATAACAGTATCAATGGCTTCCTCTGATGATGGTAATCTCAGTTTCTTAACTGTCAAATAAGTGAGATCTTGAAAAATTGTGCTAGTGATTAAATCACATGAATTTCATCTGTTTCTACCCTTACAAATGGAATCAATAAAAACAGTGGTTGTTCTAAATACAAAATAAGAAGTATGGAATTACAATGCACAAAGAAAACAACAACCTAAAAACTGTCACCTTATTATTCTTGGAATATACATTGCATTTATTGATCTGTATAACCAAAATCTAAAGACCTATAAAACAGTCTAGCATGAATATTAAATATCCATAAAAAAAGAAGTCTTGGTGAAAACATTAAAATGAGATACGTCTACTGTAAAATGGAATAAAATATTTACCTCAGTCATCAGGATCAACCCTCGATTAAATACAACAAGTAGTCTGTCTTCATCAGATTCTAATAGTATTCTGAAGGCACTAGAAGAATACATAAAGTCCAGGTTGAGAACTCTGCATCAGAATGGAAAACTCAGGTGACAAAAAAATAGAACTAAATGGTCATTTAGACTCTCTACTTTTCTACCTACAGGAGAGACTGTTTATATCTGTTTTTTAGTAATGTAATAAAAGGAGATAATATTAAGAAACGCTCTCAATAACATGGAGAAAAGTTGCATATGCTAGTATCTAGTCAACAATTGCTCGAAACAGTGGAAGAGAGGTATCATGTGAATATTCTTAAAGTTTCAGTATAAATAATGTTTATTTTTTATAATGGGTTTATCTTCTGGATAATAACAAAATACACTTATACTATCCAAGCACTCATCAGCTGGTTCTTGGGAAGAAAGAGAAACATGAAGGGGAAACATTAAACACACCATGGCCTTGAAAATAATTTATGTGATAATCCTCAAAAGTAGTTGTATTGCTCCTGTTAACAGACCTAATTTCATTATCACGTACTGGAAACTGCTGCTATATAGAAGTACAACCAGAATTCCTTCTACTTTAGTTAGATGTTTTCTTTACTTTTTCAAAAAAGAATTAAGAAAGCTCAATCTTTTTTTTTTTTTTTTTTTTAAGAAAAAGATAAATAGTAAACCTTGGGAAAACAATGTATTTAAAATTAATGCCAACATTTTAAAAGAATTCCTTTAGAGCAAAAGCATAAGTTAACTCATTTTGTGTACTAATAAAGATTCAAATTTGAAAATTTTCTCAAGAAAACCTGAAATAACTTTATCTTGGTTGATCAAGCTTAAAATATTATAGTGTTCAAAGAAATACTGCCAAAATGTGCCCCATAAAGGACATTACCTCCAAGTCTTAAATGTAATACACAGAAGTGTTTTAAGAAATTAACTTGGACTTTCTACAGTTAAGGGAATTATGTGTCATTTGTTGCAGAGTTCCTTTACAACCATTCAATAACTTCTGTAGCTCTGAACAATTATAATGATGTTTTGTTATTTGGCTAATTCTTATAGTTAAAAAAGACAGGTAGATCTGGGCTAAACAATTTAAAACATTAACAGTAAGACTCATCCAAAGATGGAGAAAGCTGTTTTTGGAGGCCTCTAGAACTGAACTGTCTAAGCATAAGTCAGGATGAATAGCAACACAGAGGAGGATTCAAGCTTCAGATTTAAGATTATACATTAAGATTCTGATAAAACACATACAAACAATCCAAAACCAAAACAAAGTAGTGTTAATTTTTAAGAGCTAAATCCTTCCAAGGTAACTACATGGAAAATGCTTCCCTAATAACTTTCAAGAATTGGCAAACTCTCAGTTATAGTTTAATTATAACTCTTCAAAAGGTCCAAAAGGATAGTGCCCATTTCCTCACTTGGAAAAACAAAACATATTTAAAAAATCACCAGAAAACATCTTTTTACCTTATTAAAGTAGTCCAGCAGGAGCGGCCATCTAAGCAACGTAAGTAACAACTTATGGTTGTTTTCTTAAACTGTTTAATATCTTCTAATTCTTCTTCTCTCATATCTGGCCTCTGAGCTATAAACAGCTGCATCAGGTTAAACAGTTCTTCTACTGCCTAAAAAGGGCAAAGAAGCATTCTGGTGACCTTTTAACCCTACAACATTTTAGAACATTTCCTCTATTGTAGGCATTCTAAATTTCTTGGCTGGAAATTAGGTTATTCTTTCTTGGCGGGGGGGGGGGGGGGGGGGGCGGGCGTGTGGAACAATTTACTACATCATGTCTAAAGGATCTTAATTAAGGTGCTTTTTTTCAACAGGAAAAAGTAGTATATAATTCAAGGATACCAGTAATTAAAATACTCTTCATTGCATTCATTTGACTGAACTCTTAAGTAAATGTTGAATGTATTGAAAATGCCACTACTCTCCACTCCCACCATCTCCCATTTAGCAAAAAACTTCTCATATTAGCAGTTTGTGGCCTCTAGGTTGACAGCTTGAAAAAAGGGTTCTTCACTCTTCTTCCAACCCCTTTCCCAGACTTAAACCCTCTTGATGTCATCTTGAGTTTACAACAGTGTTAAGAAGCAACAGTATAACGGAATATCCAGGAATGACAGCTATACATGAAGGGGGGAGTTTTTAATATGAAACTTATAAACAGTCTGCAGAAATAAAGGTACCAGATTTAGACCGCATATATTTGTATTCTGATGGACTCCTTAACCATTTCATTCCTCTGAATGCAGTTAAGAAAAAAACACTAGGGAATACTACAGCTAAGATAAAAATATTGCATAGTTCACAGCTTAGCACAGCATGTAGATCTTGATAATAAATATCTAAATAAATTAAAATAGCGAAGTTCAATTAGAGATAAAATTTCAACAGCAACCTAAGAATTATCCGTATTACTTACCAATGTTATAGTACTACAGCATTTTATACATATATTCAAGAAAACAAATACACAGTAAGTTCTTAAGAAAGAACAGTTAAAGTTAGACTATACATATTTCCATATTTTGTCACCACTTCCCACCAGGGGGACAAATTGGTTATTTCCAATCAATTTGAAGATACAGAAATAATTATCAATTTTACTCACTCCAGGGTATTGGCTGGCATGTGGTGTAAGATTCTTAAAGGCCCATTGGATGTTCTGGTGAGAAGCCAGTTGTCGTGTGAATGCAGGAGACTGTTCACAGCAGAGCCTCAGAATGCCGTAGTAGGCTGGCAGCATCCCACGGTTAAAAAGCACCACATCCTGATCATCATGGTCAGCAAGGATGTAATTGAAGGCAATGTTCTTGGTTACCACTGGGTTCTGAACAATAAGGCGGATATTCTCTGGACAGTCAGCACACACATTGTACCAAAATGAAAGCAAAGCCTGTTTATTGTGATTTGTAGCTATTGCTGGCTCAGAAAGTTTAGGCTGGAAAAGGTTCCACAAATCCATGAAATATGTGGAAAACATCAGCTTCTCAGTTTTGGAAATTAAACAGTAAGTCATAAAGCTAAAATAGGGCACTAGCTTTGTAGTGCCATGAACAGCAGCATCAACATAAAGTTTGGCTCTTGAGAGCAAACCAAGGAGCACGTTGTAGACCTGATGTAGGACTACTGTTGTGTCTGGACTGAGTGGAAGGTCACGGGTTGGGATGTGCAAAGACCTTGTTGACCGGAACATCTGGCGGAATGAATTGCTTGGTATAAGGGACACCAGAAGATAAGCTGCAGCTATAAAATGTAAAACAAAACTGTCAGATCCTTATAAGATATAAAACAGACTGAAGAGCAGTCATTAAACACAAAGCCACTCTTCTCTTAAAAAATCAAAATGATTAAAAATTAAGGGACATGAACATTTCTTAATATCGTTCTGCTCTACCACTGGCCCCAAAGAAAGATCCCAAGGAATGATGAAAACAGACGCCTTCCATTCTGTCATTGTTACTTTTAAAGTAGTGACAATAACTGCATTAATAGAAACAGTTTTTAACCTTCTTGGTTAGCTTTCCCAAGATACAGAATTTTCCACTTATTTTATCGTTTCATTTCTTCTTAGGAAATAATATGGTTTACCAGGAATAATATAGCATTTGGAGCCAGAAGACCTAGCTAAGGCTGTCTGACATGGTCAGATCATTCGATGTTTTAGCGTCTTACTTTTCTTCTTCTTTACAAAATGATGATAAATTATTTTGTAATGATTTACAGTTAACAGTAGAATGTAAAGTTACAAAAATAGAATGAGACCTTCTATTTTAAAGTTCATTATAATGTAGAAGATTATATATATGCCAACTATAGAACATTAACTTTGGAAAATCTTTAAAAGTCTTCTGGGCTAAATTTGTATTAAATTTTTTTTAATTTGTGTACAGTTGTCATACAATGTTATATTAGTCTCAGGTGTACAACATAGTAATTCAACTTCTCTTTATGTTAGGCTATGCTGCCCACAAGTGTAGCTACCATCTGTCACCACACAACACTATTACAGTATCACTGACTATGTTCCCTATGCTGTCTCTTTTATCCCCATGACTTATTCATTCCCTAACTGGATGCTTCTAGGCTGACTCTGAATGCAAAGAAAGAATCCCTCCTTCAACATACCTGAAAAAGGTTATTAAGTATATTAATTCTGAGAGGTAAATAACTCATTAGTTGAGTCCCTCTGTAAAAAGTTACTATGTGCAAAGCACTGAGCAAGGTACTTTAAAAATATTATTTTATTTAATCCTTACAATCATCCTGGAGGTAGGTGATGTTACATTGGAAAATCTGAATCTTGGAGAAGCAAAGACCAAGGTCACACAGATAAAGAGGTAGAGCTCAGATTTAGCCTTGGGAAATGATAAGGATGACAATGACAGTAATGATAATGGTCAAACAACAATAATCACAACAACAAGAACTGCTAACATTTCTTGAACATTTATACTATTTAACACCGTTATTTTATGTAGCAAGCACTACTTTTATTATACTCACTTTCATTCGGACTTAAAACAGTAAGACTATACCCATATTACACATCTAGTGGCAGAGCTGGAATTCAAACCCAAATATACCCGATTCACGAGCTAATGCTCCTAAAAAGTCATCATAGAACCTCCTCACGTCAAGGACTCTAATGCCTTAGTTTAACTCTTTTCACTATGCCTACTAATTGTTTCCTACTATTCTACCTATAATTTGATAATTTCCAGTGTTCTGTCAAAGCAAATAAAGTTAGTTTCTAAGATTAACTGTAACCTGTTTTAAAGATTTATTTCAAATTAAACTTTATGCACAACTTTGTGCACAATACTCCATCTCTACATATTTTTCCCTCTATACGTTGCTCTGGTTAGTCTGTTTCCAGTTAGGCTCAATTTGGTATGTGTTTCAAAAGTTAAAACTTGGCATTTAAGGGTCATTCTGTTCAATTTTTGTTTAAGCTGCTACTGAGACAATTTGTGATTAGCAAAAACTTACTTAGATTAAGTTATATATTTTTATCCCAATATTTTATTATGCAAAATTTTCAAACACAATGAAAGGTTTAAAAAACTTTACTAAAGACCCACTTAAGGGGTGCCTGGGTGGCTCGGTCGGTTAAGCGTCCGACTTCGGCTCAGGTCATGATCTCACGGTCTGTGAGTTCCAGCCCCGCATCGGGGTCTGTGCTGACAGCTCAGAGCCTGGAGCCTATTTCAGATTCTGTGTCTCCCTCTCTCTCTGCCCCTCCCCTGTTCACGCTCTCTCTCTGTCTCAAAAATAAATAAACGTTAAAAAAAAAAAATTAAAAATAAAATAAAATAAAATAAAATAAAGACCCACTTAAATTCCACAATTAACATTTAGCTTTGCTTTATCATATACCAAACCATCTATTTATTTCTTGAAGAGCTATCTGCTTTAAATAAAAAATAAGTTCTCCTTGGGAGAAATACACAGCTTTTAAATTATGTTTATCACTGAGAACAGTTAAGAAGGTCAATATGAAAGAACAGACCATTTTGTTAAAAACTGCCTTGCTATGACTGAAGAGTTCCTTTATTTAAGTTCTATGCTAGAGACAACTTAGGACAAATCTACTTCCATTTCTATATGGCAACTCTTCAACTATTTTAAGACACTTATCATGCCTCCATTTTTCTTCTTTTCTCTAAACATTCTAAAGCATTCCTTAAAATTATTTTGTAAGATTTAATAGTATTTCTCTGTAGTTTTTCTTCTATACATGTTACTCTAATTCTTATTCCAAGGTTTATTGTTCTATGAAAATATTTTGGCTGTTTTTTCAAGTTACATTATCAAAAGCACTTTTTCATATTACTATAGTCTAAAACTATTACAATTTTTATTTTTTTAAAGTTTATTTATTTTGAGAGAGACAGAGACCGAGTGAGAGAGAGAGTGAGAGAGAGAAAATCCTAGCCCAAGTGGGGCTCAAACTCAACTGTGAGATCATGACCTGTGCCAAAGTTGGACACTTAACAGACTGAGCCACCCAGGCACCCCTAAAACTATTATAATTTTTAAATGATTCATTATAACAATTTATTTCCCAGCTGAACATCCAGTTTTTAATTTTTCACAATTATAACTAATGCTATTTAGGCATCCATACATTAGATGACTTACTTCTATTGGAATCCTTCAAATGATACTACTGAATTTAAAAAGGGCAAAGCATTTTGAAGTATCTTGATACATACTGCTAAATGGCCTTTCATACCGTAATGTTAACTTACTTCACTGCCGTGTATGAGAATACCATATCCTCAGTACTGTCATGAATATTAGGAGTAACCATTTGTTTAAAAAAAATTTTTTTTTGGTTTAGTGTAAGTTTTTTTTATTGCTTTATGATGAGAAGTCAGGACATGAATGCCACCAACATATATGTCAGCATTTACAAATAACCCATTACTATTGAGTTACATAAAGTGGCAGGAAAAATGAGCCTATGAGTACCAATGCCGATCCACGTGTACCCACAAGTTAAGATGTTTTCCCCAAGTAATCTTTTAATTTTACAATAAGTAGAACAGGAGTGCCAGGGTGGCTCAGTTGGGTAAGCTTCCAACTTTGGCTCAGGTCATGATCTCATGGTTCATGACTTTGGGCCCCACGTCGGGCTCTTTGCCAACAGCTCGGAACCTGGATCCAGCCTGCTTTGGATTCTGTGTCTCCTCTCTCTCTGCTCCTCCCCTGCTCATGCTTTCTCAAAAATAAACATCAAACAAAATTTTAGAGTAGGCAGAAAACACAGTTCCCATACACTCTTTTCCCCCTTTCTCCTATTATTAACATCTATTATTACTATGGTACATTTGTTGTAACTAAGGAACCACTACTTTTAACTAACCTCCATACTTTAGATTTTATTAGTTTTGCCTTAATGTTCTTTTATTTTGGATCTAGGATACATTACATTTAGTTATCATGAATCCTTAAGCTCCTCTTAACTGTGACAATTTCTCAGGCTCTCCTCGCTTTTCGAAAACCTTGACAGTTTTGAGGATTACTGGGGTCAGGTATTTTTGAATAATGTCCCTCAAATGGAGTCTGTCTCTTGTTTATCACTATTAGACTCAACTTAACTTATGGGTTTTTGTAGGGAAGAACACACAGGTAAGGTGCCCTTTATACATCGTATTACATCAAGGATATCAAGGGTACATGCTATCAACACATATTATTGATGTTAACCTTAATCACCTGGCTGAGTTTATGTTTGTCAAATTTCTTCACTTAAACTAACAACCCACCCCCCCCCGCCACCATCTACTCTTTGAAAGCAAGTCACCAAACTCATACTCAAGGGGTTGGGAGATTAAGCTCCACCTTCTTGAAGGATGTACATAAATTATTTAGGATTCTTCTGTATGGGAGATTTGTCTCCATTTATTTACTTAACTATTTATCAGTACGGATTCAGGGCTATTTATTTTACACTGCTGGTACAATCCAGTGATATGTTGTTTATTTTTTTACCCAAATTGTTCCAGCTTTAGCCACTGGGAATTCTTTCAGGTTGGTCTTGTGTCCCTTTGATATACCCCCATTATTTTGTTTTTTGAAAACTTCTTTACTTTCTGGTCTTACAAGGTGCTTCAGGCTCATCTTGCAGATTACTTGCCCCAGTCCTAGAATCAGCCATTTCTTCAAAGGGCTATTATTTGTTTTATCAGAGAATAGTGTTTAGAAACAGAGATCTGGGTATTTGATGTGCTTGTTGCTACTGCAATGTCACTGATTCTAGGCCTTTTCAGCAGACAGCTAGGAAATATGATTTTAAATTTAGTGATTAAAGAAATTTAAAAATACTATTCTGATTTTTGTTTCTTTGAATATTATCAAAAGAGGAAATATTCTATTTATTTACAAGCAATTTTCTAATCTGTGAAATATCTATTCTTCGTATTTGTCCACTTGTCTTCCAAGATCTTTGTTTGTTCCCTTCCAGCCTGTGTAAAGGATTTATCATTTAACTCCCATAACTTCAGTGAATATTTTCTCTCAGCTTGCTCTATGTTTTTATTATTACTTTACTCTTAGCCTTGATGTCACTTTTAAAATAGGATTTTATGATCCTTTATTCTGTTCACTTAATGCTGATCATCTTTTGTTGTCCATTAAGCAAGGAAACAAAAATGGTAGTGGTGGTTAGGTCACCCAAAACAGGACAGTTTCTTATCCTTAAGACACCAAAAACATTGCAGATATTTGCAAAACATAGTCATAGGTTTCCAAATACTAATGTAACTTTGGCCTTTAAGAACAGTATCTCCAAGAGCCTTTGCTCCATACAACAATGGGCATACTATAGTCACCTTAAAAAACAAACAAAAGCAAAACTTGGAACAAATGGTTCGATAAGTTCTGAATATGTGACTTACAAGTCCTGACTCTAGGATAATTGTGAGCCAAAAGAAACCGCTCGACCCAGTTTTCCATATTCTGCAGGACCCAGCTGTGTGCCAGTTTATTTCGGGGTGTCTGTACTGCCAACCAATCCAGACACTGAGAAGGATTGTATTCAATTACCTACAAATAAAATGACAAGAACGGAATATAAAACCAACTGAACAGTTACTGTTTTACTTACTTTTGGTATATACCATTAAACACTTACAGCCAAGACAGACTTTTGAAAACTAGAGCCTAAAAGAAGTTTCACCCATGTTTTCCTCCACTTTTAAAGCTATGTCTATCATTCAGAAAAATCTGACATTAGTTTACAAAATAAAATTAAAATAACCAAGGGCTCTAACACAGAACCAGGAAGAGAATTCAATGATTTTTAGGTCTTGTTAAATTTATAAACTTAATTAACAATGCTTTTAATTCTATAAAGTTTCTCATCTTTATTTTTCTTACTGCTTGCCTAATCTATTACTGCTCATGAGAATGAAAAATAGTAATTGCACTGCTAGAGAGATTTTTTTCATGGGAAAAGGAAACCTAGGAATCTAGAGTTGGAAAACTATGGCTTTTGGGCCTTACCCGCTCATTATGTACTGTCTAGATAGTTTTATGCTAAAGTAGCAGTGGAGTGGTTCCAAGTGAGATCACAGGGCCCACAAAGCCTAAAATGTTTACTAACTGACCAGTTAGAGAAAAAGTTTGCTGACCCCTGGTCTAGAGAGTAGGTTTCCTCACGCTCACTAAAAAGAAATTCGGTGACCACAACAGCAACTCTGAAAGAGAGGAAGCTGTTGGTACTTCCTCTACCATTTCTGTCAACTGCTGAAAACACTTGGCTTGTATTTCTAAGATCCTATCACTTCACAGAATCCTTTTTGAGGGGAGGGGAATGAGCACCCTAGATTGGCTAAAGGCTTTTTTCTATGACTCTACAAGAAAGTCTTTAAAGACTTTCTTTAAGGTGAGTGGGAGACTAGACAAGAACTCTTTTTAACCCCAAACCTCCTGACTAAAGACTTCTTCCCTGGCTTGTGACTTACTTAAACCATTCTGGATTACCTAAGAAGAAACTGGTACTTAAACTGCTAATGACTTCATTACGAAAATAAAATTCTCAGAAAAAGAAATACTAAAATATCTATTGCAAGACTTACTTACCTCCCATATCCTCTGCAGAATGTAAGATGCAAAGGGAGGCATTCCTGGAGGTCCACCAGCAAACTCCATTAGCATAGTCAACAACTTGAAGAAAGGATTGGCTGCCTGTAAGACACATATATACCTGTGCATTTAAATGTATTTGAACCCCTCTGTTTCTGCAGAAAAGAAACACGTAAAACTCTTCTACAGATCACATTTAAATCTGTGTTACAAGACCTCAGAACTCCTGCATATAAACTGAACTATCATAAAGCAGCAGGCTCAAACTGGGATACAAAGTCAACTGCAAGGGTACCACATGTAACAGAAAACACATATTCTTCTGGATGTCAATTTGGAAAAAAAGCAAATCAAAACTCATTATTGAGACAAGCTTGGTACTTGGAACAATTTAGGTTAAAAGTTTCGTGTAGCATCCCTTCATCACTAAGGTGTAATTTACATTAATATTTGACAAGTATGTATCACTAAAGTGGCTGTAACATTACCATTTTACAAAAATACTTTTATATAATACTATATTACTATATTTTCCACATCTTTTTTCATCTATGCCGAGTCCTGGTTGGTCTATTTTTTCCTTAAACACAATTATGATATATGCTTCAAATCAAACTTCAAAGGTTACTATCTAGGTGGCATTCTAGTATGTTAAACTTACATGTAAATTTATATTTAATTGGGAAAATTACATTTATGATAACAAAATACAAAGGGGTAATTCAGTGTATTCAGTTACACACTTAAAACTAAGTTGTGGTGGGGCACGTGGGTGGCTCAGTCATTTAAGTGTCTCTTGATTTTGGCTTAGGTCATGATCTCATGGTTTGTGAGTTTCAGCCCCGCAAAATCAATCAATCAATCTCTCTCTCTCTCTCTCTCTCTCTCTCTCTCTCTCTCCCCCCAGTCCTCTGCTTGTGCTCTTTCTATTAAAATAAACAAACATTTAGAACAAATAAATAAAACTAAGTTATGTTATGGGAGAAACCTTGATATTTTTTCAAGAACAATTAGAAAGGTTTATTTGAAAGCTCTAGTAGTCTTAAAAACATGAATTAGCTAATGTGTACATACCTCAGGAGTCAACTTTGCTATTGATGTGAAAAGCATAGACACAATCTAAAACAGAAAAAGGAGGATTTCAGAACATTCTTTTAAAAATTACCAAAAAACTTTAAGACTGTATCTCAGCACTTACATGTTCTGCAAGTCGATTATTGTATCGACAGAGGCTGAAAATCAGATTACAAGTTTGTCTTATATTGATGCCATCACGAATATGTTGAAACAAGAAGGGGAATCCCTGTTAAAAGTAAAAGTTGTTCATTTAAGAACCATTATTATTTGTGTGATTATCAAATCCTCTAATATAGAAAGTATTACCTTTCCTCCTGTTAATGCTGCCATGTCAGTCTGTGATAATGTCAAATGCCTGAAAGGAAACATTAGTGGAAATAAGTTTTTCTTCCCTCTGTGCTACATTACAGCTGTTTGCATCATGACATGCATCAAAACTGCCAATTCAATTACAACTGTACCAAACCACTAACACAAAATGACTTTTGAACCTTCTGCTAGCTAAACTTACTTGCTAGATGTCTCTTAGACAATTTTTCAAGATACCAGAATTGTGGAAGCCCAAATCTACTTTATTTCACATTTAATTAACGCTATATTTTTGTGTATTATAAACACTAGAATGGGTCTTAGTTTGTTTTTTTTTTTTACATGAGATCCTTTAAAACAAAATGAACTTATAAGAAATACTAAAGAGTTTTCAGTTACCAGTTTATAATTTCTGTAATAACTTATAGAACATTTCAGACACATAGGAAAACAGTAAGATTGTGGAAGTATCCCATTACTCAGCTTCAAATTACTAATTCATGACCAGGTGTGTTTCATTTGTACCTCTCACTCACTCAATACGGACTATTCTAAAGCAATTCCAAGTATTTTACCATTTAATCCAAAAACTTCAGTATATATTTCTAACAGAAAAATTTAAAAAACATCCATACTACCATTACTCACACTTAAAATAAATCCACAATTCTTTACTATCATACAATATCCAGTGTATGATTACCTCAAGTTTCTAAAAAAATTTTTAATATTTAATCTGTTTGAATCAAGATCCACATAAAGTCCTCTGTTCCAAGTGGTTCAAATGTCTTTTAAGTATCTTAGAGACTACTGGTTTCCCCTCCAATTTTATTTTTATCTTGCAAATTTATGAATTGAAGAAAGTAGGTGGTTCGTCTTGAAGAATATCCCACATTTCCATTTTGTTCACTGTATCCTTGGGGTGTTGCTTTAACATGTTCCTCTGACGCCGTATTTCCTGTAAACTGGTAGTTTAGATCTAGAGACTTGATCATATCTAGGTTTGATCTTTTTAATCAAGCATGCTTTATAGGAGATGGTATTGACTTTCATCAGGAAGCACACAATGAAAGGCTGTCTTTTTGTAGCATTTTCAGTCAATGATGATCATTTCCTAGATCCATTACTTCATTCAGGTTGCAAAATACAGACATACTAATTCCAGCATTACTTGCTCATTTATTAGCTCAAATACCTCCAAGACAGCAAACTTCCTCTCATTTACCCATTGGTTGCCATGAGGGATAATTCTTGCTGATAAGATAAATGCTTGATATCATTCCTTTATTAATAAGTTTCCAAAATTATGATTTGGTTTCCTACTATACTCCAAAGGTTACAAGTATTTTGTTTGTTAATTTTTAGGCACCATTACAAACTCATGGATTTAAACATCTGTGATGCATTTTACATTTTTGTCCACTTGTAATTATTCTTATATTACTGATACTCGGGTTGTCCAATCTATAACCAGTAGAAATATCCTTAAATTGGTTGAGTCCTTTTAACATAAATAATCTCAGTAGTCTCTGATGGTCTCTGCTTTGCAAAACGACCCATTTCTTTCTTGCCCAAGACCTGGAATTGGCCTTTTTTTTTTTTTTCAAGGAATCCTGATTTTTTTTACCACAGGAAATGATATCTGGAGACTATAATCCAGATGCCAGTGGCACACATGGATTCTGGGTTGGGCAAGATTTCTAAGCCCTTTCAGAAAATCGGAGTATATAAAACATTTTTTGTTTGCTTAAGACAAAATACACCATAAACTCTACTGATCTTCCCAAATTCAAATTTAGTTTTAAAGAACTTATATTAAAAACCTAAAATATTCTATCTCTATTTCTTCCTTCTTTTGCTGAAAATCTTCGTTTCGAATGACATTGACAATTATTATTTGCTTTATTCTATAATATACGTTTGTTTCAGAATAATAATCACAATTACATTATTAACAATATACTTAGTAAAACAGTTTAGGATAATTTTACAATTTTGTCTTTCATGTACAACTAGGAATTTACAGTTAATGTGCTCTAAAGTCATTTTAATGAATTCCTCTCCAATGACTATGCCACCAGGTCAATATATAGTTCATTTATTTCAGTCTGCTTTTGGTTTTTAGGGATTGCATTTTATTAATTCACTTATATAAAACATTTACATGATTACAAGTTAAATCTAAAAAAAAACAACAACATATATTCATAGAAGTCAAGCTTTCATTTCTGTCCTTTCTAGTCTGTTTTCCCCTCCCCCAACCACAGGAACCTACTTTTTTTTTCTTAATTTAGACTTCAATTTTAAAAAATACAGTAAATTCTTGTTATTGTAGTACTTATGTTCTATAAAGTGCTGCAAACATTGAATTAGTGATTATTTAACCATTGCTCATAAGGGAAATACAAGGTTGGCTCTTGTGAGCCTCTGGTCACAACATTTTCTTCAACCAATCAATACGTTACCTTGTTTTATGTGTGTTTCTATTTAAAGATACTTTATTTAATATATGTTGTTCATTCATTAGCAGTGAAGTCACAGCAAATAATACTATAACTGATACCTGAATGAAGCTTGTCTAATGTGCATTTTCTCTTTAAGGCACATTACGGACTTAATGGGCTTAGAAACACTAGATAGCACTTAGCACTATATATGGGGGCAATTTTAAATACCAAGCCACTAAAAAAGCACAAATGTGACGAACATGGCATAAACCATGAAAAAGATATTTGTTTACAACATGAGAAGTGAAACAGGAAGGCACAGTGTCATCATGTTTGACCTTGGCTAGAAAAATATGTGTCAGGTAACTAATTTTTTGCCACTCTGCACATGTACATCTGCAGCCCACAAAAAAATGACTGTAAAAGCGCCATGAGTACTTATTTTGGGATTGCAATAAATCCTAGCAAGTAGGCAGATTTGGAAATAGGAGATCCATAATGAGGAATAATGGAAATTGGGTGTACATGCTCTCAATCTCTCTCTCTCTCCCCCCCACTCTCCCCTTATAGCCTCCCCTTTCTTAAAAAGTACCATACTATACACAGTTTTCTCCACCGTGCTTTTTTCACTTAGTAATATTTATCCTAAACACCTCTCCATGGTAGTACAGATAATTTCCCATGCTTTTTTTCTTCAGCAATAGAGTATTCTACTGAGTGGATGCTGGCTTTTGTCAACTAATCCCCTTTTGGTGGTTATTTCCAGTCTTCTGCTGTTATAAACTAACTACTTCAATAAATATCACTGTACATACATCTTTCTGTATTTGGGGCACACATTTCTGGAAGTAGCATTGCTAGGTCAAAGGATGAACGCACATATAATTTTGCTAAATATTTTACTGTATATTTCTTCAACGTATATTTCTAACATGACTCAGTGAAAGTAAGAGTTTGATACAAAAGATTGAAATACTTATGCCACAAGAGTTGATAAATAGTGGTGTTATTTAAAAGGAATTATGTAACAAAAGCTAGTAGTGGTAAAACAAGTATGTAGAAGGAATAAAATCAAACATGCTTTAAGCATTTTGAATGTTGAAACATTTCACCTTTCTGAGCGAGATTGTTCAACCAACAGAGCAACTAAAGCTATCATTTTTTCCAGGGCAGCCGGCCTGTACTTTTCTTCTGCCAGCGAGAGAATATCTTCTTCCTCCTCCTCTTCTTCCCCTTCTTCCTCTGATAATACTTCAACTTGAGGCTAGAACAGAACAAAATGTTAGAACAAATATGTTAATACTGAATTATCCAGAGAGAAAATAACTTGAATCTTTTACAAAACTACCCTATGTAAATGGTGGCAGGAGCATGTATTAAAGAACAACCACACAAAGGCCTAACCTTAACTTTTAAGAGTCTAAACAACATTCACGACAACTTTAGACACAGCAGGCAGAACTATAAAGAACAATGATTCTCAACACCGTGACTATTTACACCTCACCTACAGGGATAAATCTTTTAACAATTTCTTTTTAATTACAGGCAAGTCCCTTGGAAGATAAATCAAGATCAACTTTTATATGAGTATGATAAAACAGCATTTCCTATTTAATAAAAATGCCAGTTACACAAATTAATAGTGTTCAGATAATCCAAATAGTAAGTCTTCCAAAGAGATATGCACTTGGGCTTTGAAATGCAAGAGGCTGAAGACATTTTATGATTTTAAAAAGCAAAAGAAAAGCAGTCTGAACAGGTCACAATACAGGCAGGAATTAGGTAGTAAAAGCCCATATTCTGAGAAGCATTACTGTATAATGGTTTAACAGTTTAGCTCAGGAGTCTGACCAAAGATCAAAGCCCAATTCACTGTGGTCTAAAACAAGTTAACTTCTTTAAGCCTCAAGTTCCTGATCTGTAAAACGGAGGTAACAACAGTAAAAATAGGGCACAAGCCAATGTGGTTGTCACAGACAAGACAAAGTTCATATAATACTTTCATAATTATGAATAGACCAGCTACTTAAATTTTTGGAAGATTTTACAAACTCAATAGCAAAGGGCTTAAAAATACGGCCAGCAAAAATGTTCACTGAGATGACATACGTTTGATAGGACTCCAAAACAGGTGGTGGCCACTTTGCCTAAATATATTTGCTTTGTTCCAGGGCCTTGCCAATGAAATCATTATTTGATTATTTCTTCTCTTGCTACATTCATTAAAAATATCAACCAAACTCAGACCCTTAACATTATCTAATATCAGGGCCAGAAGAGACTTTAAAGGGTTCTAATGTCTAAGGACTTTCCATGATACAAACTTGAAAACATGGACCCCTAAATCCCCCAATATGAGAGAGAACTGCACTTACATTTTCAGGCCCTTTGGTTCCCATGTAAAAATGTACCATTGTAGATATGGCTTGCAGTGAAAGCAAAAACTGGCTCTAAAAATAAAAACATTGATTTAAAAATATAACATAAAAACAATGAAGTTTTAAATACTGAAAACAGGTACATAATCCCAGAAATAAATAAGATATAGCTTTACCTCTTCTTCACCCATTTTGGCAAATTCATAAAGGAAGGCAAAGTATTCTGTAAGATGTTTACTGTGAGGTTTTACACCATGTTCCATAATTAATAACAGAGTTCTCACAAATCTAGTGACACACGAACGACCACCAATATCTTCCACTGAGGCATCCATATCATCTGACCTGAAAATATAATTTAATATCTCAGAGACAGTATGAAGTCTGGGGACAGATATTCTGGAAGGAGAGATGTTTTTAAAAACCCAAATTTATCTTTCATCTTTGCAATAGACTGCAGTACGAATTATAATAATTTAAGTAGGTGGATTCTAATTATTGTGTCTGGCTAACTCAATCATGAAGTTACTTGTAGACAATTTTGAAGATCAAAAATAAAAGTTTTCTCTCCTTGATCGGTATCATTACAGATTATTTTTAAATAGAAGAATCCAAATGTTTCACTGTGGATATTTAAAAATACTCTGTAGGTGGATAATTAAAAAGCTTAAAAATAAAATGTTCAAAAGGCACTTCTTACCCATCTTCCATTCCTGGTTGTAGATAAAGATGAGCATGCACAGGCCTAAGTCTCTGAATCACATGGATACACAAACGCTGAAACATCTATAAACGAAAAGTTATAACAATCTAAGAGCCAACTTTATCAGGTAATAGAGATACTAAAAAATTAACATGATTCAAAACTCTCTGCCAACCATTTCTTTTCCCCACAGATTATCTTTTGACATTCTAAAGCTCTTCTGACATCTCACCTGGACTAAAAATATAAGGTAAAGGTAGCTTAAAAATAATCACTTTTGTAATAAATGAAAAAACAACAATGAACTATACATTTCAGTAATAGAAAACACACAAAAAACCCACAAAGCTTCATAAAAACCTCTTGATTAATGGAGATATACAAAACAGAAAACTTAGCATCCATCTCTTTAAAAGAGTGGAATAGGGAAGGATAGCTGCTTATCAGAGGTCAATGACTAGGGGAAGGAAATGTGATTTAAGTTTATCTAAAAGAAACATGGATTAAAAAGGATTGGGATTCTCTAAATAAAATATACAAATAGCCACTAAGCACATGAAAAGATGTTCACTATCATTAAGTATTAGGGAAATGTAAACCAAAACCACAATGACATACTAACTACTTCACACACATTAGGAGAGCTAAAATCAAAAAGACAGTAACAAATGCTGAAGAAGATAGTGAAAAAAAGAAATCTCATAGATTGCTGGTGGGAACATAAACTGGTGCAGACACCATGGAAATTTTTGGTCGTTCCTAAAATATTAAACCTAGAGTGATCATATGACCCAGGAATTCCACTCCTAGGTAGATACCCAAAATAACTGAAAACATATGTCCACACAAATATTTGTACACAAATGTTCAGAGCAGCATTATTCAAAATAGCCAAGTGAAAACATCCCAAATGTTCATCAACTGCTGAATGGATAAACAATATTTAGTATATCCATTCAATGGAATACAATTTGGCAAAAAAGTACAGATACATGCTACAACATGGATAAACCTTGAAAACACTGCTAAATCAGTGACAATCATAAAAGACCACAAAATGTGTGACTCCAATTATCATTAAATAAGCAAATCCATATCATTAAGTAGGCAAATTCATAGATAAGGGGCTGTCATTAGTGGCTGAAAAAAAGCAACAGGATAAAATGGGGAGTGACTTAATAGGTATGGAGTTTCTCTTAGCAGGATTATAAAAATTAGATGATGGGTGCGTAAGTCTGGGAATAGAACTACTGTATTTTACACTTTGAAAGGTTTTGATTAATTTTATGGTGTAAAAATTGTTTGTCAGTAATAAGGGAAAAGTGGCATTTTCAGATTAAATTTTCGGTTCTGTGTCATAAGTGAATATAAAATATTTACTTTTTTTTTGTCTAATTTTCCCAAAGATTTAAGGAGACACAAATTGTTTCATGTGACAGTTCAAAATCTTTCACAGAAATGTAATATACTATTCATTTAGTTTTTAAGGCCATTACAACACTCTACCATGGTTAGAATATCTAAGGTTCTGAAAAAGAATCAGTACAACTCAGAAAGCAGCCACAGTAGGATCTGAGAGAACAGGGAGTTAAAGCTATCTTCCTACAACCAGGAAATGTGAATGATTTTAATCACTTGGTTGGAAAGATAGTTGATTTGCTAAAAGAAGCTGATGAAACAACAGCAAAATTATTTTTTTGATAAGAGGTCAATCTTTTCAAACTACTTTTCAATGCTGGGTTAAAATACATTCACAGGCAAATTAGAATTATTAGTTTGAAGGCTACCTCTTTTTCAAACACTCTTTTTCTTACCTGTCTCACAATTTGATTAGGGCACTTAATTAGTATCTGCATTGGCCACCAGTCATCATCAGCCATACGGTCCAAAAACCACTGTAGAAAAATAGTGTGATATAAACATTCAACCAATACTTGTTAAATATAGGATTAAAAAAAAAAAAATCACATAAGGATTTTACTTCTAGTCAATGTTTCGATTAGTTTAAGTTCTTACCAAAACAGATTCTTTAACTGTTACAAAGTCCAAAACTCTAAAATGCCAAAAGTCACAATCAGGGTCCTCTAACTACAGAATTTCATGAATGCCATCTACATCACAGTGTACAACCTGCATCATGGCAACCTACAGCCCTTAACATAATAAAATGGAATACTATTTTCCTCTTATTTCTCACAGATGTCAGACTGCAGTTATCTTTTGTTCCTATTAATAACATGATGTATTGATTCGTTTTTTTCTGTTTGAAAAGAAATTATGTTCCCTTGATAACAAAAAACACTTCTTTATGCTAAGACAATTCTCAATGATTTCCAGATATCTCTTAATCACTTAACTCCTGTAATACTGAATTTTACTGTGTACATATACACAATTACTGACAAGTGTAGAGAATTTTAACTACACACACACACACACACACACGTATATACGTGTATATACGTGTGTGTGTGTGTGTGTGTGTGTGTGTGTGTGTAGTGGCAACACTATATATGAAAACATGAAAGGGGTAGAGAATAGAGGAACTTGTTAACTAACACCAGGAGGATATAATCAGTCAAAACAAGCACGTAGAGAATTCTGCAGATCAAATGACAAAGTAGCAAAGAGAAAAAAAAGTTAATAACTGCTACAGATGAAAGTTGATTTATGAGACAAAAGCAAAATGTAGCCTTTGTTTAAATACTACTTCAAACAAGCAAACTGAGAGAAGAAAAACATTAAAAAAATTTTTTTAATGTTTGTTTATTTGGGGGTGGGGGTAGATAGGGAGACAGAGGATCTGAAGCAGGCTCTGCACTGACAGCAGACAGCAAGATATGGGCCTCGAACTCATGAACTGAGATCATGACCTGAGCCAAAGTTGGATGCTTAGACCACTGGGCCGAGCCAGGTGGCCCCAAAAAATGTTAAAAAAAAATTTTTTTAATGTTTATTTTTGACAGGGAGAGGGAGGGAGGGAGGGAGGGAGGGAGGGAGGGAGAGAGAGAGAGAGAGAGGCCGAGCACAAGTGGGGGAGGGGCAGAGAAAGAGGGAGACAGGATCCAAAGCAGGCTCCAGGCTCTAAACTATTAGCAAAAGAGTCCGATGTGGGGCTCAAATTCACAGACAGCGAGATCATGACCTGAGCCTAAGTCCGCACTCAACCGACTGAGCCACCCAGGCACTGCGAAATCATGTTTTAGACAACTAGAGAAAAGTGAACACAAAGTGAGTATTGGATGATGTTGAGGAACCACTTCTAATTTTACTAGGAGTATGGAATCATGGTTATATATATTTTTTAAAGTTCTCATCAGAGATACATACTCAGTACTCATGGATGTGTATGATATGCTATCTGGGTTTGCTTTAAGATACCTCAAAACAGACACGAGGAAGAGATGAAAACAAAATAATGTTACTATTTGTTGAAACTGGGTGATAGGTACCCAAGAGTTCATTATCTTTCTACTTTTGTGCTCATTTTGAAATGCTCATTACAAAGTTTTAAAAAATCATGGCTTTGTATTTGTATTCTACAACAATCAGATTCTCTAATTCCACTGCTTCAAGGCATAATCAGATGAACTTATACATAAGAAAAATATCTTCAGGGCACCTGGGTGGCTAGTTGGTTGTCTGACCTCAGTTCAGGTCATGATCTTGCGGTCTGTGGGTTCGAGCCCCACGTCAGGCTCTGTGCTGACAGCTCAGAGCCTGGAGCCTTCTTCCGATCCTGTGTCTCCCTCTCTCTCTGACCCTCTCCTGCTAATGCTGTCCCTCCCTCTCTCTCTTTCTCAAAAATAAACAATTAAAAAAAGAAAAGAAAAAAAGAAAAAAAGTCTTCAACTAATTTCATTTATTGTACACTATGCTGCTATCTCCCACCTCAGGAAAATTTTAAGACTTGCATTCCTAGAAAGGCTTATATCACTTTGGGAACTAATCAAGGAATGATAAAATAACAGTAAGATGCCATATGGTTAAGTGATCATTACTTGTGAGCAGATTATCCTTAAGGATATATTGTTACCGGGATATATTAGACCACAATATAGAAGATAAAATTGGACATAAACTGATATACTAGGATATATGCATTTTTATCTTGGGGGGGGAAGGAAGATTTTGTTGTCAACTATTGTTTTATAATATTCAAAATTAGTTAAGAAATATCTGGTATCAGTCTTCTGAATTTTCTGTATTTTTAATTCTAATACATGGGGGGAGAGGCACCCAAGGATTTTTAAATACCTTAACAATCAATTATTTAATCAGTGTAATGGATAGGACACATAAATGACAACTTTCTCAGTTGTTAAGTAATTTTAGGAACAATTTACATTGGGATCCCTATTATAAAATACAATAATTTTGCTGTAGCATCTAAGAAGAAAAGTAAATAAAAAAAGTGCACATTAAATTATGCATTGTTTGTTGAATTATTCTCACCTCACAAGCTGCTTGACTATTATTAAATTGTTTGGTCAGGAGTTCAATCCACTGAAGCATTGTGGGCTAAAAAAGAAAAAGAAAGAAGTCACTTAAGGCATCTACTTCTGAGCTAAAGATCATGAAAACCAGAAGTTATCTGATAAATGACACAAAAATCTACGAAAACACAACACATACCTTTTCTTTTGAATGTATAAACGTCTCTAGGACAAAGGAAGTGCTTAACTGTAAGAAAAGATTAAGCAAAAAATATTTAATTATCTTAAAGTAGTCAATTTTGAAAAACTATCTAAGGCTTATAGATTACCTTTGCTGTCATTAGGGAAACAGCTTTAGGATCTGGTAATGTACTGGGAATACAACTACATAACTGCCACATAAACCTAGAATTAAAAAAAAAGTTAAGTTACATTTCTTACAGAAGAAGATTTGTTTTAAATGTGTAACAAAAATCTATTATTAAATTTACAAAACTTACCCAAAATATGTATGTTCGAAAATGTTTTTGTCTTGAAGAAACTGCATGTTATCATGCCAAATCCACTGAAGTAAAAGAAAATGTTAACATTACATATCAGAAAGCATTTGCTTCATTACATTTTACTAGTATTTTTATTAGACAAAAAAAGATTTGCTCTAAAAGAAACAAAAAAAGCAAAAAATACAGGCACTTAAAATTCATGTTGATTTTTTTCTGGGTATACAAGAATATGAAAATGGCTACTAAGCCTGCTCCAATGTTATCATTCTGTATCTGGCTACCTCAAGCAATTAGTTTTTTTTTTTTTTTTTTTTAATTTTTTTTTTTTAACGTTTTTATTTATTTTTGAGACAGAGAGAGACAGAGCATGAACGGGGGAGGGTCAGAGAGAGAGGGAGACACAGAATCAGAAGCAGGCTCCAGGCTCTGAGCCATCAGCCCAGAGCCCGACGCGGGGCTCGAACTCACAGACCGCGAGATCGTGACCTGGCTGAAGTCGGACGCTTAACCGACTGCGCCACCCAGGCGCCCCGCAATTAGTTTTTTAAAAATGCAATTATACAGACTGTGAAAGGAAGAACTCTGAAATATCATTTGTCTCAAGAGCGAATATATAAATGAATAAAATTATGTCATGTTTTGATAAAAACAGGTTATGAGAAAGGTTTATGTTCGAAAACTGGCAAAATAAAAACAATTCAGGTTGGCTGACTTAAGAGGTGATTTCCTGGCTTATTCTGTAACAATTATGAAAAATAATTATTTCTGACATGAGCCTTTAGAGTAACTTCTCTGCTCACTTTAGTTTTTGTGTTCCTTTAACTCTGTGAATACCCTAAACATGCTCTGAGTTGTTGTTAGTTCCATAAGTTATTTTTATCTGGAACATATTTATGTTGATTACTGACATTACTGCCTGTGTTGATCCTTCCTAAAGATTTTCAACTACCTCTACTTGCTTCCCAGCCCACTACTCTAGTCTAGAACCAGCTCTTAGAATTATGTATTAGGGCTCCTGCTCCACGCTGATGCAGACCTAGTCACTGAATGGTTTGCTTCAGAGTTCTTGGTACTCTAGCATTTCTATGCACACAGCTTTCTAGAAAGCTGTAGCTTCAAGAAAACTTTGGCAGCATTCAACCATCAATGCTTTTTCACAGCAATGGAGCTCCATTCCCAGCTTTCAACTTCTAGCCACGAGCTCAGCTCTAGATCCTCTGTTATAATTTTTGTCCCCTTTACCCCAGAAGAGCTAAAGGGGACCCTAGAGCCTGGTAGTCCTGTTTTTCCACCAGACTCAGTGCTTTTATATCTGTTCCATTTCTGTCCTACAGAAATATTCACCCTATTTTTTGACAATCCTTTTTATGTTTTAACAATACAACATATGTGGAGCAATCTGGGTGTGTCTAAGTGTGAAATTTCTTCACTACAATGATCAGATTTTTCCCAGGTATTTTCTGTATCCCATTCAATTTCATCTTGGCTCACATTTCCTTGAACTTACTAATCATCACAGTCTCAGAGATCATCTTTCAGCTCCTAAAACATGGCAATAAACTCTTTCTTTCCTAAGGGCATTTGTACATAATCTACTCTTTGCTTGGAGTAATCTTCACATGATTAACTCTTTGCTACCTTTCAAGTCTCAGCTTAAGGTTAATCTGAAGCATTTCCTAATCACTTCCCCCAGCAATTCAAATCAACTACTCTTTCTGGGCATTTTGTTTTATCCATAATAGTCATTATATAATGTTTGTTTACTTAATAAATTTTATAGCTCTAAATTTTCAATTTACTCTTTGGGAAAGTCTGCTACCAGCTATATTTTAACTGTACAAATTTAAAAGACCAGATTCTAGTTTTTACCTAAAATCTATGTTAATATTAAGTAACAGTATTATCATATTTTAATATTTTCAGTAAAATGTATATGCAAGCAAACTCATTTTAAATTAATAAGCTAAAGCAATGCCAGGAAAAAAGGGTTGGCTTAGATGTGCAATCAAGAATATTTTGATGTAGTTTATTTTTCTTGTTTTGGTAGAGCAAAAGGATGGATTTCCTTTTGTCACCACATAAATCAGTGGTTCTCAAAGAATGGTTGAGAGAGCTGTGGAGTACCTGTGACCATTTTAGGGTATATGTAAGATCTACACCATTTTTTTAGTAATACGATGATGCTATCTGCCTTTTTTAAGCTCTCATTCTTTTTTGAGCATAGAATGAAGTTTCCCAGAGGCTACATGATGAATGAGATCACAACAGAGCAAATGCAAAAAGCTATTATGAGACTCTAGCTGTCAACTATTAAATCAGATATTAAAAAGATTTGCCAACATGTAAAACAGGGTTTTGTTCTGAAAAATATTTTTTAATAAAATGTTATTTATATTAGGATGTCACAAGTTTATTTCTGATATTTTTAAATAAATTAATGTAAATTTTAAAAATTGTTTTAATTTCTAATATAGTAAGTATTGACAGATATAACCACCACATTAAAACTAATATTTTAAAAAACTTTAAGGTTCTCAATATTTAAAAGAAAAAAATTTTTTAATTAGTTTTATTTCTGAGAGGCAGAGAGAGACCGAGCATGTGTGGGGGAGGGGCAGAGAGAGAGGGAGACACAGAATTAACGCAGGCTCCAGGCTCTGAGCTGTCAGCACAGAGCCCGAAGCGGGGCTGAACTCTGGAACCGTGAGATCATGATCTGAGATGAAGTCGGACCCAACTGAACCACCTAGGTGTCCCAGGTTCTCAATATTTTTT
This sequence comes from Leopardus geoffroyi, assembly GCF_018350155.1. Classification (NCBI taxonomy): domain Eukaryota; kingdom Metazoa; phylum Chordata; class Mammalia; order Carnivora; family Felidae; genus Leopardus; species Leopardus geoffroyi. Next base: position 79,324,213 of record NC_059336.1, read on the forward strand.
AAGAATATAAAAGTTCTGAGAATAGGAAGTTTCAGAACCGTTGATGTAAACAAAATACATCTTTTTAAAAAATGTTTCATTTTCAGGCTCAGGTCATGATCTCACAGTTTGTGGAGTTTGAACCCTGCGTCGGGTTCTGCACTGAAAGCTCAGAGCCTGGAGTCCGTTTTGAATTCTGTGTCTCCCTCTCTCCTTGCCCCTGCCCCGCTCATGCTCTCTCTTTCCTTCAAAAACAAACAAATGTTAAAAAAAATTTTTAAATGTTTCATTTTTATTTTTGAGAGACAGAAAGAGAGAGAGAAGCAAGTGAGGGAGGAACAGAGAGAGGGAGACACAGAATCCAAAGCAAGCTCCAGGCTCTGAGCTGTCAGCACAGAGCCTGATGTGGGGCTCAAACTCATGAACTGTGAAATCATGACCTGAGACGAAGTTGGATGCTTAACTGACTGAGCCACCCAGATGCCCCAACAAAATACATCTTTAAGGTTTCAGTTAAAATTTCATTTTACTTCACAAGTGGGCTGGGTTGTCATTAAATACTGTTGGGTCCTTATCTAGAATAAGAAATCTAATGAAGCACCTAATTTTGCTGGTAAATCCAATTCAAAGGTTTAAAAGATGTGGATGTTCTTGTGTTTTTATCAGTAATATTATGGGTAGGCAAGACACCTGTTAAGATTATTTGTTTGGGGGAAAAAATTCCACTTGGTTTTAAGACATGACCGCAACAGCGCAAATATTAACCAATTAAATAGTAAAAGCTGAACTGTTTAGATGGAAGATTACATTTTTACCAGGTATACCTTTTTGAAGATTTACATTTTGTACTTTCAGCTGAGTTTATTACATTGACACAACACACACAGAGGTGTGAATGTATTTTATAACTCTTAAGACGTTAAAGTAACACTACCACTTATTACGTTATAAAACAAAGAAAACCTCAATACTACAATCAAGACATATTTTAAAGCATTTGATAGTATTTTAAGTGCATTTCAAATATATGGTACATTTATATGTAACATGAAGCAAAGAAGGAACGAACACCAATCACCCAATCCATTACCACACATACAAGTTACTTATGAGCTTGCCCCAATTCCATCAACTATTTTACCTGTCTTATTCTTATTTCTCTTTAATATTACTAATTATTTCCACTCACTTTAATCTCATTCACTTCACATGCATCTGTCATGTATCAGTATTACCAAGACTATCTATAAACACTGTTAAATCCATCCCAGATTACAAATCCTAACATTGCCATAGCCTGCTCTTGGAGTTCTATTACTTACATAAATTCTTGACATGCTTGTAAACTGTTGTTTAAGTTAAATTAACTATACCTCTAGTAACTCTGATGAAACATCAAATTTGAATTCTTTGCCATTTTCTTCCTCTGGTTCCATGCGTTTGTAAAACAGCATATAAGCACTATGTGTCTTTAAGGGGCCAAAAAAAAAAAAAAAAGGATGAAAAAATAAGTATATTTTCAATTTGACCAAGTTTAACTATAAAATTAGATAACATGGAAGAAAGAAAACTATGTAAAATGATATATGCAAAGAAATGATTACCTTTTCAAAGGAGAAATCCATAAATTTATCTGTAACAGAATCATAGGTCTTGGTCTGTTTAAAAAAATAAAAGTTTTGCTACTTTAAAAGACAATATTTCAGCTTGTATTTATCTCAGTTGTATTTATATATAAAATATTTCATAAATACCTATTTTATTCTTTATAGTAACTTTGTAAATAGTGTTCAAATAGTACTACATCATAAAAATCCTTGACAAAAGTTTTTGGCTAAAAGTATAGTCGACCTTTGAATAACACAGGCTTGAACTGCACAGGTCCACTTAAAGGCAGATTTTTTTTTTTTTCCCCAATAAATACAGTACAGTAATGTAAATTTATTTTTCTTATGATTTTCTTCATATCATTTTCTTTTCTCTAGCTTTATTGTAAGAATACAGTATTCCTATCAAAATAACACCAGCATTCTTCAGAGCTAGAACAAATAATCCTAAAATCTGTATGGAACCAGAAAGATACCAAATAGCCAAAGCAACCTTGAAAAAGAAAACCAAAGCAGGAGGCATCACAATCCCGGACTTCAAGCTGTATTACAAAGCTGTAATAATGGGGGCCCTGGGTGGCTCAGTCGGTTGAGTGTCTGACTTCAGCTCAGGTCATGATCTCACAGTTCGTGGGTTCGAGCCCTGTGTCGGGCTCTGTGCTAACGGATCAGAGCCTGGAGCCTGCTTCGATTCTGTGTCTCCCTCTCTCTCTGCCCCTCCTCTGCTCACACTCTGTCTCTCTCAAAAATAAGTAACCATAAGAAATAAAAATAAAACATAAAAAACAAAGCTGTAATCATCAAGACAGTATGGTACTGGCATAAGAACAGACACTCAGATCAATGGAACAGAATAGAGAACCCAGAAATGGACCCACAAACATATGGCCAACTAATCTTTGACAAACCAGGAAAGAATATCCAATGGAATAAAGACAGTAAAGACAGTCTCTTCAGCAAGTGGTGCTGGGAAAACTGGACAGCGACATGCAGAAAAATGAACCTGGACCACTTTCTTACACCATACACAAAAATAAACTCACAGTGGATGAAAGACCTAAATGTAAGACAGGAAGCCATCAAAATCCTCGAGGAGAAAGCAGGCAAAAACCTCTTTGATCTTGGCTGCAGCAACTTCCTACTCAATACCTCTCCAGAGGCAAGGGAAACAAAAGCATAAATGAACTATCGGGACCTCATTAAATAAAAAGCTTCCCCACAGTGAAGGAAGCAATCAGCAAAAGAAAAAGGCAACTGACAGAATGGGAGAAGATATTTGCAAACGATGTATCAAATAAAGGGTTGGTTAGTATCCAAAATCTATAAAGAATTTACCAAACTCAACACCCAAAAAACAAATAATCCAGTGAAGAAATGGGCAAAAGACATGACATTTCTCCAAAGAAGACATCCACATGGCCAACTGACACATGAAAAAATGCTCAACATCACTCATCATCAGAGAAATACAAATCAAAACCACAATGAGATACCACCTCACACCTGTCAGAATGGCTAACATGAACAACTCAGGCAACAACAGATGTTGGTGAGGATGCTGAGAGAGAGGATCTCTTCTGCACTGCTGATGGGAATGCAAACTGGTGCAGCCCCTCTGGAAAACAGCATGGAGGTCCCTCAAAAAATTAAAAATAGAATTACCCTACATCCTAGCAATTGCACTACTAGGTATTTATCCAAGGGATACAGGTACGCTGTTTCAAAGAGGCACATGCACCCCAATATTTATAGCAGTACTATCAATAGCCAAAGTATGAAAGAGTCCAAATGTCCATCAATAGATGAATGGATAAAGAAGAGGTGGTGTGTATGCATATATGTATAATGGAGTATTACTCGGCAATCAAAAAGAATGAAATCTTGCCATTTGCAACTACATGGATGGAAATGGAGGGTATTATGTTAAGCGAAATCAGGCAGTCAGAAAGCAAACATCATATGACCTCATTCATATGAGGACTTTAAGACACAGAACAGATGAACACAAGGGAAGGGAAGCAAAAATAAGATAAGAACAGGGAAGGGGACAAAACATAAGAGACTCTTAAATATGGAGAACAAAAAGGGTTACTGGAGAGGTTGTGGGAGGGGGGATGGGCTAAATTGGTAAGGGGCATTAACGAATCTACCCCTGAAATCATTGTTGCACTATATGCTAAGTACCTTGGATATAAATTTTAAAATTAATTAATTAAAAAAAAGAATATAGTACATAATGTGTAACATACAAACTATGTATTAACTGAGTATTTATGTTATCAATAAGGCCTCTTTTTTTTCTAATTTTTTAAAATGTTTGTTCTAGAGAGAGAGAGAGAGAGAGAGAGAGCGTGAGCGAGCACGAGTGCACATGCACATGGCAGAGAGAGAGAGGGAGTCACAGAATCCGAAGCAGGCTCCAGGCTCCAAGCTGTCAGCACAGAGCCCAACACAGGGCTTGAACTCATGAACCATGAGAACATGACCTGAGTTGAAGCTGGATGTTTAACCGACTGAGCCACCCAGGCGTGCCCAATAAGGCTTCTGAGCAACAGACAAGTTATACTTGGATTTTTGACTGTGTGGGGGGCTGGCACCTTTAACCCCCACATTATTCAAGGGTCAACTACACCTGAAAATATTCAAAACATTTTTTTTTTAATTTTTTTTAACGTTTATTTATTTTTGAGACAGAGAGAGACAGAGCATGAACAGGGGAGGGTCAGAGAGAGGGAGACACAGAATCTGAAACAGGCTCCAGGCTCCGAGCTGTCAGCACAGGGCCCGACGCGGGGCTCGAACTCACGGACCGTGAGATCATGACCTGAGCCGAAGTCGGCTGCCTAACCGACTGAGCCACCCAGGCGCCCCTCAAAACATTTTTAAAGATACTTTACCATAATGTATATAAAGTTAAGAAAATGTACTTGCAATTTAAAAACTACATTTTAAGAGAACTTTGCTAAATGTACTTGTTTTTCTTTTTCTTCTTTTTTTGTTTTGAGGAAATATTTTACAAATAACATTTAGAGATGCAGTCAGTTTAATGATGGCATCAGGAACTCATTATTTACATCCTCCTTCTATCCATTTCTGAAGTGTTAGCAATTTGCCTACTTCCTCTTTTCTATTAATAGTAGTATGTAAGTGCAACAAAGAGCATTAAAATCCAGAATGTGAACAGTGATTTCACAATACACATGGCTATTAAAGTGAAAAATAACTTTACGTGGGCTTATCTGTGAAATGGGAATGACTAACGCTGGTCTTTTGAGAATCAAAACAGTATTTTAACAGTTTTCAGAAAATTGATACTTGGATAAAATGCCTATTTTATTGTAATTGTTATATTATAATTAAACACTAGTATTCCAACCTAATTGTCTTTTCTCATGTCTTAGAGATAATAACATAACAGGTAAGATATTTTTTGTGTATCCTGTCAATAGTAATAATCAGGTTGCTGCTGCCATTACAAAAAAGTACTGAAAGAATACTTCTTCGAGCTCAGCTCAAGCCAATGTCCTTGACAAAGATTTTTCATATTATGTCCATAAAGAGTAATTTCTTTTTGCTTGAATCCCAAAGCATTCAAGTGAACAACTTCTTCCATCATAATGTTTCACAGCAATGTAATTCAATTCCTATACTACTATTTTAAATTTTCAATTTTAAGTCTTAACCTTCTTAATTAGTTGAATGCAGAAATAGTCTTTTAAAAGGTATTTCCCAGTGCCTGGTATCTATTCCAAACAGTCTCGACTTCAATAAGCAACAAAGGAATAAATTTTAGTTTTAATCATAGCAATTAAAAGAAAGTTTAGTGATTCTACTACTGGATTTTATAATACTGCATAACACATGAAAAGTCACAAAACATTTATAATTTCTGAATAAAACTCACCGTCATCTCCCCGCCAAAACATTCAGAGGCCAGTTGAGCAGAATCAAAAGGTTTTACCTCAGCATCATTAAAAAGATACCTAAAACAGAGCATATAGTGTTGACCAAGTATATATGTACTGAGTATCTCTGTATTATACCTATTTAAAAAATATTTACATTACATAGTAACAAATTACAAGAAGTAATCAAACTTTTTTTTGTGATCCGACTATTTTTAACATGAAGTAAATAAATTCTATGTTCTTGTTTTGACAACGCTAATCTACTAAAAACTAGAATATAATTGTACAAATCTTAACTGTCCTAAAATCCAATAAACGCATTTATAAAAAACTAGGGGTAACAAAAGAGTTCATAAAAACAAATAACAAGTTTGCATTAATAGAATATGTAAAGCTACCAGACAGAAAAGATTAAGAGATGGGAGAGCTTCCAAAAATAAAGACGTCATTTTAAAATTTATGATCAAAATGGATCCCAAATATGGAATTATATTCAAATGGGCAAACAAGGTAAGATAGCATGGACATGACAGCTTAAAGAGTGGAACCAAACTATTCTGCTAACTGCAGATCAATTTACCAATGTACATTTTGTTCAAAGCAATATTCCCAACAATAGAACAGTGCCTACTATTGATATAGCCACTATACTTGAGACTCTACCTAACAATATCTAAATAGCAAAAAACAGCTATTAAGCACTGATTTAATGACTTCCAACCATTACCTTGATAAAAGTTGCTAAAAAAAAAAGTACGGGTTGGAAGGGGAAAAGTAAGGTGGACAGAGTGGAGCATTCAGGCAACTTCGAATTGGCGTATACAAGGACTCTGAAGCCACCTTTATAGAAGACACTCAGCAAACAACTCTTGAATGAGTGAATAAAGAGAAGATTCGGAAGGTGCAATATTGTCTATGAATCTAAAGCTGTGTAAAACCTTGGATATTCATTTGTCTCAGGACACCATCATCAAGTTCTCAAAAGAAGTTTAAGAACAATTGATTTTTATCATCTTATGAAAGTTACTTTCATTTAACATTTCCTAATTTTATAGAAAGTTTTTAGAAAAATAAAATCAGGAAACATATGAAGCAAAACCAATCACAAGTTTAAACTTTAAAAACAGGAAAAAGAATTTAATCCCAAGAATAAAATATTTAAAACTCACCATTTATTGTTTTTATAAGCATGTGGATTGACTATATCTCTGATGAAGCTATAATAGTGCCCACCATCTGCTGTTCCTGTATGAACAGTTACTCCTATTAAGTCATACTCATAGCTCTCTGTATCTTTTGAATGATCACTGACTTCCTTAAAACCTGAAATGATTTACATAAGATAATGGTAATAATTCTGAATACTGCACAGTGACACCTTAGAATCACTTTACGTAATATATACAGAAAAAGGCACAGATACATTATGTATTATAAGAGGTACAAATATTTGCTAATCATTCCCCATTCATAGTCTACAATTTCAAGGAACATTTACACAAATCACTTGGAAAAACAACCATGTGTTACTGCATGACTATGGGCAACCTCAACATAATGTAGAAATGTAAAATATGTTTTGTCTAATCTTGTTCCTTTTGAAATAGCAGAATACAAAATTTTTCATTCATCTTATTAGGAGCAAGCAAATACAAGATCTGAAAAGGCATTAAGGTACTTATGTCTCTTAATGTCAAGTTACAGTTTATCATTTTGTATCAGGAGACAGAAAATAAAAGACATGCTTTCTGTCGCTAAAGATTTAAATCTGAAAGGGATAAAAGATACTATGGAAAAATTACAGAATAATCCAGTAAATTCAAAGATTTATGATCTGTATTCTCAGCATCCTTTAGAAAGGGAAAAGTATCATCAGAAATAAGTGAGTGAAAGCAGATTAAGTTAACTTGAGCGCATAGTCTAAACTGGAAAGAAAGTAATAACTGTGGAGGGAAGGAAATAGCTAACAGTGTCAAAGTAGCAGCCGAGAAGTTTGGATGTGCTAGGTAGGATCCCACTCTGAACCCATCACTTGTGGCCTAAAAAAATCCTTCATCTTGGCATAAATTTCTGCTACTTCTACACATGGAAGCATCATGAAAAATACCAGTAAGTATAACTTGGCAGTCTCACTATAATTTTTGAAATGGTTTGGAAAGAGTTCTAAACAGTAGGATGTATATATACAACACCTACTTCTTAACTTCGTCTATAAAGTATTTTCAAAGTTAATCATCTTCTTCTGGCTCATTTTCTGCAACTTCTAAACATATTCAAATTCTTTTTTAATTTTTAAAATGTTTATTCATTTTTTGAGAGAGAGAGAGAGAAAGAAAGAGCACAAGTGGGGGGACGGGTAGAGAGAGACACACACACACACACAGAAACCAAAGCAGGCTCTAGGCTCTGAGCTTGTTAGCGCAGAGTCCAATGTGGAGCTAGAACCCACAAACTGCGAGATCTCGACCTGAGCTGAAGTTGGAAGCTTAACTGATTGAGCCACCCAAGCACCTCTAAACATATTCAAATTCTGAACTCCATACTCCTCTACAGCTACAGTCACCAATCTCTCTTCTCTCTTCAAAGAAAGAGCACATTCTTCTCTTAAAGAACAGCCTACCCTCATTGTCTACGCTTCTCATATACCATTTGGTAAAACATTTACTGAATGTTCAAGTGCCAGGCAATGGAGTATAAAGATTAAAAACACAGTTCTCTTTCTCAAATCGTAAAATACAGTGGCTTCTTCACACCTTAAAATTTTTAATCGGTAGAACTTTTTATACAAAGAAAACACTGCCAGATCGCTATTACGTAAAACAGAACTTCTCCATCTAAAGAATGCAAAGACAAAGAGTTCTCTGCTTTTTTCTCTCACCTGTTTGTGCTCCTTGAGGCACATAAACCTAAGTTTGAAAATCACTGGTCTTATAAAAGCAGTAATAATTTGGAGGTAACTAGATATGAACCAAGTGTCATCTTTAACTCATTGCAATCTGCCTCTCTATTGTAATACTCAAATGAAAATGCTATGATAAAGATAACCAACGTCTTTACATGTTTTCAGTTATGTTCTTACTGAACTATTCCTTTTCTTTAGCATTCAATACTTCTGACCACATTCCCTTTTTCTTGAGATCTTGAAATACTGACCCCACTATTCACCTAGCTGATCAAGCCACAAACCTGTGTCATTCTTGACTTTTCTCCCTCCCTCTAGTAGCAGACTAAAATGTAAGCTCCAAAGGGACAAAAAACTTATTTATTTATTTATTTATTTATTTATTTATTTATTTACTTACTTACTTACATGTTTATTTTTTGAGAGAGACAAAGTGTGAGTGGGGGAGATGGAGACAGAGACAGAGAGGGAGAGACAATCTTAACCTAGCTCCACGCTCAGTGTAGAACCTGACACAGGGCTCAATCCCACCACCCTGGGATCATAACCTGAGCCAAGATCAAAATCAAGAGCTGGACACTGAACCAGGTATCCCGACCTTGCTCTTTATTGTCATTCTACTGCCATCACTATGAGAATAAGTTACACAGTAGATAGATATTCAGTAACTTTGTTAGATTCATTTATTCATTCAATCATCAAATTCTATTAACTCTCCATGTACACTTGCTCATCAAGCTACCACCTTCCCTGTGGTTTATCAGAATGGCCTCCCTACATCCCTTTCATCATCCTCTAATTCATTTATTTTTTTTTTTCAACGTTTATTTATTTTTGGGACAGAGAGAGACAGAGCATGAACGGGTGAGGGGCAGAGAGAGAGGGAGACACAGAATCGGAAACAGGTTCCAGGCTCCGAGCCATCAGCCCAGAGCCTGACGCGGGGCTCGAACTCACGGACCGCGAGATCGTGACCTGGCTGAAGTCGGACGCTTAACCGACTGCACCACCCAGGCGCCCCTAATTCATTTATTTCTATTGCTGTAGTCAGAATAACCTTTTCCAGACCCACCTGGTCATCTCAGTTCCCTACTTAAAATGTTCCAAAGGTTTCACATTAAAAAAAAAGAGAGAGACAGAGAGTGAGAGAGAGGGAAAGAGGGAGGGAGGGAGGGAGGGAAGGGGAGAGGGAGAGAAATAGACAGAGAGAGAGAGAGATTAAAATTATTAGGGTGTCTAGTGGCTCAGCCAGTTGAACATCTGACTCTTGATTTCAGCTGAGGTAGTAATCCCAGGGTTGTGGGATATTGCCCCACATCAGGGTCTATGCTGAGCATGGAGCCTGATGAAGATTCTCTCGCTCTCCCTCTGCCCCTCTCCCCAGCTTGCCTCTGCTTTTTCTACTTAAAAAAAAAAAAAAAAAAAAAAAAAAGACCTGGCCTACCAACAAAATGATCTGGTCACTGCCTTTTGTCCATCTTATCAACTCCACCCCCACCTCCTACCCACCTAAAGAGATTAGCCATTCCTCTCAATCTAGTCCTTACTCAGTCTCTACTTCAACGTTACCTTGGTGAAAGCCATCTCTGATTCCGCTAGATATGAGATACATTCACCATCCTATCTGATGACACATTCTGTTTGTAATTTCTTTTAACTTTATTTTTTGAGAGAGAACAAACACACACATGCAAGCAGGGGAGGGGCAGTGAGAGAGGGGTGAAGAGAGAGAGAATCCCAAGCAGGCTCCACAATGGCAGCACAGAGCCCAATAAGGGGCTTGAACCCATGAACCGGGAGATCATGACCTGAGCAGAAACCAAGAGTCGGATGATTAACCGACTGAGCCACCCAGGCATCCCAGTAATTTCTTTTTCAGTAAGATGTGCCTACTAGACTTAAGTTCTATGAGGTAAGAAACCATGTTTACTTGTTCACTGCCATGTCCCTAACACCCAGAGGAGTGCCTAGAACGCAATCCTAGTAAATACTAAATATTTACTGGCTAATGACTGATGTGCCACACTGTACTTCAATACATTCCCCTTTCTAAAATTTAATTTCATTTTGTTAAATGTGTAGTTGGTTATAACTTTGTAATGATGACTGTCTGGTTATGGAGACCTACGATAAATATAGGCAAGAGAAAGATAAAAAATTACCTTCTTTCCTATCACTCTTCCCCATTAGAAAATCTTCTGTATAGGGCGTCATATCCAAACGTAATGGGAAGGAAAAGTGTGTGTTCACTTTCTCTTTCATCATTGTTACCATATTAAATGTATATCTCATAGTATTAAAACTCAGAATGCGAGGCAATTTCTTAAAACATGCCCTGAAAGACATGAAAAAAACAACTGTTAAAAATCTCTTTCAAAACGTACTTCAACTGGTATCATTTACTATACATTTCAACATTCAACTCAGAGTAAATAATAAAAAGTATTCTAAATCATGTTCTTATTAAATGTATCTGTAACCATATATCCCCCTCTTACATGACTTCTTCCATTTTGAAAGGGTTTCCCTGTGTTTAGGTAAGAAAAATTAAAAATTACAGTACACTGCGGTAAATTCCATGAAATTAAAGGTGCTACTGAAGCATAAAAAGGCATCACACCATACATACTCCAAAGATATGGGGGGAGGGTCTCTGGTTCAGAGTTTTCTCTTCTATCTTAAGTAACAGGAAGTGACCTATTTATTTTTATAAATTAGAACTGCAAAGTCTGGCTGTTTTATTTACCAGACATATGACCCTGAACAAGTTATTTAACCTCTCTGAGCTTAATTCCTAATTTGGAAATTCCTAAAATGGAGATTAAACTGCCTATTTCCTACTACTTTTAGAACGCTGCCTGACAGCATTCAATAAACAAGGCTGGATGTTACAACAATGCAGCAGCACCAAGTTAATTGGTTACCTAAATCTTATAATAAATATTGCCAGTTCAAATTTTAAAAAAAGTAATAAAACACCAATATTTCAGTTTAAACAACAACAAAAAAATAAATATATATATACATATATATACATATATATATATATATACACATATATATATACGTATATATATATAAAAGCTTGGATTCATGAAAAATAATGAATTTTGGAGAATAATTCTTCATCATACTTAGGATTCTAAGATTCTGAATCAAAAAGAGTTTCTGTTTGAATCAGAAACTTAGTTAAGGAAAAAAAGGAATTTAGGGAGACCAGGTAACTGAAGGATTTCATAAGCAGAGGAAGTAAGAACTCTAAAAATCATCATTATGGATTTTTTGAACTGGCAAAAGATGATGTTACAGAAGTATAAAGGAGTCAAATGATGAAGGCCTTTGTGTGCCTTGTCAGACTATGAACTTTAGCCTGAGAGCTAAGAGTCACTAAAGGACTTGTGGTTGACCGTGGAACCATGCACGATTCAGAGGATACAAGACATAAATGGAACTAAAAAGAGAGGAGAATTATGTTGTAGACCTACTAAATCTATGAGACACACAAGTCACAGCTGGGAGGACACACCACAGCATTCTGAATTAGGTAAGATGATTTAAGAATCATAAGCATATCAGTAGAGACTAAAGTTATGGTGGTAAAATTATTCAGGAAAGAATGAATAAACTGAGAAAAACAAAGGTTTAAACATAGAGCAAAAGATGATCCTTAGCCCATTTCTGGTGAACACTTACTAGGTTATTATAGACATCCAAAAGTATGGTAATAATATAAAGGACTGAGTAAAACTTTGCCTGAGAGACAAGACACTATTTTAGAAAAACAGGCAAATATTAGTCAAAAGTAGGGAATGTTTCACGAAGTAAGTTATTGAGAATGACATATATTTTCAGTAAGTTTATTTATAAAATTACAACTAAAATGACATTCTCCAAAGAAAATGCCTCTCAATTATCTTTTATTTATTCCTCATATCCCTCCATAGTAACAAATTTTTAATGGACCCCATTCTGTCTAAGTCTTATAACTCATATCCTAACCCAATTCTCATCAGATGAGCTTGGCTTCTCCCTGTGGTTTCATTTAAGTATGTCTACCTTTACAATCTTTCTCTGCCTTCCAACATGCTCAGATTTATGTCATCCAGAAAACTGTTGTTTGATCTCAAAGCCCTTTCTAGATTCCATTTTCCTTGTTTTTTATTGCCAAATTTCTAAAATGAATGATCTGTACTTGATAGATACCATGTAACTTGACAACCCTGCTTCTAATTGCTACAATCTGAAAAAAACATACCACTAAACTGTCTTTTGTAAAACCCAATGCTTTTACTCAGCTGTCATTTTTCCTTTTTTGTGGACTACTATGTCAATTGAATACCTTCCTCATGAGATTCTCTGCCCCAATTTCTAGGTTACCGTCCTATCCCGATTTTCTTTCTTTCCTGGCTTCAATTCCGTCACTTCTTCCTCTGCACTTTTAGGTTGGCTTAGATCTCACAGTCAGTCCTTTGCAGAAGTTACGGTCTTTCTCAGGCACATGTTCAAATGGCATCAACCAATTATGCAAACAATCCCCAAATCTAGATGTTAACGATTTTATGTCATTGTATGTTTCTTTTTTTTTTTTTTAATTTTTTTTCAACGTTTATTTATTTTTGGGACAGAGAGAGACAGAGCATGAACGGGTGAGGGGCAGAGAGAGAGGGAGACACAGAATCGGAAACAGGCTCCAGGCTCTGAGCCATCAGCCCAGAGCCTGACGCGGGGCTCGAACTCACGGACCGCGAGATCGTGACCTGGCTGAAGTCGGACGCTTAACCGACTGCGCCACCCAGGCGCCCCATGTCATTGTATGTTTCTAATCATATTTTCTATTACTGGTCAATGCAAGTCCTCCACTTCAAGGCAGGCTGGCCTAATCCTGGACTTCTTGTACGTACAAGGTCATTTCTATTTCTCTGCCCTTGTTCCTAATAACTAACCGTATATGATGCTCTCTCAATCCAATTTCTATTTGCCATTCAAAGTTCACCTGTAGAATCAAAACATCTTTAGCCAACAAGTCTGTCCTAAACTGGCCATCTTATGGCTAGCTCTTAAGAAAAAAGTCTCTCACTTCAGAGATTCAGCGGAAGACATCTTCAGTTCATGAGGAGACTCACTATCATGATTTAGTGACTGACTGCACAGCAAAGGGTTAAAGGAATCAGACCTTGGTAAATATTTATAGGTTTCATGCCCAATGTGGGCCTCAAACTTACGATCTGGAGATGAAGAGTCACGTCCTCTACTGACTGAGCCAGCCAGGGGCCTGGACCTTGGTAAATATTTGATTAATTAAAAGGACAAAAATAATTTGGAAAAATTTAAGGATGCTTAAAAGTATACTTGAATAACTGAATGAAAAGCTGGTAAGAATGAGCACCAAGCAGCTAACCTTAACCTTAACCACATAATTTTCATAAAAGTTTAACATGAATTTACTCTAAGTCTGTGTTTTACTACCATTTGATGATGTATCAAAATGATAAATGTTACATTTCAAAAATCATACCTTTTTTCAGCTCGTACTTTCTTCCCACAATGAGAACAAGTATACATGTTGTCACCTTCTAAAGTGTCTTTAATAGTAACTTCATCAAGAGATTCCTGTGTATTAAAGCAGATTTTAAAGTTTCATATTACTGTTCACAGTATGTAAAATTACAAAAAGCAATAATTATAATTTGGGCAGAATGCACACAGAAAAACAAACTTTTCTATTTTAAAAAACACTAAATTTTAGTAAAAAATGTCTTCCCTCAAAATGACAAGATGCTCCATTAATCTTACTAAATTTTTCAAAAGTACAAGTATTTTGGTTTTGAATGGGGAAAAAATACCAGCTTTTTGGCCTATCTCTAATTCTTATTTGATTTGCATAATGAGAAGAAAATAGATGAAAACATGAAAGTTAATCTTCTATCAAGATAACAAAAATAAACTTGCTGTATATAAGAAATTAAAAGCAGAAAAAGTCTAAACAATATATACATTACTCACATAAATGTTCTTCATATCAGCCACTTGGCACCTCACAGTATAAAATTCTTCAGCAGTCTGACTAACGTGTTCACAATCCTGGTCAACCAACAAATATTAGTAATTTATTACAATAAGCTAAAATATACGATAAGATTTCCAAAAAGTGAAGAACAGGTACACTACTTACCAAGGACACAACATTGTTTGTAATTACACCTCCAAACAAACTTTTGACGGTATTTTTCTTTAAAAACAAACAAAGGTGAGTAATTAAAATTGGGCAAATCTGTACAAATTTCAAAGAAACTTCAGTATCCTGGTACTAACCAGTTCTGGAGACATTTCCTCAATTTTAGTAATCAGATCAGTAAAAAATTCTGTCATATCCTTCTGCTCCCCAGTATTCAGAGGCTGCTTGTCCATGGTGTATGTTTTACAAAAGGGTCTAGGATTATATGCTTTGCATTCACTCTCCTGCAAAGGAGAAGGGGGAGGGGTAGATCATGAAACAAACAAATCTGTGTCTCAAATAAAAAGAGCATTATCACAAGGTTCTTGCATAAATAACGAAACAACAACAAAACGGAGTAAATCTACAAGGAATTGCTCTTCTATTTCACTGTTGTTTGATTTTCGTGGCATTTTCAGTTTAATAGTTGTAGGGGCACCTGGCTGGCTGGCTCAGTTGGAAGAGCACGTGACTCTCGATCTTAGGGCTTGGGTTCAAGCCCCACACTGGGTGTACAGCATACTTAAAAAATAAAACTAAAATCTAAAAAACAAAACAAAAATTTTAAAAAAGAAAGAAAGAAAGAAAGAAAGAAAGAAAGAAAGAAAGAAAGAAAGAAAGAAAGAAAGGAGAGAGGAAGTTAAAAGGAAGGGGCAAAATCAGAAGACATGTGCCACTGCTGATGAATCTGAATACGATTCTGCTTATAATAAAAAAAAAATCACTGAAAACTTTTAAGCAGGAGAATAAACACTGTAAGATTTGCTAATTTTTAAAGATTGATTAGTTTTATACTTTTGAGAGTGGGAATTAAGAGGAACAAAGAGAAATCAATCAGAAAACTATGGGGGTGAATGTGACACTGTGATGGGAAAGGGACCGGACACAAAGAATTTTTCAAAGGACAAATTAACAGAATGCAGATAATGGAGATGTAACTGTTAAAAGTTACTTTTAACAAATTACTGACAAATTCAACTCGAAAAATAAGAGTATACAGTCGGGGCAAATCCAATACAAATGAACTTCATTTAATGTTTTCAACTTATACAGGTTATATCTAATTAGTTTTCCATACATAGTTCTCAAACATACCATTAAATATGTAAACATTTTTTGAAGCTCCAGAAGAGTGGTCTTATGCTTCATATCTTCTGAATACTGGAGATCAAGAGAAAATTCTCTATTAAAACATACTGATAGCAAATTAGACATTCTAGTAAATAAGGTATTACAATGTGTTTAATACCATATCTGTTTTCATTATTTTAGCTTTGTGTAGGAAAAAATACAGTCTATTCTTTACTTAGCAAGTTAGCATTTTAAAAATTGGAAGATTTTGCTCATTATATAAATATAGCCATCACTATTCTGTAAGCAAATGGAATAAAGAGATCTTAAAAAATAATTGCTTCCTAGATGAACACTCATTTGGTGCAATGCTGATTTCACAAGTTGGTGACTGCAAAAACAGAAAACATCTTAGGTGTGCAAAAAACCTGTTTTCTACAAATAAATCCATACATTTAAAAAATTCATTATAATACATGACATCTCACCATCATCTAGTTGTATCTTTCTTTTTTTCTAGAAGAGTGTATCTTTAATACTGTAGAAAAATTACTGGTCAAGATGCTTGAAAATCTTCTATATATTCAAGTATCATTAACTGCGATTCAGGTATCTTGACTAGACTCATTCACTAGAGACTTAGTCTTCAACACCAGTCTTATAGCCACTTATTAGATATACTCTATCTCATCCAAATATTAAAATAAACCTAAACCTATATATTTCATCCAAATATTAAAATCAACCTAAACCTATGAAGTACTATCCTCACTACAAACTGCCTGTCATAATTTTGAAGAAGCTCTGATAGTCTCATGGAATAATAAGCCTCCCACATGCCAGAAGTATACACTAGTTATTTGCGTCAATTTTGTGGGGAGTGTTAAGTAATGTGGTTCTGCTATTTTGGAACTTATAATCAAACTGAGGACATAAGGATACTGAAATAGGAGTCTATTCAACATATAGTTACCACAAAATTATATGATATGAAGTACAATGGGAATTGAATAAAAGGAACCAACATTATTGGCAAAACAACAATAGTAATATTCCCGGCATATGGGAGGCTTAATACTCCATGAGATTAGAGTAGCAGTCACACAAAACAACATCTTCCAATATGGAACAGAACTGACACATGCAAATTATTCAAAATTCAGAATACAAAAATGGCCAGGATTTATATTTCTAAAGACCTGGATTTATATTTTCATTGCTGGAGGTGAAGTATTAGTTGGCTGAAGAACAGAAGTGACAGAATTCTTCTAAACTAAGAAAAACCAAGAATATTTTATTATGTGTAAGTTCTAAATATATACCCTACATATGTATTACTACTTAAGGAATACATGTTTGTACCCATTAGGATGGCTACTGTCAAAAAAACAGAAAACAAGTTTCAGCAAGGTGTGTGAAGAAACTGGCACCTTTGTGCATTGCTGGTAGGAATATAAAATGGCACAGCGACTATGGGAAAGCGGCAGGGTGATTCCTCAAAGAATTAAACACAGAATTCCCATATGATCCAGCAATTCCACTTCTGGGTATGTATAAAAAAGAAGTGAAAGCAGGAACTCAAAAGGTATCTGGATACTCATGTTCATGGAAACATTATAAAAGCCAAAAGATATAAGCAACCCAAAAGCATCTGACAGATGAATGGATAAACAAAACGTGGCATTTACACACTATGGAATATTGTTCAGCCTTAAAAAATCGGGAAATTCTGATACATGCTACCACATGAAAACGTGAATACACTATGCTAATAAGATTATATGATTCTACTTAAATGAGGTACCTAGGACAGTCAAATACATAGAGACAAGTAGTACAATAGAAGTTGCAAGGGGTTTGGGAGAAGGGAGAATGGGAAACAGTTTTAGTTGGGGGAAGTGAAAAAAATCGCTGAAACTGATGGTGGTGAATACAAAGTGAATGTACTAACTACCACAGAACTGCATACTTATATATGGTTAACATGGTAAATTTTAGTGATGTATATTTTACCACAATTAAAATACATGTAAAACTTTCTTTAATCTTTCTGTGAACATCAGATAAGGAAATGAAAACAATGTTTTCATGTAAATAATCAAGTGAACATTTGACTAGAGTAGTTTCCAAAGTCATGTCAAATTCTATTAAGAATTTTTCATATAGAGGGTGCTTGGGTGGCTCAGTCAGTTTAAGTGTCCAACTCCTGATTTCAGCTCAGGTCATGAACTCACAGTCTGAGACTGAGACCCACATCCACGGAGCCTGCGTAAGATTCTCTCTTCCTTTGCTCCTCCCCTGCGTGTGTGTGCATTTTCTCGCCCCTCCCCCCACCAAATTGTTTATGTAGAGAGAAGCCTAAGTTTATTTATTTTATTAAAAAAAATTTGTTTAACGTTTATTTATTTTTGAGAGAGAGAGAGAGACACAGCATGAGCGGGGGAGGGGCAGAGGGAGAGAGGGAGACAGAGAATCTGAAACAGGCTCTACGCTCTGAGTTATCATCACAGAGCCCAAAGCAGAGCTTGAACTGTGAATGGCGAAATCATGACCTGAGCTGAATGAAGTCAGACACCGAACTGACTGAGCCACGCAGGCGCCCCTAAGTTTAATTTTTAACCAAAAACACCATTTATGAGACCTACTCCCAATTAGCACATCTGACCTTCTGAGTGTTATCTGGCACTACGTATTAATTCCTGAAACTGCTAACAGCTAAACGGTGATCATTAATAGGAAGAAGAGAAATCGCAAAGTATGGTCATGTTAACAACTAGAAAAAAACAAAACAAAACAAAACACTGAAACTATGGGACCATGAAACTCTTTGATCATAACTAGCTCTATAAAATTAAGCAGATGGGGCCACAAATTTTGTGACAAAAATTTCCATATGCTAAATGAGTCAGTTATTCAACTACTTCTAAGCATGATCAGTCTCAGATGATAATCTTAAAAGCATTAATATAACTAAAGCTCCCCATCCCCTGCAAAAAAAAACCCACCTGACTATACTGTAACTTGGAGACTTTGAAGCTGAACTTAAACATATTAAGGATTCGGGGTGCCTGAGTGGATCAGTGGGTTGGGCTTCTGACTTCAGCTCAGGTCATGATCTCATGGTTTGTGAGTTTGAGCCCCGCATCAGTCTCTGTGCTGACAGCTCCCAGTCTGGAGCCTGCTTCAGATTTTGTGTCTCCCTCTCCTTGCCCTTCCCCCATTCAGGCTCTTTCTCTCTCAAAAATAAAGATTAAAAAAAAATTAAAAAACAAAAAAAGTCCTTCCCATCAAAACACTACATAAATATTAAAAAAAAAAAAACATATTAAGGATTCAATGAAGGTACATAAAGAATTGCAATACTTTTTTAGGGAGAATAAATCAGGACATTAAGATGACATGATGAAGGAAAACAAAAAAGCAAGGACAGGCATAAAGTAAATTTGCCAAGAAATTATGTAAGTAGTGCAGAAGGCAAACTAAAAAACAGTCCATGAAAAAGAATAAAAAGAATGAACATCAGAAATAACAAGTTAAGAAAAATAACACGAAGCAGCGCTTACCCAAATAAACTAGGCCCACTGGCAAATTTACTTTGGAATAAAAATAAAAGAAATAAGTGGTTCTGGTATATTCCCCTACTTTGTTTTAGGCTTTGCTTATTTTGTATGTGAAGAAAATTTGTATTTATTTTTACTGAAAATATGTTCATTGTCTACATGGAGTATATATATTCTACTACTATGTTTCCCCTTGAGAAATAAAGAAATTATACTACTATGTTAGGAGTACTCTATTAAACTGTAAAAATAATTAAGACATACACAAGCTACCTAGCTATATAATCAAATATTGTCATTTAATTCATAAATTATTTTCTCAATGTTTTATTAAACTGAAATAATCAAGATTTCTTAACAAAATTTAAAACTTGTCTTTAATACTTTTAATTCTGAAAGTGAGGAAAAATGTACCTTTGCAGTGAAGACAGCCTGTCTGGCCTCAGGTATCATATAAAGTTGCTGAATAGTAGAAGCCAAGTAACAAGTAGCTCCAAGGTTAGTCAGGCCAACAAATCTACACTCAGCACGAACATCTTCGTGAGGCCAGTAGTCCCATTTATAAGGTGCATGGGCTGCTGAACAAAAAGGGAGGAAAGGATCCCCCCGCCCCCCGCCGAAACAAACTATTAAACATAATGTATTTTGCTTTTAATGATGGCCACTACTATCACTTTAGTTAATATACACAAAACATTATATATAACCTGAAACTAATGTAACACTGGGTTTCAACTATACTCAAATAAAAGAATAAGATACAAAATTAGTAAAAACAATTATAAAAACATTCATTCCCTAAAAATCCAAAAGAATGTTAAAATCTGATTTTACTTGGCACTATATTATTTAACCAAGAAATCCCTACGTATTTCAGATACCTACAAAAAGTCCTTTACACCTGTTTTTTAAAAATCGATGTTATTTTTTTAACATCTTAGAAACAACAGTTTATAAAGTTAAAGTGTGTTAACAGTGGATTCTTTAAGACATGCCCTTCAAAATCTCTTTTCCGCATCCAAACGTTAGAAAGATTAAAAGGAAAAGAATGCTTACACTGCATGTGTTGTGCCATAACCCAGTTGTGTATTAGCCTGTAGTTTTCAACAGATCCCTTCACCATCTCTACTAACAAATCATAAGCAGCAGCTCTGGAAGAATGTGATTTGCACTTTGGCTGTTGTCTGTCTTTTAGACTAGGCAACAAGAACAGGAGATTGAAGATATCTCTTAAAAATTCCTGGAAAAAAGAGAAAGACCAAGTATATTATCTAAAATTACATTTCAATTATATTCCAAATATAACGAATAACTTACACACAGTGAACTAGACTACATGACAATCTACAATTTTCTAAAAGTCTGTTTAAAAACTTAGAGCAGCATCATATAAAAAGTTTCCCCAATGTTCATTTCTCTTAAAGAAAACAGAATGAGTAAGGATCACCTTTACTCTTCCTTCCTCTCAATACCTAATAGGCTCTTTCTTAGATTCCCATCTATAATGCTATTATTTTCCACTCCATTAAATGACCAAAAGTTTTTGTTGAGGACTCATTATGTCCTATCTTGACTGCCTTTGCATTTCCTTCAGTTTCTCTGTATTTCACTCTAATAACAGTAACAGCACCAAAAGTAGCAACTTCTCCTAATGAGCAGTTATTGTGCCAGATACTACTCAAAGGCCCCCATACCAAAAACAGAGAAGACCAAAAACCTTGCTTGGAGTCACAGAGCTTAAAGACGCCAGAGTCAGGATTTCAGACACCAAGCTCTCACTTTCTATTCTAGTGAACTGAAGTGCAAGGTTTTATCATCCTAGACGTATTTTTCTCTAAATCTGATCTGCTTAAGAAAGGGTCAGGTCACCTTTCCAACCTGTTTTCCTAATTGGTTCTTTGCTACTTTACCAAAGAAAGTTATTTCTCACACACCTCAAATACTACTATGGTACACTGTTCTGGGCTATAAAATGTCCTGGTGTACTGAGTAGAAAAGAGGTACTGTAGTTAACACTGACATTCTCCTAGCCTTAGAAAGTCTGGATTGTAAGGTGGCCCCTGGCTGTAATGTGAAAATTTGAATGGTGAATAGTTCCCTCCTCTGATATACAACTTTTCCTAAGTGATAAAAGTGGCTCACTGTGCCTTTTGTATTTGGTTTATACTGAATACCTGCTTTTCACCTGGGAGTCTAGAATTTCAGATACTGTGGTCGGTTACACAGGTACTATAAATGACAATCCCCACCACTTCACCCCGCCTAAAACCCTGACTTGTAGGTTCAAGACAGCTTCCCCGGTAGACAAAACCTCTCACATGTTGTCACACTCATCGCTGGGGAAATTAAGCACATCCTGTGCAACTCCAAGAAGACAGGACTCTTGGAAATATGTAGCTGTTTTCCACCAGAGTTGCCCAATCCTGTCTTTTTCTGTCACTGATTTCATTTTGTATTATTTTGCTGTAATAAATATTAGCCATGAGTACAACCACATGCTGATTCCTTGGGAGTGATTCCCTCAGTAAATCACTAAATCTGGTGGTGTCCTGGGAGCCTCTGAGACAGGCACCAAATAAACGACAATCTGAAATATTTTCCCATTAATGATCTCACCTCTTCCATCTCACTATTGTCAAAGAAAGTACAAAGTCCTGTCTTTGCAAGGAAAAGTATGTCTGGCTAAGAAATATGGAATGTGGGGGCACCTGGGTGGCTCAGTCGGTTAAGAATCCACCTTCAGCTCAGGTCATGATCTCACAGTTTGTGAGTTTGAGCCCCGCATCAGGCTTCACACTGTCAGCATGGGATTCTCTCTCTCTCTCCCTCTTTCACTCATGTCCTCTCTCATAAATGAATGAATGAATGAATGAATGAATGAATGAATAAATAAATAAATAAATAAGAAATATGGAAAGTGACTAGGGTCTACTTCATACAGCTGACAGACTGATAAGACTGTATCTTGCCTATATTAGAATTCAGAGGTTAGAGGACTGTCTTCGAGACACAAGATAACACATTTACTTCAACTGGAAAAACAGGCAAATTCACTCAAAAAGAAGTGGAATTGGCTAGTAACTAGTTTAAAATGAACTATCTTTGCTAATCAGTTTAAACCCAGAAATTGAACAAGTATTAAATACCTACAGCTCCAAAGCTTTAATAAAATATATTTAAATCTTTTGATAAGATAAAAAATATTTTATCAGAAATATTAGGCTGGTAAAAGCATAATGAAATGAACACTATTTTTATTTTCCTTACTCTGAGTTTACTGGAAAAGCAGGTGTCTCTATGTGAAAAAGTAACCTATATATATGCCCATTTGATAAATAATGGTAAGACCATTTTGATATATTTCACAGAAAGAAGAACCTCAAATTGCTGAGAGAATACTAAAAATAGTTTCTGATAATAGATCACAGTGTGATTTTTTAACATGTACTTCAGAAGAAATTCAAAGATTAAATAACATAGTTAAAATAAAATTTCCGGGGTGCCTAGGTGTCTTAGTTGATTAAGCATACAACTCTTAATTCAGCTCAGGTCATGATCTTACGGTTTGTGAAATCAAGCTCCACATGGGTCTCTGTGCTGAGAGCATGGAGCATGCTTGGGATTCTCTCCCTGTCCCTCCCCCACTCAATCTATCAAAATAAAAAATTAACATTTAAAAAAAATGAATAAAAACCAAAACTTCCATTCTCACTGTAAACATATAAACAAGGCTTAAATTTCCATTATGTAAATAAAGTTTCCCAGAATTTATGTTTATAAAAATATAAAGTAGGAGGAGAATTAATGAATACACATTCTCCCTTATCAAATAATATCCACCTATAACTATATAAATTAATTTTATTTATTTTTTTATTAAAAAAAAAATTTTTTTTTTCAACGTTTATTTATTTTTTTTGGGACAGAGAGAGACAGAGCATGAACGGGGGAGGGGCAGAGAGAGAGGGAGACACATAATCAGAAACAGGCTCCAGGCTCTGAGTCATCAGCCCAGAGCCTGACGCGGGACTCGAACTCACGGACCGCGAGATCGTGACCTGGCTGAAATCGGACGCTTAACCAACTGCACCACCCAGGCGCCCCTATAAAATAATTTTAAAAGGCTCATTCTTGTTAACACAGTCATTTTCAATCAAATTTCATTAAAAAATTTTTTTAATGTTTATTGAATTTTGAGAGAGAGAGATAGAGCATGAGCAGGACAGGGGCAGAGACAGAGAGGGAGACACAGAATCTGAAAAAGGCTCCAAGTTCTGAGCTGTCAGCACAGAGCCCAACACAGGGCTCGAACTTGGGAAGAGGGAGATCATGACTTGAGCCTAAGTCAGACGCTCAACTGACTGAGCCACCCAGGTGCCCCTCAAATTTCATTTTAGTGTTTCATACTTCTTGGCAAAATCTGAGGTATATTTGGACTTGCCTATGGTTCTGCAGAAGAGTGCATGCCTCAGGTTGCGACTCTCGGCTACTCCCAAATAAACCCATTTTTGCTGATTTTAAAATAACTGGCAGGTTTAAAAAAATTTTTTTTTAACCTTTATTTATTTTTGAGAGAGAGACAGACAGACAGACACACAGAAAGAGTATGAGTGGGGGGGAGCAGAAAGAGAGGTAGACACAGAATCCAAAGCAGGCTCCAGGCTCTGAGCTGTTAGCAGAGCCTGACGTGGGGCTGGAGCCCATGAGCCATGAGATCATGACCTGAGCCAAAGCTGGATGGACACTTAACCGACAAGCACCCCTGGCAATTTTGTTTTTTAAGGTTAATATTACGTGGTGATCAGAAGTGGAATGCAAAGACCCCCTAACAACTCCGAGGCTAGTGAACAAAACATGCCAGTACCAACAGAGCCAAATGGGCTCACTGCTCCCCTTTGAGAATTCTACATATCCTGCTAGGATGACTTACACAGAAGAGAACATCAGCTTTGCCATCCCACAAGTTCATGAGAAGGAAATCTCTAAAATCATGTAAAAGAACAACTATCCTAAAACAGCTTTAACCCAGATATAACGAAGAACACATACTACGAATAAAAAGAGAAAGTTTCGGAGAAAAAATGAGATATCCTAAACCCATTCTGTTGTTACTAATCAAATTACAAAAGAGCCTTTATAAAAATATTTCAAGATAAAGTTGCTTCTATTTTTGAGACTGAAAAAAATTTTAAAAGAAAGTATGACAAAATTATTGCTATAGACCACCAACTATTTTTAATGTAGAAGATGAAGAACTTTGGACAGTTGATCAAGATACAAATTTCCTTCTATAAAATGTTACTAAAAACAATTTTTTACAAATAAAGTCTTATGTGTATATGAAAAAAACATATTTATGTTGCTCTGATTGCCCATGTCCAAATTAATGTAATGTTAATAATAATTAAACAGAAAAAATTTAAGACAACACCATGAGGTCATAAGAAATAAATATTTTTTTCTATTTCAACAAACCGCTGGAAATTAGAGTTGATGGGAAAGGTGTGCACTTGTGATGAGCACCGGCTAAAATAAGGAATTGTTGAATCACTGTATTGTACACCTGAAACTAATATAACATTGCATATTAACTAACTGGAATTAAAATAAAAACTAAGTAAAACAAACAAAAAAACATGAGTTGAAAAATCTATAAATTTTTTTTAAATTTAAAAATATGCACGGAAACACCTATGGTTTCTCAAAATTCTTCAAAGCTATGTGAGCAATACAAGTTTGAAGACCAATATTGTAAAAATGATCTCCTGTGGGGGCACCTTGGTGGCTCAGTCAGTTAAGCATCCAACTTCAACTCAGGTCATGATCTCACAATTTGTGAGTTCGAACCCCATGTCGGGCTCTGTGCTGATAGACTATCTGTGTCTCATTCTCTCTCTGCCCCTACCCCACTTGTGTTCTCTATCTCTCTCAAAAATAAATAAATAAATGTAAAATAACAGCAGTAATAATAATAATAATAATAAATAAATAATCTCCTGTGAACACAAAAGATGGACCATCTAGTTTTCCAAATTTACCTCTTATACTTCTTCAAACTCAAGCCAAACTGAACTTATAAATTTCCTGCACATATCTAGTGGTTTCCTATGACTTAGTTTTACTCATAGTCTTTTCTGGGACTTAAATGTTTCCTGCACTTTTCTACTTAAAAATACTTTATCCTGTATTACAAAAGGTGTACCTTCTTCAATTTTCCTAATCATGTAAGTGCTATGTGATCTTTCATAACCCTGATGGTCTCTTTAATATTAAGCTCTTATTTTTTACCTGAGCAATTGCAAATATCCTGAGCAACCATTATTTGAGAAGGTACATACAAATTTTGAATAAGGCAGGTTTCTCAATAATTATCTCCTGAAAAAATGAACCACTGTCAGTTCTTAACAATTGGGACTCAGTCTTTTTTTTTTTTTTTTCTCTCAATGTTTTTATATTTTATTTTTGAGAGAGAGAGACAGAGTATGAGCAGGGGAGTGGCAGACAAGAGAGGGAGACACATAATCCGAAGCAGGCCCCAGGTTCTGAGCTGTCAGCAGAGAACCCAATGCGGGGCTCGAACTCATGAGCTATAAGATATGACCTGAGCCGAAGTCAGATGCTCACCTGACTGAGCCACCCAGGCACCACCACAAGGACTGAGTCTTAACCATCAATCTGTTCAATATATATATATTTGTTGCTAGATACTATGCAATGTAGTAGAGATAAGAATAGGGTTTATATTTTTAAAGGGGAATTAGAAAACTCGAGGAAGAGGGCATAAAGAGTAAGGAAAAGAAGTAGCAGTAGTGGTGATAGTGGTGACCAAGACCACATTTAGCCTACATAGCCTAAAATACTTACTAAAAGGCTCTTTACACAAAATGTTAACTGATTCCTAAACAAAAGTAAATTGTCCATGAAATTTTTAAAGAATTCTTAATCAATAAAGCAAAATTGTTAAAGTAGAAAAGGTATTTTAAATATCTAGGAGAAAATGAAAACTTTTCTTAATATTACACCAAACCATGGGAATGCAAGCTGGTGCAGCCACTCTGGGAAACAGTATGCAGGTTCCTCAAAAAACTAAAAATAGAACTACCCTACGACCCAGCAATTGCACTACTAGGCATTTATCCAAGGGATACAGGTGTGCTGTTTCGAAGGGACACATGCACCCCAATGTTTATAGCAGCACTAGCAACAATAGCCAAAGTTCGGAAAGAGCCCAAATGTCCATCAATGGATGAATGGATAAAGAAGAGGTGGTATATACACGTATATACACGTATATATACTATATATATATGCATGTATACACGTATATACGTATACATGTATACACGTATATACACACATATATACATACGTGTATATATGTATACGTGTATATACGTACATACACGTATATATACATACGTGTATATACACGTGTATATATATACATACATATGTGTGTGTATGTATGTGTGTGTGTATGTATGTGTATATATATAATGGAGCATTACTCGGCAATCAAAAAGAATGAAATCTTGCCATTTTCAACTATGTGGACGGAACTGGAGAATATTATGCTAAGTGAAATTAGAGAAAGACAAAAACCATATGCTTCACTCATGTGAGGACTTTAAGAGACAAAACAGAAGAACATTAAGGAGGGAAACAAAAATAATATAAAAACAGGGAGGGGGACAAAACAGAAGAGACTCATAAATATGGAGAACAAACTGAGGGTTACTGGAGGGATTGTGGGAGGGGGGATGGGCTAAATGGGTAATGGGCACTAAGGAATCTACTCCTGAAATCATTGTTGCACTATATGCTAACTAACTTGGATGTAAATTTAAAAAAATAAAAAATAAAATTAAAAAAAATATATTATACCAAACCAACCACCTTAAACACCTCTCCACTTCCATATCTAATTGACATCTCAAATTTAACATGTCCAAAATGGACCTCCTGATTTTGAACCCACACTTCTCCCCTAAAACCATCTATCCTGAGATTTCCCTTTCTTATTCAACGGAATTATCATTCACTTAGTTTCTGAGGCTTAAAATTGTAGTCATTCTTAATTTCTCTCTCTCCCACCTCACAATCCTATCCAAATTTAAGTCTGTGAGCTCTACCTTCAATAAACATCCCAAATCCAACCACTTTTCACCATCAACCCTCTTCAGAACCACTCCAAACTTCCTAACTAGATCCCCAACATATTTGCCGCACTCCTAGTTTTCTACATGGAGTCTAGATCCCAGAAAAGTAATACAAAATAATGGCTTTCAAAACATGCAAAGAAGCTCAACCTTACTCATAATCACAACTAAAAAACCCAAGAGAATATTTTTCACCTATCAGTCTGGCAGAAATGAAATATTTGATATTATACTGGGTTGGCAGGAATGTGAGGAAATGGGCATTCATCCACAAACAGTGTAGGTGGGGTCATAAATTGGCTCAGCATCCACTGAAAGCAACATGGTTATATTGACCAAAATCATAAAGGGACATACCCTATGAATCAGCAATTCTACTTCCAAAATTTTTTCTTAAAGATTTCCTAAGTGGAAGATGTTTATACACCTTCACTGCAATATCACTTATAAGAGCATAAGACCATTTTCATCACTAGGAAGATAGTGTGTGGGTGTACACACACACACATACACACACACACACACACACACACACACACACACAGAAAAAAGAATATTATGCAGTTGTTAAAAAGAATGAATTGGGGCGCCTGGGTGGCGCAGTCGGTTAAGCGTCCGACTTCAGCCAGGTCACGATCTCGCGGTCCGTGAGTTCGAGCCCCGCGTCGGGCTCTGGGCTGATGGCTCAGAGCCTGGAGCCTGTTTCCGATTCTGTGTCTCCCTCTCTCTCTGCCCCTCCCCCGTTCATGCTCTGTCTCTCTCTGTCCCAAAAATAAATAAACGTTGAAAAAAAAAAAATTTAAAAAAAAAGAATGAATTAACTGTATACAGTATATACTGATACAGAGAATCTCTAAGGTAGGTGAAAAAAGCAAACTATAGAGCCACGTGTTTAGGATTTTAAAATCTACAGACAGTAGTGCATAATGGTCAGAAGCTCGGCCAAGTGAAGAGTATGAGTGACCTCAGTGAGACAAGTTGCTTAAACTGGCTATGCCTTAATTTCATAATTTGTCCACATGGGGTCTACTAACAAAGGGCTCAAAACTTTGCCTAAGATTATTATTTAAATCAACAAAAGAAAGAAAAAATAAGCAGTCTTTTAAAAATATGGGTAAGAAAAACAAGAATTCTGGAAAAGAGAGAAAAAGAATTTTTAATTCTTTTTAATACTTGCAAAGTACAGAGTTTTACAAATGAGAAGAAAAATGACAAAAGATACACAATGATTATGAACAGAAAAATTCACAAGTTAACACAAATACACAATATATAGCATACATACAAAGACACTCATCTTCAATAGTAATCAAAAACATAAAACTAAAGCAACGAGACTGCCACATGTAAGGAATGTGGGGATATCTGAGAAACAGAGATATTAGGAGCATTCTAATACAGTGCAGCTGGAAGAATATACGGAAGGAACCTTTTGTAAACTAAGGTATTACAATTAAAATCAATCAAATTTACTTTTAAGAATATGAGTATAGAGGTGCCTGGGTGGCTCAGTCGGTTAACTGTCCAACTTTGGCTCAGGTCATGATCTTGCAGTTTGTGAGTTTGAGCCCAGCGTCAGTTCAGAGCCTGGAGACTGCTTCACCTTCTGTATCCCCCTCCCTCCCCTATTCATGTTCTAGGAAAGAAGGAAGGAAGGAAGGAAGGAAGGAAGGAAGGAAGGAAGGAAGGACGGAAGGAAGGGCGGACAAAAGAATGAAAGAGAACCTAAGTATAGGAGCGGTACCTGGGTGGCTCAGTTAAGCATCCAACTCTTGATTTTGGCTCAGGTCATGATCTCACGGTTCATGACTTTGAGCCCCTTATTAGGCTCTGCACTGACAGCACGGAGCCTGCTTGGGATTCTCTGTCCCTCTCTTTCTGCCCCCCTCTCAACTCATGCGGTCTCTCTCTCTCTCTCAAAAATAAACATTAACGGGGCGCCTGGGTGGCGCAGTCGGTTAAGCGTCCGACTTCAGCCAGGTCACGATCTCGCGGTCCGTGAGTTCGAGCCCCGCGTCGGGCTCTGGGCTGATGGCTCAGAGCCTGGAGCCTGTTTCCGATTCTGTGTCTCCCTCTCTCGCTGCCCCTCCCCCGTTCATGCTCTGTCTCTCTCTGTCCCAAAAATAAATAAACGTTGAAAAAAAAATTTTTTTTTAAATAAAAAAAAATAAACATTAAAAAAAGTGAGTATAGGGGTGCCTGGGTGGTTTAGTCAGTTAAACGGCCAACTTTGGCTCAGGTCACGATCTCACAGTTCATGAGTTCGAGCCCCGCACTGGGTTCTGTGCTGACAGCTCAGAGCCTGGAGTTTCCTTCAAATTCTGTGTCTCTCGCTCTCTGCCCCTCCCCTGCTTGTTGTCTCTCTCTCTCTCTCTCAAACATAAATGAACATTTAAAAAAATTTTCTTAAGTGAGTATATAATGGGACAGGTATGCAAAGATGTTCCCTGCAGTTGCAGTTTTTTTTTTACAACCAGTAACATAAATGTCAGTAATATATTATTTTCCTCTTTATGTATTCAATCTTTTAAATGTATTTTTTAACACATTCACTTTTTTAAGTGAAGAAAGAAGATCACAGAATGGTATTTTTGTAATATAAATTATTTGAGTATTTAATATATCCATGGAAACTCCTAGAAGCCATCCATCAGCTGAGCATCATGGCAAATCAAACTACATGGGGATCTTCTTTTGAACTATCTAAACATGTTTTCTTTCTTTACAATGATTTTCATGTTATAATATGTTATCAGAAAAATCAATATATTTACACTTTGGAATAAAAATGACATACTGGTTTATGTAACAGAATACTTCAACCAGCAAAACTAAATCAAATTATTCCCAGTGAGTTTTAAGGTAAAATTTAAAAATTAGGACCTAAAAGAAAGAGTACAAGAAGGGGCTTTGCTGAATAGGGGAAGTACCACAGATTTATCACCAGAATCCTTTACACCATCCCCATGAGGACTATCTTCCATCGTGGTTATTCCTATGTTTCTTACCACAGTTAGTAACCTCAAGAAAACAACCATCCAAACCAAAACTAACTCCCTTAATGCAGACAATGACAAAAGTGCTAATGGCAAAGTAAATAACTTAATCTGAAGAGTAATTAGACATTTATAGATATAGAATCATTATGCATGATCTAGTATTCAATAGATTTTATGTCAAATGCGCTTTTAAAACACGAAACTAATAAAACAGATACTCTATAATGACCACTTATTAATTCCACTGTGCAAATTATTAATTCAAAATATTCAATCCTACAGAAACTGTACCACTGAAGTAGGGGTTGCCTTTCTTTAAATTTTTTTTTTTTAACGTTTATTTATTTTTGAGACAGAGAGAGACAGAGCATGAATGGGGGAGGGGCAGAGAGAGAGGGAGACACAGAATCGGAAGCAGGCTCCAGGCTCTGAGCTATCAGCCCAGAGCCTGACGCGGGGCTTGAACTCACGGACCGCGAGATCGTGACCTGAGCCAAGGTCGGACGCTCAACCGACTGAGCCACCCAGGCGCCAGGGGTTGCCTTTCTATGTACAAGTCACAGGAATTAAAATTTGTTTCTGCATTCTAAATTTAAGCCTAAGATTTATATTTCTAGGGTTCATTTTATTCAATGTTCACTTTTCCTACCAGCAATAAAGTTCTAGCAACGTTTATGTTTGCGTGTTTAAGATAATTTTAACATATCCACATACAACCCAACAACAAAAAAGGTTTCAATCATATTTCATATAGACATTTGATGTCTTAATACGTACCTGTCCTTCTCTTGAAAATTTAAAGGGTGGTTTGTGTTTAATAACACTTGTTGCAAGCCTTAAGAGTCCTGTAAGCCCATCATCTTCTATATTACCATCTTGATGATCAAGGATTTCCCTGCTACACAAAAAAGAACACACACAAAGCAAGATAGTTCACATAATTATGTCCTTTATATCTTTTTTCAACAATATAACTGTCAATTTCACATTTAAATTTACCTTCGGATACAGTCAGCCAAATGTCGTGCCAAAGCATCTAAGTCGAGGAGTGTGGTCTTAATACAAAGAGAAAATACAAAATTCAAATACGTATTTTTTTTTTGTTTGTTTAGTAGCCAGAGATTACTAAAACAAAACACATCCTTTCCTTGTAAGAAGAATTTAGTCTCCCAAATTCATGAATATACCATTTAAATTATAAATAATACAGTTATTCTTTACCTATACATGATGTCAATTAATAAAATTAAAGTTGTAGGGGTGCCTGGGTGGCTCAGTCAGTTAAGTGTCCGACTCTTGGTTTTGGCTCAGGTCATATCTCACAGTTCGTGAGTTTAAGCCCACAACGAGCTCCACACTGACACTATGGAGCCTGCTTAGGATTCTTTCTCTCCCCCTCTGTCCCTGCCCCTCCTCCGCTGTTTATCTGACATCAATATTTTATGAATACTCAAGTAAATTAAAACACATTCAATTTTTTAAAATTATTTCTCAAATAAAAAGTAGAATACTTTAAGAATTCAACGTACACTGCTCCTTAAAAGAAGTGCAAACACTATGGGATTTTTTAAAATGTAAAGTATATGAAAGGCACTGGGATTAAAACACATTTTTAAAAATTTTTTAATTTTTAAGTAATCTCTACACCCAAGGTGGGGCTCAAATCTAACAGCCCCAAGATCAAGAGTTGAATGCTCTGCTAACTGAGCCAGCCAGGTGCGCAAATTAAAACACATTTTTTAAAAAGAGGGAAAATGTTTCCTAAATACCTAAATGTATCTTCTTTCTCATTTTGTTAGATGCATTTTTGCTTACTAAAATTTATGAAGGAGAAAAAACAAAAGTCTTAGGCGGCAAGTTTGTCTTTGAAGTTAATTTGTTTTAACCATCTCAAAATATTTTAGTCTAAGAAAATTAGATCAGTAAACTGATAGTTTACCTTAAATTCTATCTGAATTGCAATTTTATTTTACATATTCAAAACTCCAAATCCACATGCTATTACAGAAACCTGTATATTTACATTTAAAATCTGAACTTCACATTCCAAGTAAGATTTTACATCTACAAATCTTACTCAGAAGAAAGGAAATTACTTCTAGGTACCAGATGAAGACACTTCAACAAAGGTCAAAGTAAAAAGAACAAAGGAATTACAGCAGAACAGTACAACTACAGTAAAATAATTACGGCATTTTCAACTCTTATAAAATGATAAAAATGCCCTTAAAAATAAGGACCTATATAAAGTCATAAACATACACGTGTATAATCCATCTCTATTAGCAAGTTAATGCATAATTTTCTGAACATACCTGACTAGCATCCTTTATATGTATATTGTCAACTAATTTGCACAACAACCAAAAATACTCTTTACATCCAGGTTTTAACATTGGTTCTTCTTCATAATCATCTATCTGTTAAAAAAAATTAAAACTCTGTGAAAACACTTTAAAAGGGGGAATAATTTGAAATTACAATACATCTAAGAAACTACAGACCTTACAAAAAAAATTAAATCCCTGTAAAAGCAGTATTCAGAATTTAATAAAGTATGGAGAGAACACTTCTAGTTCCTGTAAAATTAGAATAACTACGTCCATAAATAAACGAGAACTTTCAGAAAAATATTACACTCAAATTTCTTATAACCTGTGATGAATTAAGAATTCAATGAAAATGTATCAACAAAAGAAACCTACAGAACGTGAATATATATAAACCTACGCAAATGCAGTGGTCTTTTATAGTTGTGAAATCTAAAACATAAAAAATATTTTACATATCTCACATACTTAATGACAAGTAAATATGTAGGAGAAAAATGTAAATCCTACAATGAATCATACTTCTGAAATTAGTAAAGTTTACTTAATGAGCTCTGAATTTATTACGTGGTAGAAGAATTTTTTACGAAGCTAGGATATATACTGGAACAATAAAGAAAACTGAAAATTTAGAATATCATAATGATAGAATACTGCAAAAATCTGTGTTAGTAAATAAGAAAGCTTCATTTATCATGTTTTTATCATTTTATGTATGTATGTATGTATGTATGTATGTTTATTATTTGAGAAAGAGACAGAGAGTAAGCAGGGGAGGGGCAGAGAGAGAGGGAAACAAAGAATCAGAAGCAGGCTCCAGGCTCTGAGCTGCCAGCACAGAGCCCAATGCAGGGCTCAAACCCACAAACCGCGAGATCATGACCTGAGCCAAAGTCGGCCGCCCAACCGACTGAGCCACCCAGG
This sequence comes from Leopardus geoffroyi, assembly GCF_018350155.1. Classification (NCBI taxonomy): domain Eukaryota; kingdom Metazoa; phylum Chordata; class Mammalia; order Carnivora; family Felidae; genus Leopardus; species Leopardus geoffroyi. The sequence goes on from NC_059336.1 coordinate 79,357,866, forward strand.
CGCCCCTTTATCATTCAATTTATTAACACAAGGTCCAAAACACAGTAAGCACAAATGCTATTTCCAAAACAGAATACCCATGAGAGAGTCCACAGAGCTGAAATTAAAGCATACAAATTCCATTCCTAGGTGTAATGTGTCACTCAATATGTCCACAATGCTGCCACTTTAAGAACTTTATGACTATCCTCTTGGTAAAAACTACATACAGTGAACAAGTACTCAAAATTACTCCAAGTATATAATACAGTGATTAAAAGTTGACACAAAGAAAACTGCAGAAATAGAAACAGCTACTAAACACAGTAAAACTTACCCTGATAGGTTTGAGCGCTTGAGCATCGGGAAGAAATTTCAACAATGTTGAAGCAGCCAATAGCAGAAAGGACCGATTGATTGAGTCTCCTCCATCCAGCCCTGACAGAGATAACTTATAAAGACCATTGCAAGACTCATGACGGACAGCAGTCTAAATGAAAAAGAAAGTTCCAAAGACAGTATGAATTAAGTATTTAAAAGTTAATCTTTAAATATGTCAGCAGAAATAACATGTTAGATGGCTTCTTTAGTAATATATTTTTAAATGCAATATTCTGATCACATACTCACGCACATAAATATCAAATAAAGTACCCCAAAGTATACAGTAATATGTAGAAACATGTTAGAAATTCCCAAATATGGTCATGATAAAAACAAACAAACACAACAACAACAAATACAAAAGGGACTAAGGAAAGGATATTCATAATAATTTATTTACAAAACTAAATAAAAAGAGAAAATATTTCAAAACAAGAAGCAATTTAGAAAGTACTTAACCAGAACATTTTACAGTTTCTAAGGGACTTGCCCAAATGTCACAATCATTACCTGGGACACAGCCAGAACAAGAATATGCATTCAACTCAGAGCTAAAGGTATTAAGACGAAGTGACCTAAAATAATATTGACTACTGTGGTTAAGTGTTTTATCAAGAATATGTTTCTACCATTTTACTTAGGAATATGGTATAAGCAACATCGAGATATGGTTAGTGAAAATTATATTGACCTGAGTGTTGACATCAAAATCAAAATATATTTGACTAATTTTTATTATCTCTTGTATCTAAGGATACACTCTAATTAAACAGAAAAGGAAAAACAAATTCTCTAAAATATAAGTTACCAAAATAAACACTTGAGTCCTTCCCAGAAAAAGATTTTCAAAATTCTAAAGCAAAATAATCAGTTTTATTTCAGAAAAAAGACAAATATGAATGTTACAGACTATCTAACATTCACATTTACGTGTATATAGTTAAAACATAATGAATCTTAAAGTATTAGTAAGTATATTCCAGTTAATGGAATATATTTACGAAATCAAGTCCATTTGTTTCCATTAACTCTTTTTTTTATTATCAATGCTAATAATATCAAATAATATGAAGAATAATAGTTCTAATCTTCAATCCTTATCTTACCTCAGGAATAAGGAGAGTCAATTTCTTTAACCAATCTTGTAAATGGTCACTATCAGCAAGGCTAGATTTCACTAATGAACAGCAATGTGCCCAACTCACCAAGAGCCACATTGAATAATGTGAAACTAAAGAGAAATTAGAAAAAAATATGACTATAAGGATTTGTACTGTAAAGAAAACACAATGTTCATTAAACATTATCTAGTTATGCAAATCTTTATCTATTAAAAACTACTTTTGTAGAATCCTTACCTTCATGCCTAGACCTGTGATCAGACTGAGCTTTCAAAACTCTGTAAAGTAAAAAAAAAAATCCACCACCACCAATTAAATTCAGCAATACAATAAAAATGACTCAATTTATTACCACAAATCCTTTCAAGTTATACAATGTACTCCCCCAAAAGAATAAATTTTAAGAAAAATATCTATTTTTCCTATAGTCTTTATCTTTTAAAGAAACACTGGTAAAAAATTATTATAGACCACTCCATATGATTGTTCAGATTTAATGAACAATATCTGAGTGAATACAGTATTGATTGAAATAAGTGAACCCTAAGGAAATACTCAGGATTTAGTTACTAAAAAAATGTATATTACAAAGAGAAGTTATAATGGTTTCGACTGCAAACTTCAGACTTCCAATTTTAAAAATAAAATCATACACTGACATATAATGCCCTTCCTTTAGTACTGTTAATGCCAATTTCTATCAGAAATGGTTAAAAGCAAATTATTAAAAAGTAGAGAAAACTAACTTAATTCTGTATTATTTTAGAACCATTTTTCTCCATACATTTAGTTACTTCAGTAGAAAATGTGCTACTACAATTTAAAGTATTAAAAACTTTCATTGTAACAAAACCAATAAATGGGGATTATTTGTCTTATAAATAAATAGTTTGGAAAAGAAAAAACACTGATCTCTAGCATCCTCACTTTGTTATAATTAACAAAGTACCTTTCAAACTCTCAAAAAGAAAGTAAAAAGTACTAAGATACAACTTATGTATCATATATTTGTCCGTATTTCATGTTTAGTTATTATCATATTGGCATAATCAACTTTACCAAAAGCAACCTACCCATCTATCTTTTAAATATATATCATAAGAAGATTTTTGATAACACCGGCAAAATATTTGCTCTAACTGCCTTAATTAATACAAACCTACCATCATATGAACTCAAAATGGGGGCCTATGAAAAGATAACGGTGCATGAACAGGCACTGAGAAAAAACAAGGATGAGGAGCGGGGTTCACGTTACAAAGACTGTAGTAAGTTAAGAATGGAACTGGTAGAATGAAAACAAGAATTGCCACAGAGTGAACCAGCTTGAATAGCAGCAGTTGGTAGCAAACCTGCATGTTTATTTTTTCTCGTGTGAGGCTAACAAAGTCATGTGAACATTTCTTAATTCTCAAGAAATAAAACCAGATTAAAGCAGTTACTGAATTGCCTTGTTACCTCATTGTATTGTGGTATGTTGGAAGAGTGAGGTAGAGTGTGGGTTAGTGAGGACACAGAGGAAGAGTTAAGAATTATTTAAGTGAAGAGTATTGGTGGTTAGGGTATAAAATTTATCTGATCATACAATCAAAGGTATGTTATAGTAATCTCTTCATTTCTACACGTTGTCCATTCCTAAGTTTTACAAACAATGAGACAAGGTATCTGGTACTAAAAATACATTCTTGAGCAAGATCAGATATAGTTCATATAGAACTCAGTGTCTAGTGGAGGTAGATATTAAGCAATGAACGTGAATTCAACTGAGACAGAGACCCAAAAAACAGGGTAAATTATAAAAGAAATAATCTTAAAATAATCATGCTATTTATATGCAACCACTGCCTATGAAGGTGACTTTTAAAAGCATCTAAAAACAGCTATCAGCTATTAGCTATGAATAAGGTCAAGCAATTTCAAACGTGTTTACATTAGCTTTATAAATCATTTGAGTATGATGGCAAACTTCAGCCCAACATAAATACCTACACAATATTTAAAAATTAATTTCACAACTTTAACTTATGTGATTATTAAAGGCATACAGTCAGGTACCCATGTATCAGTCAGCAATTACCACAGTTGAATTTTTGCAATAAAATTTTGTACATTATTTTCAAAAAAAGAAATCTCCACTGTAGCCCAAATTAAATGGGATATCACCTGGCTAAACTATATTCATATACACATATTTCCAGCTCTGTCCACCAAGGGCCTAGAAACAAGGAGTCCTCAGTAGCAATGAGTATACCAAGAACCCATATTTTGTTCCTCCCCAACAGGAACTACAGCTTCTTAAAGAAATGGCTGATTCCAGGACTAAGGTAGAGAAATTACATGCCTTGAGGATCTTACAGTGACAGGAAAAATAAAAAAGGACTCCTTCCCTCCACCCCAAATAATAGGGATATGTCAAAATGACCCATGAACAAGCTTGAGGCGGCCAACTCAGGCATAATTTGAGTAAAGTGAATAGTAATAGTAATGAACTGTAACAAACCGAATGAAAAATAATCCATTAATTCAAACTGATATGAAGTAAAAGGAAGAAGAGAAAACTCTTCTTCAAAACAGAATGTCAACGAATAAGCATAAAAGGAATGGTTGTAAGTCAGAAAATCACTAGTTTACAAACATTTACTAATAACTGAATTAGGCAAGAATCATCTCTGCTGAAAATGAATGAAAGTTTTATGAGGAGTAGCTTCCCACGGGTTACTTTTCATTAGAAAAATTAGAAACCTTACTGTAAAGAAACCTGCAGGAAACAAAATAAACTAGTAAAAATTAATATCATTAATAATGGGACAAACTGACATCACCAGTTATGTATTGAGAAAGACACTTTACTTACAGAGTACCCCTGCTAAAAATGTATATACTCCTGCTAAAAATGTATATAATCTGAATTTAATCATGAAGAACAATCAGGAAAACCTAAATTGAAAGGTGCTTTATAAAGCAACTGGCCTGCACTACTCAGAAATGTCAGTATCATGAGAGGCTAATGAAGTATCCCTGGGTAAAAGGAAATGGAAGAAATACAACCAAATGCAGTACATGATCCTAGACTGGGGAGGGGGGGGAAACACTATAAAGAATATTAATGGGAAAATTTGAGTGTGAACTATATATTAAATAACACTGTCATAACCATGTTAAACTTACTATATTTGAGTGTTTACTCCAATTATTAAGAAAATGTCCTGGTATCGAAGGATTATGGGTAAATGGTCATGATATCTGAACCTTACTCTCACAAAATTCAGGACAATATATAAATAAATATGTGCACAAAGACACACACATACACACACACAGAAAATGAACGTTCGTGATTATGCAATAAAAACTGACAAAATGTTGACAATACACAAATGAAGATGAACAGTAGAAAAGTTAAGATGCCCTAACAGTTTTTCTGCTCACTTAAATGTTTTCAACATGAAATTTTAAAACACTCCATTCTTACTACAAATACATACATAAATTATGTAAAAACTTCATACCTAGGAGCCAGATTATCATACGTATAAGTAACAGACATAAGTCGCTGAATCAAACTGGTTCCTTGGACAAGAACAAGAAATACCTTCAAAACAAAAACATTACAAAAAAATCTTTAAATATGCTAAAACACAAAAATGCATTTTTAACCCCAAACTCCAAATTTGATTTTTATCTATGACAAAGAAAATCATACAGTAAAAATATCAATATTAGAAAATCAGAATTTTGTGACCAAACTTAAGAATAGCAACTTAAAAAAAATGAAAATTTAGAAATACAGAGGCCAAACTATTTTAGTATTATTATTATTTTACAAAACTATTCTTTATATTTGACCCACAAATTCTTTACATGTCACCCACATGGGTGAAAAAAATATATTACACATGTCGGTGGTTTATTGGGGTGGTGAAGGAGAATTATACATTTTTTAATTTTGAAATAAGCAAGTAAGGCCAAGCAGCAACAGAGATCTCAACCATCCTGAAACAGAGAAAAAGATGAATACAGGGCATAGATTCTAGATTAAAAATCCTGAGGATCAATATTTAGTTTGCAGACTTTCAAGCTGCATGATTCTAATAAACTACTTAATTTTTAGGTATTAGTTCTTCTATATAATGGGAATTCTATATAATGTTCTATAGAGTTCTATATAATGGTAGAAAATAATTTGCTAATTTATATAAATAAAGAATTACTGACTCCCTTCTGCAGATCGAAACCCTTCTGGGCACTTATGTTATAAGCACTGTTCCCATCCTGGAGGTTTGAATCCACTGCAGCAGATAACATAGAAAGCACTGTAACACAAGGAATACAATGTGCCACATGAGCAAAAAAAAGAGAGCAGCAACTAAACCTGTCCCTGGTGAAATCAGAACAGCTTTAAGGAAAGCGGTCTAGGCTGGAATTTGAAAGTTCAACTTGAAATCTGAACGTTCTGAAAAGCTTTTTAAGGATAACAAATGAAATAATGCATGACAGTAAATTATGAAAAAATTAGTGTTCTTCCTCACTATCTATAGAATATCAAAACTGGCTAACTTTGTCTCTAGAATTAATATAACAAAGATTTTTGTTCCCAAATAGCTTAATACACTAAGTTCTGATTATGATAAACCAATGGAAAAAAATATTTAGTAAGCACCTTTTCTAAACTATAGAAGTATGTGCACAGAAAAAAATCATAACTATTAATGGTAGTCACCTATGACTAGGAGGATAGGTTCACCTATATATTCCGAATTGTCAATAAGCATGTACTTGCATATACTTTTTAAAAAACAATATTTTTAAATTCCTTATGTATGTAGTTTATATCTATACTATATATATTTATTATTAAAATCTCAAGAGGATGGGGCGCCTGGGTGGCTCAGTCGTTTAAGTGTCTGACTTCGGCTCAGGTCATGATCTCGTGGTTCACGAGTTCGAGCCCCGCGTCGGGCTCTGTGCTGACAGCTCGGAGCCTGGAGCCTGCTTCCGATTCTGTGTTTCCCTCTCTCCCTGACCCTCCCCCCAATTCATGCTCCGTCTCTGTCTCAAAAGTAAATAAACGTTAAAAAAAAAAAAAAACACATTAAAAAAAAAATCTCAAGAGGAAACCGCTAATCAAGGTCAAAGCTGTGAGTTATTTAATGAGTTAATGGAAAGGGGAGCTTTCAAATTATAACTTGGAAAGATTATTCTGGAAAAAAAATTAACTGAAACATTATAGCAATGCAAGGTTAAAGTAAGTAATTGGCAATAAGCAATACTGGAAAACACATTTAGATTACACTGTAGTCTCCATAGTCTATTGTATTAGCTGTAAATGATTTGGAATACTAACAAAATCATCTGGCCCCTTTAATCTCCAAAATTCCAAAAGGGAAATATGCTTCAGGTTTCAATTTTCACCAGTAGTTTCCAACCTATGTTCACTACAGAACCTATTTCTCTAATCAGAAACAACTCACAATTCTAGAGTTTTTAGGGGCAGCTATGAGGTAAGATGCTGTTCTCAAAAGGTTACAAATGAGGAAGAGATCTCACTAAAAACCTGTCTTCATCTGTCCCCATTTCCCAATTCAGGGATGGAACAATTCGAACGGCAAATATTTGATCACATGAACAAAAGAATCCACAGCCAGAAAGAATTCTAATTATACTTGTGGATGTCATCCTGGTTATGGTGCCATTTTCATTCAGCTCTAAATATACCATTCTATCAAGTTGCTTTGTGATGTTAGGGCTGGTACATCATAAACTAAATTCCTCTTTTGCCAGCTGGTTTCTATGAGGTTCCATTAACCTGGGACACTAGAGAGATTACTTCCTTGCTTGTTCTGTCAGCACTGAAACATAAGTATTTAACCCATTTGATTTCAGAAGCCATTGATTTCAGAAGCAGTAGCAGAACCCCTTCCTCAGAGGCCTAAACTGCAGGCCAACAAGATCCTTATAACCTCCTCATTTCTGATAACCCCAAACGTTTTCCATATGCTTCTCAAACCCTAGAGGTGGTGAATGGTTACTCCTTTGGGTTACCTCAACATTTTCCTTTTATATATTTAGTCCTCCAATATATACACGTAAAAACAATTATTTACTTTAAATCACCTCTGTTCAAACACCTAGTGGGGCTTATTTCCTTAAATGGACCCTGACAAATTTAGTATATAAATTACTGTGTAAATGACTAACTAACTACAGTTGGAGTACAGCAGAATGACATTCATTCCTGAAATTTGGATAATAAACTGAAAAACATTACTATTTCATAATTACTACTAAATTTAAAATGAAGGTATCACTTCAGCAGTTACATCATATTGTAGTAGTCTGGGATCATATTCCTTATGCATTAGCGTATTCTTAACTTTATAAAACACAAACAGAATTCATTACTATAATCTAATGGGAACTTCTGTACTTTACCTCTGTTAATCTTGGTATATGAAGACCCTTGGCATGATCACCAGCAGCCTTTCTTGATTTACCAGGCCAAGTTCTTTTCCTATGGCTTTCTGCTATACCAGACCAGGCAAAGACATCGTGATAAGCTAAATCCAAATCAGATGGATCTATTGCAAACTGGCATATTAACTTCAGCAAGCAAGCAAGACAATCTAGCTGCCACTGTGGAGAAGAAGAAAATGTCATTTCCCTATTTTGGTTAATTTAATATGGCCACTATATAACCTGAAATTGAAAGCTAGAAAATAAAATTAAGAGATGAAGTACTGTTGTTTTTCCATGCAAATGACATATACTCCAATATTCTGGAGCCAAAGCAATTCCCCAAAATTGTAAAAAATAACAGAAGATTTTGCACTTTACATAAGGAGACTTAAAATAAAAATATTTTTGGTAAAATATTTCATATGAAAATTAATTTCTGATTTAAAGCTCTACTTTAGAATTTTAAAAACACCTCCTGTGAGTAAATTAGTATCATTTATGTGCAAGATGAAAGTTTCAGAGTGCTCACATCAACAGTTATTTTCCACTCTTCCTAATCCAACTTCCAAATTGTATAGCTATACCAATATTCCAGGTAATGCAGCAATACTACATCAGATTTTCAAGAAAGTTATCAAGACATTTCAGTAAGAATAGTCTTTTTAACAAATGATCCTAGAAAACTGAATAGTCATACTGAAAAAAGTAAATGAAACAAACCCTCAACTTCACTCTACATATAAAAAAATTAACTCAAAATGCATCACAGAAATAAATGCAAATAGTACTTATAGTAGGAAAAAAAAGGGGAACATACTTGCGGTCTTGAAGCAGAGATTTCTAAATAAAATATCAATTTTGTTAAAATTAAAAACCTCTCTGCTTAAAAGACACTGTCAAAATAATGAAAAAAGCAAGCCACAGATTGAATACAAATATTCCCATACATACATGTAGTGGAAAAACTTGTCCAAATTAAGGAAAAAAAAAAAAAAAGTCTTACAACTCTTTGCTAAGGTGGAAAGGAAAAGGAAAAGGAAAGGAAGAACAACAACAACAAAAAAGTCCACGACATGAACAGACACTTCATGAAAGAAAAAAAAAAATCATGGTCTTAAAAAGTATGAAACTTAAGAGATTCAGTGAAAGAAGTACTAATGAAGGAAATTTATAAACACTTACATTAAAAGAAAAAGATCTCAAATCAAGAATCTAACTTTCCAACTTAAGAACTAGAAAAACTATGGGGCGCCTGGGTGGCGCAGTCGGTTAAGCATCCGACTTCAGCCAGGTCACGATATCGCGGTCCGGGAGTTCGAGCCCCGCGTCGGGCTCTGTGCTGACAGCTCAGAGCCTGGAGCCTGTTTCCGATTCTGTGTCTCCCTCTCTCTCTGCCCCTCCCCCGTTCATGCTCTGTCTCTCTCTCTGTCCCAAAAATAAATAAACGTTGAAAAAAAAATTAAAAAAAAAAAAAAAAAAAAAGAACTAGAAAAACTAAACCCAAAGCTAGAATAAGGAAATAATACACAGCAGAGGTAAATAAAACATAATAGAAAGACAATAACAAAAAAAATCAATGTAAATAAAAGTTTATTCTTTGAAAAAAACAAAACCTTTAGCTAGAACTAAAAAAAGAGTGAAATTTGTAAAATCAGACATAAAAGTGGGAATTTTTCTACCAATTCTACAGAAATAAAAAGGATTGTAAGAGTATTATAGATAATTGTAAGCCAAAAAGCCAGATAACCTACATGAAATGGACAAATTCCTAGAAACGCAAAACCTACCAAAACTCAATCCTGAAGAAACAGAAAATCTGAATAGATATATAACTAGTAATGAGATTGAATCAGTATATAAAAATCTCCCAATAAAGAAAGCCTTAGACCTGATAACTTCATTAGTAAATTCTACTAAATATTTAAAGATGAATACCAATCCTTCTCAAATTCTCTAAGAACAGAGCATTCCCAACCCACTCTATGAAGCCAGCACAAGCCTGGTATCAATGAAAGAAAAAGTCACTACAAAAAAATTACAGACCAAGATCCCTGAGGATTAATGATGCAAAAATTCTTGAAAAAACGTTAGCAAACAGAATTTAGCAACACAATAAAAGAATTGTACATGACCAAGTAGGATCTGTTCTTGGAATGCAAGGATGGCTCAACATACAAGAATCAATCAATACTCCACAACAAAATGAAGAAAAAAGACCACCTGATTATTTCAATTGATTACATGCAGAAAAAGCACATGAAGTAATTCAACACTCTTTCATGATAAAAACACTCAACAAAATAGAAAGAGGTTAAGCATTGGACTCCTGAACTCAGCTCAGGTCATGATTCCAGGGCCATGGGACTGATGGCTATCTCGGGCTCCATGCTGAGAATGGAGTCTGCTTAAGACTCTCTCTTTCTCAGCCCCACCCTCCACCATTGCTCACGCAGTGAGCAGGCAAAAACTCTAAAATTGAAAAGAGAAAGAAAGAAAGAAAGAAAGAAAGAAAGAAAGAAAGAAAGAAAGAAAGAAAGAAAGAAGAAAGAAAGAAAAGAAAAGAGAGGAAGGAAGGAAGGAAGGAAGGAAGGAAGGAAGGAAGGAAGGAAGGAAGGAAAACAAACTACCTGAGCATAAATAAAAGCCACATATGAAAAACCCACAGTGAAAATCATATTAAATTGTGAAAGACTAAAAGCTTCTCCACTAAGATGAGGAATACCGGCTTTCCTCACTTCTATTCAGCATAGTAGGGGAAGTTTTGGCCTGAACACTTAGGCAAGAAAAGAAACAAAAGGCATCTAAGTTAGAAAGTAATATTATCCATTTGTAGAGGATATATAGAAAACCTTAAAGATGCCAAAGAATAGCTCTTAAGATAAATGAATTCAGCAAAGTACAGGATACAAAGCCAACACACAAAATTCACTTCCATAGGTGAACAATGAGCAATATGAAAAGGAAATTACAAAAATAATTCAATTCACAATAGCATCAAAAGAATAAAATACTTAGGAATTAACCAAGAATATGAAAGTCCTCTACAATGAAAATTATAAAACAATGCTGAAGAAAATTAAAAACAATACATGAAAACACATCACATGTCCATGGATTGGAAGACTTATTATTACTCAAAACAATCCGTAACAAAATATGACATTTTTTGCAGAGAAAAAAAAAAACAAAACAAAACAACCCACGCTAAAATTCAAAGGGATCTCACGGGACTCCAATGCCAATAGAATCTTAAAAGAAAAGAACAAAACTAGAGGACTGACACTTCCTGATTTCAAAACTTACTACAGACCTACCGTAATCAACATGATGCGGTATTGGCATCAGACACATATGCAAATTAATGGAAAAGGGGCACCTGGGTGGCTCAGTTGGTTAAGTGTCCAACTCTTGATTACAGCTCAGGTCATGATCTCCCAGTTCGGGAGTTCAAGCCCCACTTGGGATTCTGTCTCCTCTTTCTGCACCTCCCCCTCTTGTTCTCTATCTCTCTCTCAAAAGAAATAAAAATAAACTTGAAAAAAAAGATTAATGGAAAGGAATAAAGCACCCAGAAATAAACCCTCACATTTATGGTCAAATGATTTAATAAAAAATTTTTTTTTCAACGTTTTTTATTTATTTTTTTGGGACAGAGAGAGACAGAGCATGAACGGGGGAGGGGCAGAGAGAGAGGGAGACACAGAATCGGAAACAGGCTCCAGGCTCTGAGCCATCAGCCCAGAGCCTGACGCGGGGCTTGAACTCACGGACCGCGAGATCATGACCTGGCTGAAGTCGGACGCTTAACCGACTGCGCCACCCAGGCGCCCCTATGGTCAAATGATTTTTAACAAGGGTGCCAAGACGATCCAATGGGAGAAATGACAGTATTTTCAAAAAACAGTGCTGAGAAACCTTGAATATCCACATGCAAAAGAATAAAGTTGGACCCTAACACACTAAAACACTATATACAGAAATTAACTCAAAATAAATCAAGGCCCTACAAACTTCAAGCTGTATTACAAAGCTTGAATCATCAAGACAGTATGGTACTGGCACAAAAACAGACACTCAGATCAATGGAACAGAATAGAGAACCCAGAAATGGACCCACAAACATATGGCCAACTAATCTTTGACAAACCAGGAAAGAATATCCAATGGAATAAAGACAGTAAAGACAGTCTCTTCAGCAAGTGGTGCTGGGAAAACTGGACAGCGACATGCAGAAAAATGAACCTGGACCACTTTCTTACACCATACACAAAAATAAACTCACAGTGGATGAAAGACCTAAATGTAAGACAGGAAGCCATCAAAATCCTCGAGGAGAAAGCAGGCAAAAACCTCTTTGATCTTGGCTGCAGCAACTTCCTACTCAATACCTCTCCAGAGGCAAGGGAAACAAAAGCATAAATGAACTATCGGGACCACATTAAATAAAAAGCTTCCCCACAGTGAAGGAAACAATCAGCAAAAGAAAAAGGCAACTGACAGAATGGGAAAAGATACTTGCAAACGACATATCAGATAAAGGGTTGGTATCCAAAATCTATAAAGAACTTACCAAATTCAACACCAGAAACACAAATAATCCAGTGAAGAAATGGGCAAAAGACATGAATAGACACTTCTCCAAAGAGGACATCCACATGGCCAACTGACACATGAAAAAATGCTCAACATCACTCATCATCAGAGAAATACAAATCAAAACCACAATGAGATACCACCTCCCACCTGTCAGAAAGGCTAACATTAACAACTCAGGCAACAATAGATGTTGGCGAAGATGCGGAAAAAGAGGATCTTTTTTGCACTGCTGGTGGGAATGCAAACTGGTGCAGCCACTCTAGAAAACAGTATGGAGGTTCCTCAAAAAATTAAAAATAGAACTACCCTATGACCCAGCAATTGCACTACTAGGCATTTATCCAAGGGATACAGGTGTGCTGTTTCGAAGGGACACATGCACCCCAATGTTTATAGCAGCACTAGCAACAATAGCCAAAGTATGGAAAGAAATGTCCATCAATGGATGAATGGATAAAGAAGAGGTGGTGTACGTGTGTATGTGTGTGTGTGTATATATATACATATATACCATAAAGATATGAAATCTTGAAGAATGCAATCATAAAGAATGAAATCTTGCCATTTGCAACTACGTGGATGGAACTGGAGGGTATTATGCTAAGCGAAATCAGTCAGAGAAAGACAAGTATCATATGACTTCACTCATATGAGGACTTTAAGACACAGAATAGATGAACACAAGGGAAGGTAAACAGAAATAATATAAAAACAGGGAGGGGGACAAAATACAAGAGACTCTTAAATATGGAGAACAGAGGGTTACTGGAGGGGTTGTGGGAGGGGGGGATGGGCTAAATGGGTAAAGGGCATTCAGGAATCTACTCCTGAAATCATTGTTGCACTATATGCTAACTTGGATGTAAATTAAAATAAATAAATTAGTTAAAAATAAATAAATAAATAAATAAATAAATAAATAAATAAAGGCCCTAAATTTAAGAGCTAAAACAATAAAACTCTTACAAGAAAAAGTAGGATAGAAGCTTGATGACAAAGGATTTGGACACATGATTTCTTGGATAGGACAGGTAACAAAAGAAAAAACAGACACACTAGACTTCATTAAAATTAAAAGATTTCATGCACAAGGCTATCCACAGAGTAAAATGGTAACCCACAAATGGGAGAAAACATCTGCAAACTATATAAAGGTTTAATATTCACAATATATAAAGAACTTCTAAAACTCAACAAAAACCCAACAACCTGATTCAAAAACGAGCCCAAGAGTTGAAAAGACAGTTCTCTCAATGGCCAAAGGACATAAGAAAAGATGCTCAACTTCACTGTTTATTAAGAAATGCAAATTAAAACAAGATAGCACTCAACACCCATTAGGATGGTTGATATCAAAAAACCAGGAAATAAAAATGTTGGCAAATATGTACAGAAACTTGTGCACTCTTGGCAGAGATGTAACATGGTTTAACTGCTGTGGGAAACGACATGGTGGTTCCTCAAAAAATCTAAAAACATAATTACCATATGACCCAGCAATTCTACTCTTGAAGAAATGAAAGCAGGGTCTCAAAAATATTTATACACCTATATTCATAGCAGCATTATTCACAATAGGTAAAATATGGAAGCAACCCATGAATGCATGGATATACAAAATGTAGCACATGCATACGATGGAATATTATGTATGCAGCCTTAAAAAGGAAGGAAATTCTCCAATAGACTACAACAAGGATGATGCTGGAGGACATTTTGCTAAATGAAATAAGCTAGTCACAGAAAGACAAATACCACATGATTCCACTTAAAGGAGGTACTCAGAGTCAAAGTACAATGGTGGTTTGTCATGGGTTGGGGAGAGGGGACGATGGGGAGTCACTGTTTAATAGGTATAGTTTTAATTTTACAAGATGAAAATAGTAATGGGGTTGGATGATGGTGATGATTCCACAACAAGGTGAAGGTATGTAACACCAGTGAACTACATACACACTTAAAAATGGTTAATTAAGATAGTAAACCTTAAGTGTATTTTACCAAAATTAAAAAGGGCAAAGCACCATGAGGTAACACTACATACCCAGTAGAATAGCTCAAATTAAAAAGACTGACCACACCAACTGTTGAAGATATGAAGCGACTGGAACTCCCGTAAGTCGCATGGTACAACTGCTTTGGAAAACACGTTGGCAGTTTCTTACAAAGTTAATCTTACATTTACCATATTATTCAGCAATTTCTTTTCTTGGTATTTACCCACAAGAAACAAAAACATACGTATACAAAAAGATTTGTATATGAACATCTGTCAACTTTATTCATAACAGCCCCAAACCAGAAACTCAAACGTCCATCAAGAGGTGAATGGATGGGGCACCTGGGTGGCGCAGTCGGTTAAGTGTCCGACTTCAGCCAGGTCACGATCTCACGGTCTGTGAGTTCGAGCCCCGCGTCGGGCTCTGGGCTGATGGCTCAGAGCCTGGAGCCTGCTTCTGATTCTGTGTCTCCCTCTCTCTCTGCCCCTCCCCCATTCATGCTCTGTCTCTCTCTGTCCCCAAAATAAACATTAAAAAAAAAAAAAAATTAAAAAAAAAAAAAAAAAAAGAGGTGAATGGATAAGGAATAGTATACCTATAAAAGGATATACTACTCATCAATAAAAACTAACAACCAACCAATGCATGCAACATTTATCAGGCTCAAAATACATGTTGACTAAAAGACACCAGTTACAAAGAATACGTATTGTAGTATTCCATTTACATGGAATTCTATTAAATGCAAATGTAATCTTTTAACAACAAAAAGCAGATCAGTAGTTGCTTAGGGCTGGATGGTTGGAAGAAGGGAGGAACTGATGGTAAAAAAGCAGGACAGAACTTCTGGTGTAATAGAAATATTCTATATTTTGTTTGTGTTGGTGGATTACACAATTATATACATTTTCCAGAACTTAAAGGTTCTTTTTTTTTTTTTTTTTAAAGTAAATTCATTACCAGAGCACCTGGATGGCTCAGTCGGTCAAAGCATCCGTCTTCGGCTCAGGTCATGATCTCACGGTTCGTGGGTTCTAGCCCCGCATCAGGCTCTGTGCTGACAGCTCAGAGCCTGGAGCCTGCTTTCAATTCTGTGTCGCCCTTTCTCTCTGCCCCTCCCCCACTCATGCTGCCTGTCTCTCTCTCTCTAAAATAAACATTTAAAAAATAAATAAGTTCATTATGTACTGAGTATACCTCAACTCATCACCTACAAAAATTAACTTAAAATGGATCAAAGACCTAAATGTTTAAAAACTAGAACTATAAAATTCTTTATCTTGACAGAGAAAAAGAAAGAGAGCATGCACAAGCATGTGAGAGGAGAGAGAGAGAATCCCAGGCAGGCTCCCACCTAACGCAGGGCTCCATCTCACAAACCCTGAGATCACAAACCCTAAACGCAGGGCTCCATCTCACAAACGCAGGGCTCCATCTCACAAACCCTGATTCAAAACCAAGAGTTGGACGCTTAGTGGACTGAGCCACCCATGCACCCCCAAAACTGTAATTCTTGTTTTTAATGTATTTTTTTAAATGTTTATTTATTTTTGAGAGCTATTGAGTGGGGGAGGAGCAGAGAGGAGGGAGACAGAAGATCCAAAGCAGGCTCTGCAGTGACAGCACACAGCCCAATGTGGGGCAGGAATTCACAAACCATGAAATCATGACCTGAAGTCAGACAATTAACTGACTGAGCCACCCAGGCACCCCAAAACTATGAAATTCTTAAAAGAAAACAGAGTCATCAATATCTGTGACTTTGGATAATATACTACTTCCAAGAATGAACCTTGGGGGTGCCTGGGTGGCTCAGTCGTTTAAGTGTCTAACTCTTGACTCTGGCTCAGGTCATGAACTCTTGGGGTGAGTTCCAGCCCTGTGTGAGGCTCTGGACTAAGTGCAGAGCCTGCTTGGGATTCTTTCTCTCTCAGCCCCTGCCTCCACTGGTGCTTTCTCTCCCTCTCAAAATAAATAAACTTAAAAAAAAAAAAAAAAAAAAAAAAAAGAATGAACCTTAAAACATTATGCTTAAGTGAAAGAAGCCAGTCACAAAGGACCATGTACATATTGTATGGCTCCATTTATATGAAATGTCCATAATAGGCAAATCCATAGAAAGTAGAATTAGATTAGTGTTTTCCCAGGGCTGAAATGTTTGGGGGAAAATGAGGAATGATTGCTAATGAATATGGCATAGGGTGTTTCCTTCTGAGGGGATCAAACTGTTCTGGCATTAGTGGTAATGTTTGCACAAGTCTGTAAATATACTAAAATATCACTGCTTTTTAAAAGGCTGAATTTCATTATATGTGAATTCTATCTCAAAAATTTTTAATTTAAAAGTATACCTCAACTATACCTCAATTAAAAGGAAAAAAAACTAAGAAACAAGAATGACTGAATTTGTAAGTATTCTATAATATGTGAAGAGAGATGCATTATAAATAGGGGTGTAAGCTGGCTTGCAAACTGTGTCTCAGGCATACTTAGTAGCATCTCAGGCATTGCCAGGCTACAATGTGTCATATTTGGTAGTTAACATTATCTTATTAGTAATACTTCATAAAAATATCTACAATTTCAAAAGAAACAGAGAAAAAACCTTTAGCTTATGACTGATTTCCTGTAAGCCTTATTCCAAACTAAACTTAGAGCAAGTCTGCAAACAAAATTCCTATAAATGACACATAACTACTTGTTAACACATTTAAAATCTCCCACTTTGCCAAAGAACTAAAAAGCACATTAGAATTCTAAGAGAATTAATGGGGTAGTAGACATGACTAATAAAACGCAACAGATGTTATAAGTCACAGAACTATACTAATTAATAACTGAAGAGAGGTATCTATTCTAAAAGGAAAATATCATAGTAAAATATATTTAAAAATAGAAAAATAAGTACTGAAACCAGTGGTAAGAATAACAACTTGGTACATAATGACAGGTTTTCTAAATCTATTTTCTTTTACTAACTTGGTATTAAATTAAGAACACTTGACTCCTAGGTTCTAAGGTAATTCTAAACCACAGTACTAAAAAGTTAGTATTTGAATGGAATGTTTGATAATGCTACTCTACTTTGTTGGAAGTCAGGAAAGGGAGCATCCTTTCCATTTAGTTCAAAGCCAGATTCTGCAGTTTGGTATAGCAGTATCAATTTTTTAATATTCCACAATTTTATTTTCTTAATACTATATATAGAATAGTGCTTCTTCACGTTAATAGTTTATTTAAAAAAAAGACAAACTTCCTTTTTGTTAAGTGCAAATGATTTTGTGAAATACTTTTTAAAAAATCTGTAGGGGCACCTGGGTGGCTCAGTCGGTTGAGCATCCGACTTCGGCTCACGCCATGACCTCACAGTTTCTGAGTTCGGGCCCCGCGTCGGGCTCTGTGCTGACAAGCGCAGAGCCTGGAGCCTGCTTCAGATTCTGTGTCTCCCCCTCTCTCTGCCCCTCCCATGCTCACACTCTGTGTCTGTCTCTTGATAATAAATAAACATTAAAAAAAAAAAAATCTGTAGCCAAATTCAATATCTGTAAAATCTTCTCAGGGCTTACTCTCAATTCCTGCACCTAATTCATTTCAGACCAGTCACAAATGGTCTAAAGACACTTATTTGAGTAGCACTACTATAAAGGAAGAAATACTCAAAACAAAATGAAACACTGAAAAAGAATGTTTTCCAAAATTTGAAGACATATAAACCAGTTCTTTTAAAAGCATCCAAACATTAAGACTGTATAAATACTAATATGTAATTTATTTACCTAAAGGAAAAAGATTTACAAATTACCCATAATTCAGAGTCATGAACTTTGGCACTTAAATTTTAACAGGTGTCATGGAGAATTCTTATGAATAATTTTTATCAGATACCGTATTTTTCAAAACTTAGTCTTACTACACTCTATAATCTTCCTTACTACAACAAAGCATGCGGCAAAAGATATACTTGCTAACAAAAAATGGAAGTGCTTAAGATAGGACACTATTAACTGGTTAAAAACTGGTTTCACTTACCACAGTCCAGGATTCCTGCTCTTTAGGCTCCAGAATTCCAGAATTAAAAATTTCTAATAACTGTTGAAGCCCTCCAGCAGCAACAAACTGTAAGCAATTGTGAGAGTACCAGTAAGAGAGATGCAGCTACAAAATGTCTTGAAGACCTGCTTTTGATTCAGTAACTGGATGTGTATTTATGTATACGTGTGTGTAAAATATGCATCTTTAATCTAGGAAATTACTCTGATTTAAATAACCAAAATAACTTCTATGTAAAGTGATAACATACCTTATTTTCAAGAAATTTTTAAAACAAGATTCTTGCAAAAATCCATAAACGTATCTTTAAATTCCATTGACAATTTAACTATAGACACTGAAGTGTCCTAACAAAGTATTCCAATAAAGGAAGAAAATAAGTGTACCAAGGCATTAAATAATCTCACCTTATTACTGTGATTTACAGTAATACATGACTTTTAAACTATCCTTTATTTTACTAAATTTAAAATTATTAATTATGATACCTACTTTTGGAAAATTAGGGATAATTTTTATCAACACACTATTTAACACATATGATCAAACCTTGCAACTCCAGGAATTTTTACTATTTTCCACTTGATCTTCACTTGAATCATCTGAATCTGGATAAAGATCACTGTAACTTCCCTGTGGGAACAGCAAAAAATAAAAATAAAAAAATAAAATAAAATAACGGTAAGAGGGGTGCCTGGGTGGCTCAGTCAGTAAATCATCTGGCTCTTGATTTCAACTCAGGTCATGATCTCACGGTTTGCAAGTCTGAGCCTCGCATCAGGCTCTGCACTGACAGTGCGGAGCCTGCTTGGGATTCTGTCTCTCTCCTTCTCTCTCTCTGACCCTCCTGCACTCTAAGTAAATAAATAAACTTCAAAAAAATGTTTAAAAAAAAATGAGAGAAGGTGGCAGGAGAAAAAAATTATTCTAGAATTAAAAGATAATAGGGGCGGTCTGGGCAGCTCAGTTAAGCTACTGACTCTTGATTTCGGCTTAGGTCATGATCACATGGCCGTGAGATCAAGCCCTGCTTCAGGCTCCATGCTGAAGATGGAGGCTGCTTAGAATTCTCTCTCTCCCCTCCCTCCCTCTCTCTCAAAAAAATAAAAACAGAAACAAAAAACCCACCACATTCTTGGAACACCATGGTGGCTCAGTCAGTTGAGCATCTGACTTGATTATCACTCAGGTCATGATCCCAGGGTTGTGGGATAGAGCCAACTATCAGGCTCCGCACTGAGCCTGAAGATTGCTTAAGATTCTTTCTCTCTTGCTCTCTCGCTCTCCCTCTCCCCCACTCACATAATCGCTTGCTCTCAAATAAACAAACAAAAATAAATAAATAAAAAATAAAAGAATATAACACGTTCTGGAATTTGGCTCCAGAGAAAATACAAGTATTTGACCATAAGAATGGAAATGCAATTACCGTTGACTCTCTCCTTATCCTCCTGTTAGGTTTTCCCAGTGCTTCAATAATTTCCAGGGCATATAATAGCTTGTGAGCACTCTTAATTTTGAGAAGTTCTTTCCAATTAAGTCCATCATTACTCTTAAATTAAGAAAGGAAAAACACAGGTTTTCTCAAGCCAACTTACTAAGGGATCTCTCCCCATCAAAAAAAATTTAAAGAAATGAACACTATATAAGAACTCAAATATTACATATACCTTGAAATATGTTCAAACCTATGAAGACCAACTGTATTAACTAGTATTCATGGTATGCTTAAAACACCAATTTTTCATTAAATTTTATTAAAATTAATATGCAAACAGCAGCACAGGAAAAAAAACAACTCTATCTTATTAACTTTTAAAACAGATGAGGCAATGCAACATCTTCCCAATGAAAAAAACCTATGCAGCCTAGCTGAATGCAACAACTTTTAAAGATACAGAAGCAGTAAAGTCTATTATTTAATACTTATAAAAAGTTACACCTGCACATTTAGAAGTCATATGCAAATACATAAACCTTAAAATACTGTTATTCTCTACTCACAATTTATGAAATGATATTCACACAATGTGCATCTCTGATAATATTATTAGACCTACTCTGAGTCATCAACCAACATTTCTCAGGCTTACCTTGTTCACATCTAAATCATTTGAGATACGTGACCTTCTGAAATCACATGGCCAAGTCCCAAGTCTTAGAAAACCATTAGCGAACAACATTAGGACACTGTTTTTTCATTCATCGTGTACGTGTTCTATTGCTATCTCCACCTAACCCTTTATTATATAGCTTTGAAAGAATAATTCTTTACAAAGATATCTAACACTTACACTTGTGAGGTCATGCCCCAATAGGAATATTTAAAACATATAGCAGTATGAAACACTAATATAAAGGCAAATTATGTTTTTTAAATATAATTTCAGAAAACATCCTTGCCTTGTATTAGGCCCACATTATTAAGTCTAACAAGTAAATGAACATTAAAATGAACTGTCACTTTTTATCCATTAAATGGGCAAAATTTTACTAAGGATACACAAGCAATCTTATACACTGCCAGGAGGAATATAAAATGGTACCATCCTCTAGGAGAGCAAAAAGATGTTATGGGTTTACCTGTTCGTCTGAGATATTCTGGAATGCCATCAACATATTAGGACATGTAGGAAGAAGCATCAGTAGCTCCCATACACGCCTAGAGAGATTTTCTGCATGAAGATGAAGTTCTTCACATCTTAAGCTCTACACAAATAAGAATAACTGCTTATCAAGACAGATCACTAAAAAAATAAACCTAAATTTAAGTTTAACTTTTTTGCATAAAATCCTTGATTATCAAATTTGGTAACATTTTTTAGTCTTACTTTACTTTTTAATTTTTTGAATGTTTATTTATTTTTAAGACAGAGAGAGAGAGAGAGACAAGAGTGTGAGCAGTGGATGGGCAGAGGGAAGGAGACACAGAATTAGAAGCAGGCTCCAGGCTGTCAGCACAGAGTCTGACACGGGGCTTGAACTCACGTACTGTGAGATCATGACCTGAGCCAAAGTTGGACGCTTTAACCTACTGAGCCACCCAGACGACCCTAGTCTTACTCTAAAAGTAAGAAATAAGCCATTTGTTCCATAGTAAACAATTTTAATTTTTTAAATGTTTATTTTTGAGACGAAGGGAGAAAGAGGGTGAGTGGGGGAAAGGCAGAGAGAGGAGGAGACACAGAATGCGAGGCAGGCTCTAGGCTCTGAGCTGTCAGCACAGAGTCCGACGCAGGGCTTGAACCCACGAACTGTAAGATCATGACCTGAGCTGGAGTTGCACACTTTGACTGAGCCACCCAGGCATCCCAACAATTTGTTTTTTAATTATTACTTATAAACAACAGATATATTTATTCAATAAATTGATTATGTCAAAGTAGTAGTTTTTAAACTTGTTATTGGATGCTTTTGGGAAAAAAAAAGTGACCTGTAAATCTTGATACTTTAATTCAGGAAACTTTTCAAATAGAAGTGAAAACATCTGTCTTACAAAGCCATTCAAGTAAATTTCAAGAACATTATCAGGTCACTATTCTAACTACAACAAAGTCTTGGTGAATTAAATCCTTGACCTTACACATTTGGTAAAAGAGTACATCTTTTTTATTTTGCTAATCCATATATTATTTTCCAGTCTCACATAAGCAGAGATTAAGAGGAAAGCAAACAATTTTTTAAAAGCTACTTTTTTCCATTATCATTTGTTAAATTTGAACTCTGTAAGATGCTGAGATAATAGTAACCTGAAAAAGGTTTCAGAAAATATGTAAGAAATAGGCAAGTTTCCTTTTTTTAAAAAAATTACAGCACAACCCCAAGAAGTAAATAAACAGCTAAAGCTAAAATTTACAATTTTGGAATTTTCCAGGGTATGAATTTGTGTATTATTCTATTACTACTGCTGTCATAATGACTTTTTGCTAGGATACAATGGATGCCAAAGGAATCTTCTGTAGATCTATAAATAGTTCTTTCTGTATAATGATATAAAGCTAGCATATATCTGAAAACAAGGAAATCTTAAGAGTCTCAAAGTATCCTTTGCTTTTCACAACCCTAATGAAGAGAAGCAACCCAAAGTAACATTTTTAGTTCAGTTGGGGAAATGGCACTGAAAATTCTTCAGTAACATAAATTCATTCCTTTGTAAACACCAAGTTTAAAAGACAGAAAAGTAAGGCTGTACTCTGTGCAAAGAAACAATTTGAAGGAAAAAAAAAATCCCAGGTGCAAATGTATGTGCTAGGTTATGATTAAAAAGCCCCACAACATGGGTCATTCATAGCAAAGATCCTCTGTTTTTATTTTTGTAACCTTCCACAAGACCAAACCAGTTTTGGGAAAACAAAGGAACCCCACATCAACAATGGTATACTTGCCACAAAGTTCAAAAAAAGACCTGCTCAAAACTGAATTCTTCCTCTCCAGTTCAGGCCTCATCAGGACTATTACAATGGCCTATTCACTGGGCCTCCTACCTCCAAGTCTTTGTTTTCTCTAATACATCCATCACACTAACACCTACACTTTGTTTCTAATACCCCATAAAAGATTTCATTTTGTTGCTTTAAAATGTTCCACGATAATGGCAAGCATTTTACACAGAAGAAAAATCTCATATGGCCCTTTGTGGTATAGGTTCCAATCTCCTTTTCATTTTTTAATTACACTATATTCACACTCCCAGTATTTCAAACATGCCATTCACTTTTTCTCTGAATCTATAATGCTTCTCTTTGCTCTTAGCAGCAGGACCCAATTTGAAAGACTCTCCTTTTGCAAAATCTTCCCCAAATTTTTGTTCCCTATGTTCCCACATCTGTATAGCAACCCCCAAGAAAACGGAATTCTTCTAATTATCCTTCTCTCTTTTAAACTGCCCATACAGTGCTGACATGAAGTAAAAGGTCATTAAGTATTTGTGGTATAAAATACAAAAGGTTAAAAAAAAAAAAAATGGAGGCTCATAGGGATCTGTTACTAATTATTCTGCTTGAACAAAAGAAGAATTTCTTAGGAATTTAAAAACTTGCCACCACAAGAAACCCCAAGCTATGAGGAACATAGGGCTCCACAGCAGTTACCAATGCATCCACAATCAAACATATTTTGGAAACAGGGAAAAAAGTCACTTAACATTCTTGGGAAAGAAACAATAAGCACTATTTTCTTTGGCACTCAATCTCAAAATAATAATTCACTGCATGAGACACATGAATGAATATCATCTTAGGATAAGTCCATTTAAAGGCATTAAAATATACGTATACATAGACATATATATATATGTATATATATATGCATATATATATACATATATATATATATGTATATATATACCTATATGTATATATATATATCTATCTCAGCAGACTAATACTGAATCCTTCAGGTGATCTCACTCTTTTTACATACCATCTTCACAGTGATCACCCACACCTTACTTCTTCAGACCAAACCCCTTCTCTGAGCTCCAAACACAATTATATATGATTCCTTGACATTACCACTTAATGTCCCAGGAGCATCCATTCTTCATCTCAAATGGAATCTATCCAGTTGCTCAAGACAGAAACCTGGATGCCATGTCCTGTTTTCCTTCTTCCTGAACATGAGCCTATCTCCACTCCTAATCCAATCCACAACCAAATTATGTTGTTCTGACCTGCAGTCCACTTAATTTATCCACTCCCTTCATTCTATTCCAGGGCACCGTCAGGGCTTTCTTGAACTACTGCATTAGGTTCCTTATTACTTTTTCTACTTTTACCAAACAAACCTATTACCTTAAAAACCAAAATCAGAATGTGTGCTCCTTCCCTCTGCTTAAAACATCTTACTGCTGATCACCTTACAAGGTGAAAAGGAGTAAAATAAAAACACGTTGCATGGCCAGACTGGTTCTATTCACCTTTCCTATCTTATTCCTCTCATTCCTCTCTCCTACTAGCCTCCACATTCTACTCATTATTAGCACTCCAACAATTCCTACACCTGCCTGATTCCTTATATGAAGGGCTTCAGGAATCAGATTACTGTATGCAGGCAATCCCTCAATTGTCTTCATTTAGGTGGCTCCTTTTCATCCTTCTAGCTCAGGTTACATATGGTTTCCTTCAGAGAAACCTTCCCTGACCAAATAATATATATGAGTTTCTGCCTATCCCTACTCCCTAATAACGTTAGTTTTAGCAGCCATCTGTGTCTAAATTTTAGCTGTTTAACCAAAACTATCTGCTAGGCATATCAATTATTTATCTTTCCCACTAGACCGAATGAAGGCTGAAACTGCCTATTTTGATCCTTGTAAAACAATACTTAAAACACACTAGTTTTGGATATTAGGCCGTTAAATACCTAATGAATAAATAAATGGACTCATAGGTTTTATTGCACTTACAAGTACAATATTTTCCACTCAACAGAAAGACAAACAATATACTGTAAAAATAAAATGATATAGTCACCTCAGTATCTTCCACTGCCACTTTTCCTGAGGGTGGTTTAAATGATGCAAGCATCTCTAATAAATCAAAAAGAGTAGTTAAATGAGGTTCTTGTAAAAGCAAAAGCATAGGAATGTTGTCCTTCTGAGGGGGTGGTAGGCAAGATGCAGGCAGCTGAACACCTTCCCCTTTCCGTTCTCTTCTTGGTGCACCCAAAGATACAAATACCATCTAT
This sequence comes from Leopardus geoffroyi, assembly GCF_018350155.1. Lineage (NCBI taxonomy): Eukaryota > Metazoa > Chordata > Mammalia > Carnivora > Felidae > Leopardus > Leopardus geoffroyi. The sequence continues at coordinate 79,383,139 of NC_059336.1, forward strand.
AAAATTAGAGCAAAGGGGAAAAGTATAATATTAAGTATAAAATTAAAGTATTATGTATAAAATAACTTCACAAACCCCCCCACAAAACTTCACACACAATTAAAACAAAAGCAATAATTGTTTTTGAAGGATACCTTCAACTATTCAACTGTTGACTTTAATAGTCAATACACATCATTAAAACTTGGGCACCTGGGTGGTTCAGTCAGTTAAGAGTCTGACTTTGGCTCAGCTCATGATCTCACCCTTTGTGAGTTTGAGCCCCACATCAGACTCTCTGCTGTCAGTGCAGAGCCTGCCTCAGATCCTCTGCCCCCTTACTCTCTGCCTCTCCCCTGCTCACACATGCACACTGCCCCCCCAAATAAATAAACATTAAAAGTCAAACCACATTTGTGTGTACCTGCATATCCTTAAAACCAAGCTCATGAAGTGCTTTTTCATCATAATCTGTTGTTAACTCATGTCCAGATGAAATCATCCTGACAGGTCCCATAAGGCCTCCTTCAAAACAGCAGAAAACATTAAATGAACATTTTTATAAAAACTTATTTGCTGACATGAATACATGGTTACAGTATGTGAGCCTTCCTCCTAAAGAGCCTCATTTCACTAAATTAATCCCTTACTCTGCTTTATCTTTCTTAAATACTTAACGAGCATCTGACATTATGTATCTTTCTCTCCTCCAAAAAAAAAATCCCAGTTCCATAAAGGCAGACATTTTATTACATTCAGAGATGTATTCCCAGTACTAGAACATAACAGGCATTCAAATTTTATTGTTTAATCCATGAACTTTTTTTAAAAAAGGAAATGCTTGACAGAGTAGGAAATTAAGCAACATGATGAAATATCAGAGGAATGATTTAAACTTAAGTATTGTTCAATTTTATAAACTTCATGTAGAAAAATTCCATTGGATGGACACTACACAGCTCAAGAATGAGTGAGGTAGGCCTACTGCTTTCCATAATGATGCAATTCTTCACCAAAACTGTGTTACTATAATTCCTTAAATGTTTAAAGGCTAGTACCAAAACTCATCTATTACCCTTTTTGGTTTTCCTCTCAGAACTTCTGATATTGCTTAGTGTATTCACAGTTTATTATTCAGAATAATTTCATCAAATTTAAAATAAAAATTCCATTAAGATTTCAGATAGAATACATTAAGACATAAATTAACTTGGTATCTCTATTATAATATGTGTACAGAAACATGCTAGGCATACCCACTTAGTCAAGTGTTCATTTATATATCTCAATAAAAACTCTACATTCAACTTCTGATACTTTGGCAGGTTTTTATTAAATGTCTTTTCTACCTTACTGAGATAATACAATCTATGATTATTTATATTTTTTACAATATTGAGACAAAAAAATCCTTAGTTGTGATGGAATGCTAAGACAATATATAGCTGGTTTGGTTCCCAGTGTGTCAGATACTCTAAGCACACATAACTTTGTTCCAAAAAGAATTAAGATGGCTAGTACTTGATTTAGGCTCTTGAATTCTATTTGGTATGAGACAGGCCTACACTTACTATACGTTAACTTTTGATTATAATGGTTTGAATTGGCTTTGATAATTAACGGAGGTTTCCATCTTTTACCAGTTTCTTAAAAAAATATTTATTTTTTTATATTTATTTTTGAGGGGGATGCGGGAGAGGCGGGGGGGGTGGTGGGCGGGAAACAGAGACTCAGCAGCAGGCTCCATACTGTCAGTGCAGACCCCGACGTGGGACTCGAACTCACAAACCATGAGATCATAACCTGAACCAAAAGGAAAAGTGGGGTGCTTAACTGACTGAGCCACCAGGTGCTCCTCTTTTACCACTTTTGAAAGCGTCTTTTTTAACATAAGAACTGCTTAGTCCTTAAGAGTTCTGGAAAGAGTTACCAACTTTTAAAAATTTTAAGTCTTTTTTTTTTATTTTTTTTAACGTTTTTATTTATTTTTGAGACAGAAAGACAGCATGAACAGGGGAGGGTCAGCAAGAGGGAGACACAAAATCTGAAACAGGCTCCAGGCTCTGAGCTGTCAGCACAGAGCCCGACGCGGGGCTTGAACTCACAGACCGCGAGATCATGACCTGAGCCGAAGTTGGCCGCTTAACCGACTGAGCCACCCAGGTGCCCCAAAAATTTTAAGTCTTAATTCAATAAATGTTTCTAACCAATAATAAGCAACAAAAAATCTGAAAAAACCCTCTTATGATGGTATATTAAATATATACACTTTTTATCCTTTGAAACTCCAATAAATTGAATTTGAAAATTTTTACTAATTATTGGACAGGGGGGAAAAAAGGGAAGAGATAATATCAACCAAGTTTGTAAGTTGAAAAACAAATGAAGTGGTAACTAGCAAGACCCCAAAAAGATAAATGTCAAACCAGAGATAGGCTTATAACCTGTCATTTGATTTATACTGGTTTAACACAGAAATAAGATCAACACCTGACAAAGACTAGGAAAAGGGGGAGGGGAAAACAGAGAGGGAGAAGGAGGGAGAGGGAGAGAAAGAGAAAAAGAAAAAGAGAGGGGAAGAAGAAAAGGAAAAGAAAATCAAGTCTGTGATCTATGAGACATTAATAGTCTAGGATATATTTAATTAGAGGCCCAGAAGTTAGGCTGAGGGGAAAGGAAAAAGAAAAAAAATATTTGAAAAATACATATAATTGCTAACCTTTTTCAAATTCGGTAAATACTATAGACCCAAAGACCTAACAAGTTAAACTTACCCAAACTACATAAACACAAAGAAACAAGAAGGCACGTTAAAATCAATCCCCTGAAAACCAATGTCAAAAAAAATTCTCAGGCTGTCTGACTGGCTCAGTCAGGAGATCAAGCAACTCTTGATCTTAGGGTCTTGAGTTCAAGTTTCACCTTGGGAGTACAGCTTACTTTAAAAAAAATTTTTAAACCAAAACAACAGCAAAAATATTCTTTAAAATCAACCACAGTTACAAAGACATACCGTACACAAAGGATGACAGAAAAAAAAAGACTTTCAATCAGAAACTCTGCAAGCCAAATGACACTGGGTAGCCCCTTAAGAAGTCCTGGAAAGAAAACACTTCCTGACCTAAAATTCTATGTCCAGTGAAAATATCCTTCAAAAGAGAAGGCAAAATGAACTTAACAAAAGCTTGAGAAAATATACCACCAAAAGACTTGGAAGTACAAACATTTTTAAAGGAAGTTTATTAGAAGAAAGAAAATAAAGAGAAAGAAATCAAATGGAAATTTTGATCTATATATGGGAATAAGGAGTGCCAAAATGGTAAATATATGATAAAAAAGAGAAAAGATGACATGAAACTAATAAAAAATAACCAGATAATTTGCTAAACATTCTATTTAAAATGCAGAAACATGAGTCTGGATTTTTAAAGATTCAACGATTAAAAACAAATAGCCTCAAAAAGATATGTTAACCATGAAAATGGGAGTACTCAAGGAACAAAAACGAGATGTTAGATACTAAAAACATGACAGCAAAAAATGAAAAACTCAAAAGAAGGTTGAGCAAAATAAAGCTGAAAACATCTCACAGGAAGTTCAGTTAAAGTCAAAGAAATGAAACATGAAAAAAGTAAATTTGGAATAGTCCAAGAGATGCAACATGTAGATAATAAAGAATTCCTAGAAAGAGAAATTATTAAATAGTGGACAGGAAAACAATAAACTAATTCAAGAAAATTTCCCCAAATTAAAAGATACAAGTTGCCAAACTAAAAACTAAAGTACCCATCACATTAGTTGAAAATAGACCAAATACTCAGACCGCGTATTACAAAATTTGAGAACAAGGAGAAGACTAATTAAACCCTACAAAAGAAGAAAACAGAATATATTAAAAATGTTGGAAAGCAAATGGCTTCTGGAACAGCAGCAACAGAAGAAATGCAATGCAGCAATACCTCTAAAATTCCGAAACAAAACTATTTCCAATCTAGACTTGTGTACCCAGCCAAATTACCATTTAAGTATAAAAACATGAAAATTTTTGATTATTCAAAGAATCAAAACTTTACACCATCCAATCTCTCAAGAAGCTACTGAACAATTGCATTGTATTCCAGAAAGAAAAAAAAAGTGAACCAATAAAAAAGGTATAGGATATCAAAAAAAGGATATCCAACATAAGACAGAGGCAAAGAGAAAAACCAAGAGGATGATAAAATGTATCATACTGTTATGTATCAGATTTGGAGAATAAAAGTAGGATCAGTGATAATACAGAAATGCATTACTGAGGGGCCATCATGACCAAACTCCCTGTTACCTGCATGATATCTTCCCTGTGGAAGGAATGGCAAGTGGACTTGACCTGGATTCTTATCTGTACCTGAACTACCTTCACCATACGGTGGTGAGGTGTCTACTCTCATCTCCATGTCCTTTTATCTGAATCAGAAGAAAACATTCATATCTCATGGAAGAAATTCTTAGTCTATTCCTGAGAGCTGAAGTAGGTCATGAAGAGATTAGAAAAAGTAATAAATACCCAATATATTTCTGTTATGTATTCCAGTGTCTTGCCAACATTATACAGCACAATGGTGTATACAGCACAAGACCTATACTTGAGAACTTTCCCACTGACATCCTCAGATGAAGCTTTATAACCCCTTAAGAGAAAATTAAACACTCTCTTTAGCTTGTTTCCTTCTGTGATCCTCTAATAACAACTGTATTCCCCTTTTCCTTTATCAAATTTGTGCTTATAATTTTCACAAAATACATTTTTTAGGAATATATACATTAGAGGTAAAACTACAAAGAACACACAAAAAAACAATAAACTAAAAAGTCAAGACATCATTAAAGAGAAGTAGAAAAGAGGATATTAAAGAGAGATACACAAGTAGCTTCTAATAACGTTCCAGGTCTTAATCTGGATGGTATGTACATGGACACATTTCATTTTATTATTACTAATTTCATATTCTCTTTATGTAAAATATATTTCAACATAACTAAAGAAAATACCTTTGACCGGAAAATCCCATAACTAGGTATTTACCCAATGTACATTAGATGAGATAGGTGTGGGGATATTCTCTGTGACCATGCTTGTAAATGGCAAAAAAAAAAAAAAAAAAAATGCAAACAACCTAAATATCCATTAACAGAGGATTAGTAAAACATATCATGGAACCACCATATAATAGGATATGTAGATTTAATAAGAATGAGGTGACTTTCCACATGCAGTATAAATAGAATGCTACCATTTGTGTTTTAAGTACATGAATATTCTTACATTAAATCTTGGTATATCTTAAAGGGTATGTACAGCATTTGCCTCAGAAGCAGGGAAATGGATGGTTTAGAGATAGGGGTAGGAGGGACACTTTTCAACAACTCTTCTATGGTACCAAGAATATTTATTAATTAATCGGGAACAAAATTAAAGATCTGATACTTGAGAAGACACTTGTGGTTCCATCTTAAGCATGATCCACCTTACTAAAAGATGCCAAAGAATTACTGCACATAGGCAGGTTGAAAATCCTTAAGCTTTTAAACTTTAAGATTTTTTTTTCTAAATATATACTTAGCCTATTACATTTTACTTAAAATTTAAAGATCTGATATTATAACAGCTTCCTTTCATGGTTGTTCCTGATTAACTCATATTTTATGTACTATGGAAAAACACTAAAAATGCACTAGTGGTAACAATAAAGGAGGAATGGAATATACCTTTCAGGCCTATATGAAAAATTTAGTATGATACTCTTTTGGAGGGAAGGGGAGATGTACAGGTGGGATTTAAGGGTGTATTATTTTCATATGCTCTGGGGAAAAAAGGGAAACAAAATATATCAAAATAGCAAAGAAAATTTATTGGGTACAACTGGGTACTTAAGTAGTGCAGGGAAACCTAAACTTCTAACTCTCTTATTGTTTATCAAACAACTTCAAAAATAAAATTTTAAGAAAAATGAGGAAAAATGTTTGCAAATAACATCTGAAGCAACCCTTAATACTTCCCTATGAATCAATGGCATGATACCAAAAGGTATCTAGAACCTTCGATACCAAAGGTTCTAAGTTCATATATAACAGAACCTAGAAAATATGAAAATTTAAACATTGGACTTACCAGGAAACTCTCCCTTTCGACTGCTTTGACCAAACTCCTGAAGCTGAGCTTGTTGATTTATTTGTTCTTTCTGTAAATTTTCATACCAATGAGTTACTTCAGCCCTAAGATCTGCTACCTGGTCACTAGGATACATTTCAATAGTCATCTGAAATATGAGATGCAACCAATTTAAAAATACAACAAAAACAGTTACTTGAGCTGGGAAATGTTATCAATTTTGAAACTAAAATTGTGTAACTACCTTGTCAGGAAGTCCGGCTGGCTGGCATACGACCCTTAGCGGCAGGGACTGTTTGTCACTCAGTGCTTTCAAATGACTACTAATACCAGTGCCTTCAATTTGCCACTGTCTGAGATGATAGGCAAACCTAAAACACACAAAAACCACACATAGGAAGAATATCATTTTAACCCATATTAATGTTACAGAAGTTGTTAATATTTCACAAAATGAAAAAGCCCACAAAAGGTTGTAGCATGTTCCAATGTACTCTACAGCACTAAGTTTAGATTCATCACACTGAATTAAACTTTAATGCATAAATACAGCTAAGAGTTCCTTTAAAAAATAGTTTCCAAGAAAAATTACTGAGGGGGAAAAAAAAACCCATTGAGAAGATTACTTATTTTTTTTAAAGGGGGGAGTGGAGGGAAGTAGTAGAGGCAGGAGGAATTTAAAGCAACAAACTAATCCAGAAAGTGAAATGGCAAGTTTTCATTCCTACATTCAGAAGAGGAAAAAAAAGGATTAGGAAACATTTTTCAGAGACAGAAATGTATCCTAGTAAATATATGTTAACCAGCCTAACAGAATTTGAGTACTGATTCCATGACGGCTAAAATTATAAAATAAAATCACAAAGACTAATCTTTAGGAAGAAAGGCATCTAGCAGGTGACTCACTAAATACTGTCAGTTTTCTAACTGATTTTCAGTCGTTGAAGACAGGATCCAAGATACCTGAATTCAGTTAAGAAAAGAATTACCAATGTCAAAAACTACCCAGCAATTCTAGAATAGGACATAAAGTAAAGGAATAAATGGACTTGATTTCCTAGAAGGTATTCAATGTCCAGCTTTTATGGCTGAGCAAAAGAGTGATCTTAATTTTTTTGAGGCCAGATAATTATTTGTTGTGGGCAGGGGGACATAGGGGAAACAGCTTTCTGCACTACAGGATGTTTAGCAGCATCCTTGGTCTCTATCCACTCACTATAATGCCAACAGTAGCCCCTTCTCCCTTCAGCTGTGGTAATCAAAAATGTCTCCAGACATTATCTAACGTACCCTGGGAAACAAAATCACTACGGCTGAGAACCACGGTTTAAATTATAACCTTTTTTCTTTTTAAAGAAAAGCTTTTTTAAAAGACAGTTTTATTTACTCTCTTAATATAAAGAACACATAAACACAATAATTACTTTCTACTGTAGTTCTATAAATGTTAGGCAATTTTAAATCAGAACTAAGCACATTAAGCACTTGAAATTGTACAGTGATAATACACAAAGATGTGCATAAAAATACCTGACATTTTTACACTAGATCTTAGTTTTTTGAATATTCGTTTCCTAGTTTCTCTACTTGGCACCCAAAAAATAAGTATTTATGTAAGTTATTTAATACCAACATTAACTTCTAGAGTGAAACATGAACAAATATAAAGATTTCTATCGAAGGATACTACAATCATTTTTCATGAGTTAGAAAAAAATTGTATATCTGAGAAGGGATTTTTGAACTGAAATTCATTCAACTTATAAAAAGCACCATTGAAATTTAATTTACTTTTAAAGACTTTTAAAATAAATACTTATTCGAAAAACACAGGTAACACTGTGTGAAGACTAAGGGTTTGAACCAATAGGTCCTTTTTGGTTTGTGGTTTGTAGACTCTGCAGCAAAAAAGGATATTTTGGAAGAATATATATCATCTCATTAACAGTAACTATCTCCAATAGGAAGAGATAGATTACAATGACTTTAATTTTCTGTAGTATTCCCTTAGTAAAATATCTGAATTTATTATAAATAGTATGTATTAATTTTTTAATGAATTTGAATAAGACACATCACCACATTTGCTTATTTATTTTTATTTTTACAGTGGTAAAAGTTACAAGGCACTGTGATGTTTCTGTTCAAAAAAACTCTAGAGTTCCCTTACACATTCTTTAAAAACACAAGGAATTACTTAAGTATAATTCCCACAAATTGCAATCATAATCAAAATAAAGAATTTTGCAATGCCCAAATATATGAAATCATGAAGCCATGTTATTTATAAGGAATGTGTAGAATATCTTTTATTCAATATTTCCTGATATTTTAAGTAGAATCTCAATAAATATCAATTGTAAAATTCATTATCAAACTAACCTCTGAAGTTGAGAGATTAATTTTAACAATTTTTTCCAACACAGTTCTTTGTATTTTTACATTTACTCATGATTTTTAACAAACAGAATTTCTTAATTAAAACTATCTACTCACCTTTCATTTCAGTCGATATATTCATAAATGTTAATTTGCTTTATTTCTGTATTACACAGGGTATGTCTAAATTAATTATACAGATATTCATTAACACAGAATTTTTTGATCATGTTTCCATGGTAAATGGAAATTCAAAATTAAAATACTGTCTCCTAGTCCAGGAAGAAAAAAAAACAGCAAATGAAACAAATGACTCAACTTGATTCAACTATGAGAGATTATTTGATGTTCTTGGTGAGGGTTTTAGAAACGTTTTTTGGTGGTGGTGTTCTGCCTTCTCAATCATAGTAATACTTTCTTAGAGGTGGAATTCTTTCTAGAGATTCTTATTCATGCATATCTTCTCAGTGTTTGAGAATTTTTAAAGCTCCACAATATTTACTGGGAACCTATATTGCCTATTTCATGGCAAAGCGGTACATATCATGAATAAAAATACCTCTATTACTAACCCTTCACCTGTGGTAAGTTAAGCTTTCTACCTGCCCCAACAAAACCTTTAATTTAATTTTAAGAATACTTTTGTACATGTCAGCAATAAAAAAAAAAAAAAGCCTGAAATTCACTGTTAATAATGTGGTATAAAAAAAATTACCTTCTCCTAAATGCTTCCAGATGTGTCTTCAGCATAAGGAGTCCTCTTTCTATAACAGTGAGACTTGAGTGTGATTCCTGTTCAAGACTGCTAGAAGCTATCATAAGACTCTCCATACACTTACTAATAAATTCTTGCTCCTTCTCCAAACCCGTTTTACCTGAAAATCAAATGTTTAGCTATGTTAAAAAAACTAAACAAAAAATAGCCAAACAAAAGATTCTCACATAAAAATCCTCACAGACAGTATTTCAAATCACTCACCATTAATATAATAGGAGTTAATATACTGGATAGCTGCTCGACTGACATCACCAGACTGTGCTCTTAGAGCAATGCCCCAAAATTGGTCCATACCACAAAGCTAAGAAAGAAAATGTAATGACATTTATAAATTTTATCACTTGCCAAACAACGTAAATGATTAGAAGACTGAAATAACAAGTCTTAAAGTCACACATTATCAAAGACCTTTAATAACCTATACAGTACTCAGAGGCAATTCCTATTACAGAGTTACTAAATAATAAAAATTATGATAAGAGCCTTGGAAGTTTCCTCAACTACTGAAATATATCTCTACTGGTTCTAAAACTACTTATTTATAAAGCAGTTAACTCTGTGTGTGCGGAGGGGGCATAATGTTTCACTCAAAAGTTGTGACTATGTAGAGGGAAAAACTCAAATCCCCACAACATGCTATAGGTGAATAAAAACAAAACACACATAATTAGCAGAAAAAAGTTTCAATGCTTTCATCCAACTTACTGTGACAAAACCACTGCTTGAAGATATTCACAGAAAAATTTTAAAAATATGCTAACCCAAAATGTCACTTAAATTTATGATGTTAAGTATGAGATGACAAAGAGAGTGTTTTCACTGAAAACAGAAAAGGTGGAATCAAAATTCTCAGAAGTTGGGCAGGCTGAAGCAAGGTACCCTTCTGATAGGTAACTGAACAGCCTCAGCATTCATATCATCACTTAAAAAGCAGTATTACCTCAAAAGTAGAATATGAATACTTAGGTAAAACAGATCTGTCTGGTTGCCTGAAATTACCAAGTTGAAATGTATAAAAGTAAGAATTAAGACCAAAATATTAAAAAAACAAAACAAAACTATTCAAACAAAGAAAAAAGGTAAGAAGATCCTATGAAAGCATTGCAGATCCAATTAAAATTATTCTTTACCACACAGGTTAACATCAGTTTTCCCTGTCTTTATAAACACAGCCTCAATTTCTAATGAAAATTCATGAAAAATAAGAGTAGATACTCTCAATCAAAGCTAGCATTAATAAACTGGAACGTCCAATGAAGACTTCAAATAATTAGTCTGTATTAGGAGAATCTAAGAATTAATGCATTCAAGAAAACCCAGAAGCCACCCAATGAGGCAAACAGAACAGTAAGCCAGAAATAAGTCTAGCAATTCAGGAGCATTCATGAAAGGATGGTCATGCCTCATGGTCAGAGATGATTTAAGGTAGATTCTATTCCATAGTGCTGTCCAAGAGCAAGTAAAAGCCTGGCAACAACAAATGGCATAAAAATCAGATTTTAGACAAATCAACCTTCAAACTGACAAAACTACTTGATTATATTATCTAGGAGCTTTTAGGGGACTAAAAGAACACTCAGATTGCCTCTTCTGCTCTAAGGAATGTGTAATAAGTTATCATTAAGCACAACCAGGGTTACCTTTGATAACAAAAAAGTCACCAAATCTGGGGCACCTGGGTGGCTCAGTCAGTCAGTTAAGCGTCCGACTCTTGGTTTCGGCTCCGGTCATGATCTCATGGTTGGTGACTTGGAGCCCCACATCAGGCTCTGCGCTGACAGCTAGAGCCTGCTTGGGTTCTCTCTCTCCCTCACTCTCTGCCCCTCCCCTGCTTGTGCTGTGTCTCACTCTCACTCTCTCAAAATAAATAAACATGAAAAGAAATTGTTAAAAAAAAAATCACCATATCTGCTTTATAAAGCTTTTTAAAAACCAAAAGATAAAGCTTTTTAAAACCTAAGAATAACAGTCTTCATAGTTAGTAAACTCTCTGCTTGGTAGACTACGTAAGATAATTCAGTAATCTACTTTGAGAAATAAAAGAAAAATTCCTTAAGCTGACCTAATAAAATAACAGGTCTAAATCCATACCTCAGAGTTTGAACCACCATCATAGGCACTGGTAGCCAGTCGAGCCAAGTTACAGAGATGCTGAAACAGGTTTAACCCAGTCATGCTAATTGTTTCAGGTTTTAGTTGGGGCATCTAAAAAAAAAAATTTTTAAGCTAGTTTAGTGTGATGATTAATGCATTTTATTGAATTTAGATTAACAAATTTAATTTAACAAAGTTAATTTTATTGAAACCACTGAAGAAGAAAATGTATCCGCTCAAATTTTTAGTGCTGATTTAAAAAATTAAAATAGATACTAATTTAATGAAAATTTTATTCAGGTCATAATTGAAACCTAATATCTGTTTCAATTTTTAAGGTATATCTATAACTAGCTCCAAATCAGAGGGCATGAATAAAACATTTTATCACTTATTGTATACCTATCCTATATACATTCATTAGATGTGTAGCTACATGTACAGTTTGTGTATAGGTCAGGGATTGAAATGAAGATACCCAAAGGTCATGTGTAGCTTTGTAGTAGATCTATTAAGTGATTTAGTTTATACGTACCAAAACTCATTCATATATATTCAATTCTACCACAGAAGTAATGTGAGATTCTGCAGTCTATGTAATCTCAAAAATAAATATAAAATAAAGTCTAGTGCTTTATGATCATCAATGTTTCAAAATTAAAATGGAGTTTTATTACCTGAAACAACTGTGGCATCTGATAAAAAAGAACAAAAACTGGATAGAAAAATATCTTTAACAACGTGACATGACAGTGCTTCCTAAAAATGACTTTCTAGGAATCTACAAAAAATCTGGAGATTGGCTTGTATCTCCCATAGGACTGGCTAAAACCACAGCCATTTAACTAAGGAAGATTCAGAGAATACAGCTCTTACTCATATTATCAATATAAAGACTACAGAGGATAAAATTAAAGTAAAACCTAAGTGGCAAAATTATGTAAGGACTGCTGAAAAATAGTACATATCTATTTTAAAAATTTGTGTCACAAGAGGAAAAAATGAACATTACAGAATTTGTATTTCAAGAGATAAAAAGGAAATGTGGAAAAAGAACATAAACAATAAAACTGTCAAGAAATAAAATTACCTTCTCCAGGAAAAGATGTTTGTAGGTTTCCATTCCCATGGCATGTTGATCTTTACTTCGAACTTGATTTAAAAACCAATGAAGTGCATCATCATAACACTCAGAATCTTCTACTAAACAATGCCATAAAATGTCGACTTGCTCTAAACTTAACCCTAGATGAAAATTACAAATTTTGAATCATGGTACATACAATGTTTTAGTCCTAATTCAATGTACTAGAAGCACCACTATATGCAAAAATATCAAGGAAATATTTTATAGCATTTTATAAAAATTATCTTACAAGAGATTTCACACAATTTATGCTTTCAAAAGGCAAAATATAAGTAATACGGACATACCATTGTATTACAATAAACATGATTAAGGTGAGGTAATCCTCAAAGTTGAGGAGTCAGTTCTAAGGTTTAAGGGTTAACAGTGCACACACATCACGTTTAAAGATCATTCTGTGCACATAGAAGAGAAACAATAAATATCAATGAGCATTATTTTTGGAAACGATGGGGAAAAAAAGGATCTGTATGATGAATAAAGCAAAATGTAATTGACTGCCTAAAAAAGAAAACAGCAACATGTCAGGGTATTCAATTAGCTGGGAAGCCAATGTAATGAAATGAAATCTGTGTGGTACTTTGACCCAAGTATTAAATGATTCCAAAGTCTGGCAGGAAGAAGGCAAAAGAAAGGCTCAGAACCAAAAAGAAGGTATTATAAGCAATCACAAATATGAATGTGGATAAAGGAGAAAATCTGAAAGGGTAGAATAAAAGCATCACAGGGATTTTTAAAGTATATCATAAAGGGTTCCAAAGCCTGGGTTGCTCCCGAATCAGAAAGGATGGGAAAATACGGTACAATCATAAGAAACCTCTTTCTTGGGAAAAGTAGATGAGATCCAGAATAGGAAAAAGGCTTCAGAAAATATTTACCTAGTAGCAGTATCAGTCTACAGAATCTGATCAGAAAATAGGTATCTATCAGTTTCTCACATAACCATACAGGTTGAAGAATTTATACCCCTGGGAGACAATATTAAAAAATAACAACAAAAAATCCAGAACCAACTTTAGTATCTAATTTAAAATACATTCAATAATTAAGAAGAAAAGAGTTGTAAAAACAAAAAACAAAAAAACAGTATCCAGGTTAATTACAGTAAACTATATGATAAAACAGAAGTGTATTCATAAATGACTGAAATCACCAATTCACATTCAATAGGCAATGCATAAGATTTTACTAAATTTTTTTAAGAAAGTAGATATTGCTATATTAAATCAGTATTCACTCACTGAATATAACTTTGGAATAACTATATCATCCCTGAAAGGAACTGTGCCAATAAGAGAAGAACAATTATCATATGGGAGAACTGAAGTCTTCGCTTTGATTCTACCTCAACAGTAACTGTTTTAAGACTATACACAAAGAATCTACACCATGCTGAGATGGGAACAGCAAAATATATAATTCATTATTCAAATACTGATAAGAGTAGTGAATGGCTTCCAGTGAGAATCTATACTAAATAAACATGAAACTTAAAGGTCATATGAAATTATTTTTGCGGACAGTATCTGTCTTGGTCTGACTTATCCATGTATAAGATTGGTTTTTTATATTTTACATTATTTATTTCTTGTATATCATCAGTCATAATGGGTATGATAAAAAACCTAATAATATGAAACAAAAGCTTCCTATCAAAAACAGGTATCTTCATTTTATAATCTTGTGGTATCATTTTAGTGGCATTTGTTACAAAGAGCTTAACTTGAAGAAATTAAACAGTAAAATAAGCAGTGTATCTCAAGCATAAGATGTGGACATTAAGAGAGCCATAATGACACCTCTCAGCTAGCAAAACACTTTGTAACAGTTTGACTATATTAACCATAGCTAAAGAAAGGGAATGTCCTAACCCAAGTTTGGGTTGGTTTGGGTTGACATGGACACACAGAAAGAGTGTGGACGGTGAAAAATAACACAATCTGTCTAGCAAGAGAAAACGAGCTCTGGCCAAAATAAATCAAGCTTCCTCTTCTCTTCTGAGAACATTTAGCATGTGGATTTAGATATGATCCACACCCTGAATTTACCAGGCTAATTTTTAAGATTAATTTTTAATGAAATTGAATTTGAGATTAATCTAAGTAAAAGGAAGGTCTTCTAAATGTCTCTATCACCCATGAAGCCAAGCAAATTTGGGTAAGATTACCTCTAATAATAATAATACATAGACAGTGGCTGTTTCTAACGAGAGTGAAAGAAGGATTCTACAATTAAAAGAAATAAAAAACAGGTACTCCTAAACACAGTATGTTCTCCTACTCTAAATATCTTGTTCTTGAGATGAGTTGTTTATCCACTGAGAAACTGGCATTTTCAGAGACTGAAGCAAAAATGTGTCAGGGTCACGCGCATATTGCCATACATACTGAGGACATTTGGTATTAAGAATATGAATTAATATTAATTAATCACTACAGAAATCTAAAGTCATGAGCACATTTAACTCGACTCTTCCAAGAGTCAATACAGACCTAAAAACTGATTAAAAGACTGATTAAAAAGCTTACTGAAATGATCAGGTGATCCCAGAGTTGAAAACACACAAGTCAAGAACTGAAGTCGAACTTGAACTTCGGCACTATGGCTGTACCTATATTTAAAAAGTCATTAAAATAATTAACTGAAAGATCCTACTTCTTAATTATTTTTAAAGATTTAATGGCCCTAATCTTAAATTATACCGAAGAAGTAAAATTCCACTTTCGTATCATAATTATTAAATATTTTAGTTACACTTGACCCTTGAACAACATGGGGTTTCGGGGTGCCAAACCCCATGCAGGTAAAAATCTGTATGTAACTTTTGACTTCCCAAAAACTTAAATGCTAATACCTTACTGGTAATCAGAAGCCTTGCTGGTAACATACACAGTTGATCAACACATAGTTTGTATGTTATATATGTATTATTATATACTATATTCTTACAATAAAATTAGCTAGAAAAAAATGTTACTATGAAAACTGTAAGAGAAAATACACATACAGTACTATATTTATCAAAAAAAATCTGCATGTAAGTGGACACATGCAGTTAAAACCCGTGTTGTTCAAAGGTCAACTGTATATAACTTTGGTTATACAAAAAAAAGTCATAAAGCCAAATGGTATGTTTGAGATTTATGTTATTTAATAAATTATAAAAATCTGCAAACATTAGAAAACATACTTTTAAATTAGATGAGAAAGTTTGTAAGAATGTAACAGTGGAACAAAAGAAATATGCCATTTTGAAATTATGCAATATGCACATAGATTAGAATATATAAATAAAAAACTGCATCTCCATCTAAAAATTGCATGTTTCATTATCACTGTCCCGCCAGTGATAACACTATATTCCTTAAACAAGAAATGCTTAACGAATATCAGTTCCATAAATCCAGTTCATAAAGAATGCAGCTAATACAAAATTGGCATTTTTGAATGTTACCTCAAATCTAAATGATTATAATTCATGTGCACAAAATCAATGGTTAATGTAAGAATTGGAGGCTTGTTAAGTTGGTGATTTCACATGGTTCTCTGGGAATTCAGTTTGTAAGCATACGGAAAGAAACAGTATTTTAAGAAGCAAAGGTTGGTCTGTGAGGGAGGAAGGGTGGGTAGAAGATGCTTCTGAAGCAGTAGTCAGGGGCCAGACTGTGGCCAGCCTGAAATATCAAACAGAAGAATGTGGTATTATTCTGGATGGAAAAGGAGGTCGCAGAAGGGTGTTGGAGGGGAGAGAGGACTGACATCAGGTTTGCATTTTAGGATTCCTTTACCAACCCTGAGAACTGTGGTAATACAATGCTCTAATTCCCACAGGCATCTGAGCACCCAATCAATGAAACTAAATCAATCATGAGGGGATTTATTTACTTATTTATAAATAGATTTATTTATTTATAAATTTATATCGAAGTTAGCATATAGTACAGTAAATATTTCGGGAGTAGATTCCGATGATTCATCCCCTATACATAATACCCAGTGCTCATCCCAACAACTGTCTTCCTTAATGTGCCTTACCCATTTAGCCCATCCCCCCAAATCAATCATGAGTTCTTCTCTCTCTGTTACAAATCAAAGGCTGGTTGTGGATGAACTGTCCAAACTGCTTTGCCAACAAACAGCAGCAACCAGTCTGAGCCCTGATCTATATCCCAGGTTACAGAGAGTCAAAGAGCTTAAATCAATTTCCTATCACCTTCAAGCAAGTGCAAAATTTTAAAAGCTTCCCAAATTAGCTGGTTTCAAAATATCCTACATTCACTGTTCAAGTTTAAAGTTAAGGTTTTCTAAGGTTTAAAGATTAAGTTTGGTGGATATACCTTTGCTGTTCCTTACTGTCCCATGTTAATGTTGGCAAAGAAAAGATCAACTTTTGTGTCATTATTGTCGCAGTGCCCTTTGTGAAGATGAAAGTACATGTGGCAAGATGGCTGGGTGGGGAGGAGGGAATACAGTAAGCAACTCACAGACCAGAATGCCATCCAGATAAAATTCAAGAACAGCTCATAACAGCTCTCAACCTTCTACTAAAAAGGACAGATTTGATAGCAGAAGGCTTGGAGTACAGGTTCAAATTCGAGTTGTAGCATCCATCAGTTCTGTGATTTTAAGTAAGTTACCATACTTCTCTGAGCCTGAGTCTGGGGGGGCATTGGTCACAGACATAAAGGGGAAATGAAGTCTTGTCCTGTACAAAGTGCTTTGATTTCCTGAATACTTCCTTCTTCTATACATACAACTCAGAGTAACGGACCCAGAACCCTAGAAGCCATGGACCCAGTCCCTTTGTCCTCTCTTCTTCAGGTTCCATACTAGAGCCACTGGCTCCACACTTCAAAGGACTCTGTCTGCTCTGTCAGGGTCTCACTGGCTACTGATAACACCAGCAGGAAATTTCTTGAGATGCAAAACAAAGATAGTATTAATACAGAAATCTTCTCATGGGCATGTCCATGGCTTCTGACATTACAGGAAATATAGGACAAAAATAATCTCCCTAACGGCATGAAACTTTAGCAGCAAACTAATACCTTAAAAAAAAATTGTAGCCTCAATATTGATGCAGATAGATTTTCTCGAGAGGCCACTGGATTTGAGGAATAGGTAACATGTCTATTTGGGAAAGCTTTCATACCACAAGAATCTTTTCATCCTAGGTGACCATCTTAGAACTTGCCTACTAAAATTCCTACTGAACAATTAGAAAATAATGGGCCACAAACTCAAGAGGTCAGTATGCTTTAACAAAGGGTAGCAAATGTACAACTCTGTTCTACAGCCTGATGGAACCAGGGAGTTCTATCAAAACAGGCCAGACAACATCTCTCTATGGTTTTATTCTCCTTAAGATGCCAGGCAACAAGGCAGACTGGAGGATTGGAAGGATACTGTGTACCCTAAGTATAAAACTCATCTCCAGAGAGCACCACTCCACTATTTACCTTTTTCACCACAAAAGCAATGCTTATATGATGATCTACCTATCATTCCACTAACAAAGTGAGCAACTTCCCTGTACACAATGCTATGAACTATCAAGACTTAGACCTGTGTTTATTTTTTGGCACTTAATGTTGGACCTTCTCTTTCTGAGGATGATTCACCTATGTCTTGTCTTCCACACGCCTTTCTTAAGCCTCCCATCCCTGCTCTTCAAGCCCACAGGCTTATAGCTGTGGTGAAAGTTCTTTTGTAACTTAGCATTTTTCTACTGACAAGTAACTTGAATTCTGTCTCCTAAAGATGCTCAAGATGTGGGTCATGTGTGGTTTTATTTCTGCTGCTTGTTGTTGTTGTGGTTTTTACAGATCTATGGGGATGCTCAGATTCAGGAAACCATGATTATCTTCAACCTCTGCTTCAAGAAGAATTAAAAGGAAGATACAGACTATGAAGAACACTTAGAATTTTAATAGCACTTAAAGACATGCATCTTGTGTAGAGATAACTTTGTAAACAAAGCTATAGAATAAATTTAAGGAGGTATTTCAGAAATAATGACAGGCTTATAGAATAGGATGTCTAAAAAAAAAAAAATCACTGAGTAATAAAACAGGAAACATTGGCTGAGTTTAGATTTTAGAGTGCCAAAAATACTAGGCTGAAGAAACTGGAAATTTATTTTTTATACAGTGAAGAATCTAGATGAGGGTAAAGGGCAAGTTTGTTGTCTGTTTTATACCATAGTTTGTTTTAGTCAGGTAACTATACTTTATAGATAACCTATGTGCCAGGTGCAACTTACTAAATTATTTCATTTAATTCTTAAAAAAAACTCATGAGGTAAATAATTAGCGTCTATTAGGGAGGGAACTAATCAAAATAATGTCAAGCCCAGGTACTTTCTTCCAGTACTGTATTACATTCCTAATAAAAAAAAGGATAAGGAATTAATGAGCATAGGGGAGAATGAGGCAAGAAGCCTGATCCAGAGGTTGGAAAATAGGTCTAGCACAGTGTCTGTGGGAATGTCAACTTGTGAAAAGACATGGGATATATTTTAGCACTAAGATAACTAGACAATGACGACAGTTATAATGCAGAACTCAAGAATATTAGAGAAAGCAGACTATTCCAGTATTTATAAAATGAATTATAACCTTGGTGCCACTATTTATAAAATGTGTGACCTTGGGCAAGTTACTTATCATCTCATAGCTTAAATGTTCTCATTTTTAAAATGAGTCTGCCTACCTCAAATGAGTTGTTGCATATCGTGAAGTTAATACTTAAATGGTATCTGGCACATAGTAAACATCAATGAACACTGCTATTTTTATCATCATCATCTCTCATGTTTGGGAATGACAGAGCAACACGAACAACAACAAAAAAGGCCCCAAAGTCTCCAAGTGTCAGGTGACTGAGAGGATGGTGGGACTCTGAAGGACATAGTAAAATCTGGAGACAGAATGGATTTATGGGGAAAAATAATTCAATTTTGGAGGTCAGTAAGTATGCCTTAAAGGTGAATGACTTTTCTGAACAGTCTGCTCAGTTTTCATCTATGTGGAAGTCTTCTACATCAATATTTTCTCAATAAATACTAAGGCTAGCTGATATTGACATTAAACTGGTTTTCTCAACTTAGCCATCAATCTCCACCAATTGACTAATAAGCAGAAACCTTCTGAATTTTACATTTCCTTCTCGGCAGACATTTCCCTGTAAGAAGCTTTAAATACCATTATACCACTGAACCATTTCTACCAATTCTTATCCAAAGTCACATAATGATGAAATATTTTAAAATTTCAGCATCAATGCCCTAATATAGTAACACAAGGATATTGCTGATGGCGGGGGAGAGGGGCGGGGAGTTAATTTTTAATTCCTGAAAACAATGACTTTGAACAGAACTAAACAGTGAAGGTTAATCAACCCCAAAAGTT
This sequence comes from Leopardus geoffroyi, assembly GCF_018350155.1. Classification (NCBI taxonomy): domain Eukaryota; kingdom Metazoa; phylum Chordata; class Mammalia; order Carnivora; family Felidae; genus Leopardus; species Leopardus geoffroyi. The sequence goes on from NC_059336.1 coordinate 79,403,076, forward strand.
ATACAACCTACATGTCCCTAAGGGTAAAAATTATAAAAATAACGTTATAAAATTCTCCAACTAAAACAAAAAAGAGCCTTTCTTTCTCTTAAAATTTTTACAACTAAAATTTTCATCACATTTATTTACTATATGAAAGAAAAGGAATAAAAGTACTGGGACATTATCTTTCAGAGAAAAGACAATCAGTATTTAAACATAACTAAACCTAGTTAAATACTTACAGTGCATGTTTTTGTCTTCCTTCTCTTACAGCTTGAATATAGTACACCAAATTATCAAAGAAAAGCTTCATCATGTTCAGTTCTTTTTCTGCCCACCTGTCCCAAATGAAAGCAAAAGTAATTTTAAAGGCATAGGGGAAGAGAATAAATCTATTCTAGGAAAAGAAAAAAATATAGATCTAAAAATTCTTCTAATTACCAAAAATTTACAGGTTCTATTTATATTTAAACTGTGAAAGATACAAAGCAATAGGTCTTAATTTTTATGAATTTAAAATGTCATTATTGTTTTTTAATCTCAAAATATTCAATCTCTATGAAGAGGATAAAATGTCTGACAAGTGTTAATTATAAATGACTAATGTGAGTTAATATTAAAAAATAGTAGGATTCAGTCCATACAAGAATGGACTATGTGCCTTGGTCATTATTTAGAATTTAGCAGAATGCTTGGCACAGAGTACACATACAACATAACCTTACTAAGTCACTTGACTTTTTGTTATTGTGGAGTATTTGTTAAAAAAAAAAAAAATCAGGTATTAAACTCCAAAATAACCTACAAACACTAGAATAAAAAAAGAAAAGTGATAAATACAATCACAGATCCCAGGGTCCACAGCATCCATAACTAACAGAATGTATTTCACATAATACTACCAATGTATCTGCTAAAATGTACGGAAGTATTAAAATTCCAAAACTTCTGATAAAATTTACATATTTTTGCCATAACCCTCTTTTCAAAATAAGTTACTCTCGCCTTTACAATCCCTTGATGAAGGTGAAGTTAACACAGAAAACATCCAGTAAGCCTCCGGTTTGAAACCAGTTCCAATACACTTGAGCATGGCTTTGGGCAAGTAACCGAAGCTTTTGAAGTCTGTTTGCTGGTTACCCAAAGATTTACTAAGTGGATAAGGAATAACAATTTCCAATTGTAAAATATGGGCCATAAGAATTTAAGAGATAATATATACCAAATGTTGAGTGCTGCTGCACATAAATTCACAGGATTTTTTTTGTTATTATTGCTGCCAACTAACCCCAGGAGCTCAGAGTTCTTTTAAGTGACCCACTGAAGATGTAGGATCCAGTCATCAGGAGGGAAAACCCTGTGAAATGCCAGCAACTGAGCTTATTTACATTTAATTTAAGGACTAAGCTAAAAGGGTTAACTCTATACACTTAGGTTCAGGTACCTGTTAAGTAACTGACCATACAAAGTTTCCCACTTCTATAAGATGTAATTCTTTGTTATTCCTTAATATAAATCTCCTCAAATGACATCTCAAATATGTCACCAACTTACCCAGGTTAGCCACAAGTAAAATCCCTTTTAATACATCAGAATTCTATCATTCAACCATTTAAAAACTATTTGAAGAGTCAATGAAACTAGATTCACATTCTTCTTATACTTAAAGTATGCTAAATGCTTTTCCCTATGCCTCTGTTAAGTATTTGAAAGACATTCCATACACTTACAAATTAAATTGTCACTAGAGTCATACTATAATTGTCACTAGAGTCATATAATATTTGAAAGACCTTCCCTACACTTACAAATTAAATTGTCACTAGAGTCATACTATAATATTAACTAAAAGTAGAGGATTTTTTTTTTTTTTTTTAATAGAGGTTCAGGTTAAATAGATCTCATTTAAAAGAGCAAAAAACAGCAAGGGCTTTGAGGGCTTCATCCTATTTAGAACTACCGTGAAGTCTTAAGAATTTTTCTAAATGATATTCACTTTGAAAGCAAACAAGTGCTGTTAACAGCTAATCTTAGATGTGAGAAGGAATTAGGTAAAAAGTTATCTTATTTGACCTCAAAAATGAATCCCTCAATAGATTTTTCCTAAAATCTAAATGTCCCTGAAATCTCTCCAAAAGTCTATTTTGAATAAAGCAAATAAACACATTCTTACAGATTAATGAAATTCCTGTTAGCCAACTTTCTCAAGAATATTACCAAAGCTTGGATTAATTTCACATCAAACTACTTACCCTTGAAAACATTCTTTAACATTCATTAATCCTAAATTCTCTGGAAATGTGAAAGAGTAACAGGGTGGTGTCGAAATTATCCCTAACATGATGTAGTGTCTATAATCAATTCCTAGTAATGAGAAAAATAAAAGGCACCCTATGTTGTTTATTTTAGTGTGTCTCTTGTTTCAGGAGTCCTTTACTTTGGCAGATATACTACAAAACTTCACCCTAAAATTAGAGCATTACTTGCTACATGATTTTTCTTAAACTACAAAGAAAACAAAAGTCAGATTTTCTTCCTGATAGTAATAAAATATCCATGGGACTTTGATGACTATGATAATCAAGCAAATTTTAAATGAATACTTTTGTTTCTTTTATTTACTTACATTGTAATCCAATGTGTATCATAACTGCTTCCAAACTGCTGAAAAGTACCAAACAACTTTGGAAGAAGACGAAGTGAAATTACTACTGATCTGAAACAGCAAAAACAGGTATTTATAGAATAAAACAATTTTAGATACTATTGCTAATTCTAGCTTTTTACAGAAATTCAGCTATTAAAAATCTTAAATATAAAAGCACTTTAATGAACTTTACATTATAACTATATTTCTTATATAACATTGAAAAATTTTTCCTTAAAGTTTAAATTTATTTTATACAGTAGGCAAGAAACCCATTTTAAAATCCCAATCTAAAATAAAGTAAAATACACTATAAATACCTGAGCAGAAAAACAAATGAAGAGCATTTAAAAATAAAGAATACTTTCATGAACAAAAAAAAAAAAAAAAAAAAATTAAGAAATCATGGGTACTTCTGAGAACTTAATCAAGGAAAATAGGGACAAGCAGCGTAAGTAAGTTACCTAGAACAGGGCTTCTCAAAATTTAATGTGCGCTGATTCACCTGGAATTTTGTTAAAATGCAAATTCTGATTGGCAGGTCTGAGGTAAGAAATTCTGCATTTCCTTTTTTTAAAATTTATTTTTACTTTTTTGTTACATTTATTTATTTTTGAGAGACAGAGCACAAGTCAGGGAGGGGCAGAGAAAGAAGGAGACAGATAATCCAAAGCAGGCTCCAGGCTTGAGCTGTCAGCACAGCCTGATGTGGGGATCGAACCCAATAACCGTGAGATCATGACCTGAGCCAAAGTCGGATGCTCAGCTGACTGAGTCACCTAGGCGCCCTGGAAATTCTGCATTTCTAACCTCCCAAGTGATACTCAAACTGGTTTGTGAACCACATTCTGAGCAGCAATAATATAGAGAGCATTTTTTAAACTATGCAAATTATCCTTTTCTCCTTAATTCTCACTTAGTATGATCTGCACCCAAGTTGAAAATCACTGCATTATGAGCCATGTTAACAATGCAAACAAACCATATACCTCAAGTATGAAGGAGCAAAAAACTGATTATGAAATCGCTCTACAACTTTAAGTAGATCTGAGAGTGTTTATCTTCTGAAAGAAAGGGGTACAGGGAAGATAGAGATGCACACATCCCAGAAGTCTCAATAGGTAAGGAGGTCGGCTGCATGAGCCTTAAAAGAAGCAGGACAAACTCCAATGATATAGTGAATTTTTTTTTAAGGCTTATCTTACTTCGTGAAAAAAATTTTAAAAAGGGCAAAGTATGCCATATAAGTTAAGTTCCCCAAAATGCCTACTCTTTTTGAGAAGAGTACCAAGAAAATCAGAGTGTAGGGCTGCACTTCAGAATGGAAGAGAAACATGGTAAATACCAAGTAGGAGAAATTAGAAAAGAAAACTTCCTGTTTCTTTTTTTTTTTTTTTTCAAATTAGTTTTTGTTTTAAGTAGGCTCCATGAACCAACATGGGGCTTGAACTCGCAACCTGGCTCTTCGACTCACAACCTGGATCACGACTCTGGCTCTACCAAAAGAGCCAGCCAGATACCCCAAACACTTCTTGTTTCTGAATAAAACCCAAAATTGGAGAAATGCATTATCTTTTTGCATTACATTGGGAGTACAAAGCCATGTGTGATCTGACCCATTTCTCTTATCAGTCTAACAGAATTTCCTTCCAATTTTCCTCTTTATTATCCCTAGTGCAGAACTCCTTCCCTGGCTTTATTCAAGTTTCCTCAACTGTCAACAGAGGATGAACCCTGAACACTCTTCCACTGCCCAAGGAAACCTCTTTATTCCTTCCCAATTTTCTTTCATTCATCATCACCTAATGAATAATCCCTTATTTAATGTGTCTACCACTACTATGTGCTTGATGAGAGCAATGACTGTCTTATTCATTTAAAAACCCTGCGTATGGTGCACAATGAATATAGATTATCTAAAATAATGATCTAGCAAAGAACTTAAAGGAAAGATTTTCAAGGAAGGAGGAAGAGCAAGTGTAAAAATCTAATACAGTCATGAAGGATGAGGACAGAAAAAAAATACCAAGAGATGACGAAAGAAACAGCATATTAATAGAATGTTAAAGGATCAAAACCACACTGATACAGATTAAGGAGTACATAATTGAGTCATGGAGACAGTAAGTGACTAATATCCACTAAGTGTCAAGTAAATATTCTTTAAATATTTACAAACATTTAAATATTTAAGTGTGTTTTTTAACATTAAACTTTTTAATATATTTCAACAAGTTGCACAATAATGATAATTGGAAAAATGGACCATGGAGAATCAGGAGCAATCAATTTTAGATTTTTTATCTAAAAGCTCTTGACAAAATTTTAGAAACATTAAGATATAAAAAAATAGAATGAAAAGATACATATTAACTTGACCTGAGGTTTTATAAGCATAAAATCAGTAAGAGATATCACAAAGAAAAAAAAATTTCAGTCTGATTACAGACGGAAAATTATTAACATAGCTACAAAATTTTCATCTAAAATCACAAAAGCAAATTTCAAAATTGTTTGCCCAGTGATTTTAACAATGGTTTTAAAATACAAAGAAACAAAATCTAGAAAGAGATATATCTTACTTTAAGAAGACATTGACAAGTCTTATAGTGTGCAATAGGTATATATTTTCTGAAAATCTTATTATTTCTTGCAGTCAATGGTGTTAAAGGTTTAGACTATTTAAATTTACTTTCCAAATTTTCTACAATAAACATGTTTTCATTTCATGGAATGTAATGTTGCTTGACAATAATGCATAGGGAGCCAGGGGTTGAGTGGATACTGGTTTAGATGAGTGGATAATGGTATGGTTCATATAACTGAATAACCAAAAAATAGGAATGCAGAAAAATAGGACATTTTACAAACTGTGAGTTATCAGGGAGAGATTACATTTTATAGGACTAAAACATTTCTTTAAAAGTTGATCAGGGTGCCTAGGTGACTCAGTCAGTGGAGTGTGTGACTTTCACTCAGGTCATGATCTTGTGGCTTGCATTGGGCTCTGTGCTGACAGTTCAGAGGCTGGAGCCTGCTGTGAATTCTTGGTCTCCCTCTTTTTCTACCCCTCCCTCGCTCACGCTGTCTCTCTCAAAGATAAACATTAAAAAAATTTTTTTTAATTTCCTAAGAACATAAAATACACACATTTAAAGCACTATTAATAGTTTCTAAGAAATGACCGAATCTGGATCAAATGATCTAAATGATCCCAAAATAATACTTTTTATTTAAACTGCTAAATTTAAAAGGAAAAAATGATATAAAGTGATTACAGACTGAAAATTATTAACATAACTACAAAATCAGGGAAGATAATTTGGTGATAATAATTTATATTTCAATGTTAAAAGTCACAAGATATACACCAACCTGTTCCAATTAAAATTATACTGTAGATTTTTTCCTGTAACAACTACATGTTAAACTGACTTATCAACTTTTTTGCCCAGTTTTGATTGGTGATATGCTTACAAAACTCAACATAAAAAAAAGGACTGTTATATTTAAACCTACATTTCACAATTTCTTCTAAGGGTGAAAATTTCAAATACCAAAACACAATCATAAGCAACAATGTGTTTAAGGATAAAATGGTTCAACAATCCAGAGTGACAAGATACTAATTTTAGACTTAATAAAAGATGTTTTACCCTAAAATGCCCTAGCTCTTTGCTTCAATCCAAGAGTTACTGCTGTTACCAGAAGCTTATTACTAGGTAACAGTATGATATTCCTGTAATTATCACCAATATTATGTTGCCTTAGCAGAATGAACACGTTTGCTGATGTTATTCACAAAGTTATGTTTGAATGATTTTTTTCCTAATCCTGGACTACATGTTTTAAGACTGATGCATTCTACAAAATTCTTTTTCAGTCATTATAAATTATAGTATATACCAAAAGTTGACATGAAATGCTATATGGAATATAGTCTTTATAGAGGAGAAAAAAAAGGAGTATATAGTACCATCCATTTGTTAATTATACAAACCTTTATTTATTTATTTATTTTTAATGTTTTTATTTATTGTTGAGACAGAGAGAGACAGAGCATGAGCGGGGAAGGGGCAGAGAGGGAGGGAGACACAGAATCCGAAGCAGGCTCCAGGCTCTGAGCTGTCAGCACAGAGCCCGACGCGGGGCTCGAACTCACAGACTGTGAAATTGTGACCTGAGCTGAAGTCGGACGCTTAACCGACTGAGCCACCCAGGCGCCCCTACAAACCTTTATTTATATAAACAGGGACCCTGACACATGATCACTTTACTAAAGACATCTTTTGTACACAAAGGCAAAAATTTTGAGCATATGTGGTAAAGTACATACACAGGATCAAGAATAGCATAGGAGACAGAATTCCAGTCTCAATTCAATTCTTGGGAGGACACAAATCTTCAGGGGGTGCCTAGGTACAGGAAATGCCTTCTAATAAACATAAAAAACCAAAGGGGCTGATTACAACCCAACCCCTAAATCCATCCTACTCAATGGACAGCAGTCTTATCTCACCCAGCCTTGGAGACAAGCCTGAAAAGAAATGGACTTTTCATTGTGGGAGCTACCATCTGCCTCACACTCTCACTTTATGAAAACATTCTGCAAAGCAGTCTACTGTGTGTTTCTGTAACTTTTAACTTCCTGCACTCTTGAAATGTTCTTCTGTGTCTTATAAAACAATCTGCCCGAGGCTAAATGTGCACAAAGCACACACATGCTGCATATCAGAGACTAGGCAAGGCATTTAAAAAAAGTGTTTACAACGGTTCCATATAAATGGTACAATTATGGGTGATTTATAGAAGGCTTTAATTTTCTTTTTCAGATCTCTATGCTTCCTGAGAATAGGCCCATATTACTGTTCAAAAAAAAAGCTAAGTTTATTTTTTTTAATGTTTATTTAATGTTTTATAGTTGAGAGAGCGAGCGAGTGCACACATGCAGACAAGCAAGAATCCCAAGTAGGCTCCATGATGTCAGTGCAGGGCCCAATGCAAGGCTCAATCCCACAAACGACAAGATCACGACCTGAGCCAAAATCAAGAGTCAGACATTGAACCAACAAAGCCACCCAGGTGCCCCAAAAACTAGATTCATTTTATCAAATAAATTGGAATATGACAACAGAAAAGGAAAAACAAACAATGCTGATAGGTCTATAAACCATGTAAGGAACTGCAAAGAAAATATAAAAGTTAGTACAGAGAAAATAAAAAGATAAAGCTTCCTTAAGTACATAAAAAACTGACATCACCAAGAAGTAGACTTCTGTGTTCTTTTGTCAAATGTCAGGAAAATGATAAATAAGGTTGCAGTGGCCCATTTGTTTCAACATAAGGAAGAGCTTTACCATTAATATTAGCATCCTTATGCAACACTCCTTTCTGATGGTAAACCCAGGGGCTAGATTTGAAAAAGAATTCTTATATTCTTTAGGGTTTCTATAATTCAGATGCCACTACTGACTATTTTGGACCAGGTAATCCTTTTGTTGTGGAGAGGCTGTTCTCTGCATTGATGGATATTTAGCAGTGTCCCTGGCCTGTATTAATACATCCAATACCATTCATTAGTGTTAACGACCAAAAAATATCTTGGTTGATATTGCCAGGGGGTGGGGGGGGGAATCACTCCCACTGAAAACCACTGGTTTATCAAGAAACCCAGACCAATGATGTACAAAAATTTTTCAACTTGCATAATAATGTTGGTAAGTTTAACTGGTTTATACTGGATGTGGTGTGTATTTCCTATGCTAAAAAATGCCATTATGCTCTACATATTATCACATATGACTGTCGTTCACTACAAAACTAGCATGATACAGCAACCATCTGAAGAGTCAAGTTTGAGGGCAAAATTAAATGCAACACAGTAATCATGTTTACAACATACTCAATAAAACATTAAGTAACTGTATCAGGATACAGGAACTGAACAAAGGAAAAATGCTTTAATTTCAACTAATCTGGGAGTGGACAAATTAAAGCTTAATAAAAAATCCAGATTGACTATTTTCCGTTTTACACACTTATTTTTCCTTCTGTCCCTTTTAAGTTTTCCTACTTTTAAAGGTGTGATGACTGTGGAAAAATAAGAAATCAAAAAGCATAAGGAAGAAAAAAGTACTCAATTCTCTCAAAATTAACCATTTTATAGTCTCACATATTGCTTGCAATCTTTTTTAACAGACAAGCCTGTAATTATATGCCTCTATATTGATATAATCTTAAAAAAAAAATCTTTAAAGGCTGCATGATGTTTCATATTTCACACAGTCTTACTGAAGTATACATGGAGAAAGTGTATACCTAATAACTCAGAATAGGAGGTGAACCTATCTGTATGATGAGCACCCCCATCAAGAAATAAATCATTACCAACATACATCTGGCTTTCATTGTGCCTCTGTTCTAGTCACTACATAACCCAATAGTAACCATTATCCTGACTACTAAATACAATCATTTTCCTGTTTTTAAACTTTACTTAGAGTAACAGTGATACACTCTCTTATATCTGGCTTATTACACTCAACATTGTATCTGTGAAGTTCATCCATACTATTCCATGCAGCTGTAGTTCATTCAATGTTACTGCTATAATGTCATTCAACAAAGAGTCCACCATTTAGTTTTCCTTTCTATTCTTTTTTGACACTTGGATAGCTATATAAAGACTATTCAGTTATTTTGAATAATGCTACTGTGAACTTTCTTTTTAAGTTTGTTTGTTTATTTATTTATTTTTGGGGTGGGGGGGTGAGAGAGGCAGAGAGACAGAGGGATACAGAGGATCAGAAGTGGTCTCTGCACTGACAGCAAAGAGCCCGATGTGGGGCTTGAACTCATATACTGTGAGATCACGAACTGAGCCAAAGTTGGACGCTTAACAGACTGAACCACTCCAAGCACCCCAGCTATGAACATTCTTTTCTTTTTACTTTACTTTTTAAATCTTTATTTATTTTTGAGAGACAGAGTGTGAGCAGGGGAGGAGCAGAGAGAGAGACACACACAGAATCCGAAGCAGGCTCCAGACTCTGAGCTGTCAGCACAGAGCCCGACGCGGGGCTCAAACTCACAAACCGTGAGATTATGACCTGATCAGAAATCGGACGTTCAACCAACTGAGCCACCCGGGTGCCCCCGGACATTCTTGAATGTGCATTTTGGCAATCATCTGGATGTCTTTCTGTAAGGCACATACTTAGCAGTGGAACTGCTGGAATTAGCAGTGGAACTGCTGGGTCTTAGGGTATGCAGATGCACATATGGGAAATATAAACTGTCACAACCACTTAAAAAAACTGTTTACTGGTTTCACAAAGACGTCTAAAAGACAATTAACATTTTAAAATTAACTGCTATACTACCTACATAAATTTTAAAAAATTAATCTAGCCATTAAAAGCATTCCTTTTAAAGAATTTATGTCAAGTGATGTAACTAATGTGCTAACAGAGGTCTATTTATTAAGTGGTTTCTTATACCTGCATGAAGAAACTGTTCAAACTATATAACCGTTTAAAAGAAAAAGCAGAAACTGTCACACATACTTTTTCTAATTCAACTGAGTTTTAAAAAAAAAGTTTATAGCATTTAAACTTTAAAGCTTATTAAAGCATTCAGTAAAATTAAATATTTGTATCAGGCTTAGGCAGAGTGTGCTGAAAACATTGTATGAATAGAACAGAATACAATACATTCAATTAGTAAGTGAATGCCCTATAATAGAGATGGCATTACCAAAGCAGTGTAAGAGAAAGGAAACCTGAAACTATACCAATGAAAAAGAACTGAAAATCAAAAGTTGCGGTAATCATCTTAGCCCAAGTAAGAAGTACATGGCAGAATTCAAACTAGAAAAAACCACCAGCCTAATTCTTTATGCATGACACAAGTCAAGACATAAAAGATCGACCCAGATGGAAGAACAATGCCATTATCAAAATGTTTGCATTTCACTTAAGTTTAACTTCATTTATCTTATTTAGGTTGTTTTATATATGAAACAGTTCAAGAACATTTAACTGAAATTTGAAAACACAGCAGTCACCACTATGTTTCCAGAATCAAGAAGAAAGTATTGTTATTATTACTTTGTTTCTGTTGCAGGATATCTAATCAAGGGTGTCACAAGTGCCAAAAAAGGAGGTCTAATTTAAAAAAAAAAAAAAAAAAAAAAAAAAAAAAAAGAACCCTATGAGGTAAAAAATCTTCGAACCTAATAAGAAAACAATTACTTAAAAAAAAAAAAAAATTTTTGGTTGGTAATGTTTCATTAAATGCTATGAATCCAACATACCATAGTCAGTAAAGAATACACAAAAGGAACTTTGACTACTATATAAAATTTTTTTAAATTCCCATTTACCTGTTATTTCCTAAATTTTCAAGGCAACCTTCAATGAATCTCATTCGAATCTGTCTATCCGTAAACCAACATACTAAGGAACAGAGAAGCTTCTCTGCTTCATTTATTAATCCTTCAGAAAGATTAACCTGCAAAAAATGTATACACATAAAGTTAGTTTATCCTGTTTGCATTTTGGTGTAATTTTGTAGTCTTTTCATTCTATCAAGTAACTTACCGCATCATCATCTTGAACTATATCCCACAACAAAGTGTTTCCTTTCTTGCAAACGTTATCCAAATTAATGTCTGTCACAGCATTACTGTTGAACTGATGTTTATGAACTGCAGGTCCTGAAGGGATGAAATATAACACACTATAGAGGAATGCAACTGACTGAAATTGTAAATTATAGCATTCGTAATGTTAACAAATCCAAAGTAAAGTGTAACAATTTATTTTTACACCACAAAATAAAAACAATACAAGATTAACACAACAGTTGCTTTGTGAGCTGCAGTGTTGCTTAGAGATTGATAAGACTAAAGTTTAAGAAGAGTTTTCTTCTCATAGTCTCTTCATTATTTCTAGTAACTATGATCGTTTTTCACATGTCAAGTGAACTATATATAAATGCTTGAAACTCAAATTAAGCATAAAGATAATTTTCTTGGAATAATTTTATAGCTAAGAAACATTCTTCTAAATTACCTTCTGTATAATGTTTTATATCCCTACATTTAAAAACTTGTACCAAAGATGATTTACCTACAACATTCAACTAAATGCAAAGATTCTAGTATAATAATTTAGGCTTTGTGTGCCAAGCTAAATAAATTTTCACTAGTTCTAATACGTAAAAATGCTTGTTTTTTTGAACAGCTTTACCATGAAATTTCCCTATTTAATTGTACATATACATTGATTTCATTGAAACAAGAATTGTACAACCATCAACATTAATGTTTAAAGCACTTCCACCACCTTAAAACACTCCTTCATACCTAATTACAATTCCTATCACATTCCTCAGCTCTAATCCATTTTTGCATCCACATAAATTAGCCTTTTCTAGAAATTTTTGTAAATGGAATCATACAATTTGTGTAGCCTTACATCTGAATTTGTTCACTTACCAAAATATGTTTTGAGGTTCATCAATATCAAAGCACATATAGTATTCATTTTAATTACAGTATAATATTCTATTACATGGAAATACTTCATTTTGGTTATATTCAACAGTTAATAGACATTTCAGAGATTCCAGGCTCTGGCTAATATGAATGATGCTGCCATAAACATCTGTGTAACAAGTCTATATGGACACATGCTTTCCTTTCTCTTCGGTAAACTGGAATTGGTGAGTCACAAGATAAATGTGTATTTAACATCTGAAGAATTGCCAAACTATTTTCCAAAATGTTTGTGCCATTTTACATTCCCAACAATAGTTTATTAGAGTACCAGTTCCTGTTCCTCTACATCCCCACAATACATCAGCAGGGTCACTCTTCTTAATTTCAGCCATTCTAATAGGCGTGCAGTAGAATCTCATTGTGATTTAAAAATTTTCATTTGGTGAGATGCCTAAGTGGTTCAGTCAGTTAAGTGTCCCTCTTGATCCTGGCTCTGATCATGATCTCCCATTTGGGGGATCTGGTCACACAAGGGGCTCTACTCTGTGCTCAAACTCACTTGTGCTCTGTGTAAGCTCAAACTCACAAACTGTGAGACAATGACTTGAGCTGACATTAGGAGTTGGATGCTTAACCAACTGAGCCACCCAGGAGTCCCTCAAATAAACAAGTATTTTTTAAAATTTGCATTTCCCTATTGACTAATGATGTTTTAGCATCTTTTCATGTGCTATCATTCATTTGTGTATCTTCTCTCTTTGCTAAATTACTACTGAGTTGTAAAAGTTCCTGCATATTCTGGATATAAGCCTTTTATGAGATACATAATTTGCAAATATTTCTCCCAGTCCTTGGCCTGCCTTTTGGTGGTTTTGTTTTACTATTTCTTTTTTAGCTTAATTTTATTAAAGTATAATGTAAACACATAATCAAGATATAGAACATTTCTATCACCCCAAAATGTTCCCTTGTGACCTCTTACAATCATTCTCTACCACCAAACCTTAGGTAATCATTAAGAAGATTTCAATCATTATAAACTAATTTATAAAACCTTGGATTGTGAGTAATTTGTTCTGCATGTGTTCCACAAGATGAGCAAACATTTCTAATAAATTTTAACTTGCAACACAAATAATATGCGGCACCAAATGTCACATGATCACAACTGAGCCAATGGTTCCTGAACTCTGCTTTGATATACGAGTTGGATTACAAGCATGTTCCTGGAATGAATTATGCTTGCAAACCAAGGTTTTACTGTACTTTTGAACATTCCAGAATTGCTTTTAGTGATACTCAGTATGTAGTACACCCTTTTAATTTCATTTGCTTGGAATGTTGATATTTACCCATTATGTTGCATGTATTAGTTCTTTCCTTCTTATTAATGAGTAGTATTACTTTGTGTAAATATACCATATTTTGTTAATATACCAGTTAATTCCAGTTGAAATTATTCTGGAACAGGTATGAACATTCAATGTACAATCTTTTTGTGTACGTATGTTTTCATTTCTCGGGTAAATAAACCAGAATAGGAATTGCTGGGTCATATAGAGAGATACATGTTCAACTTCATAAGAAACTGGTGTAACAGGTCCCAAATCAGCTGAATTAATTCATACTCCTCAACAGCAACGGAGAGTTCTAGTTGCTCTAGAAGTTAGTGTCATTTAATATCGTTAGTCTTTAATTTTACCCATTACAGTAGGTATATAGTAGTACTGCATTGTGGTAGTAATTTTTTGCATTTCCCAGGTAACTGGAGATATTAAGCATCAGTTTCATGTATTTATTGACCACATTTCTGTATCTTCTTTTAACTATTCAAATCTTTTGCCCATTTTTTTTTTTTTTAAAGGTAGGCTTCACGCCTAGTACAGAGCCCGACATGGGGCTTGAATTCATGACTGTGAGAGCAAGACCGAGCTGAGATCATGAATCAGATACTTAACTGACTGAGCCATCCAGGGACCCCCCCACACCTTTTTTTTTTTGCCTATTTTTAAACAGAATTGTGTTACTGTGTTGAAAAGTTCTTCATAGTACTAAATAGTTATACAAGATAGACTCAGAAAACATTAATATACGTAATAATTCTGCTCAATTTCTAACTTCACATAGTAAAAAATAGGTACAATACTGAGTAAAAGGAAAACAGAATAAAAATAATGGTGAAAATTTAGTAAATATGGTATCAAATTCAACTGACCTCAATCTTACTTAACCTATTCATTTCTCAAAAAACCACAATAACACAACAATAAAAAAAAGTCAAGATACCCTTATCTACATCATGCACACGTAATTTGAAATCAATTAAACTGTTGCCAAAGTCCGTAAGTTATATCTCTAAATTTGATTATGGCTTTTTAACATAAACCTATCTATCAGGTTTACTCAGTCTGTACTGGTACACCAAAATCCATTCCCTAGGCTAGCAGGGGCTGATAGTACCTTAAGAAGCATGAGGTTGGATCTTTATTTTAACTTTAAAAAATTTTTTTCATGTTTATTTTTTTTGAGAGAGAGAGAAAGAGACGAAGCAGGCTCCAGGCTCTGAGTTGTCAACGCAGAGCCCGATGTGGGGCTCAAACTCACAAACCACAAGATCATGACCTCAGCCGAAGTTAGATACTTAACTGACTGATCAGGTGCCCCTATTTTAATTTTTTAAGTGTATATAGCACTTTATTTTTTTTGAAGTGTACTTGACAATGTTCCATTAGTTTCAGGAAGTTGAACCTTTAAACTGCTAATTCTAATACTATTTTTCCCTCTTAATTTGTCTCCCTTTCCTCCTTTTTCTTCTATTATTCTTTAACCTCCTCTAACCTCCATTCTTCCAAGTATGGTCATTTCCTATTACTTTTTAAAGAATGATTTGAAATGATTAGAACCATCATTTTGTGAACATTTCCATCACTCCGGATGGAACACCTTGCCCTGTAGCAGTTAGCTCTACTCTTATATCCTCCCAACCCTCCCTAGCCCAAGGCAACCATTAATCTACTTTCTACTCACTAAAGACTATGCTAGACATTTTACATAAATGGACTCATACAACATATGACCCTGTGTAATTTCCTACTTTTAGCTCCTTAGATTTCTAAATATAAAATTTAATACAGCCATTTATTTTCTAACATACAAGACTATAATTTTATATATTATGTATTTCCTTTCCTAGCTAAATATCTCTTGATAGAAATGTAGCCTTTATATTCATGATGGAGTATTCATAATAATTTCATTCCCTAGGAAAGAAAACAAACCACACACGTATGATTTGGCAAAAATATTCAAGTATAACATTAAATATTGAATCCTTTTATCAATATAAATTGTTTTAAAGAAAGTAAATATTTTACTTACTACAAAACCTTACCTTGACTAAGATGTTCATGGTAAATAGATGCTAAATTGGGAAGATGTTGTTGGAGATGAGATGTTAGCTCTGCATGTGAATTAATCTGAACTAGTTCCTCTTCACACCCAGATTCTTCACCATCAAAATCAGCCATATTTTTTTCTGATTTTGCACTGACCTGGGAGCTACTGCAACTGACATCATCTGCACTTAGCATATCATCAACCATATGCCTATTAACACAGAGAAAAGCACAAAGTTAAAACACATGCTGCGAAACACACAAAAATTGTCTCAAAAACTGAAAACCCCACTATGTCAGAATTATAAATTAATTACACAATATACCCACATATTGTCTGACCCATCAACACACTTCACTAAAACCAACTCAAAGATAATTTTAGGGAAAATCTGTAAACTCACTGTTACATATTTTCTGAGCTCAAACCACAATGTGAAACCCTGTACAACTCCAAAATCGAATGAGATTACAACCAGGAAAATACTTCATTTTAAGGCTGCAATCTAGATGTGGTTATTAACCAGGAGACTTTTATTCAATGTAAACTCCTATTAAAACAATACCTAGTAAGCAATTTACTTCTGAAACATACCATACTGGGTACTTTAAGGATGGAAAACAAAAAAGATAAAAAATAACACAAAGAAAAAATGGTCAGGATTAATTTAGAGATTCACAAGAGGTACCCTGCACAGAGAACATGGGAAGTGCTAATATGAAAATTGTAGGTCTTGTGAAGTAGGGAATTGTTGTGGGTATGAAAACTAAAAGATCTGCAATGTGCCAAAATGAATATATTTCACCTCAGTTTTACAAACTAATTGCTTTGTCTTCCTTATAAGCTATCCTGGGAAGAACTTTGAATGTGTATATGTAAAACGTCAGACTATAAACCACTGGTTCTCAATCACAGGGGGACACTGGGCAATGTTTAGAGATATTTTTGGTTATCACAAGGTGGGAGATGCTGCTGGCATCTAGAGATAGAAGATTAAGGATGATGCTAAACATCCTATAATACATTCACATTGCTGCAAATTCAAAACACAGAATTATTTGATCCAAAATGTCAATACTGCCAAGATTGAGAGACATCACCTTAAATTCATATGGGTCAGTAATAAGAAATAAAGGCAAAGAAAATAAAGTAGTAAATATATGGATATATAGTTCTCCCAAACAACCACACTGAATTCTGAAAGTCCTGACACACTGCCAAGTGTTAAGAAAACTAATACTGATAAACCACATATTTGTATTTTATTGTCAATTAAAATTTACTACTTACATGACGGTAATAAACAGGAGCTAACACATATTGAGCTCTATTATGTACCAAGTACATCGGCCCATAAAATGTTCACATTAAAACCCAAGAGGTAAGTACTAATGTTCCTATTTTATAGATGAGAAAATGACTGACACAAAAATTAAGTACTTTCCCCAATAACACCTAATGACAGAATCACTTACTTTTAATTACCACAAATATATTTCACAAATACTCAAAAAGCTTTATCCTTATTCATACCCTAAAATTAAGATGCATGTAAAATTTCCTTTTAATGATCACAATTTAATGGAGTTTCCACAAGCAATCTTATAACTGCTTTAAGGTAATTATTACAAGGAGATAAAGATCTAGATCTGTGTTGTCCAATATGATAGCAACTAGCCACTATGGTCATTGCACACATTGAAAAGTTGCTGATTTAAACAGAAATGCGCTGTAAATATAAAACATACACAGAATATTGAAGCCTTATTACAAAAGAAAGAAAAATATCTTTGTTTTTTTACTGATTACATATGGACATTTTAGATATTACTGCTTTAAATAAAACTTATAATTAAAATTAATGTCACCTATTCCATTTTGCTTTTTAAAATGTGCCCAGAAGCAAATTAACAATTATATACTTGCAGCATGCTTTTGAATTTACATTATATTCTTATTTGCACTAATCTAGAATATACTGCAATTCAATAAACACAAGCTGTAATTGGTTCCCTAAAGGAAATAGACTTTTTTTGGTAAACATTTTAATCTCTACGCCCAATATGGGGCTCAAATTCACAACCCCAAGATCAAGAGGTGCATGCTCTATGGACTGAGCCAAGCACCACAATACAATCTATTTTTAAGGAGACTTACCCATCATGGTGGTGATGATGATGGTGGTGGTGGTGGTGGTGATGCTGTGGACCAATAAACTGCCGACAATTAAATAATTCATTCCCAATAGTCTCCCCAAGAAAGTCCCCAGTGCGTGTAATACAAGATTCCTGAGATGCTTGTGCTATATGAGCAGCATTCATTTCCCCTGAAATATCATGTTCTCGATCTTCAGAGTGTGAACAGGCATCTAGCATTCGTATTCGATTATCTACTGAAGGCATTGAATCAGTGTTAAAAACCAGGTCCTTTCCTGTTCCATTGCTTGTCCCACTTCTTTCTGATGGGCCTTGGGAATCCCCTAAGCAAATGCCTGCTTGGCTTTCTAACTTTCTGTTCCGAAGATCTGTACCACAACTGCTTTTAGGAGGATTATGACCATGATCATCATCTTCATCTTCTTCTTTAAGGGCTTCAATATCTGCAATGTCTTCTGACTGTACCTCACTGCCAGGGCTCCCAGCGGACTGGCTGGCATGGCTAGAATTCACCTCATTGCTAGATCCATCGCTATGCCCACTACTGCTACCAGGACCACTGCTTCCATCTTCACCACTGTTGGCAGTTTCATCAGAACTTCCCTGCATAGATTCCTAGATTTAGAAAGAAACAGACTTAAATAAATATTTAAACTAGTAAGAAAAAAGTAACTGACATGAACACCCTGACTTTTTAAAAGGTTGACGCAAGGGGCACCTGGGTGTCTCAGTCAGTTGAGCATCTAACTCTTGATTTCAGCTCAGATAATGATCCCAGGGTTGTGGGATCAAACCTGGTGTTGGGCTCCAGGCTCACTATGGACTCTCTCTGTCCTTCCCCAATCACTTGCACAAGTGCACATGTTCTCTAAAATAAAAAAATAAAGTGCAAACCCATCACCGCAGA